>NC_046164.1:36174323-36861290 GCF_011064425.1 Rattus rattus | reverse complement strand
TCCTCTACCTTCCATGTCCCCTTCTCTCTCATCCCTCCTTCTTCCTTAAAACTTTTCATCTCTAAGTTCCCTTCCCCTGCCCAATCACTAGCTCTAGCCTTTATTTTACAAGTTAAAATAGGGAGAAGGTTCTGATGAAGTCAGATGAAGTCACCTGAGATGGGATTCACACCTCATCCTAGGCAGCCCCTCTTGGGGAAGCAGAATTAGCATCAAAATTCAAACAACACAAGGGCAATTCACAGGGGAAAACCCTCCTAGAGGCAGAGGGAAGGGGGGATGAGATAGTGGGTTTGCTGAAAAGAAACTGGGAAGGGGGACAACATTTGGAATGTAAATAAATAAAATAACCAATAATAAAAAAGAAAACAATTGATATTCATTACTAACTTACAGCTATACAATATCATCCTAATATTTTTGGGTTTTAGGAAGAAAAGCCAGTGCTTCTATTTGACTTATCTTTTGCTTTTCCAACTATACTAAATGTGATGATATGATATTCTTGAAGAATCGCCTAAAATTTTTATTTCATTGAATGGAAGTGACGAGTACAATACATCTTGGCAGAGGAAATGAGAAAAATTACCAAGATCATTTTGAACATAGTTCCAAGTATGATTTCAGTTTTTAAAATGATAACAGGTGGATTGTTAACTAATCAGTACCGGAATCATTCAATGCCAGTGTATTTAATTCAATAACACTTTGTCATTAATTGCTCCATAAAAATATGCAGAATACATCTGATCATTCTTTATATCATGTCTCCCGTTATTATTTTCCTCTTTCTTCAATGCTGAGTCTCACATCTCTAGTCCTCAAGCACGCTAGGCAAGTGTTCTCCTTTGGCGCTATACATTTCAGCCTTAGCTTTGAGTGCTTTCTATTCAGTATAAGACGCAGCAAGTTGTAGTAAAAATGTCCCATGCTATGAAATGGTACCTCTTCCTGCTCTTTGGCTTAATTTTTCTTTAGTTCACAACTATAGACGATTTGACATTTTGCTTCATGCAGTTTACTGAATAGAGTTAATTTACCTTTCCTGGCGTTCAAGTGCCACCAAATTTATACCATAGTCTCTCTCCTGACTTTACTTTCTACTCCTCCTTAAATGAGAGCACAGAATTGTTGTGGTCATGGTACTTTTTTCATACTATATGTTAGGTTGTGTTTAGGTAAATCAAACAAGGGGTTGGAGATTTAGCTCAGTGGTAGAGCGCTTGCCTAGCAAGCGCAAGGCCCTGGGTTCGGTCCCCAGCTCCGAAAAATGAAAGAAAAAAGAAAAAAACAAAAACAAAAACATGGTAAATCAAACAATAATTTGTAATATAAAGAAATTGAAAGATAATAAAATTAAGGATTATAAGAGAATACAATTATAAATAGCAAGAATGCAAATTGCAAAAGCACAGTTTAATTGACAAGTGAAGATTCCATTTTGATAGTCAAAGAATTAGCAAATTAATAATAGCCATTAGTGGCTGGAAACAACTTAGGTATCCCTCAATTAAAGAATGGATAAAGAAAAGGTGGTACATTTATACCAGAGATTACTATGCATCTATTAAAACCTAAAATATCATGAATTTTGCAGGCAAGTGGATGGAACTTGAGAATATCATCCCATGTGAGATAATGAGGTCCCAAAAAGTCATGTATGGAGTGTACTCATTTATAAGTAGATATTAGCCATAAAATACAGGTAGCATGCTACATTCCATAGACCCAAAGAAGTGAAACAGGAATGAAGTCCAAAATGAGAAAGCTTGAATCTCACTCAGAAATCACAAGAGGTAGATGGAGGGAGGAAACTGAAGGGATCAAGGAGAGGAATGGGGCATTCAGGATCAGGTATGGGGAAGGACTGGAGAGATGGCTAAAGGGCCATAAAAAATGAATGAAAATCTGCAACTGATGGGAGTAAGGATATGTAGGGGGTATCTCCAGGACCAGACAGAGACCTGGAGTAAGGGAGGCCCCCAAGTCTCAGTGGGGGTGACCTTAGCTGTGATTCTCTACATAATATGGGATATGGAACCAGAAGAGGCTACCTCCTGTAACCAAAGAGGAACCCCAGTGGAAGTATAGAGACATCAGCCCACTCGTAAAACTTTCGACCCAAAATTTATCTGTTCTAAAAGTAATGCAGGCACAGGGGAGGGAGAAGAGACTGAGGAAATGACCAACCAATAACTGACCCACTTGAGACCCAGCCTATGGGCAAGCACCAATCCCTGACACTATTAACAATGAGATTCTCTGCTATGCTTGCAGACAGGAGCATGTTCTCTGAAAGGCTCACTCAGTAAATGACTCAGACAGATAGAGACAACCGCAGTTTAACAGTGGATGGAACTTGGGAACTCTTATGGAAGAACAGGTAGAAGGATTGAGGGCCCTCAATGGAATAGGAACTCCATAGGAAGACCGAGAGAGTCAAATAACCTCGACCCTTGGGGCTCTCAGAGTTTGAACCACCAACCAAAATACAAACATAGGTTGGACCTAAACCTACCAGCTCATATGTACCAGAAAAGAAGCTTGATCTTAATGTGTATCCTGAACAACTGGAGTGGGGATTTTCTTAAAAGCTGTTGCCTCTCTGTACGATATGTTCTACTAATTGGTCTACCTTTCCTGGCATCAGTGGAAAGGTAGGCATCTAGCCTAGCAGAAACTTGAAGTGCCTGGGACAGGAGGGAAGGGAGGTGATACTGATGTCTGGTCCCACCTGCTCTATAGAGAAGTGATTGGGGAAGGATTGTGAGAGTGTGACTGGCAGGCAGGCAGTGATTGGGATGTAAAGTGAATAAAATAAATTAAAATTTAAAAATTAATAAATAAAATAATTAAAAACCAATATAAATAAATAAATAAATAACATTGAAAGCTAAGTTCTAAACCTCTTTATGTGCCATTCGAATTTTAATATCACTAAAATACAGCTGTAAGAGTTTGTATGATATGTTTTAATTCTATTTGAAAGCACGGAATTTTAGAATTAATTCCATTTTTCCAATAAAATCATGAACAGATTTAGAAACATTGGTAATTCATAAAGTTTTAAAATGTTTTGTGTAATTGCTTATATATTGTAAAGAAGTATTGAGGTACAAAATACATTTATTTTGATGTATCTATACAATTGGTTTTTGCTTTGTTCTATGCATCATATTTTTCTTCGTGTCAAGAAATCTTTCTGCGACAATTTGGGGTTCTATAATCTATACACTATTTCTTATTACAAAGAGTTATAAAGAGATAGCGGATTCATAATGTAGCAGGCTATAGCAGTTATTCACTTGGGGACTTGTAACAAGTGAAAGCAATAACACAGAAATTACAGTAAGTTAGGACTCATTTGCTATAGGTGCCGGTGGTTTAGGTGTGTGTTCAGGGTGAGTAGGCTTCAAGGCACAGTAAGAATGTCTGGAACAATTTTTCTCACATTCCCAATTATTTAGTGCTTCCTTTAAACATTTTCAACTCTGTTACATGTTTTAAGCAAGAGGCAGAAGGGTTTTGCCTTACAAAGACTGCATTGATTCTGTTTTCAATATTGGTAATTTGAGCTGATCCAGATTAATAAAACTGATTTAGATTAACAAGTCTGCAAGTTTTGTTAAAAACTAATCCACTGGGGCATTACTTTACATTCATAAAGTATTTTAGTGGTTCTAGGATTATTAAAATCATATTGTTGTGCCTTAGCATTGTCTTAGAGAATGATAATAACAAGTGTGAATATTTAACCGTGAAAAACAAACCAAACAAAATCATTGTGGACTGTAGAGACAGGTAGACAGAAAAACAGTCAGATGATGGGTAAAGGATGTATATCACATAATCAATGTGTGCTGCCATAGATGGGTAGACAGAGAAAACATATTAGGAATGAATAATATCCATTTTATGGGCCAGTAAAATATCACACATACTACTTAACAGCGAATGCTGAATATATGCCTTTGAAGGCTATACGTGAAGGCAAATCTCAAGAAAAATAAACTCCTTTAAATCTGGTTCTACAGCTCTACACAAACAATGACTACTTGTTTATGGATAGAAAGTGAAAAATAGGTATTGCTTATCAATCTCAACAAAATATTCCTTCTTGTTTTTAAAATAGAATGCATTTTAAATTTGCCTTAGCTAATATCTTTCACAGTCCTGTTGTCCTGTTATTTACATAGTACAGGGGCTCTCCCAGCCTTCATTATTTTTCATTATTATCTTAGCATCTACTTAATCCACTTTAATACCTTATAAATTATACCAAACTTTTGTTCAAAAATAAATAACGACCAAAGTGCCTTACATATAATTAATTCTGAATGTTTTGTACAAATTAATCAAGAATAATTATATAAACTTTAATTAAAGCAGTAGTGAGTAAATACACCTCTTAATATTCACCAAATCTTATGTTGCAGTAAGTAGGGATCCAATGACTGTTTTTACTAAATATTTGTAGTTATTGCTTCATAAGAAAATTTCATCACTGTTAAGTTTGATAGAATTCGTGGAACAGGAAGTTTGATCAGAGATTTTGCAAATTCTTAAACAGGATATCACCTGGAACAATGCTATCAGCTATTTAAAAAATAGTTGCATAAGGTTTCTGAAACTGTATGTCCTTGGTAAGCCTTGGAAGGAATATCAACTGTTTTCTAGTTCAATTTTGGCAATACATTTTCAAGGATTTTCAATTTTCATTAAGATAAGTCACCAAACCCCTAGTTAATTTTAAGTAGCATTATTTTAATTTTTCCTAAAATGATGATTTTGGCACAGTAAGAGTAGACAGAGCAAAATTAAGCATGCAAAAGAAAACAAGAGCAAATGTCAAAACTGTCCCTTACTGCTCTCTATTTCTCCTTTCCTACTGAAACTTCTCCCTGATACAAACTCTTTTATCACATCTTGTCCATAGATTCATACTGTAGACTATTCCTCTGCTTTTTATTTCCTCCCAATTTTAGGTCCTTTTGTTAGGAAATGATGTCATTTCTCATGCAGGAATGAGTTCCAATTAAAGGAATTATAGACATGAGAAAAGATTAGTGGAGTACCAGCAAAACTCTCTCACAGTCTCTGAAATCACAGTGTGTAGACAGGTGCTAGCTCCACTAATGAGGAAACTGTGGCCTTGCTCTTGATGTGTGAAAAGCTCTGAGGATGAGATTAGCACACGTAGCAATTATCTCCCTTTCCCCAGATGTATGGCTGGAGGAGTGGAGGATTCTGAAATCAGCATCTTAACAGCAGATATTTAAGAAATGCTTCTGACCACAGAGAGTGCAATGAAAATGTAACACTTCAAAATGAGTGTTGACACATTTATTATCTATATCAGAAATGATTGATCATTTGGGATGCTGAAGAAGGGTACTTGGGAAGGACAGCAAGTGTGAATTATTAAAGTCCTGGGAACCTACAGCAGGTAAAGGCAGAAATCGGTATTTGCTCGATAGGAGTAGGTGGTTAACAGAGGGTGGTCAGACAGACTTAGGAACCAGAGAATCAAAAAGTGTGAACGGAGTTCCTGAAGTGCGTGCAGATGGAAAGCCGCAGCAAGAAGAAACACTGGCGACAGTGAGGTAAAGGAGCAGTGTGAAGAGGAATCCAGACAAGGCAATGCTCCCAGGGCTCAAAACATGTTGTATTTTGAACCAACTCTCATTGTCACACACATGCCTGCACTGCAACATTTCAACTACTATTAAACTAAGAATCCTTGCAAGTCCATAGGAAAAACAGTATCAACCAACCAGACCCTCTGAAACTCCTAGGGACTAAACCACTAACCAAAGAGTACATGAGGGTTTGGGGGGGTTCAGCTGGATATGCAGCAGAGGAGTGCATTATCTGACATCACTGGGAGGGAAGCCCACTGGTCACGGGGAGGCTTGATGACCCAAGGTAGGGGAATGCTATGGCACTGAGGCAGTAGTGGGTGAGCACCTTCATAGAGGCAGGGAGAAGGTAGAGGGCAGAGGGGACAGAGGAGAGGGCTTATGGAGGGGAAACTGGGAAGGGGGATAACATTTGAAATATAAGTAAATAAAATAACCAGTGGGAAAAAAATGAAGAAAAAAAAAGATAAGAGAGGCATAAAACACATGGATTCTTGCACGCCTCCTTCCTTTGTACTGCACAAGCTTTTTCTGCTCTTATACAGTCCTGGCCCCAGACAATTAAACGATACAGCCCCATTTAGGATGGAACGTCTCACCTCTAGGAACAGCCTAGTCAATCCCGATAGGCACGGGCCAATGTATTTAGTTCCTCCATTGAAACTATTCCCAAGTGGTTCTGGGTTGTGTCAAGTTGACAGCTAAAATGAACCAACACAATTATTACACGCGTTTATTGAAAATATAAAGTATTATTATTTCTCCCATTTAAACATAATAGCACAGGAGTGTACAGGGAGGGATCCATGGCT
Organism: Rattus rattus; assembly: GCF_011064425.1. Lineage (NCBI taxonomy): Eukaryota > Metazoa > Chordata > Mammalia > Rodentia > Muridae > Rattus > Rattus rattus. Next base: position 36,854,839 of record NC_046164.1, on the reverse strand, counting down.
CCAGATAGGTATGTAGCAGAGGACTGTATTATCTGACATCAATGGAATGGGAGGTTCTTGGTTCGGTGGAGGTTTGATGACCCAGCGTAGGGGAATGCTGGAGCGGTGAGACAGGAGAGGATGGGTGGATGGGAATGCACCCTCAAACAGACAAAGGTGAGAGGGCTTATTTGGGATAGGGGAATGGGGAGTTGTGGAAGGGTAACTTGGAAGTGGAATATCATTTGAGATGTAAACGAATGGCATAATTAATAAAAAATAGAAAAATAAATCTCAGTTTGTAACTATTCCAAGAATATCATTTCAGAAAGCCAGGTCTAAGTTTGAGAGCAGCTTCCGGACTCCTCTATGAAGGAGATCACTGGGTCATGGTCTCCTCAGTCAAACTTTATTCTTTGTTAGTAATGAGCACTGAACATCACTGTAAGGTAAAATGATTATGGACTTCCAGACAACTGCATAATAAAGATATATTTTCTAATGAAAATTAGAAATGCATGTTATATTCTGTTCAAATAATTTTTGTAGGCTTATAATACTTTGACATTATTGGCTATTTAGCTGAATTTATATAAACTCGTTGAAGGCAACAAGTTAAAATAAATACACACACGGATAATAAATAAATGACACAGACAAGTTTTAACACTGTCACTCTTTAACTTCACAATCAAGTGTCTACATTAAGACAAATATATGAAAAGATAATACAATGGCTAAATGCTCTTATTACTGATTGTCTGATAGCTCACATCCCATACATAAGGGTTAAAAGTTAAATTATATATGATAAGAAATTCTATCTAGAATTGTCTAGATAGTGTCTGAAAGGTTAAGGACAAGAACCAGTTTCTTTCCTGCCTAGGTATATTTATTTTCTGTCATTACTTCTTTATTCAGTATATGAGACACTTTTTATTTACTTTCGAACTATTGTATTTGCCTAAATGGCTTAAAATATGGTGAAATAATGTTCTTTTTAGAATCTTTATAACAATATATAATAGAGTTCTCTTTTTTTGCCTGAAAACATTTTCACTGTACATAGGTTTAGTGGTTAGTGCCAAGACTAATAATATACGCAACAGTTTTCAATTGCTCGAGTTATTTGAAGAAAACTATTGTTAAATTTCTGGCATCCTACCTTTCAAATTTTTATACACTACTATTAATTAATTATCCTACATCAGCATCTGTGCAGAATGGAAGGATTATATGGCAAGAAGACTAATGTGAGAGAAGTTCACGACATTTCAGAGCAATGCTTTAATGCTATGCAAAGACTAAATTCAATTCCAGGTGCCACATTCATTAAGAAGGAAGTCTTCCTGCCAAAGGGGTTATGAACCCTATCACACACCATAGCTTATAGAAGAGTCTTGTGAAATGGAGAATATGTCTCTCAGACATATACAACAGAACACAACTGTAAAGGTAGCAAAAAAAAAGTGCCTTTCTTCTTCCCTGTCTTTCCTTCCTTCCCTCCATCTTTCCTTCCTTTCCTTCCTTCCTTCCCTCCTTCCCTTCTTCTGTCCTTCTACCTTAATTCAATGTTTCTTTGATTTCAGAAAAAAAGTGTAGGAGCAGTGTGTGGTCATCAATGAGGCCCCTAAGACAAGTAAATATACTGGAGTCAACTCAAAGCATAGTTAGTCGAACATAGATGACTTTAAGAGGGGAAACTATGGGATGTCTAATTAAGCCTTCGTTTCTAATAAAAAATGAGTAAATGTTTCAGAATGTCTCAAATAAATCATGGAACATTTTTATACAGAAATTTATATGAAATCCAAATATTACTTTGTATCTTAATACTTGGTAATCATAGCCTTACGTGGCTGTTTGTCTATAATTTTAGTACTACAAATTATATTGAAACAAATCTTTAAAAACCCACATTTTCTTCAGCATTGATACCCACATATCTCTATCATTTTATACATTGACATGCTTCTTTGATTTTAATTTTTATTAGATTTTACATATTAATTTACTTATCTGTGTATTTGTGTTTGATTTTGTCTATACTGTGGCACATATGCAGAAGTAGAAACGACTTGAAAATGTGTAGTCTCTTCATCATTTGGGTACAAGGAATTGAACTCAAATTATTGTGCTTAGCAGCAACCATTTTATCTGCTTACATGATGCCATCTTGCTGACGCAGAACTGACTTACCTCTAATAACATTTCCCTTTAGTGTTTCTCATATGTATATGTGTTTAGATATTCTTTGTAATTGTATAACCTATTAAAAGTATGGTTTTACCAAAAGAATGCTTTTGCCTCGCTATAAGAATGATTAATAGAATTAGAGAATTTATTATAATTAAATTACATGCAAGGAATTAATATCTAGAATATATGTACTTCTCTAACAACAATATAAATAACCTTGCTTATAAGATTCAAAATTTTTGAAGTAGTAAACCTTATGTTAAGTATATTTTGGTAATTGAATAAATAATTTAAAAGAAAGGAAAAGGTGGAATAAAATATCATTTCTTTGTAATTTTATGATAATATGTTGATATAGGAGATGAATCCTAAACATGGATTTCCAGAAAATAGCACATGGATACATAATTTTTAATGCATATAGACTTCTTATACAAGTTATACATTGCTTGAGATAAAGATATAGTCTATTGTACTTGTAAACTCAAATAAAATCAGTTAAATATTACATTTTGTTATTTCTGTCTTTATTTAATATTCCTTTACAACAATATCTGATTGATTTAGAGTCAAATATTTTGGGGGCACAATAGAGAAAACTGCTTCACAGATAAATAGTTAGACCACTGGAATGTACAACATTGATTATCATGTGATATTTAAACAAATACTATTAAATACATTAACATTTATACCTTTTACTTAAGAACAATTTGTCAGGGTAGTCTAGCACAGCAGCAGGAAAGTTATTTAAACAATTATTTGTTGGAAAGTATCTGTGTGCTACCGTTCCCAAAGGATTGTTTTTGTTTCTGCAGAGCAAAAGATTCATTCTTGACTTCTTTTCTTTCATCACTTTCAATAATACACTCTTCCCTCAGTATCCAAAAAGTATTGATCACAAAATCCCCTATGAATACCTCTGTCCACAGATGCTCATTCCTCATGTAACATGATACAGTATTTGCATATAAACTATGCACATTCTCCTATACACTTTAAGTTATCTCTAGATTGTTTATAAGGCCTGTAACTTATGTAAATAGTTGTTATTCAATACCCTTGGTAGATAATGAGAATAAAAACTTTATGATCAATACAAAGAAAGCAAAAAAAAAAAAAGAACAACAACATCACAAAATAGTTTCTCAAAAGACATTGTGGCTGTTGGTGGTCCAAGCATAATGTCAAAAGTGACAAGCCATGAAATATAAATATAAATCTTGGTAGATAAATGTACAATCACTTTAGATTCTATATTTCCACTCTGAAAAATTAGCAGCTGTTCAGAAACCTGATCCTCTTCCAAACTTTGAAGTATTCAATTATTAAAGGGTAGACCAAATATTGCAATAATTTACTATCAGGACATTTCTGATTGAAGGGTCTCCCTCATAAAATATCTGTTAAGGTCAAGAGGTTTAATTCTGCACTATTTACTTACAATTGATTTCTACCTCCATTTTGCATTTTTTTAGCAATTAATATTTTTCCTCTATAAATGTGTTCTTAGTGATTCCCTACCCAGTTAGTTATTTTATGAGGGAAAAAGATACTACATGAATAGTGAATAAGCAAGTAATACTTTTTATAAAAAAATTAATTTATCTAAATGTGCCAGTAGCATCCTAAAACCATATACACAATTTCCCTCACATATTATTGATACTAGGAGATTTTTCACATCCTAGCTAAAGAATTGAAATTGTATCTTTGAAGGAATCAGAATCATCATGCGCCTGCATTATTAATTTTAAACATCCTTTATGGATATACCACTCTTAAAATGTAGGAAATATTAATATGTCAGGAGCTGCAAGACCTAATAGATGAGAAAACAAGAAATTCATGGTTACAGGATCAGACAGTTATCAAAACAAATTAAAAGCTTAGTTTTTCTATTTCTATTGTTTTGGTCTTACAGATAAGGACTGAGATGGAATGATGGAGAAAGAAACGCAAAAAGGCAAATCATTTAATTCACAGAGAAATTTTAATTAGAATGGGAATTATAGATGCATAGATCATATATAGTTTAATCACCATATTTTAATTAAGAAAACTGATTTTGATTTAATATGCGCTTCTTAGTATCATCAATATTTAGATGATAATGAGAGCAAAGTCAAATTTTTATCCTATAATTTCTTTTACTAAGAAAATGTTATAAATAATACCAGTCTATGCATGATATACATATATATCACCATACATATAAGCATATATAAGTACATTTATATACATATATACATATATAATGTATGCATATATAAATATATATAATGCTTAAATTGCCTATTAGTTGTTACAAAGAAATATTAAAATGTTGATCATAATATATTTGATATGATAATGCAAATATTTCATTAATATTGCATGTTATGATATGCATTCACATAGACCATTTTTCTATTCTTTTCTAACTGGGACCTAGAGATATATTATGAATGGGCTTTGAATATCTTACTACCCTAGCAAGTCATTATGCTATTGCTTATTTTAAACCATTCAGGGATAAAGGGGGGAAATAAAAGAAAAGTTCAAAGTCTCTTGATAAAATTCTTATGCATTTAATTTTAAATATTTAATTATATATATTATACATATATTATATATAAAATATTTATACAGATATTTTTCTTCTGGTAGTGCTTCAGTTCTCTTGATAGTGTCTAGTAAGAGAGAAAGAAAAAATGATGCAATTCTATAGAAGTGCTGGGGTGTCTCAACAATAGAAGAAAGCAGCTGCCTAGAAGGTGGAAAACATTTAGGCAAGCAAATGATTGGATCAATGCCTGGGACTGTGAGGGCCCTGCTGGAGGTTAATGTGAATGAGATGTCATGCTTCATTGACTAAGTTTACCTAATTCTCTCATACATCAATATTGCTTTTTATGATGGTGTTGCCTTACTTTGTTGCAATTTGCTATTTAATCTATATGGCCATTATTACCTCAACAGTGATGGGGAAAGCAGCTGGAGAACACTCCGATTAAACCTTAATTATTACCATGCCTTTGCTATGTGTACAGTGAGGATATATGATCTCTACCACCCCAGTGTCTTGCAGAGACTGAACACAGCACATCAGTTTACAAACAAACATGGTGCATTAGCTCTCCTAATGAATTTCAATTAAAAAAAATGCAGGAGTTTGTTTATGCTGTCACATCATAGAATCAAGATACATCCTTGATGAATCATTCCCATACCATACATTGTCAGAGATAGCAGACTTTCTATAAAACAAAAATCATTTTCTGAGCTGTTCCTTTTAGGATACAGGTAAATGCTTAGATTTTTCTTCTGTTTGTTTTATATTTAAAAGGTGACTTAATGTGGTTGAAATTCTTTGAAGTGAGCAGAGATAAAACAAATCAGCAGGTATTTAAAGTGAGGGCTATGAGGTGGAAAAATTACCACTTTCCCTTCAGGTACAGGCCCAAAGATATATCTTTGTTAATGAGGTTTCATGCTGTCTCACCCGGTCCTTAATCATTTAAAATGCAAATCCCAAAGAATAGTCAGAGCATTACATATATATGAGAAGGTGGTTTGATTTTTTTTTTTAATAAATGATTACGCCATCTGGTCCTCTCATTATTCTGGCTGTGAAATTCTCCCGATGAAATTACATAGACTTGCATGTAATAAACAACACCCATCAAAACTCAGCGATGAAACAACCATTCTTTGCTTCTCTGCCCTGTCCTCACAGCTTAGTGAGCTTGTTCATATGACCAACCGCAGAGAACGGCTAAAAAAAAAAAAAAAAAAAATACGTTTATGAAAAACTGCATTGAGCTACTTAGAATCTTACATTTTTTTTTTATCATAGTAGTCTTTGGAAGAAGTAGAAGGACATTTATAAAGAATTATTTCAAAATGACCTACTTTAGAAACCTGTAATACCCATAGAGATTAGTTGTGCCTGTGAAAATTTTAAGGTAATTCTGTGCGAAATCAAGAATACAGGAAGAGGACTTTGTTTTTCTGTTAAGGGGAGGATTATTTTTGACTTCCAGTAGAAGATAAGGTGCACTTGACCCTCTATTTCCAATATCATCTCCTCTAAGAAGATGAACAGCTCCTTTAAATTTCCCTTTTCTTTGCTTTTCACTTTTTTCTCTTTTCTTCCTTCCTTCCTTCCCTCCTTCTTTCCTTCCTTCTTACCTTGCACTTTATTTCTGATCCATTGATCAGATATAACTGCCCACCTAAACATATAAAGTCCCATAGACATCCATTCCCTAAGAATATTCATAACAGCCCATAAATACACAGAGTGGAATCTTAACATCCCCCTGCATGTTCTCTCTGCAGCTTCTCTGTGGTCTCCTTCTGTTCCAGTCTCCTCCTCTTCCCCCAAACTTTTCTCCTGCCCATCCTTCCTTCTCATTCAATGACAGGCCTCATACTATCTTGTACCTGCCTTCACCTGAGTGACAATCCCACATTTCACCCTTTTGTCTAATTAAAAGAAAAGTTTTCTCTCAAATATAAGCTTACCCTGCACTTTACTTCCACTCCTGAATCAGTTCATAAGGATGTCCACCCTCTTTTCACTTTGACCTTTACAAGTAATTTCAGGTCTGTGTCAATACTGTCAAAAATAAGTAATAACGCACATTTATTACTATATTTGAAATAAGGAATTTTCTAAATTTCTGGCAATATTTGAACAATCCAAATGAGAAAGTTAAAGGATGTTTGGAGAAGTGTGTGGATGAATGCAGCCATGTAGGAGATTTTCAATACATCAACATACTTGTTCTGACAAGGGATAACAACCAGACATTGTAAGTCTCTGTGACCAGCTGGAATGTAAAACCAGCCTTTGGTACTCATCTTTAATCTATCTAGTTAGAATACAGACACACCCTTAGTATATACTTTACTCCCAAACAAAGAAGGCAAAGTTAGTTTGTAAAAGGAAGCAGCCATGTTCATAGCATCCTTATTTGTGACAGCCAAAAGCTAGAAACAACCCAGATGTCCCAGGACAGAAGAATGGATATAGAAAATGGGGTTCATTTACACAATGGAATACTACTCAGCTATCAACAATAAGGAGAACCTGAGTTTTGCAGGCAAATGAATGGAACTAAAAATATCATCCTCTAGAAGTTCTTTTATTGTTGAAAATAGTTTTCACTATCCTGGGTGACTTTTTTTTGTTATTCCAAATGAATTAGCAGTACTGTTTCTAACTCTATGAAGATTTGAAGTGGGGTTCTGATAGGGATTGCATTGGATCTGTAGATTGCTTTCGGCAAGATGGCCATTTATTATATTAATCTTGCCAACCTATGAGCATGGGGGATCTTTCCATCTTTTGAGATCTTCCTTGATTTCTTTCAGAGGTTGGAAGATCTTGCCATACACGTCTTTCGCTTGCTTGGTTAGAGTCACACCAAAGTATTTTATATTATTTGTGACTATTGCGAAGGGTGTCATTTCCCTAATTTCTTTCTCAGCCTGTTTATCCTTTGAGTAGAGGAAGGCTACTGATTCAAGTTAATTTTATATCCAGTCACTTTGTTTATCAGGTTTAGGAGTTATCTGATGAAATTTTTGGGTTCACTTCAGTATGCTATCATATCATCTGCAAATTTTGATTTCTTCTTTTCCAATTTGTGTCCCTATGACCTCCTTTTGCAGTCTAATTGATCTGGCTAGGACTTGGAGTACTTACTACATTGTATAGGTAGGGATTCTAAACCAAGCCCATCGAAGTACATGTGAGTGTAAGAAGAAAGTAACATTCAGATGAGCCTATAATAATATGCTACATATGGGAAGTTGACATAGCCAATCAATAAATAGGATACCTAAAAGGGAATGTGTTGTGGACATGGTTACAGTGATAACCTAAAGATAGAATTTTGATTAAGAAAATGTTTCAAAACAAACAAATCAAACAATAAACAGAATCCAAAACTTTTTAAACAGTGAAAAGTTAAAAACTGGAAGTAACAGATTAGACCTTGCTTTAGATGAAGTTTGCAGGCAGAGAGAGGGAAATCAAGGAATTTGTGAACCAAGTGAGACATTTGAAAAAAAAAAAAACTAGAGTAAAGTAAATAAGTCTGTTCAAGAGTGATCTGCACTATTATGTTTATTACAGAAACAATCACAATAGTCAAAAATGGCAACAACCTAAAGTCATTAACCAAACAGATAAATAATTGGTGGTACTCGCACATCAGGAAGTACCAGTCTCCATGGGAATGGAGTTCTGCCTTTGACAAGAACACGGATGCTGGACAGGCAACTGTATTAACGGAAATAAGAGAGAAATCAAAATACAAATATTTCTCGATCTTTTTCATGTGGAATTTGATAAATAATCACATAGACTTTTGGTTTAGCATGATGGTTATCAAAGCAGCACTTCTCAGGGAAGGGATGGAGAACACGTGAACGGTCTGTAACAAGACACATTTCAGTAGGAATTATCACTTCTGACATTGCAGGAGACAAAGACTTTGGGAAAAGAATGTACTATACATTTCAAAAAGGGTTAAAATAGCATTCAGAATATGTTCTGATTAAACACAAAGTTTGCTAGTTTACAACTACAGTCCAGAAGAATAAGTCAGGATGCCAGGCTTGAAAAAAGCCAGCACTACACAGGGGGAATTTATCACAAAAAGACAAGGGTAGCAATAAGAAACAGAATGTATTTAAACATCAAGATATTTCCTGGTCCTGTTCTACAAGTATCAGTAGCAATCATTCACCTCTCAGGAAACAGAATGAGTTCAAATCATCAGATATTTCAGGACAACCAGGACTCCTGAGAAAATTCTAAAAATACCTAAAAAGCTATTTTAAAAAAAATTAAAATAAACCAGGTCACACTGTTAAAGAGGTTTGGGAATCATTAACCCCACCTCTCATTTTGAAATTATTTTTTATGGAGGAATTTAAATAAAGGGAAGCTTGCTTTATACTTTCTTTTGTAAGAATCTCTGAGTTCAAAATTGTTGCCCTTTGTGTCCCCCAGGCTAAGGAATATTTTCATACTAGTCACTTAATCCTGAGCAGGAAAGCTAAGGGAGCAGAGAGATTCATATATATATATATATATATTTATATTTATTGTTTTGGTACCAATTTTAAAATCATTGTTTTAATGTGCTGTAGATTTGTAGGCAAAAATTCATGTACAAGGGTATTTCCTCATTATAATAATCCTATCATTGAGTGGACAAGATAAATTTATTGGAGCAAAAATGGCAAAGTTTTATTGTTAGTCATTTATGTTATCTTATTTCTCCTCTGACAAATGGGTATTAATAGTAAAACACATGTACCTCACTCTTATTAGAAAATACATAGTTTATAGCAAGATGTGAAGATATCTGCAAGGATCACACTCTCTACTGATAGATTTGGAATTAGGATATGAAGATCTATGTCTTTTTCTATCCTTCTGTATATTCTGGGACACCTATGTTAGAATATAACTGAGCCTCCCAGTCTCTAGTTTACCTGTGTCTATTTGAACTCGGGGACAGACATTTTAAACATATTTGCTTGTATTTTTTTGCTAATGGGACTTTGCTCTTCTCAGGTTATTTATCTCCAATAAAGGGAACCAACAGTATTCCCAGTTGCTGCTTCTTTCCTCTGGTTGATTTAGCTTTTGAATTTTTTCTTGACTGGTTCTTTCAACTGATGAGAGAAATAGAAGGCTAAGGAAATAATTTAATTATAGGATTTGTAGGTTCAAACTCATTTTATTTTTTCACTTACAAAAGTCTCATTATTAGCTTTAAATTTTTGTAATTTGAAGAGAGTATACTGTCTGCATATTCAACTGTTGGTTGCTTAGAAACCACAAATAACTAATTCTGATAGTAATTTTATTTTTATCAGAGAGGTTTCCCAGCTTTGTTTTGTACTTTTTTTATATGAGAATTTTGTTTTGAATTTTGATTTTTGAAAGTAGCAAACCAAATGATGTTTTTATTCATTTGGAGAATAAGACTGGAAATATGACTCTATTTTTTGAGATATTCTCATTGGAAACTTCTTTACTTGATTTTATCACATAATCTTTCTTTGTGTATATCTCCATTTTTTCCCTACTTCCATTAACTTGCACTCACTTACCAAGCCTGCATAAAGTTCAGTGTCACCCTACTTTAATGAATGCTTCATAGGGAAAAATATATATATTTTTTCCAGAGGAAACCTCAAATGTTATTGGTTCATAGAGTGCCCAGAATTCCTTCCTCCCTCCCACCCTCCTGCCTCTCTCCCTCTCTCTTTGCTTCTCAATAATACCACAAACTTGGAAGGGGTCTTCGGTTTTTTCAGGGTGAGACAACACTGACAATCACTTCTTATAAAAAGATGGAAATAATAATTGCTTTGAAAAAGATGACTGTGTGAACACAGTTTTCTAGAAATATATCTACACCCGAATTCACATGTTTAGGCTGGCTGTTCTTGGTCTTCAACCTGTGGAAAATATTTCTACTTGTTTTGTGTTAAATTTGTCTCAAGGAAGGGATACTTTAATTGCCTGAAAGACACACTACTAGATTCCTGGAGTTTTAAATAGTATGTTCTATATATATACTGAGTATAAAGCATTTCAGGTTCTGTTATTTTTTTGTTTTGCTTTGTTTTGTTTTTTGTATTTGGAAGATAAGACTGGAAAATGACTCTGCCTATGACAAAGTTATTCTTTATGACCAAAAAGTCTTTTCCATATATATCATGAGAATTTTTTTCTTTTTAAACTAAGTCATGGAAACAGAAACAATTTTGGAATTTTAGAACAGCATATATTATCACAGTTTGAAAAAATATGTTGAAATTTGTCTCAAATCTTTTATTAAGTCTAGATTATTTTGTGAATTTATAAATTACTCACTGAATATTGAAGGGAGCATACTCTAGGTAGCCTTCTTTGCTGTCTAAATTTTTTTTTAATCTGTATATGGTAGCTAGCTGGATTGGTTAATTTGAATACTCAGGTCTTTCTGTTTTACTTATGTTGCACACTAAATCCTAACAGAGCTCACTCTCCTTGGACTCTACCTGGAAATTCTATAAACATTAATTTATAAGGCTTATCTCATTTGTTTCTCACTTTTTAGAGGACCATAAAGTGTCTGGAACATGACTGACTTCTTAAACACTGTTTCCTGTAATTAATCTGTTAAAATATTTTGGTCACTAAACTGAGCCAGGATTCTCTTCTTACCTTGAGCAAAGTTGAATTCATACTCAGAGGTTTTGATTTTAAAAATGACTTTGACCTTATCAATTTGCAAAATTAGAAACTGACATTTGTCTTACCTTATCAATAACCAACTATTTTCTTTTCTAACACATTTATGGACAATGCATTTAATTTGGCTGGAAATGATGGCTCAGCTTTTAACAGGAACATTTCAGATATATTATACTCGTTATTAATTATTATTGATGTTGTGGTAATGGTGTACCATCCATCTCATTAATACCCATCAGAAAATTCAGTATCATAATTGACACCTCCTATCTTTCATCATGCTAACTCATTTGTTACCTAGGTTAGTCAATTTCTGTCACCGAGCTTTCCAAGATATATTCACTCGTGTCAATATTCCAGGAAAAAATCTCCTGCCACATGTATTTTGGATTTCAACAGTTAATTTGCCTTTTCTCATCTATAATGGCTTTAAGCTACTAATTGCTATTCAGGCTTTGATCAGTACTATAGTTTTAGAACAGAATGATTGTAATGTTAACTCCTTACTTTAATTTGGTTTGACTATCAGACTCTTTCATACTCTTAGGTAAAGACTAATCTTTACAAGAAGACATATTTTAACAGTTTAATTAATCATTCAAATTTAATGACAAGTACTAGTTACATGATATGTGCCATCCATTACCCAAATACACAGCTACAACCTAATTGTTTATTATATATATATATATATGTATTCAGTAGCTTATAAAATAAAGTATTTGCTTACCTTTTATTCCAGAGTTAAAATTTTGTTTTTTTAAATAGGAGATACATTTAATTTTCCTAAATATGTCAATAAAGAGAATATATGTAATTATCAAACTTAGTATTACACTTGTAAATTTAATATACATATATATATATATATATTTAAATATATTATTATTGTTACTTCACATGGCAAAGTGTCCTGTAATTGAAGCTAATCATCTCATTTTGGACTTGAGTTTACCCAGAGAGCAGATAGTGTTTTAAATGATGGCATTTACCTTAAACATTTTTAGCCTAACTGACTAAATTTTTTTTGACTTTTCATTTTTGTACAAATGACAAATAAAACAAAGCCTATTTATTGCAAGAAAATAAATGCCATCTTTTCTAAACAACCATAGTTCATTTCTGCACAGAATTATTGATGCAGATATTATACTCTCTTCATGCAGATTACAAACTACCATTTTGAACCATGGCTAGTGGTCATTTACTCTGACATTTCTGATAGTTTATTAAATGTGCAATAGGTTGGGGTATTAAGAGAAGATAATGAGAAAAAGTCCTAATTAACCATTTAAGACTTCTTTCTTGCTGAAAACATTATCTGGCCACAAGAAATTTAAATGCTTGTAATGAATAGCAGCTTGGATCTGCCTTAGGTTAGCATGGTGTAAAGGAAAGAGCACCTATGACAACAGATTTTCCCAGGGTTGCCACTTACTAAGTGTCCAACCTCGACATCATCAGGAAAGGTTATTTACGCAAAGGGATACAATCAACAATCATTAAATATATATGTATATTTTAATAGACACACACACATATATATGTATATTTTTAATACATGTGACCAGTTTTTCCCTTCTATTTCTTCATTCCAAAACCATCCATATATGGCTCCCAGCTCTCCTTTAAATTTTGGCATTTTTATATTAAGAGTTCTTGTAATCACATACACACACACATACACACACACACACACACTCCTGAATAAATTCTATGTAGTACATACAATGATACTTGTATGTACTTTTAGGCTTGATCACTTGATGCCATATTACCAATTCATTCAAATGCTGGTAGAATTAAAGCATCCATATTATAATCCAATACTGAATTTAAAAATACCAAAGGATATATTTTATTTCACTATCCAAAACTCCTATGAATTTTAGAATTTATTTCCGGTTAAACTCATGATTATTTTTGTTATATACTATTCTCTTCAGGATTTGTACCTGTGAGTACTCTTGTTGCTAAATTACTTAAGCTGTGGGTTTAGGAATTCTAACAAGGTGTTTATTTACTGATATAGTTATGTCTTATAAATTTTATGGAAATTGTGTACATATATAAGTCTGATACAGCCTTGTTCATTCATGGAGTTGAGGCTTAATCTTATCTTAGTCTCTCTGGAAGTGAACTCTGTTATAATTACCAGTTAGGGAATTTCCTCTTATCAGACAGCTGTAATGGTTTGGACAAAGATATGGATTCATTAAAGAAATAGTATTAAATGGGAAAATCATATGTTAATAAACACTGAACACACTCCTTACAGATATCACTGTACTAATGCCAGGAGAATTGGAAAACATGACTTTTATCTGATTCACCAGCCAGGGTCTACGAATTTTTGCCTTCAGAATACTTTCTGACCTATTTTGTGTCTATGTTTTATGAAATAATACTGAGCCTGCTAGGTATATTACAAGTTAATGCAAGTAGAAAATATAACTTGTCAAAGTTTGGAGCAAAGACTGAAGGAACGGCCATTCAGAGCTTTCCCTACGTGTGGCCCAGGTATATACAGCACCAAAACTAGATAAGATGGATGAAGCTAAGAAGTGCACGCTGACAGAAACTGGATATAGATCGCTTCTGAAAGACACAGCCAGAACATGTCAAATGCAGAGGCGAATGCTAGCAGCAAACCACTGAACTGAGAACAGAACCCCAATTGGAGGAATTAGAGAAAGGATTGAAAGAGCTGAAAGAGTTTGCAACCCCATAAGAACAACAATGCCAACCAACCAGAGCTTCCAGGGACTAAACCACTACTGAAAGACTATACATGGACTGACCCAGGGCTCCAACTGCATAGATAGCAAAGGATGGCCTTGCTGGACACCAATGGAAGGAGAAGCCCTTGGTCCTGCCAAGGTTGGATCCCCAGTGTATGGGATTGTCAGGGGGAGTGGTAAGGGGGTTTGGATTGGGAGGGGAACCCCCTTATAGAAGGGGAGGAGGGGTTAGGGGGCTTATAAAAAGGAAACTGGGAAAGGGAATAATATTTGAAATGTAAATAAGAATATCCAATTAAAAAATAAGTTGTCTGGCTTATTCATGAATAAATGATTGAATAGATGAATGAATGAATGAATGAATGAATGAATTTATCCTATTTTGCTCAAAGTAGGCAAAAGTAGACATACTAAGCACCCTTTGTCACCCTGAAGAAAATGAGAGCTAAAGATATTATAATGAATTTATGCACAAGTGTTATGACATTTCTTCCTGTTGGCAGTATCCTGTTCAGTCAGTTCAATGAACCCAGTGACTCTTAAAAACTCCACTAATTGGGAGAGATAAATTAACAGATCAATTTATCACTTCTCCAATTATTAGGTGCAAATATGTAGCCCTAAACCAGAGTGGTATGGTGAGGTCAAAAAAAGTGACAAACACCCCTAGACATGCATAGACACACTGTTGTGCACATGTACACGTGCACATGTGAACATTCCTTTCTGTTCTACATCTAGTTTAGTCCTTGATTCAAAGAGGATGTTTTGTCTTTTAATTAATTTAATTTGTTCTGATTGCTTTACTTTCGATCAGAGGTAGATATTCTTGTATAAATTTCTTTGAAAGGTAAAAGTTTATAGCACAAGTAACATTATTACTCAGTTGTCATAGGGAAGTGATATTGACTACCTGACTCCAATTCGGATAGATCTAATTAGTTTCTAAAGTCAGAGATATTATGCATCAGTTCCATAGGACACTGTAGATGACATTGGAACTGTTGTGGTTCTAGTTTTAAAGGTCTGCTCAAACTTCTGTGATGTGAAGTTGGTCCTGAGATGCTGGCAATAGTGAAGAGAGGTAAAACCTTCAGAAACTACAACCAGGCACACAGAAGACAAAATACTAAGAGCATTTCTTGGTTGGATATATGAGGCACACCGCTTCCTGTTTTATAACAGTGATGTGATACTGGCTATCAAAAATCCTGGAGCAATTTAAAATTGATATAGTGTGTAAACTATCTACCTCCTAAGATGTAATCTATTCATTGGAGAACATTAATTTCTGAATGACTAATAATATGTTCGTCACATTGTCTGGGTGTGTAAGGAAGCATTAGCTGAATCTAAGACATACAGCTTTGGATTTTGTAAAACATTAGTTACATTTAATTATGGTAACACGTGTGAAATATGATCCTTATTTCACGAATGGGAAAAAGTAAATTGAGGGGCTGGGATGAAGTCATTTATTATTTGTAATAAAAAGGTTTTATTTTTGATGCTATAATTATGAGCGTTGATGATTCCTTTTGAAGGATGTGTATGTTCTTTGTATTGGTTTTCTATATGACCCACAAAGTTAGGGCTGGAGATATAGCTCAGCAGTTAAAGATTTGTTTCTGTTGCAGACAACCCAGGTTGCAACCACACGGTAGCTCACAACCGTCACTAACTTCAAATTCAGAATGCTTGATGCTTGATCAAGTATGACGTCATGGAAAACATGGATACATGTGTAGTATACATATGTACATTCATGCAAATCACCTACATGAATAAGTAAATAGACCTTTAAAATGAATACAAAATGGGAAACAATGACCACTTCGATAGAAATAACTAATAATACTTGCATCTACAAAATATCTGTGATATTTGAAAAGAGTTACTCCAGCCACTAATGGCAAAACTAAACAAAGCAAACAAAAAACAAAACAAGAAAACAATTCAAAAAAGACCAAAAAACAGTGAAAGATTACTGTTGTGTATATCATTGTCAACCTTTAAGAAAATATACTTTAATCATCATATTATGAAATATTATATATAAAAAAGTAATATATTTATGCAGATTGGGCAAATACAATTGACATGAAACTCATTTTCTTCATTGCTCAAGAGTTCCATAATGCTTAAGATATTTCAAAATGAATATTGAAAAATATAGAAAAACAGTTATCAAAAAAGATTTTGCAGCTTAAGATCCTCTTTTTTTTTCCCATTTTAACACATTTTTTACATTAAAGAAATGTGTACTCAGGTTGGCCCCATCAGTGTATAGAAAACATTCAAAAGCAACTTGAGTATTACTCTGGAAAGCAGCAAGGATATATGCCTTTCAAAGGTTAAAATTTTTAATTAGTTCATTTTCTTTTGAATCTTTGTAAGAAGGTATCTCTTTAGGTAGGTCAGATGGCTCTGATCCTCTGATGTTTCTAATTCAAACTCCAGAGTTCTAAAATTACAGGCATGATTTGCATTCCTGACTTCAATGGTTGAGTTTGGTTCATAGAAATCTATGAAAATAATTTTCGTACTGTATCATAGCATAGAAAGACTGCTCCTGATTTAGAAAGCAGTTAACTATATCTATATGGCTCTGATAATTCACATGTATAAATGCCTGGTGTTAAGGAGAGAATTAAGTATGTTAACAATACAGTTATAGAAACTACTCAACAATATACTCTAGAAAGCAAAGTGCTCTCTGATGCACTGTGCAAAATATCTAGTAACAGGAAGTCTGAATATGTGTACTGAAACTGTGGTTAATCAGCAAATGCTATTTTTATTGGTTTATTTATTTATTTACATTTCATGTCTTCTCGCCCTTACCAGTTTCCCCTCCTCAAATGCCCTATCCTATCCCCACTCACCCTGCTTCTATAGGAGTGTACTCTCACTGCCCCACCTACTCACTGCCCAAGTATTCCCATTCTATGGAGCATTTAGACTCAATTGGACCAAGCGCTTTGCTGCCCATTGATGTTCAACAAAACCAAACTCAGCTACATATGAGGCTGGAGACATGGGTCACTCATTGTGTATTCTTTGGTTGTTGGATTAGAATCTGGAAACTCTGAGGTTGATATTAAGTCTAGATGGTTGATATTGTTGTTCTTCTTACAGGGTTGCGAACCCCTTCACTTCCTCCACTCCTTCCCCTAACTTCTCTATTGGGATCCCCTTGCTCATCCTGATGGTAGGCTGCTAGCATCCACATCTGTATTGGTCAAGCGCTGGCATATCCTCTCATGGTATAGCTACACCAGGCTTCTGTCAGGAAGCACTTCTTGCCCTCAGCAATATTGTCTGGGTTTGTTGTCAGAAGATGAGGTGGATCCACAGGTGTGGCAGTCTCTGGATGGCTCTTCGTTCAGGCTCTGCTCTACTCTTTGGCCTTGCATTTCCTATAAACAGGAGTAATTTTGGGTTAATATTTTTGAGTTGAGTGGGTGGCCCCAAACCTCAACCTGGGGCCATGCCTGACCACTGGAAATGCTGTCTACAGTTTCTCTTCCCACTTTGTTGGATATTTTAGCTAATGTCATCCCTGTTGGGTCCTTGAACCTCAAGCTTCCCTGGCATCTGGGCCTACCTAACAGTTACTCCCAGTTCTCCATTCCTCAAAGCTACATACCTCCGTTCAATTTTATGACCCTCTGTTCTCCACTGTCTCCTCCCACACCTGATCCTGTCTGTATTTATCCCTCTCCCTTTCCCTCCCAGGTCCCTATTGCCCCCTACCTCCCATGATTATTTCTTTTCCCCTTCTAAGTAGGACTGAAGCAGCCACAATTTGTTCTTCCTTCTTCTTGAGCTTCATATGGTCTGTCAGTTGTATCATCGGTATTCCAAGCTTTTTGCCTAATAGCCACTTATCAGTAAATATATATCACGTGTATTCTTTTGTGTAGGAATACTTCATTCAGGATGATACTTTCTATTTCCATCCATTTGCCTGTGAATTTCACAGAGTATCTTTTTTAATAGCTGAATAGTATTCCATTATGTAAATATACCAAATTTTCTGTATCCATTCTTTTGTTGAGAAAGAACTAGGTTGTTTCCAGCTTCTGGTATTTTAAATAAGACTGCTATGAACAAAGTGCAGCATGTGTCCTTGTTATATGTTGGAGCATCATTTAGGTATGCCAAAGAGGGGTATAGCTGGGTCCTCAAGTAGAACTATTTCCAATTTTCAGAGGAACAGGCAGACTGATTTCCAGAGTAGTTGCACCAGCTTGCAGTCCCACCAGCAAAGGAGGATTGTTCCTCTTTCTCCATATCCTCTCCAGCATGTGCTGTCACCAGTGTTTTTGATCTTAGCCATTCTGACTTACATGAGGCGGAATCTCATGTTTGTTTTGATTTGCAGTTCCCTGATGATTAAGGATATTGAACATTTCTTTAGTTGCTTCAAGAGTCCATTTGACTCTCTGGAGTCTCACTTCTTGAGTTCTTGTATATATTGAATTTTAACCTTCTATTGGTTGTAAGGTTGGTAAAAATCTTTGTCCAATCTATAGGTTTCTATTTTGTCATGCTGACAGTGTCCTTTGCCTTACAAATCTCTTCAACTTTATGGGATCCCATTTGTCTGTAGTTGATCTTAGAGCCTGAGCCATTGGTGATCTGTTCAGGAAAATTTCCCCTGTTCTGATGAGTTCAAGGCTCTTTCATAGTTTATCTTCTATTAGATTCAGTATATATGGATTTATATGGAGGTCCTTGATCCACTAGGACTGAAACTTTCCACACAGATAAAAATGTATCAAGTTGCATTCTTGTACATGCTAACCACCACATACGCCAGCACCATTTGTTGAATATTCTCTCTCTCTCTCTCTCTCTCTCTCTCTCTCCTCACCCACTGGATGGTTTGGATTCTTTGGCAAAGATTGATCTACCTACCTGTTGCTGTACTAATACCATGTGGGTTTTTTTTTTTTTATCATTATTGCTCTGTAGTAGATCTTGAAGTCAGAGATGATGAATCCTCTAGAAGTCTAGAAGTTATCTTATTGGTGAGAATAGTTTTTGCTATCCTGGGTTTTTTATTGTTCCAAATGAATTTGAGAATTGCCTTTTCTATCTCTATGAAGAATTGAGTTGAATTTTTTATGGTGATTGCATTGAATCTGTAGATTGCTTTTGGTGAGATGACATTTATCCTATGTTAATCCTGTGGATCCATGAACCTAGAAGATTTTTCCATCTTCCAATGTCTTCCTCAATTTCTTTTTTCAGAGACTTGAAGTTCTTCTCATACAGCAACTTTCACTTGCTTGGTTAGAGTCACACCAAGTTATTTTATATTATTTGTGACTATTGTGAAGGGAGTCATTTCCTTAATTTCTTTCTCAGCCTGTTTATCCTTTGAGTAGAGGAAGGCTATTGATTTGTTTGTGTTAATTTTATATCCAGGGACTTGCTAGAGTTGTTTCTCAGATGTAGGAGTTCTCTGGTGCAATTTTTGGGATCACTAAATCATACTATCATATCATCTGCAAATAGTAATATTTTTACTTCTTCTTTTCCAATTTATGTCTCTTTCAACTACTTTTGTTATCTGATTGCTCTAGCTAGAATTTCAAGTACTATATTGAATAGATAGTGAGAGAGTCTAGTCCCTGATTTTTAGTGGATTGCTTCAAGTTTCTCTCCATTTATTTGATGTTGTCTATTGGTTTGCTGTATATTGTTTTTATGATGTTTAGGTGTGGCCCTTGAATTCCTGATGTTTCCAAGTCGTTTTTACATGAAAGCATGTTGGATTTTGTTAAATGTTTTCAGCATCTAATGAGATAATATGTGGTTTTTCTTCTTTGAGGTTTTATTTTTATTTTTTTTTTGAGTTTGCTTAAAAAGTGGATTACATTGATGGACTTCTGTATATTGAACCTTCTCCACATCACTGGCATAAAGTCTACTCTATCAAGGTGAATGATCATTTTGCTGTTGTCTTGGATTCAGTTTGTAAAAATTTTACTGAGTATTTTTGCATCACTATTCATAAGGGAAATTGGTCTGAACTTTTCTTACTTTGTAGGGTTTAGGTATCAATGCAACTGAAGCTTCATAGTCTGAATTAGGGAGCATTCCTTATGTTTCTATCTTGTGGAATAGTTTGAAATATATTGGAATAAAGTCTCATTTGAAGGTTTGATAGAATTCTGCAGGAAACCCATCTGGTCCTGGGATTTTCTTTTGGCTGGGAGATTTGAATGACTGCTTCTATTTCTTTAGGAGTAATGGGAGTGTTTAGATGATATATCTTATCCTGATTTAACTTTGGTACCTGGTATCTCACAAGAAAATCATCCATTTCATGTAGATTTTCAAGTTTTGTTGAGTATAGTCTTTTGAAGCAGGATTGGATGATTTTTAAAAATTTCTTCAGTTTCTCTTGCTATATCTCCCCTTTCCTTTCTAATTTTGTTAATAGATGCTACCTATAGCGCCCTGGTTAGACTGGCTAATGGTTTGTCTATGTTGTTGACTTTCTCAAAGAACTGTCTCCTGTTTTACTGTTATTTTTAATTCTTCATATAGTTCTCTTTGATTCTACTTTCTAGATTTCAACTCTGTGCTTGGTTAATTCCTCTGTGTACTCCTCTTGGGTGTATTTGCTACTTTTTGTTCTAGAGCTTTTAGATGTGCTATTTAGCTGCTATTGTATGCTCTCCTATTTCTTTATGGAGACACTCGGAGCTATGAGTTTTCCTCTTAGCACAGCTTTCATTGTTTCTCATTAGGTATGTCCTGCTTTTGTTTTAATTCATTACATTCTAAATGTCTTTAATTTCTTTATTTCTTGCCTGACCAAGTTAACATTGAGTAGAGAGCTGTTCAGCTTTCATATGTATGTAGCATTTCTGTTGTTTTGTTGTTTTTCTTGAAGACCAGTATTAGTCCACGGTGAACTGATAGAATTCAAGGGATTATTTCAAACTTCTTGTAACTGTTGAGGCCTGTTTTACGACTTATTATATGTCAATTTTGGAGAACATACCATGAGGTGCTGAGAAGAAGGTATATTCTTTTGTTTTAGGATGAAGCATTCTATAGATATGTATTAAATCCATTTGTTTCATAACTTCTGTAAGTTTTATTGTGTTTGTGTTTCCATGATCTATCCATTGATAAGAGTGGGATGATGAAATTGCCCACTGTTATTTTGTAAGGTACAATGTGTGCTTTGAGTTTTAGTAATTTTTTTTTTACTAATAGGAGTACCCTTGCATTTGGGACATATGTGTTCAGAAATAAGAGTTCATCTTGGTAGATTTTTCCTTTGATGAATGTGAAGTGTCCTTCCTTAGCTTTTTGGACAACTTTTGGTTGAAAGTCTATTTACTCGATGTAGTAATGGTTATCCAAGCTTGTTTCTGGGACCATTTGATTGGAAAAAAATCCAGCCTTTCATCTGGGTGGTGTCTGTCTTTGTCACTGAGATGTGTTTACTGTATATAGCCAAATAGTGGGTCCTGTTTGTACATACAATTTGTTATTGTATGTCTTTTTATTATGAAATAAGTCTATTGATGTTGAGAGATATTAGGGACCACTGATTGTTGTTATGCATGTTAGAGGTGTTAGAGGTGGAATTATGTTTGTGTGGCTATCATCTTTTGGGTTTGTTGTGGAAAGATTAATTTCTCACTTTTCCTTGGATGTAGTTTTCTTCCTTGTGTTGGTGTTTTCTATCTATTATCCTTTGCAAGGCTGGATTTGTATAAATATATTGCTTAAATTTGGTTTTGTTATGGGATACCTTGGTTTCTCCATCTATGGTCATTGTGTTTTTTACTGGGTATAGTAGCCTGGGCTGGCATTTGTGTTTTCTTAGGGTCTGTATGACATTTGCCCAAGATCTTCTGGCTTTTAGAGTCTCTGTTGAGAAATCTTGTGTAATTCTTGTGTAATCTGTCTTTATATGTTACTTCTTCACCTTTTTCCCTTACTGCTTTTAAAATTCTTTCTTTGTTCTGTGCATTTGGTGTTTTGATTATAATATAATGGAAGGATTTTCTTTTCTGGTCCCATGTATTTGGAATTCTGTAGGCTTCCTGTATGTTTATGGACATCTCCTTCTTTAGGTTAGGGAAGTTTTCTTCTATAATTTTGTCGCAGATGTTTACTGGCCCTTTGAACTGAGAATCTACTCTCTCTTTTATACCTATTATTGTTAGATTTGGTCTTTGCATTGTGTTCTGGATTTCTTGGAGTTTTTTCATTTTGAATTCTTTGACTTTTGTGTCAATGCTTTCTATGATATCTTCTACGCTGGAGATTCTCTTCTCTCTCTCTCTCTCTCTGTCTCTCTCTCTCTGTCTCTCTCTCTCTGTCTCTCTCTCTGTGTCTCTCTCTCTTGTATTCTGTCAGTGATGTTTGCATCTCTGAATCCTGATGTCTTTTACATGTTTTCTATCTCCAGAATTTTCTCTTTTTGTGATTACTTAACTGTTTTTACTTTGACTTTTAGATTCTGGATGCTTTTGTTCTTTATCTGTTTGTTTGTGTTTTCCTGTATTTCTTTAAGGGATTTATGTGTTTCCTATTTAAAGTCTTCTCTCTGTTTACCTATCTCTCCCTGTATTTCTTTAAGGGAGTTATTTATGACCTTCCTAAGGGCTTCTATCATCATCATGAGATGTGATTTTAGACCAGAATCTTGCTTTTAATGTGTGTTGAGGTAACCAGGGCTTGCTGGTATCCAAGGAAAACTGGGTTCTAATGATGTCAAGTAGCCTTGGTTTCTATTGCTTAGATGCTCATGCTTGCCTGTCGCCATCTGGTTATCTCAAGTATTAGCTGGCCTTGCTGTCTCTGACTGTAGCCAGTCCCTCCAGTGAACTTGTGAGTGTGACTATGTCGGAACTCATGAAGTTCAAGCTGTCTTTGTGAGGCTCTGAGACTGTGTGCCTTGGTGTATCAGCACTACTGCGGGCTAATCCTTCTCTGGGTGGGATTGGGGTGAGGAATGACTTAGGACGGACAGGGTCATCTCCTGGGCACACATGAAAACTAGAAGCATAAATGGCATTTTTGGCATGCAACATTTTAGTTTATTTTGGGAACAGTAAATGGACTAAAATGGTTATGCAAATCTTGGAGAGCTGAGTTAAGGTTACAAATTAACACTGAACAATGAAATCCACTCACAGAAAGCTTGTTTTATCAAAAATTGGGGCATAAAATGGAGTATTTTCTCACGAATATCTTATAATTGAATTGTATCTTCTCTGATGTATATTTTGAAGAGTGAGTTTTCTCTGTAGGGTGTCATTTTCAGGTATATGTCAAAATATTGCTGGAAAAACTAGTGGTTATTAGCTTGTAAATGTCTCATTCCCACCTGGAAAAAATGTACAAAACTAAGATGTACACAGCTATTCTAATAAATAATTACAGATGTTATTTCAAAAAATAGATTTGTCCCTTCTGGGTAACTGAGTTTTCCAAATGATCCCATAGAGGTTAAAGGATTAAAATTGTTCAAATATGTCATTTCTACGAAAATGTGATCATTAATCTTGAATGTGATTGACATTGGTTGTCCATCAATTGAATTCCTTAACATTTGAAATTGCTTCACTCTATAAATTCTATGATTGTATAACTTTCTAATATCATCTCAAAGAAGCTGCTATTCACCTGGAATTACACAGCACAGAACTGCTTAAAGAGAGCCATCTTTTCCAAGGTGACATTTTGCAATGTTGAAGACTGTTTCACTTATCATAAGTGTTCAGTGAATATTAATGAATACTGGCGATCACAGAGGCTTAAGCATTCTGTCCTGTCCAAAAAGGTTCCCCACAATAATATTATACAGTATAAAATACCAGTAGGGCCAAGGTGAAGAAACAAAGGAGCACAGTAAAAATTCATATTATAGAGTCCCTGACATACATTATGACCCTTTTATTTCCAAACACCTTATAGGATATTTTAGAATGGAAAATATGAACTTGTTAAAATAACTTATCCTTATAAACATATAGAAAATAATTTATATTTAAAAATGGTTTTATGTGTAACTGAATTTACATATGTACCCACATATATAAGATTCCTTGTGACTTAATATTGGAATAAAGCTAGGACTTGTTTGCCTTCTCAAGTCCTAATAAAATGTTCTTTTGTCTTTAAGAACAAATATGTAGAAGGCAACAAGGAAAACGTGATACAAGGTTTGTTTTTTATAAATAATATCTTTAGATGGAATTGAACATGAGTAACGAGCCAACCAATCTAGCATGACATATCAGATCATGATTTAAGTTGCCATGGTACATTCTGATAACTTTTACTTTCCCAGATATGTGATATATAAACTTTGTTCTGAAATACAACAGTAAGGGTAATAGCTATCATACAAAATTTGGTGAGAAGAAATGAATATGTGTATAAGTGTATGTGCGTGTGTGTTCAAATGAAGATATGTGTACTTGGTTTGGAATGGAAGGAGAGTGTTGACAGCAGATGATAATCTGTGCTTTGCTTTAGGCTGAACAAAAATGAACACTTCAAGATTCCCTGAAGGCTACTCAGAGAAAGTCTGTTAAGTATTATTGCAAAGACTGTTTCACTCGAAAGTTCTCTAGGTCATCATGAAAGAACCGATCTGAACTTGCAGATCTCAGAACAGTTTTAAGTGGTTGCTCTTGTGGAATGATTAATACTATTTTTCTTCCCAGAGGAAGGCATACCTTAGCTGTGCACTAAAATGCAACTAGTGCCTCTTCTTGCTTCCCAGAGAAGAGTCTATGGTTTACAGAATGTGCAGTGAAACAAATAGAGTGTGGTCATAAGATCATCAATAAACAAACAAAACCATTCAGATATATGCTTAAACTCTTCTAAAAGCAAATATAAAAATGAAGTTATCTTGTTTTAACATTTTAAGGTTGGTAAATCAGTTTACAAAGAGCATTTCTCTTCTGAAGGATATAACCAAGAAGGTTAAAATTTTGCATACACATAAGTATAAAACAGTTCTGAATATTACTTTAAAATTTGAGAACATAAAGTACATGGAAAATATGTAAGAAATAGAGAGGAAGTAAATCAATCATATCAAATCATAATGAAAATTATATGACAAGTAAATCACAATTTCCATAAAGTGAGGAAAACATGTATATTAAATAAATTCACTAACCTCCTGAAATTAAAGAATAACTGTTAGATATAATATTAGGCCAAATTTCCTCTAAATTACAAAGATAACCATATTTTACTAATCTTTATAATGAAAGACAACTCTACTTACAGGTATTTTCTACAGCAATAAGATACTGTGACAATGGGAATATACCTCCAGATCACAGCAAGATAATGAGAACCATCCTCTACACTTGGACCAACTGATCATAACCATACTTTATCGTGTAAACAGAAGCTCTTTGTATCTAGCATTTTAATGAGAGTTCAAGAACTGTTGGCTTGCATGTTCTGTGAAAATTAACAGTTATGTTAGAATAGTGATTGCATATTCTGGTCTAAAATCCATTAGTTGTTGTAATTGTGTGTGAAACCATACTGTAAGAACAACATGAATGAATCTGGTTCCTGTCCATTCCTGCTGCCCTGAGTGTCCCCCAGCTTAGCGAAACATAGACTCCAAAGGAGAGTCAAAATAAACTCTCCATTCCTCAAGGTGCTTTTATGAGGTATTTTGTCACAATGAGGAAGGTAACTAATATGGAAAACAAAATTTTGTGTTGCAAGGTGAAGAACAGAAAATCAAAAATATTAAAAATGTGATTTATGATGAAAAACATGCTTATGATACCAACTACATCATGTAGTTGACAATGTGATTTGAAAGAAAAAAGAAATAAAATTTGTATTGCACATATAATTTTTTTTAAAAAGGAAGAGAAATTTTGATTTAGAAAGGAAAATGAAGAATCATAGTTGGTACTGGTAAAAGTAAGAAGAAAAGTAGAATTTCAGGGTTCTTGGTTTATTAACCTTCTTAGCAAAACACCAACAATGAAAGATTGGTTATTGTGGGGTATCCTTAGAGGTCTAATTAAAGTTTGAAAAAATGGTGGCAATATAGAATTACATTGAATGTGTATGAAAGTACTTAATTATTTGTAAAACTTAAGTATGATCTATCAATAAAAGTGTTATCTTATTTGAAGCCAAAAGGCTTAATATGACCTATATATTAAAATTTATTGTAAAATATTTTATGTATTTGATCTTCAGTGCCTCTTTTGAAATAGAAGATAATACAAAAGTCTCTGGAATTTATGAGATCAACCAAACTCACAGAATGTATTTTGCTAACCAGAGGAATAATTGTATTTTAATGTACTTTTGTAAAACACCTTTTTCCCCTGTTTCTCAAGGGGAATGTGAGTTGATTGACATATATGGCATAAGCTATGCTGTTTAACAGAAAAAAAGAAATTATTTGAATTTCACCAGAAAAAAATTAGTTGAATTTCACCTCAAAAATATATAAACTGGTTTAAAATTGAAAACTGAGAATTATTATTCATCAGGAATAAAGAGAAAAGAAAGATGGAATTCAGGCTAAGCTTCCATATTCACAGTTAAGAAAATGCTAGAGAAATCATACACAGGAAATATAAATCTTAAATAATTTTATGTTAAGGGCCAAACTCTTCACATAGTACAAAAATAATTATAAATTTTTGAATCAACAGCAGCACTAAATTTCTAATAACCAACAAAAGAAGACAAACATATAATTTAAAATTACTTAAGAATACAACATTTACGTAAAAACGAGCTTAATGAATAATTTAATATATTCTCTTATAATGCCTTAATAAGCAAACATGTAGAACAGCAAAAACAATGATAAAATGTCTCCAAAGGATAATATATATATAATAATAATTTATAGAGCATATAGTTTTTTATTGCTATAGGTCACTTAAAATTTTGCCAAGTTTATGCTACAATATCATAATCTTGAAAATGCATAAGTATTTTAGAGAATGAATTTTATAAAAACAGTAATCTGAAGTAGAAATATGATTAAAGAAAGGCATGTTAAGAATTAAGAAATATATTTTCAAAAATTAACCTTGGCAAGCTAGGAGATATATAATAATATGAGTAATATTCAATATAATACAGAAAACAATGTAACATGATACTCAGTAGAGCTGTGGGAATCAGTACGAACACAGAGGAAAAGTGGTTGTTTCAATGACAAAATTATATTAAAAACAAATCAGTTTGATATGTAAGGTGATACATTAAACACTGCCACACAGAATAAATCACAGCTGTTGGGAAATGTAGCTATTACTGAGGAAATAGAATAAAGATAAAAACCTGACCATGATGATCAAATTCATTTTAAAGAAACAAAATTTTGCTAAAAAGATTACCGGTAAATTTCCAATTCTGAGCATCTATGCCCAGAACTCAATGACACCCCCATTTGTAAAAGAAATATTGCCAAAGCTTAAATAGCACACTGAACCCAAAACATTAGTAGGGGGAGGCTTTAACACCCTACTCTCATCCATTGACAAAACTCTGACCATGCAGACAAGTACTGCTGAATGGAGAAATAATGAAGCTAACAGACATGATGAAGTAAATGGACCTAACAGACATCTATAGAATGTTTCACTGAAGCACCGAAGTTTCTTATCAAGAAGGGGATATTTTCATTTATTGCCTATATCAGAGGTGAGAACCTGAGGGCCATGACCCCCTAGGGTGCTCATATACAATATCTTGCATATCGGGTATTTACATTATAATTCATAACAATAGAAAAGTTACATTTATGAAATAGTAACAAAATAATTCGTGGTTGTGCTTCATCACAGCATGATTAACAACATCAAAGGTTCACAGCATTAGGAAGGTTGGGGAACACTGGTCGATTTTTATTTAACTAATAAGCAGAAAAGGAAAAAGCAAAGATACAATAGCAAAATCCGAACTGAGATTTGTGAGATTATGTACAAAGTGCAACAGTAATGTATTTAAAAAGATCTAGAGAAAATTGCTTCATACCAAACAATAGAAAATTCTTAGAATTCAAATGAAGACATTAGAAAAGCAATTACAACTCCACCATAACAAGGAAAACAATGGGCAACAACGGATCAGCGCTGGTTCTTATGGCCAATTTACAGAAAGACAACTTCCTTTTAAATATTTTAGACCATAGCAGCAGTTGAAGATTTAGAATCAACTTGCTAACAACGAAGATAATTCAATATCATCATTACTTCTAAATAATAAAATAAGTACAGGGCAAGAGATGTATTACCACAGTGCACTAACAATTTATAAAAAGTACATAATGTAATCACTTAGCTTATCTTCCAGGAACTTTGTTTCTAGGAAAAAAGATTGAAGAAAATGAATTAATTGAATAATAGAATTTAAAGTGCCACAGGATAAAATGCACTTTTGTAATTAAATATTAAATCAAATAAAAAAGGGAACAACAAATTAAACAGAATAAATTTACTTTTCAAAGCTCAGAAGAAAACAGCAGATGTCTTTAAGCATTAAGGCTTTTTTATGTGGAGAACATGAAATAAGTGATATTTTTACTATCTATTTTCATTTGTGATAAGTAAAAATGTTATACATTTGGAACAATTTACTAAAATTGTTTTATTTATTTATGATGGTGAGATTATTACAAATTAAGGAACGAAGCAGAATCATTTAAATATTTAATTGAGTAAGGAAATTCTTTTATGATACAGGAGTATAAGGTGAACACAAACTTGGCTTAACTGTACCTGGCTTAACAGCATACATATTTAACTCCATCAATCCTGAAGTGAAGTCTCCAGGGAGGTCATGAAGGCACTTCAACACCAGTATAGGCTGTGTAGATAGCTTAGGGCAACACAGGCTACACGGCAAAAGCCTAGCACAAGAAACAAAGATAATATGAGCATTTCCTAAAACAAGAAAAGTCTACCTATAAAGATTAATATAAGCACAAAATAATACAGAGGCAATATCTAAAGAAGCATAATGAAAATGTCTAAGATTTTGCAGGAAAGAATCAAGTCTCAAGACCATCAAAATTATTAGATGAAATAAAATATTGTGTGATGTTTCTAATCAAAAGATTTAATTTCAAAAAACAAATCCTCAAAACACAATACAATAATTTAATAAAACACAATACAATAATTTAATCACATTCCACTGAGTATCCTGAGTATATTATCTAGACTCCATTATTAATTAACAAGCCCAAAATTCAATTGAAAAAACAAAGCAAAGAAGAACAAATATTATTGGAAACTGCATTTACCTGGTGTTAATTTTTTTCTTTTTTTTTTATTGGATTTTTAAATTTACATTTTAAATTTTATGCCCTTTCCTGGTTTCCCGGCCATAAACCCCATATCCCATTCCACCTCCTCCTTCTTCTATGAGGGTGCTCCCCCACCTACCTACACTTCCTGCTTTCCTGCCCCGACATTCCTCTACACTGAGGAATCGAGTCTAGGCAAGCCCAATTTCTCCTCCCATTGGTGCCCAACAAGGCCATCCTCTGCTACATATGCAGGTGGAGTCATGGGTCTTCCATGTGTACTCTTTGGATAGTGGTTTAGTCCCTGGGAGCTCTGGTTGGTTAATATAGTTGTACTTATAGGGTTACAAAGCCCTTCAGCTCCTTCAGTCCTTTCTGTAACTCCTCCAATGGGGGACCTCTTCTCAGTTCAATGATTGGCTGTAAGTATCCACCTCTGTATTTGTCAGACTCAGGCAGACCTCTCAGGAGACAATTATATCATACTCCTATCAGCTCGTACTTTTTGGCATAAATAATATTGTCTGGGTTTGCTGGCTGTATATGGGCTGGAAACCCAGGTGGGACTATCTCTGGATGGCCTTTCTTTCAGTCTTTGCTCCAAATTTTGTCTCCATATTTCCTCCTTTGAATATTTTGCTGCCCATTCTAAGAAAGACTGAAACATCTGCACTTTGGTTGTCCTTCTTGAACTTCATGTAGTCTGTGGACTCTATCTTGGGTAATTCGAGTTTTTGGGCTAATATCCATTAGCAATGAGTGCATACCATGTGTCGTTTTTTGTGTTTGGGTTACCTCACTCAGGATATCTTCTAGTTCCATTCATTTGCCTGTGAATTTCTTGAAGGCATAGTTTTTAATAACTGAGTAGTTCTTCATTGTGCAAATGTACATTTCCTGTATCAATTCCTCTTTTGAGGGATATCTGAGTTCTTTCCAACTTCTGGCTATTATAAATAAGGCTGCTATGAACATAGTTGAGCATATACCCTTGTCGTACATTGGACCATTTTTGGGTATATGCCCAGACATGGTATAGCTGGGTCCTCAGGTAGTACTATGTCCAATTTTTTGAAGAACCTCCAGACTGATTTCCAGAGTGATTGTATCAGTTTGCATTCCCACCAACAATGGAGGAGTGTTCCTCTTTCTCCACATCTTCGCCTCATGTGTTGTCACCTGAGCTTTTGATCTTGGCCATTCTTACTGGTGTGATGTGGAATCTCAGGGTTGTTTTGATTTACATTTCTCTGATGACTAAGAATGTTGGACATTTCTCTAGGTGCTTCTCATCCATTTGATATTCCTCAGTTAAGAATTCTTTGTTTAGATTTGTACCCCATATTAATAGGGATATTTGATTCTCTGGAGTCTAACTTCTTGATATATTTGTATGTATTGGATATTAGCTCTCTATCTGGTGTAGGATCGGCAAAGATTTTTTTTTCTCAATCTGTTGGTTGCCATTTTGTCCTAATGACAGTGTCCTTTGCCTTACAAAATCTTTGCAGTTTTATGAAGTCCCATTTGTCAATTCTTGATCTTAGTTCAAAAGTCATTGGTATTCTCTTCAGGAAATGTTCCCCAGTGCCCATGTGTTCGAGATTCTTCCCCACTTTTTCATCTATTAGTTTCAGTGTATCTGGTTTGATGTGAAGGTCCTTGTTCCACTTGGACATGACCTTTGTACAAGGCAATAAGGACGGATTAATTTGCATTCTTCTACATGTTGCCCTCCAGTTGAACCAGCACCATTTGCTGAAAATGATATCTTTATTCCACTGGACAGTTTTTGTTCCTTTGTAAAATATCAAGTGACCATAGGCATGTGAGTTCATTTCTGAGTCTTCAAATTCTATTCTATTGATCTACCTGTCTGTCTCTGTACTAATATCAGACAGTTTTTATCACTATTGTTCTGTATACAGCTTGAGGTCAGAGATGGTGATTCCCGCAGAAGTTCCTTTATTGTTGAGAATTCTTTTTACTATCCTGGGTTTTCCGTTGTTCCAAATGAATTTGCAAATTGCTTTTTATAATGCTATGAAGAACTGTGTTGGAAGTTTGATGAGGATTGCATTGAATGTGTAGATTGCTTTTGGCAAGATGGCCATATTTACCATATTAATCTGGCCAATCCATGAGGTTGGGAGATCATTCCATTTTCTGAGGTCTTCTTCTATTTCTTTATACAGAGAATTGAAGTTTTTCTCATGTATATCTTTCCATTGCTTGGTAAAGTAACACTGAGTTATTTTATATTATTTGTGACTACTGTAAAGAGTGTCATTTCCCTAATTTCCTTCTCAGCCTGTTTATACTTTGAGTAGAGGAAGGCCACTGAATTGTTTGAGTTAATTTTATATCCAGGCACTTTGCTGAAATTGTTTGTCAGATTTAGGAGTTCTCTGGTGGAATTTTTGGGATCACTTAACTGACTATCAAATCATCTGCCAATAGTGTTATTTTGAATTATTTTCTCCTTTGGATCCTTTGACATTCTTTTGCTTTTTTGATTGCTCTGGCTAGGTACTCGAGTATTATATTGAATAAGTAGGGAGAGTGGGCAGAGATGTCTAGTCCCTGATTTTAGTGGAATTGCCTCAAGTTTCACTTCATTTAATTTGATGTTGGCTCCTAGTTTGCTGTATATTGCTTTTACTTTTCTTAGGTATAGGCCTTGAATTCTTGATCTTTCCAAGTCTTTTAACATGAAGGGGTGTTGAATGTTTTCAAATGCTTTCTCAGCATCTAATGAGATGATTTTGTGTTTTTTTTTCCCTTGACTTTGATTATACAGTGGATTATGTTGGTGGATTTCTGAATATTGAACCATCCCTGCATTCTTTGTATGAAGCATAGTTGATAATGATGGATGATCAGTTTGATATATTCTTTGATTCGGTTTGTGAGAATTTTATTGAGTAATTTTGCATCAATATTCATGAGGGAAGTTGTTCTGAAGTTCTCTTTATTTGTTGGATCTTTGTTTGGTTTAGGTATAAGTATAATTATGGTTTCATAAAAGGAATCATTTAGTGTTCCTTCTATTTATATTTTGTGGAAAAGTTTGGACAGTATTGGTATGAGGTCTTTTATGAAGGTCTAATACAATTCTGCTCTAAACTCATCTGGTCCTGGGCTTTATTTGTTTGGGAAAAGTTAAATGACTGCTTCTATTATTTTAGGAGTTATGAAACTGTTTAGTTGGTTTCTCTCATCCTGATTTAACTTTGGTACCTGGTTTTGGTTGATTGCTTCAAGTTTCCCTCCATTTGGTTTTATGTTGGTTACTGGTTTGCTGTTTATTGTTTTTACTTTGTTTAGGTATGGGCCTTGAATTCCTGATCTTTCCAAGTCTTTTAACAGGAAGGGGTGTTGAATGTTTTCAAATGCCTTCTAAGCATCTAATGAGATGATTGTGTATTTTTTAAAATTTGAGTTTGTCCATTTCATTCAGATTTTTCACTTTAGTTGAGAATACGCTTTTGTATTAGGATCTGATCATTTTTTGAATTTCCTCAGTTTCTCTTGTTATGTCTCCCTTTTAATTTCTGATTTTGTTAATTTGAATACTCTCTCTGTGCCCTCTGGTTAGTCTGGCTAAGGGTTTATCTATCTTGTTGATTTCCTTAAGAACCAGTTCCTGGTTTTGTTAATTCTTTGTATAGTCCTTTTCCTTTCTACTTGGTCGATTTCAGCCCTTAGTTGGATTATTTCCTGTCTTCTACTCCTCTTGGGTGTATTTACTTCTTTTTATTCTAGATGTTTAGTTGTGCTGGCAAACTGCTAATGTATGTTCTCTCCAGGTTCATTTTGGAGGCACTCAGAGCTATGAGTTTTCCTCTTAGCATTGCTTTCATTGTGCCCCATAAGTTTGGGTATGTTGTGCCTTCACTTTCATTAAATTCTTAAAAGTATTTAGTATCTGTCTTTATGTCTTCCTTGACCAAGTTATTATTGAGTAGAGCTTTGTTCAGTTTCCATGTATATGAGGGGTTTCTGTCATTTTTCTTGTTATTGAAGACTAGTCTTAGTTCATGGTGATTTGATAGGAAGCATGGGATTATTTCAATCTTCTTATACGTGTTGAGGCCTGTTTTGTGACTGATTATATGATCAGTTATGGAGATGGTATCATGAGTTTCTGAGAAGAAGAAGATTTATTCTTTTGTTTTAGGATGAAATATTCTATTGATATTCTGTTAAATCCATTTAGTTCACAATTTCTGTTAGTTTCTCTGTGTCTCTGTTTAGTTTCTGTTTCCATGATCTGTCCTTTGATGAAAGTGGTGAGTTGAGTCTACTATTATTTTGTGAGATGTCTTTGAGCTTTAGTAGTATTTTGTTTGTTTGTTTGTTTGTTTGTTTGCTTTTTATGAAAGTAGGTACCCTTGCATTTGGAGCATAGGTATATAGGATTGAGATTTTATCTTGGTGGACTTTTCCTTTGATGGATGTGAAGTGTCCTTCCTAATATTTTTTTTTTTGATAACTTTTGGTTGAAAGTCTATTGTTTTATACATAATAATGATACGCTAGCTTTATTCTTGGGATTATTTCTTTGGAAAATTGTTTTCCAGATTTTTTTCTCTGAGGTAGTATCTGTCTTTGTCACTGAGGTGTGTTTCCTGTATGCAGCAAAATGCTGAGTCTTCTTTATGTTTCCAGTCTGTTAGTCTATGTCTTTTTTACTGGGGAATTGAGCCCATTGATGTTGAGAGATATAACAGACCAATGATTTTTGTTTCTCTTTATTTTTGTTGTTAGAGGTAGAATTATGTTTTTGTGTCTCTCTTCTTTATTCGGTACTTGAAAGAAGAATGTCATAAATAACTTCCATAAAGATACACAGGACAACACAAGTAAACAGGTAGAAGCTGTTAAACAGGAAACATAAAAATCAACCAAACAGAAGAAGGAATTTAACAAAACCATCTAGGATCTAAAAATGGAAAAATAGAAACAATAAAGAAATCACAAAAAGAGACCACCCTGAAGATAGAAACACTAGGAAAGAGACTCATAGACACAAGCATCACAAGAGATAGAAGAATCTCAGGAGCAGAAGATACCACAGAAACCGCTGACACAACACTGAAAGAAAATGTAAAATACAGAAAGATCCTAATCCCAAACATTCAGGAAATCGAGAACATAATGAATAGAACAAACCTAAGGGTATTAGGTATAGAAAAGAGCAAAGATTCCCAACTTAAAGGGCTGGTAAATATTTTCAACAAAATTATAGAAGAAAACTTCCCTAACCTAAAGAAAGAGATGCCCATACACATTCAAGAAGACTACAGAACTCCAAATAGATTGGACCAGAAAAGAAATTCCTCCTGTCACATAATAGTCAAAACACCAAATGCACAAATCAAAGTAAGAATATTAAAAACAGTAAGAAATAAATGTCAAGGAACATATAAAGGCAGACTTGTCAGAATCATACCAGAGTCTCACCAGAGTCTCACCAGAGACTATGAAAGCTAGAATATCCTGGGAAGATATCATACAGACCCTAAGAGAACACAAATGCCAGCCCAGGCTACTATATCTAGCAAAACTATCAATTAACATACATGTAGATACCAAGATACTCCATGACAAATCCAAATTTACACAATATCTCTCCACAAATCCAGCCCTCCTAAGGATAATAAATGTAAAACTCCAACACAAGGGGGAAACTACACCTTAGAAAAAAATAAAAAAAAAATAATAATCTTCTTTCAACTAACCCGAAAAAAGATAGCCACACAAACATAATTTTTTCTTATTAATAATAATGCTATCGTGGGAAAGAAAATAAAATTCAGGTAATCAAATATATCATCTATAAAAATAATATAGAAGTAAATTTACATTTTAATTCAATGAGAAAAAGGCATTCAGTTTTATTAATGAATACATCTCAATTTATTATCTATCTCAAACAAAACCATTTGTGGTTCTTCATTTCTTAGGTTTGTAATGTAACATGTTAAGGTTTAAAATAAAGACGAATTTACTGATATAATCATAAAAAAACATAAGTAATATATAGGAAAAACCTGGAATGTAAGATTTTGCTTACACACCAGAAAGCAATCTAGTACAAAAATACAGAAATATTAAGTACACATGACAACATGGGACTCCCATTCAAAATGTGACAATGTACAGTGAAAATAAAGTGTAAATCATATTCTCTGAAAAATGGTTATAGCTTGTTTTAAAGACACTTGCTAGTAATTGATGATTTAAAAGGGTGAACTGTTGGATAGCAGACTGGAGGGGGATAACGACTGGACTGTAAAACTGGACTAAAAACAAAAAGAGAAGAGCAGGGTGGAAACAAAGCACTATGGCTTTTTGCAGAAAATGTTGGAAAAATGAACTAGAAACTCATCATAAAAGTTAAAAACATCTCTAAGTAGTAAAAGAACAAAGCGACAGCACAATGTGGTTCATACCTTCTGAAAAGATATCACTTCACAGCCCAAGGAATCTTCTGAATCACTGTGTTAACCTCATAGCATTTGTCCATACTAAAATTATTATGTGTCAGTATCAATATATGCAATATATTAATTCTTTTATCCAAAATTCGATTTTGAGGTGATAAAAATTATATCACTGTGGAAATAAGCTCCAATATGAAACAGAAGGGTAAATGTACATGTGTGCTAAGTAGATGTGCTTCTATTGACAAATTTTGTGAAATTCTTTCTTGGGCAATGAATAATTATTTTTACAATGCTATGACACATTCTTTCACATCAGAACCTTTCATCATAGTACTGACACAAATATATTCATTGTAGCATGTATGAATAATAAAATTAAGACATGTAATATTTATTTTCACAATATGATGATGGAACATATTTCTCCACTCCAGAAAATAAATAAATCCTTTCCTAAATTTCAAATCTCTTAATGCTGATTCGCACAATGTTGTTTGACTGAATATGAATATATACCATTAATTTACAGAGGTATATTAAAAACAAAACAAGCACAGCAGTTAATAAAATGGAATATTAGAAACAATGTAAATATTTTACAACTAAATGTCTGTATATGTTTTGTAAAGAAATTAATATGAATATAATATGTAAATTAAAATAACACGTAGTTAATTCAGACTGCAACACAGCTGCCATTTATCATATTATGTCGATTTGAGAAAGAAAATTCCATTTTGAATATAGGTGACTCATGTAATTCAGTCTTCCCCTCCTCTGACTAGGCTGATAGAATATACTCACATATAAGTGAGTATGTATCTTACATGTCTTTCAGGATCTGAGGCACCTCTCCTGGGATTTTTCTGGTCCCATCCATTTATTTACCAGTGATATTCATTATTTCACTTTATTAACAATGAGTAATACCCGATTGTGTAAATGTTTCACATTTTATTTATCTACTTATCTAAACATCTTAAATCATAATTATTTTTGTTCTTAAGTGCATGCATTCTTTCTTGAGTTTGCTTGATTATGAAGATCTCTCCTGTCTTGCTTGATGTGTCTCTCCTGATGCCTTTGCAGCTTTCACTGTTTCTGAAGTTCCAACACATGTGATCCCTGCTATGATCTTTATAAACATGTAGGACAGCATTTCTTGATATATATACAATATCTGCACACTAACTCCGTGAATCTATTGGTTCAATGTGTGTTTCTAAGCATCACTAGGTGCCTTTATCTCTTCTCTAGCATCATGCTCCAGTTAAAAAAATAGATCATCTAAAAATACTAATAGTGAACATAATTCTTCTTGACGTCCAACACTTATTCAACCACTTTACATAATAGAGAACATATTTTAATTTAGGTCCTTCCTAATAACTTACTCTCTTGCATTGTTTCCTATTTTTACATATATTCAAGAATTGTGTGTGTATAATAAATAGATTTCCTTGCCTGAAATATCTGCTGATTTAAAATACACAAATTGAAAGAATTGTAGCAGAAATTTATATTCCTTATTCCTCGACTTTCTTTCTTCTTTCTGTAGTTAATTATACTTGGCTTGGCTATGTTTACATTTTATAATAAACTTATTTTAATCTCTCATTTAAAAAAATTGATGGCAGGGGTTGGGGATTTAGCTCAGTGGTAGAGCGCTTGCCTAGCAAGAGTAAGGCCCTAGCAAGGCCCTGGGTTCGGTCCCCAGCTCCGAAAAAAAGAACAGAAAAAATAAATAAATAAAAAATTGATGGTAAATTTTCACACATCATCGATCAGAATGGCAAAGATCAAAACCTCAGGTGACAGCACATGTTGACGAGAATGTGGAGAAAAAGGAACACTCCTCCATTGCTGATGGGATTGCAAACAGCTACAACCATTCTGGAAATAAATCTGGATGTTCCTCAGAAAATTAGAAATAGATCTCCCTGACAACCCACCTGTACCACTTTTGGGCATATACCCAAAAGATACCCCTCCATGCCACAGGGGTACGTGATCCACTATGTTCATACCAGGCTTATTTGTGTTAGCCAGAAGTTGGAAACAATCCAGATGCCCCACAAAGGAAGAATTGATACAGAAAAGCTGGTTGGTTTACACATAGAAAACTACCCAGCTATTAAGAACGATCATGAATTTGCAGGTAAATAGATGTAACTAGAAAATATTCTGAGTGAGATAACTCAGACCCAAAAGGACATACATGGTATGTACTCACTAATAAGTGGATATTAACCAAAAAAGTACACAATGCCCAGGATACACTCCACAGAATTCAAAAAGGTTTTGAAGCTGAAGAACTCAAGGGAAAATGCCTCAATTCCACTTGGGAGGGAGAAGAAAGAAATCACAGGAGGAGTGAGGAAGGCAGGGACCTCGGTAGAAAGAGGGGAACATGATCATTTATTGGGTGGGGGAAACATGACTGAAACCCTGAGGGCCTGCAGAAAGAATGGGAAGAGGCAACCTCGGGAGGTAGGAGGTGAGGGGAAGCTCCAGAATAGACCAGAGACCTTGGAGGTGAGAGACTCTCAGGGCTTAAAGGGAAGGACCCTAGATGAAATGCCCTATAGTGGGGAAAGGGGTCTTGTAGAGCCCATCTCTAGCAGAAAGACAGGGCATCAAGTGAGGGAAGGGATTGCCATCCTACCCATAAGCTCTGACCCATAATTCTTCCAATCTCAAAGAACTGCAGGTTTGGAAATGGAGAAGAGCCTGAGGAAACGAAGGTCCAGTGACAGGCCCAAAGTGGGACCCAGCTCAAGGGGAGTCCCCAAGACCTGACACCATTACTGAGGCTATGGGGGTTCACAAAAAGCGACCTATCATGACTGCCCTCCAATAGACCCAACAAGCAGCTGAAAGAGTCACATGCAGTTATGTACGCCCAACCCAACCAATGAACAGAAGATGCTGCTCCCTGTGGTTGAACTAGGGAGAAGCTGGAAGAAGTTGAGGAGGAGGGTAGCCCTATAAGAAGACCAGAAGACTCAACTAACGTGGACCCTGAAATCTTTCGGACATTGAGACACCAACCAGCCCCCCTCCCCCCACACATATATACAGCACAGGACTGCTGAGTCTTGAATCAGAGAAGATGCATCAAACCCTCTAAAGACTGGAGGCTACAGGGATTGGGGGGGTCAGGTGGGTTCAGGGGGGGCAGAGGGAACACCCTCGTGGAGACAGGGATAGGGTGGAGTTATGGGATGTGGAATAGTCAGAGGGTGGACTGTGAGGGGATAAAATCTGGCTATAAAAATTATTAAATATTTGTCTTTTACTTCATCCATTTTCCATAGACATAGAATTCACATTCCTATTGAAATGTACTCAGAAAACCATTTAAATCTTCAGGGTGAATTGTAAGCAGCCTAAAATTTGCGTATCATTTTTTGACTGAAACGTAAAAATTTTTATCACTGGGGTATGCTGAGTGACCATGAAGGATTTTAAATTCACCAGCTTTTAATGTATTGCCAGCTTCCCAGGTAACCTTTAATCCACAGAAGGCAGAGTTTTTCAAATCAATAGTTTTTAATGATAGTTTGATTTTCCTTTTAAATATTTACTGTTTCAAAATTAATAAGTATAAATCTTATTCAATGTGTCTTTAAACTTGAAATATGTCAAGATTTTATTAATGAAGTACATATTTTAAATTTGGGGATGATAAGAAAATCAATTAATCCAAAATAGATTTTTCCACGATGTTACCACTCTTTTATTGGCACAGCAACGGATGAAATATGCAGAAGAAATTTTGAAATACAATGTGGTGCGTCTGTTGACTGAACTCTGCGTCTAACAGTGACTTGGAAGTAACAACTTTATAATATTTAACTCATCCTTTTCTTATTAGGTAAAATATGGTCTCAAGACAGTTGGAATTAAAGAGACTTCACCACTATTCCCTGTTAAACTTGCCAGTGCAATGGCATAGTGTACTTATATAAAGATATTCTTTCTTTTTCGTTTCAATTTTTAATTATTTATTTTACAGAAGAAATGTAAGTGGGTAATCATATATAAAACTTTATTTTCACTTTAATTTACATATGGTGACTGCACATAATTGTTTTCAGCATGCATTTTCATTGATACATGTATTTTCATTAAATGTATCCACATTACCCTTTCCTGTCTTCTTCTTTTATTGGATATGTTACTTATTTACATTTCAAATGTTATCCCCTTTCCAGGTTTCCCCTCTGGAAAACCTCTATCCCATCCACCCTCCCGCTGCTTGTATAAAGGTGTTTCTCTACCCAAACACCCACTCCCACCTTCCCACCCTGGCATTCCCACCGGGCTTTGAGCCTTCACAGGACCAAGGACCTCTCCTCCCATTGATGACAAATAAGACCATCTTCTACATATGTGGCTGGAGCCAGGGGTCCCTCCATGTTGTACTCTTAGGTGTGTGGTTTACTCCCTGGGAGCTCTGAGGTGTCTGGTTGGTTGATATTGTTTTACGATAAATGACCACTATTGATTCCATGAGCATAAATGCTCAACTAATGCCTTGGAAATTGCCCAGTGGTTAAGAGTGCTTTCTGCAGAGTACTGGAATGGGGTCTCTGCACAATTCCCAAGCATTTCACAAAAACCTGTAACTTCAGTTCCATCATGTTTGGCATCATTTTGTTCCTCTATGCACTGCACTTATACAAATAAACACACACACACACACACACATCATTAATGAATTGTAGAGGATTTAGATTGCAT
This sequence comes from Rattus rattus, assembly GCF_011064425.1. Lineage (NCBI taxonomy): Eukaryota > Metazoa > Chordata > Mammalia > Rodentia > Muridae > Rattus > Rattus rattus. The sequence continues at coordinate 36,814,159 of NC_046164.1, read as the reverse complement.
TTATGTATTTTTCTTCCTTAATGTTGGCCATAAAATACATTACTTCTAAAATTTATCTTGCAAAGATAGAACTGTAACATGGAGTCAAAATAAATTATATTTCTTCTCACCATTTGTATTTCATTCTTGGTTTGCTTCTGTAGAACTTTGATTGTGGATATTTTTATGTTTATTTTTATATAAATACTGGTAAAACATCATGCTTCTACCATTAAAGCATCAAGCTTCTGATGTGTTATATGTGAGCTCAAGGTCCTTTCATCAAAAGAATCATTATATGTGTATGTATAATTTGTATTATTATTTATACAGTATATTATTATCATGTATACTTGTTTATTAAATGTATTATTAGTAAAGATAAATTAATAAATAAATATATTTACTATCTATTATATAAATATATATTGTCCATATTAATAATATGTTATAACAATACATTAGAAGTGTAAGTTTTAAATTATCTGAAAACAATAATTATTTAAAAAACTCATTTTCCCCTGTTTTATCCAGTTTTATCATGACAAAATTGACAATATTTACTTTTTTCCTTTTATTATTTTTGATTATTTCAGCATAATATCACCAGATGCCAGGATGAGGTGTGAGGTACAAAAGACATATCCATTCAGTCAGTACCTCCTTGTACTCAGTGTGCTGACTGCAGCTTCTGAACTGCAGTTTTTGTTGTCCTCTTAGTGACTTTTCTGAACGACACTTGATGTAATCTTACCAAAATACCCGCCTTTGCCTTTGTCATTGGCATTCATGAGTTACTCTTGATTCTTATTTATTTAAGCCCACCTACACCCTGCCACCAGATTTGATGTTCAAACCATTCGAGTTGGTAAATTCTGTGGCATTTCATATCAGAACCCTAGAAATGTCTTTCTCTGGGATTAATCCACTCAGAACCGTCCTGTCCTCACGATCAGGATTCTTTTGCCCATAGCTATTGAGAGCCTGGCAGTGGAGGCCAGTGCAGATGAGGCTGCCCACATTCCATCCGCCCATGTGACCTGATTTCCCATAATTGTGAGATGGGAGGACGCACACCGTGACTGAGGCTGCCGGAAGTTTGCTCGTCCTTGATGAGGTGACTTACCTGTTTACTTTTCAGTCAGCACTCAGTGCTCCTCAGCCATCTCAGCACGTACCTGTCATATCGCGTTTGGGCTTGACAGCTGCTACCTTTTTCCATTCTACTCTAGCGTTCCTTCTCACTTTAAAATGTTCCATGAAGGATGTGACAAAGAAATTGCCTCACAATAAGGGACAAGTCCTAAGAGAAAGCCTTTATAACTCGATATGTGACCCAATGAGAGATGGGTTTCAAAACTTCAAGATACCTGATGTGGGTGTAAGGTAGCAGGAATAAAGCAACCAAACAGGTAAATGGGATCTAAGAAGACAGGTATTCGAGGAAAATAATAACGCCTGCTTAGGAATCACTGAGCCCTGCTAACCACAGCAGAGGTGGAATTCTCACTGTCTTGAACAGAGCATGATCAAGGATATAGAAGGGGAAAAGAACATGCCCTATGTCGTTGAAAGTCACAATAATCTTTCAAGATTCGATTAGCCAAACAAAATAATAACAAAGGAAAAGACATCGAGTTCCTGTTGTAAATGTTAGTGCACACAAGGATAAATGCAAGGCACAAAGATGCTATTTAGTTACATCTATTTTAATTTACTGTTTTATTTTGTTTTTAAATATTTATTTTATTTTAATCATGTTTATATGTATCTGCACATGCATGAATATGTGTACCTGTGAATACATATGCCCAGCAGCCAGAAAAGGGAGTCAGGTCCTCTGGACCTGGAGGTACAAGTGGTTGTGAACTTTTTCCTCCAGGGTTGGGGAAAGAACTAGAACGATCTAATCTGTTCCTATCAAATACCCTATTAGAATTTTGATAAGAAACCTAACATTTCTCCATGTGAATCTGGATTTAATAACCATTTCTTTGACAAATATATCGTTTGCATCACATAATTCCTTTTTACTTCAATTTTTAAATTTTATTTTATCATCGCTTAGAAAATCTCAGCATGAATACTGATTATACACAGTTCATAGATTGACAACAGTTTTATTTTTTTAACAGTTGCAAATAAAATTATATCTGTATTACTGTTTCCTGAACACTTTTGACAAAATATTTTCTTATCTGAAAGTTGAATTACACGTTTATCACTGTAATTGCCCCTCTCTGTCTAATCTTTTCTTCTTCTAAAATCAAATTACTTTATTTTACTTTATGTTATTATGAACACTACTGTTTTGCTGACTACTCTTTTGTTGAATGTTTGCATCAAGCATTTTCCTCACTGAGCCATCTTGCCAACCTTATTTTCATCTATTTATTTTGAAGAACATATATACTTCAGTTGTATTTAATATAATTCTTCCTGTGTGGGGTATTATGTCTATTCTTCTGAATTTCAGTATTGAGTTTTGCTTTGATTTTTTTTCCAACAAATAGTAGTTATAGGGATGTCAGAACATTTTTAGAGTGACAGTTTAAAATATTTATCTTATGCATATGAATGTTTTGCCTCTATATATGTATAACATATCTGTTCCTAGTAACTGGAGTTTAGCAGATTCCTTGAAATGAGAGTTACAGTCTGTTGTGATACAGATGTGTATGATAGAAGACCCTGAACTTCTGTGAGAGAAACAAGTATTACTTGCTAAGCCATCGCTCTAGTCCTCTAGCATAAGAATTTGGTTGGCATTTAATATTTTGAAATTATGTTAGTTCAGTGAACTTCTATTCAGGAATACTATAACCTAAGTTACTTATAAACAACACAACTTTCTGAGAGCTGTAGAGGCTAGAAATTTCAAATTTATAGGGAGGGCAGATATGGATTCTGTCAAAGGCCTGCTTCTTATATTCTCACATGTGGACAGTGGAGGTGTTCTTTGTGTGTGTGTGTGTGTGTGTGTGTGTGTGTTTGTGTGTGCCTGTCTGTTGCTGTACGTATGTGTGTGTGTTTTATAAATATATAAATTAATCCTAAGGTGGTAATTGAATTAATTACCTATATATGTCCCACCTTCTAAATCCATCACAATGAGCAGAAAGATTCCCATGTAAATTTTGAAAATCTGTAAAATTGTTCACATTATGTCTTTATGATTAACTTTCCAAATGTTTGGCTACTTATGGTTTTATGTTAATATATTTTACCACAGTTTACCAGAAACAGATTTTTTCAAAACAGTTCAAGAATGACATAGGAATCTTCTCCATATTTATGTTTCCTTGTGGTTTATATTTTAAACTATAAATAGTTCTATGATTATCCTTTTAGCACACTAGAGAGTTTATGCTTTTTATGCTGAAGAGTTTGTATTATAATATCTTTATCATTTGCTATTTAATAAAACATGTACTTTGTTTCTGGTATTTTTGTAACTGATATTTGAAGTAGTTTGTGTTTCCTGTACTTTTCAATCTTTGTCTTTAACCTATTGGTATTCATAATTATTTACCAATTTTTAATTGGTTTGAGTATCTTTTTTCTTGAGATTGATATCAAAATTATTTCATTAAACTCAGTTTGTATGATCTGAGTAGAGATTCATTGCACTGGAGAACTTATATGCTTGTAATATCTAGATTTCTATGACATAAACAGGAATGAAAAGAATGATAGAACTCCCTGACTGCTGCCAGATCTACACAGACAGCCAAACTCTTCACAAGGGACACATGCGAGTTCCATCATTGATGATTTGTGTGTAATAGCTCCCTTCACTAGGTTTTCACTGATATCTCCCTCATTAGGAGAATAAATACTCGTATCAATTTTCATAAAACTCCACTAGCACTCCAGCAATTAGAAGTGTGCTCATTGGTTTGTAGAAGTGAAAGTTCTCATCCTATGATACAACTTCTCAACATAAAGGAAAAGATGGTCATGAGGGAGAACTGTTCCTCAGATGCAACCGAAGTCAATCCTAATATTGTGTTCTTCACTAACGCCAAGATCAAGGCCATAAATCTCATGTAGGAGTCAAAGTCATTGATCTTTTACTGAAGTTTGCCTGATGTAGGGAGGGAGAAATAGAATCCAATATCAGTGATGTTTCTTAAAAACCAATAGGAGATATTAAAGAGGCACATGCACACTATGATAGTTTAAAAATAGCCCCCATAGCCTCATAATTTCAGTACCTATTCTCCAATTGATGGAATTGGTTAAAGGGATTAAATTAAGAGGTATGTCCTTGTCGGAGGAGGCGTATCACTAGGGCAAATTGGAAGTAGCAGGAGTCTACATTATCCTCAGGAAACACTCTCTGTCTTACAATTATGTCTCAAGATGTAAATCTCTGCTACCATGCCATGCCTGTTTACCTGCTGCCATGCTTCTTGCCATATGGTTATAAACTCTCAGCCTCTGAAACTGTTAGCCCCAAATCAGCACTTTCTCCTGTGAGTTGCCCTTTTCATGCTGTCTTATCACAGTAGAAAAGTGAATATTATATTCTTACACGAGTAATTACGGAAACTGATAATTTCCTCATTTTGTGCTCAGCCACCTATAAACCCAGAAAAAAACAAAGCTGACTCAAAATCTGAGAACTGAAACATCACACTGACAGATACACAGGCAGGCTTAGGATGTACTAAAGGTCGATGCCTTCGTTCAAGTCTGTAGGATGACAGAAAGAGTAACAGAAATGAAGTCAATAACAAGAGCAGCGTACGTCAACTTGCCACTGATGGAAAGCACAAAAACAGGAGTTTGTTCTCGCACTTGGGTGGATTTCATCGTGATTTTGTCTTCTAAAAGAGTGGATTGGCTGATAGCACAACTCCCCTCTGTCTGCTCCTTTCACTATTAATCTATTTGAGTTCGTTTTATAGGATAAGCTTAGAGAATGTTTGACCCATTGAGCAGCCAGTGCCTTGGTTAATTTGATCTATAAAGTTAACTGCTACAGGAATTTTCTTCTAATGCTGGGTGGTGTGCTTATAATTCTATTTTCGGTTTGATTTCAAACTTTGTTCCGGTGTGGCCATAGACAGTTACTTTCTATTCTACAACATCTTCTCTTTTTAGTTTTTTTTTTTTTTTTTTTTATTGGGAGTATTTGTTTGTTTTGTTGCCTTTATTGTTTTTCTGGTTCAGTTGCTGTTAGAAACACGAGGTAGGCTTCTGGCCTGGCATGTTATTTTATCTTTTACACATTTTAAATTTAATATATAAAATAAAGAACTATGAAATTATAAACGCAAATTGTAACTTTTATATGCAATATAACAATTTTAATTTTATGTCAGAAATTCTTGTGTCCAGTACTGAAAATCTTCTTTTTCCTTATTTTGTTCCCGCAATGTGCAAGAAGCAAATTTGAAGTCAGTGGTTTGTAGGTTGTTCTGCTTCCATGTAAAAGTATTCAAGGAATAGACCTATGGGGGCTGAAATGATGTAGGCAATACTCTTTCAAGCCTTAGGGGAATATGTTTCTATGCTTTCATTTACTTCCTTGAAATAAAGGAAAATGTTTCAAGCATCATTTTTTCTTCTAGATATATTCAGGCTCTTTGGAATGTTCCTATATTTTCATGTGTTAACTGAAGTATTGTCTGTAGCAGTGGTGAATAATTTAAAGAACACTGGAATATAGCCATCAAGTGTATTGCCTATCTAGGCATGAAGAATTAGGACTTCACATATATTTAACATCCACACGGACAACAGTTTATATTAAGATGCACCATTGTCTTCCTGGAGGTTGTAGTCACATTGTACTTTTAAAATGCAACACTTGGAAAGGGAGCACCTCAGATTTTTGTCTATATGTAAAGAAGAAGGCTTTAAAATATGAACTATGGTTTATGATAATGTAGCCATTTAATCTCAAATGATTGTCCATATTTCATAGGACCATTTAATCAAAAGTTTATAGGACACCAAATTAAAATTTAATAAACATTGCGTCATCAGAATCCAGGTCACTACTGTGGAAATATTAACCATTAGCACTTCTCATCATCTCAAAGTCCCAGATGATAACCATGTGATATAAACTACTGTTCAGATTTGTCATGGATACATATTAACACATGCTTGGTGAAAACTTTACAAGCCACTGAAAAAATTTAGCATGTTTCTTTCAAATGAAAATATATTTCTATAATATATGAAAATGTTCTTAATTGACGTCTTTCGAATTTGATATATCCTAATCATTTGCTACGAATTTATTCTAAGTTGGCAAATCATAATTACTAGTATTTAAAACCTATAAATAGTTAGAAAAATATAAATGAGGTAATTAAAACCTTGTCATAGAGTTGCACTGAAATGTGTGTGCCTGAGTTGTATTTATCTGTCCCTTCCTTCTGCTGTCCTAAATAACATTTTTGTCTACCATGGTAGAAGCAGATCAGAAAATTTTGACTTTCATAAAGATTAGGGTACTTACTGCCTGAGAGAGAAAAATAAATATTCAATTTATACACATAAATATAACCTTGATAGAATGAGGAGAAAATTCAAGATTTCAATAATGCCTATGAAGTTATTCTCCAAAATTCAAATATGCAACACATTTCTAAACACTTGTTCTCAATATTTCTTCTTGAAGTTGCAGCCAATCCTTTTGTCTTTTATGAAAAACGTGCACATGATCAATAATATACTGCAATGTATAGCAAATTTAAGAATGCAACTTAAGTTGTAAGAGCATTGTTTTTATGTCAATGCTTAGTAATACTATAAACTTCTAGGTACCATAATTTTCAACGCAATGTAACTTTTAAACCGTAAGGTGCCCTGGTACCCTGTTTTTGCACTAGACAAAATCATTAGGCCAAGACAAAGCTGTGGTCCCCCTTTCATTTTTTGTTCCACACTTTCTCTTTCCAAGGCTGTCATCTAAGGAAGGCTGTTTAGTGACGATATACCTCAAAATGATGCTTCTTGTGCAATTTCAACAGAGATACTCTGTAGAGTACAGTTGCTTTTCAATCCATAATTAAATAAGTGAACATGTTTTCTTAAGAAACTGCTTTTAAAATAAATGGCCATGATTTTAATTTGCATGAGACTTTCGTGGTCAGTAAATCAGATCTTACTGGCCACTGTGTTACTGTTTGATGGTGGCCTTGATGTAAGGAACAGTGCAGCATTTTAGAGCCCATTCATTTCTATTAAAGGCCTTGGGTTATAAATAATCCTGAATGCAGTGCTTATGCATTTTCATTTTGAAACACTTCATGAATAGCGGCATTCTGAGAAGAATAAGAGAGACAGGTTCCTGTTAGTACAAAACACTTACATTTCTCTGAAAAGTCTCTCTCCTGTTCATGTAGCATAATTATCCTGCATAGAAGGAAAGTCAGATACAAAGTAATTGCTATCAGCTATGATTCTTCTGTAACTATCCAACTAACCTTATGTATAACATTAAAAAGTGCCTTTCATTAGAGTAGACTTCTATTTCCTTTTAATTGCTTCCATTTTTCTTAAAGTCATTAATATTCAAGAATTCAATCATTACAACTCACTTCATTTCCTCTTTGAGATTCTTAGATGAAAGACTTCATAAAGCTATAAAATACAAAGAATTATTTCCATATTGGGATAGTTTCTAAAGCAGGATTTGGAAACCTGGCTCTAGTCAGAATAAACCTGGCCTCTTTTGATAGCCAACAGCTTAAAACTTACTTCAGAGAAAATGTTCTTAGGATCGGCGCCTTTTGTCTCCTCTGATAATTGTTCAAATGTCCACATTTTACTCTGGGTTTTGTCCCCTAGAGATTCCTTTTTTATTTTAATCACTTGCAATTTTCTGAATACTGAAAATATGTTTTAAATTTAGAGATTTATTTCAGTAACACTGGCCTTTCTTTCTTCAGAGGGCAGTGCTGAAAGCACTATTTTGCATTTGTATTTCACACATATTTTGTTCCTTGAACCTCTACAATTTAATGTACTTCAGGTCTGACTTAATAGTAATAGTGATTCATTTATTTGTACATTTTGGTAAATGTATTCTAGGATTATTTTAAAATTAGAATGCATGTGTAGGGATGGAAAGCTCTCATGTTTTTCAGATATTTTGAATTAAATCAAGTATAACTCATATGCTCACACTTTACCAAGTAACATACTGTGATAATTTTATACAATTCATTATCCATTCTCTTTGATTCTTCCTGAGATCACTTTTATATAAGCTATGGACATACTTAACATATGGTAGGCCTATTGTTGAAAAAATACCTAAAATAAATTGCTTAAAAAGAGGACTGTTTTCAGTGTGATTTCAAGGATGTTCATCCAAAACCACTTAGACTCATAGCGTAGACACTGAAGGGACGTTGTACATTATTGTGAGACAGTTCATGCTAGAGCAGGTTCATTTACAATTCATGGTCTGGAACTAGAAAAGGAAGGTTTGGGTGGGGAAAGACCTACTATCTCTTCCAATACTACAGAGCCACTTACCTAACTTCATAATACCTTAACTACTACAGGATTTTGCCTCCAATAATGTCATAATTTGGGGACTAAACCTATAATTTATGGGTCTTTAAGGAACATTGAGGATCAAGATCATACACGTGGTATCATTTGCCTTGTCTTAAGTTTACTTGCTAGTTAATTCATTGTGATCATAGATGAGTTTTTAGATTCTGTATAATCATTGAAACCTTTTTCGAAGGGATAATTTCCTATTCTGAAAATAACCTTCTTCCTATTGTTCCAGCCATAACTCAATATTTATATTCATACATGTGTGTATTCTTTTGAAGACTGTTCTGCTCTCATATGCCTTGATGATAAAGTCAGGATTTGTAATAAGCATCAGTGTGAAAGTTGCTTCAACTATTAGTTCCATAATAGTTACATACATATATTGTCCTTCAAACCACCACATTCCACTTGCTGCCTCCATAGGGCTGGAACCACATCATAATACCAAATGCATTTAGTACAAGTTCAATCTTCCCAATAGTTTTTCAATTTTAACACTAAGTCCAAATTCCAAAATTTCTTCTGAGATGCAGGGCAATCTAAGTGGGAACCCCTGCAAAATCAAGAAGCAAATTTAATATTTCCAACATACAGTACCATACAATATCTATTACTACTGCAAAAAGGGGGATCAAGGCATACTGGAGAAATAATAGACTAAACCTAGAGTAAAAGCAGCCAGTGAAAACTCCAAACCCTATAGGTCTATGTCAAAGCGAAGGGCTTATATGAATTTGTACTGCCAGCTTTTCTGCCTGCTGGATGCATATATCTATTGTGGTCATCCTATTACCCATGTACAGAAATCCCTGGCAAATATACCTAGACTCTAAAGTGTTTAGCATCTTGAGATCTCTAATAAAATCCAGATTTCACTTTACACAGTGAACTAGTGCCCTCTCAGGGCCTTCAAGGAGGGACCTCCCTAAGCCATATTTCCCGACATAAACTGGCATAAAATCTGGAGTGAAATTCCATAACTCCCTTACTTGTGTATCCTTCAAAACTCAGAAGTCAGAACATGTTGACAACATTGCCAGGCTGCCTGCTTTGGAGAACCTTTGGCTTTTTGAATCACATTTGTAGAGGCTTTTCTTTCTAGTAGCAAAAGAGATTTCCCTTTTTAATTGCAAGCTGGGTGTGGTTTTGCTTGAGTGTACCTTGCTGTTATCATAATGCAAATGATACCTGCCTTGATCACCTCATTTCTTTGACCTCAACTGTTCTATATTGTTCAAGGAGTACCTAGACTACCCAGGAATCTAAAATAATGACTATGGAAGTATTTGAAGGCAATGTGTAATACAGAACAGTAAAATTATTTTAAGTGCTGTATATATAATTCTGCCCACTGTTGTCCAAGGATGCATCAATGTTTTGTGCTTTCCTTATTTTTCTTATCTGATAAGAATGCATTAATTTTAATACTGGTCCTATGTTTCCAATAGAGTTGGGTTCTTTGTTCTTGTTCAATCATATCTTCTTCCTGAGAGACACAGCCAGAATATGGCAAATACATAGGCGAATGCCATCATTAAACTACTGAACTGAGAACGGGACCCCGGTTGAAAGAATCAGAGAAAGGACTGAAAGAGCTGAAGGGGCTTGAGACCCCATATTAACAACAGTGCCAACCAACCAGAGCTTCCAGGGACTAAGCCACTACCCAAAGACTATACATGGACTGACCCTGGACTCTGACCTCATAGGTACAATGAATAGCCTAGTAAGGGCACCAGTGGAAGAGGGAGCCCTTGGTTCTGCCAAGGCTGGACCCCCAGTGAACGGGATTGTTGGGGGGAGGGCGAAAATGGGGGAGGATGGGGAGAGGAACACCCATATAGAAGGGGAGAGGGAGAGGTTAGGGGAATATTGACCTGGAAACTGGGAAAGGGAATAACATTTGAAATGTAAATAAGAAATACCCCATTTAATAAAGATGAAAAAAATCAGACTTATAAAACAGGGTAATTTTTATTTGATTCTCCATGATCAATTCATAGTTTATGAAATTGGACTTACTTGTAAGCTTTGTAAATATAAATGCCTAGAGCTCCATAAAGTGTATATCTCAGGAAAACTCAAAAAATACTGGGAATTCATCTTTCTTACCTTGAAATTATATTTTGTCATAAAATATCCTCCAACAAAAGAACTTTTAAAATAATGAGTTTCTAAGGTGAATGTACAAAATAGTATTCTGTGTTGCAGTTTTATGGTAGATAGTTCAGCATCCACTGTTACCAAGAACGTAAGTGTCGAGAGCTCTTTTATTTGGAATAGGTTTTGGATTCAGTCCAATCCATCTACAGTTTCTATAAAATGTCGAAAATTACTGCCATTGAAAGTGCTTGATTGTAGTCCATTATAATGGGATTAACATAAAATGTCTTGAGAAACATTTCAAAGTAATAAACTTCAAAGACTTATTTGATTTCTAGCTGTTGGTCACTAAAGGAATCTATGCAAATTAGTAATAGTGCATTTAGATACAAATTTCTAATTTGGAATTTAAATTTTGTTAACTAAATTTGTATGTGTTATTTTTTACTAAGACATTACTATGACAGCAACATATGAATTTCCATTCTACATATGAAGGCAAGTGCATTTTCTGCACAGACCTCTGTTTGTGGTTATTTGTGTCTGTATACCTGTTTTTCATGTTTGTATGTGTTCTTGTATGTATGCATGGGGGTACATAGACATGTAGTGACCCCAGGACAAATTTGATTCTTGTTCCCTGTCAGGCAATATTCACTTCCTGTTTGGAAAATGCTCTCAGAGATTTTGCTTGGCTTGGTGGTCAAGGAACATGGGACATAGAAGGTTCTCTGCTTCTCAGTGTTGCAATTAAAAACATACACTACATTTCAGTTTTTTAAAGGCTTCATAAAACCTTGTGTAGTCATCCTTGCTTGGCAGGCAATTACAGATGGAGGAGTCCACCATCCACAAACATTTTATGTAAAGTAGCAATATAGTTCTTTATCAAATTAGTTCGAAACAGGCAATGAAGTTATAATTTAAAATATTAACATAAAAATCCAACCAAGGGATCAGAATCTGACTCAGAAAGAAATGCTAAAAATAATAGGAACCCTCAATTCCAGCTTATCAAACGACCTTTATTTTCAAGATTTGAACTATTGTCTTTCAGAGAGTCAAGTTCAAAATCTGACTGCAGCAATATCAAGAGAATCCCTGACCCATAATTCTTCCCGTCTGAAAGAAAGGCAAGGATGGAAATGGAGAAGAACCTGAGGAAAAGAACATCCAGCGACAGGCCCAAAGTGGGATCCAGCACAAGGGGAGGCCCGAAGATCTGACACAATTACTGAAGCTTTGGAGCATGCACAAAAAGGAACCTACCATAACTGTTCCCAAAAATACCCAAGGAGCTGAAAGAGTCAGATGCAGATATGTGCACCCAACCAATGAACAGAAGCTGCTGAGCCCTCTGGTTGAATTAGGGAAGGCAACCCTGAAGGAGGACCAGCAGTTTTAATTAATCTGGACCCCTGAGATATCACAGACACTGGATCACCAACCAGGCTGCATACACCAGCTGAGATGAGGCCCCCAACACATATACAGCAGAGGACTGCCTGGTGTCTGGGTTCAGTCAGAGAAGATACACCTAGCACTTAAGAGACAGGAAGCCACAGGAATTTTAAGGTCTGGTAGCGTGGGAGGGGGTTTGAGGGGGCTGCAGAGAGGAGGTATGGGATCTGAAACTCAGGGGGTGAACTGGAAGGGGAATAAAATCTGGAGTATAAAAATTAATGCATAAAAATTAAAAATTAAAAAAGAACAGGTTTACTTCCTAATTGTAGTATTTTTTCAACACTAAAATCAAGATACTCATTTAAACTGTGAAATATACAGATTGAATTTGGGTACTGGAAGTGATCATTTTCTTCTGAAACCCCTGAGTAATTGGATGGCTTTGAGAGTACATTTCATTACCCTCAGTACATTAAAGACTCTTTCAGGAAAAGAATTATATTTTGTAAACTCCTCAAAATGACCCATTTTTGGTCTCAAGATTTCTAGATCAATAAAACTATGAAGAATGAACAAAGCCTAAGCACAGAAATGCTTCTTTTGCATTGGAAGAATATATACTATTAATGATGACAATAGTCTCTAGCTTAGTAAGGTAGGTAACAAAGTACTAACTCAGTAAGTTACAGAAAAACAAATACAGTGTGCATTCATTTAGATGTGCATGTCATCTGTTCTATCTTCAATAAGCAAACTGCAATTCTAGAATCTGCATAACCACAGAGGTTAGAAAAGGAATAAGACACTGGAAGTGGGAATGTATTTCCCTAGGACAGATCGGGGTGAGATGGAATGAAAGGATCAAATGATGAAGGAAAGGGAAAAGAATTGTGGAAATGAATACAAAAGGGGCAACTAAACTAAGGGTTATTTGAGAGGTTGTATGGAAACCAAGTACAGTAGAAGCTCCCTAACACAAACACACACACACACACACACACACACACACACACACAGATACATACATACACACACACACAAACACACACAAATGCACACACACATACACACACAAACACACAACATACACAAACACACAGACACACATAGAAACACACACACATACACACACATACAGACACACACACACAAACACGCACACGTACACACACACAAATACACACACACATAAACACATATAGACATACACAGACATACATACACACACAAACACACACACACACAAACACACACACACACACACACACACAGAGCGTAAAAGATATCTGCAAATAACAGGTGAAGTAGAACTCCAACTGAACATCTCTCATCAGCCTATGACAGGAATGAATGGGTTGTACCTAATCAACTTGTTGAACTTGTTGGCTGTATAGGAACACTCAAACAACTCAGGCTATTGCTGAGGATACTACTTGCTCTCCACAAGCTAATGGTAAAGTTCCATTGCAAAAGATAACACCTACAAATCTTACTGAACATAGAGAACTCAAACTGGTGCCCCCTTAGAGCCTTCGCCATGTACTGGTGATTGTTCCAGGTGATGATATTCTGCACTCTCGAAGGAGAAAGCTCAATGTCAGCCTAGCTACAAACCCTTTGATCTACAGTGATGAACTGCCTGGAAGATGCTCTAGCATAATAATGGCAAAAAGTTTAAGGGAATAACCAACAATATCTGACTGTATTTAAGTGCCACTCTGACACTGCTTGGGACCAAAAACCTGTGATATTAGGCTAGGAATCTAGGATACCAAACCACATACCACTGTTCTCCTAAAGAAACAGAGCAATAACGTGGTGCCTTTCACATTCTTCAATACTCATTGATTCCTTATGAGGCCTCATAAAGAAGATTTCTCTTGAAGTAATTAAGAATAAATACAGAATCCCATAACTGGATGATGTGCCGAGTAACAGACATTGGGGTACAAAGTACTTTTTTGTGATGTCTCCATCAAATATATCCGCTCATGGCCTAGTGGTCCCTGTGGAAGAGGTGTCAGAAGGAGGGTAAGAGTCCGAGGGATGGAGGACAGCAAGGAAACAAAGATTTCTAAACATATCAGGACCAGTGCTTATAATAAAGCACTATAGGTATGTACAGGGTTTTTAGGGGTCTTCACAAGATGGTGTCCTCTAGCTGAGAGGAGAAGTGTACATGTGTCCCCAATTGCTAACCCAGATGCTATTAAGTTCTTTTAAATGAAATAAATGTTTTCCATGGGAGTCTCATTGGGGAAACAAACCACTCTTAAGTAAGTTCCATCCCCAGAAGAAGATGGCCATGAGACCACAAAAAATTACTTTTTTTAGTTACTTCATCTCTTAAAGTTTTGTCAGGAACTTCTTTTAACCTTAAAAGAACCTTTGCTTATATGTCATGGCTTCAGTATTTTGTTTTCATGAATATGCCTACCTATCTATGTTTCTTTTGCTTTTTCATTGGTACTATTTCTTCTGTTTCCTTGTGCTTTTCCCCCCTATTCTAATGTGTTTGTTTTTGTTATATCCAATTTATTATCACTATTATTATTATTAATATTATTATTATTTAGATGCATCTTTGTTTTCTATTAAGAGATCAAGAGAATATGGATTCAGTTGAAGTAGAGGTGGGAAGAATTTTGGAAGTGTTTGGAGAGAGAAAACCATAATCATAATATATTATAGGAAGAAAAATCTATTTTAACTAAATAATTTGAAAACAACAAATATTTTAAAAATTAAAATGAATGGATATTTTTCCATGTATAGAGAACTGAACAGATAACTGTGACTTCCAAAAAGTTGCATAAAACACTTTCTGCTCTAAATCAAAGAGAAATATGCAATTGCTGCCATTTGATCGTCTCTAGTAACAAAAAAACTGTCATGACACAGCTGTGACCACCAAGGTACAGCAAAGTAAGTATGGCCATCCGAGACTCATGTAAATCACCGACATATGATGGTGACCACAGTCTTCATATATGAGATTGTCTGGAATTTATCTGAAGGAAACAAAGCAACAGTGAGGAAGGGATATTGTAGTGCCAAAACATGTACTTAGAGTAACATTCTCTCACAGGACCACAATACTTCAACTTCCTTTCCACATGGCTAGAATGGGAACACTTAATGTCCAGGTGGTATATACAGGCTATTAATAACTCTATCTGCAATCAGTTCAAAGGAACCAGGGCACTCCCTTTATTGACTTTTTCCTTTAGAACATAATAATGACAGTATGAACTGCAACCTTCAGAATCGAAAACAGAGTTACTTAACGTGTGGGCCAAAATGTGAATGTGAGAAATTCCTGGATAATAAAAAAGACTGACATATTTCAGAATGCCAGAAATTAATGTCATGATTGACATCCAGGGAAAAAGATTGTGGTCCATATGGCTAAGATTTAGGTATCAATATCATCATTATCATTAATTAAAATTATTCTATTGACCATAAAATAGAACTAATTCTTTTAGATAAAGAATAAAGTTCAGTATACACCTTTTCAGTTGGTGAATTCAAATAGTGTCATTTTGAAGATGGAAAATCTTGTCTATTTTTAGAATTTGAATACATGAAACTGTTGAATGAGCAATTATAAATTTTCGAAGCTACACTGTAATCAAATATAAACATGATCACTCTTCTAAAGACTTAGAAATTCTTAGGTCTGGCAGGGACCTAGAAGCTAGGTCATTTTTACATTCCACAAGTGCAAATTGTTAACAGAGAACGATTGTGAGGGGCTGAACTTTTATAACTGTATTTTAACTTCTCAGAGTTGTTAAAGAAAGTACAGTAATGTACTTTGCCCACACAGAGGAAAATGGAGGTTTCTATTCTTAGAGAAGTGTTTCAGAGCTCATCTAAGTTTTCTGTCTTTTTCTTTCTTGGAACATCTTGCAATGGTTCTGTTCCAAATCAATTGTGGCTTGATACCTAAGTAAACCATAATATGTCATGTGCTATTTTAAAATTTGTTTTTTAAGGAATTCATTGCACATATGCACTGTAAGAAGCATAGCACAGAAGATCAATTTGTCACAAAATATGTTGTTATGATATAAGAAAGATGATTTGGTGCCTTTAATGTTTGTTTTCTATGAAAAATCCTGATTACTCAAAGGAGGGTTTCCCTTTCTCAAGTCTATCTACGTTAGGAGAAGCTGAGCTCATTAGTCATAGAAGAAACCAACCTATTTTTTAAGTTTTTTTTTGTCATACTTTAATGCTATTAAATTTTGGTCAATAACCTATGATGAATACTCTTCTGAGAATATATGAGAAAATGCCCTTCCTCTTGACAAAACTGTTACAGAACTAGGAATACACACTTATAGATTAATAGCTTACCTTGCCTGACACCCTGGACCCAATATTAGGTAATGTAGGTAAACACTCTCTCTCTCTCTCTCTCTCTCTCTCTCTCTCTCTCTCTCACATGCACACACACACATTCTTTATTTTGAATTTTGCACCTTTTGGTATGTCTACATTAATTTTTAGAAGATAAATTCTGGTGGCATGAAAGAATTCAAATATAAATATTAATTATTGATTTTTAGTACATAATGTTTTCTAGTACTATTTATCCCTAAGCAAATAGGGTTAGAACATAGAGATCAGACTATTTGTTTAATATTGGTCAAAGCATTAAATCTAAGAAGTGAGATTTGATCACCATTGCCAGCAATTCACTCTAAGTAGCTCATGGTTTCCTTGCCATGATTATTTTCATGAAATTTAAAGGATACATCAACTTAACATTAGTTGCCATCTGGAACCAGTATTAGTGATTTGGTCAAAAAGACAAAAATTAACCCATTACCTATTTAGACAATTAAACTAGATTCTCATGCTTTGGGAAAATGAAAATATGATTATATTATCTGTGCTATGCCACGGTAGCATAGGAAACCAAATTTCAAAAGCTTAGTGTTTTTATGGTCACAAATTTTTATTTCTTGTTCTTAGTCTCACTGCCTTTTCAAAATGTATAATTGAGTGAGGTAGCTCTGCTCCTGGGTGCGAAAAGTTACGCTTTTCGATTTTTTTCCTATGCCATTTGGGGCATGAATGCTCTTCATACAGCAAGCAGCAAAGCCAAAGGATCCAAAGAATCCAGTATGCCTCTTCCTGCTCGCACTGAGGAGTAATGCCACTGTGTATTAATTTGGCTAATGCAAGTCACATAGAAATGATCATCTGTGTTCTAGGGAACTGTAGTAGATTCTCAGAAGTAGTGAAGTGAAAATCTGCTAAAAAATACTGTCTTACATAATGCTGTGTGTACTGGCTACAGTTTCAAAAGACCAGACACGTTCGTCATGCAACCTTGGTCTAATTACTATTACTGAAACCCATTTAATATGCCAACTCAAAAAAATTAAATCCCTGATTGTTATTCTATATTCCAACCATTTTTATTAATTATATTTATTTACTTTATATCCCAAATGCAGCCTCTCTTCCCTTCTCTCTTCTCAGTTCTTTAATGTAACTACCCCTCCCTCCATCATTCCCTACTCCCCGTCTCCCTCAGAAAAGAGAAGCCTGCCATAGATATCATCCAGCCTTGGCATATCCTGTTACAGTAAGACTAGGTGTATCTTCTTCTACTGAAGCTATATGAGACATCCTAATTAGGAGAAAAGTGTCCAAAGCCAGGCAATGGAGTCTGAGTGTCAGAGACAACTTTTGCTCCCACTGTAGAATTCCTATATGAAGACCAAGCTACAGAACTGTTATATATGGACAGAGGCACGAGGTCAGTCCCACCAAAGATCTGTCAATGGTTGGTGGTTAAGACTCTGTGAGCCTGTATAGGCCAGGTTAGTTTACTCTGTAAACTAACAATTTTTGTGAACACAGTATTTAATTTTTCTAATTCCTCTTTATTTTCTTTAATTTAACTTGTTTATTTATATAATTCACCCATTCAAAATATAGATCCTATCTGTTTGTTATTAATCATAAAATACAAGATATATACAGCAACTCTCTAGCATTTAATTTGAGCAGGAGCAAATACAGAAAACAGTTTTGTGGTGTATACACAATAATCTGATATTTTTTTATTATTAATCATTCCATTCACTTATATGTCAAATGATATTCCTCTTCTCAGTTACCCTTCCACAACCTTCCCATCTCTCATCCGCCCTCTCCACCCTCCACTTTCTCTTTGTGAAGGTGCTCTTCCAACTACCCACCCACTCCTGCCCCACCGCTTCAGCATTCCCCTACCTTGGAGCATCAAACCTCCCCAGGACCAACGGGCTCCCCTCTCACTGATGTCAACAAGCCCATCCTATGTTACATATGTGTCTAGAGCCCTGGAGCCCTCCTTGTACTCTCTTTGGTTGGTGGTCTATTCCCTAGGAGCACTGGGCGGTCCCGCCAGATGACATTGCTCTTACTGTGGGGGCTGCAATTCCCCCACCCCCTCACCTCCGCTTCTCCAGTCCTTCAGCCAGCTGCCCCACTGGGATCCCCGAGCTCAGTCTGACAGTTGGAACCATGCATCCTCATCTACATTGGAGGGTGCTGGCAGACCTCCCAGGAAACAGCCGCATCAGGTTCCTGTCAGAAAGTGCCTCTTGGCAACAGCAACAGTATCAGTGTTTGGTGTCTGTAGACAGGATGGATTCCCAGGTAGGGCAGTCCCTGGATGGCCCTTTCTTCAGTCATTGCTCCACTATTTGCCCCTGTCTTTCCTTTAGACAGGAACATTTCTGGGTTAAAAACTTTCACATGGGTGGGTGGCTCCATCCCTCTACCAGGGGGCCGTACCAATCTATTGGAGGTGGTTTCTACAGGTCCTATCTCCCCTTCACATTGCAATTTTAAAACATTTTAATTGTCATTTTTTTCTATGTAATAGTTCTATCATTAAAATTATTTTCTTGGTGATCTTAAGGGCTTCAGTATAATCTCAATTTTCAAGAGTTATCAGTTTGAGGCAAGCCTTAGGCTACGTAGTGAGTACCAACCATACTGGCTACTTAATGAATGATATCTAAAGCCCCATCACAGACCTGCACAAGTCCAAACAAATAATAATAAGTTCTAGCATGTCAGGAGAAGAAGTCAAGGACATCCCACACAGCTGAAAAGTTATTGGAATCTGATGGCTGCTAGGAAGAGAAGAATTTGTTTCTTTAGCGATGTCATCTTTGATTGGCTTTCTATACTCTAATGGATGGCTTTGTACACACATGTAATGACAACACCAATGGACTCAGTGGGTTAAAAATAGTAATATGGGACTTAAAGAAGGAGAAGTGGTGGGAATTACATGGGAAGAGTGGAGGGAAGGTTACAGGGGTGGATTTCACCCAAGTAATTTGTATAGAGACTTGAAATTCTCAGACAAAAAACATATAAATAAATAAATGAGCACCTGCTTGCATTTGATAAATTTAAAGTTTTTGATAAGTTAAATTTAATAAAGTCGATGTCTACAATAATTTATTTTTTTAGAACTCAGTACCAAACCCTGGGCCTTGCGCTTGCTAGGCAAGCGATCTACCATTGAGCTAAATCCCCAACCCCAATAAATAATTAATGAAGCAGGTTCTAGTAGAGATCTGGTGGTATACAAAGAGAACTCCATTGGATATGTCTCACTATTTGCCTTGTAAAATCATGTTTGAACTTTGGAAGCCTGTGGTCCACTAACACTTGGCTTCTCGATTTTGCTGCGATTTGGCTGCTACGTGTTTTAATTATGTACTGTTACGGTGTACTCCATTCACAAACTAGGCTACTTTGTAACTAATATTCAACATTGAACTATGATTAGTTTAGTACTTCAAGTACCCTGACCAGTTTATGTTCTTCTGTGATAGTCCATTACAAGGCCATCCTGTGCCATTTCATATGATTGATTAGGAAAGAGCCAGGACTTTACACTTGAAGACATTTTCATTCTTTTTCACTGGTCATGAATCTTACCACATGCCCATTCTGATAACAGAGAAGGGTCAAAGGTCCATTTATTAAGCAGCAATGTGTGGAATACTAGAAGTTCACATGTTATGCCTTATCAAAGCCCAGAAATAAAAAATAACAAAGAAACTTTGAACTAGGAGGGAGACTATTTTTTTCAGATAGTATCCTCTTCACACTTTCTAGCATGATCAAAAGTGAATTCATGAACTCAGAGGCAGAAAAATCAATAAAAGATATCAGCTTCATGCTACCTATAATTTCTGTCAAGATTTTTCAGTTGTAGTATGGATATAATGGCATTTTCGCTATTGTATTAGACCAGTTTAGTTAAAAACAAATGCATAGGGATAGTTAGTTTAGCTTTAGAACTTGAATGCAATTCTACCAAAAGTCACCATGCAATAGTTTCGTATTCTATAAATACACACACACACACACACACACACACACACACGTTAGCATGCAAATATACACACAATTGCACAAGCACAAATAGGAATGTCACACACACATTGTGTATACCAACATGCAAACACAGAGAGGCATGTGAATAAACACATTCTCTCTGTTTCTCTCTCTCTCTCTCTCTCTCTCTCTCTCTCTCTCTCTCTCTCTGTCTGTCTTAACATTGTTCTTTATAAATAATAGAAAAGGTTGACTGGTGGTTTAGTTTGCACGTAGGGAAAATGTTGCTGAATTTTGTGATGTTTCTCAAAGTATTTTACTAACTTGAAATTTTTATTGCAGTATTATTCTCATGCTGATGTAAGTATGCTACATGTCAGAATAAACTTAATGGATTATGCTACATAAGTTAATAAAATTGTTTTGTTTATTACTAAGATGATTGCTATGAAAGTTCAATTTTCATACTTAAGTTCATGACATTGAACATATTAGGCTTTTTGATTTATGATTTTATTATACATGACATTACATTGTGCATGCATGTATAACTATGCAATACGTGTATGTTTAGTGCTCATGGAGGCCAAAGAGGGTCTCATATTCCCAAGTACTGGAACTACTATTGGTTTTAAGCCATCATGTAAGGACTAGTAGTCAAATATGGATCCTCTTCAAGTACTCCTAACTTGTGAGCCACATTTTCAAGTATATTTTAAAATAAATATTACAAGGATTTTAGATCTTAAATCTAAATATAAATGTAAACAATGTGCAGTAATATTTTCTAATAATTTTACAATAATTAGTATATGGCTACTTCTTTATTCAAGTTTGCTTCTAAAATTTTCATTGAATTACTTACTGAAAATTATTTGAACTTTAAGTCTGTTCATAAAACACAGTGACCTACCAGACATATTAGGTAATACATTTAAAACTTTGTCTATGTTTTTTCATAATAAAGTCCAAAGGTATTTTTACTGATCTTATTCATGCTTCTTCATGTTTTATCACTGTGTACATGATTAAGAATTTAACATTGGTAAAGTTTCAAAATGGTATGCATTCATCTTTCTCAGGAAGCTCACAATTTTGAACATTTTCTAAAGATAGATCTCAGGTACTAAGTAAACATGTACATCCTGATAACTCAGCGGCGAAGGGAACATATCTGAAATGATTAACACAAATGCAACATATTGTAAAGGATTTGTTGCATAAAATATAAGCACACAGAATAATTCATGATGGAAATGTGTTCTTTCTTTAAAAAGAATCATCCTTATCCAAAACTAGAGAAGAACTAAGACTTTTGTACACAAAGATAACACTTTGGTGGTAAGATATTAATATTCAAACCCTAGCTTCAGGATTTTCTGAAAAGAACATGAATTATCTTGTAGCCAATAGAATACTACCTCCTTAATTCAGTTGGTTTGAATTATTCGATGGTCTATTCAATTCTGTGGATTTGTCTCTATATTACTTCTAGGACTATTGAAAAGAAATACTATTTTCTATAAAACATTGTTACTCGGCACACTCTGAAATTGTAAATAGGAAAATAGGATGTTTGAGATAATTTATTTGTAAATCCAGCAAATAATATATTTAAATAAAGTAACCTAAATAAATTTGTCCTACCTAGCACTGCAGTGCCTATTTCAATAATATAAACTATTATTTCCAGGTTTTACAATGTAGACTTTAATATATTTCACACTGATTCGTAAGTAAACATCCTATTGCCAATGTATATTGAAGACACATTCTTCTATGTCGTTTTCCTTAAGTCTTTGATAGTGCCTTTTGACTTTCAAATGTCTTACTCATGCACGCCAGGGGACATTTAATGGTGGCATTATTGGCGTGATGGATAGATGGCTCGAATTTCCCTGCGCATTATAAAACCTGTTGGAGAGTCTCTGGTGCCTGCAGGATAAATGTTAGTACACCACTCTCTATCAGTTGTGATACACATCTTTTCAGATTTTACTCAATATATTCTTTTGGGAGAAGGGGAAATTTTCTGTTATAAATACCTACTGTAGGAAATCTAGATTATCATCCTGTATATTTGCTTCCTTTTCTCTTCATTGGAGAATACATAAGTAAATAAATTAGTCCCACAGTCTTTGATTATAACCCATTACACAGAAACTCCTTCAAAGGACGGAACTCACTGAGGTGGTTCCCTTGTGATTTGCTACATTCTTCCAGTATTCCCATTCATTTTACTTTTTGTGCCAATATTTAGCAGCACAAAACTAAGTCATGAATTAGGCTTCCTTAGAGATCAAAGTGAAGTCATGAATTAGTTTATATCTTTTTTTCCACTGAAGTTGAAAAACTGAAGTTAAATAGAGAAAATGATCCCAGAATATTTAAAACATTTTAACCTTAGTCCTTGGCACAAAGCTTGCTTCAGACATTGCCTCTCATTGATTTTATTGAATTTAATCTCTAATGAGCAAGGTTTTAGGTTTCATAACTGCAATTCTATCTTTACAGGTGTGTCACAGAAGCAATTGCTATTTTTATAGGTAATTACCATTTATATAATTAGATTAGGAACATTGGTAACTGAAAAGATGGCGGGAATTGATCAGTGACATTCTAAAGTCTGACACTGCCATCAAGCTTGTGACATGTTCTGAAGCACTGAGAAGTGAGGAAGGGTGGAGAGAAGTTATTAAAACAGCATTGTACTTTCAGATAGCACCATCGTTAGGACCAAAGTCTAGTAGATTAGAATCTTGGAACTTTGTGATATTCAAACTATGAAATAGGAATATTTCGTGACAACTACTAAAATGAACGTGTACTATAGGTTAATTCTACGGTTTCATTTTCTAGTGGAATTAATTACTGGACATTGAGTAGCCTAAATAGCTGTCCTGTCCATTATTGCCTCTGTGCTGACTCCAGCATGATGGAGATCCCCTGTTGTCTCATCCACCTGTTCTAAATTGACAACCAAATGTGACCTTTCCCTGAGGCTCCCTTTTGTAATGTTGGCTATGAAGAAAAGCTGATGCCTTCTCTGAGATTTGACATTCTAGTATAATGCCCTTCCATAACTGATTGAGGACATTTCATTTAAGCTTCCAGGAGTTTTCTCTTACTGTAACCATCTTGAATATCTAATGGGACAAGATGTTTGTTGAACTGAATATTAACAGTCAGGAATGCATGTGTTTGTGTGTGTGTGTGTGTGTGTGTGTGTGTGTGTTTGTGTGTGTCTTTGTGTGTCTTTGTCATGGAATGAATATTCTATCATATTTTAAGCAAAATAATGTATGAAATTGTATTAGTTAGAAATATACAGAGTTTTTCAGAAACTGGACATCTGCAATAATATACAGCTACAATACTGAAGAAATTACTTAAGAGCCACAATACTTAAATAATTCTGTAAATTTTAGTGGGTAAAACAATTATTACTGTAATTTGATTGGTATCATGTATATAATTTGTGAAGAATTTTGCATCTTTTTTTTCCCACCTGGGTGAACATATTCTGCTTTGAGAAATACAAAGGGACTTTGAATTTAAATTGGCAGTCTGGAAATGGTAATATTTAATGAGCATCATAAATACTGAGTAAAATCATAATATCCCATAAAAATTTTCCTTTATACCCACAGAAATTCGTTCCAAAAATTGTCACACCATAGATGCCTGAAGTGGATACTTAATAGTTTCTTTGGAAAGTCAGTCATGTCCAACGATGTGTTGCTGGGGTACACAGGTGAAAGGCTGTCTTGCTAAAAGCAGACATGTGAAAGAATGTTTTCCTGAAGCAGACACAGGTGAAAGGATGTTTTGCTATTATAGATAGGTGAAAGGTTGTGTGATTTAAAGAGTATTAATCTGACCCCAGACAAAGTGGGAGCAGGAGTATTGGTTCAATTTGCTCAACCTTACTACACAGGCATGCATTGGTTCACCTTACATAGCATTGTTGAGTTTTGCTTGTGGTAACACCATTGAGAAGAACTCGCCAGAGTACAGCTTCTGAGAGTCCTGTGACTTCTTGGCACGTCAGTGCTCTCAGGCCAGTTGGTGAGCCTGGTAGCTTCTTCAGGATTGCATGAGAGTTGGTTCAAGTGTGGTGTCTGCCTGCCAAGGGAACTTGTCTGCAGCTGCTGATGTGTATTTGGTGTTTCTGTTGGGACTGAACTCAGAAGATCCAGCTTATCCCCAAAGAATGATTGCTAAAGAGGTCCACCTCCCCTATATCTTAATAACTTTTCTCTTCTATTACCTCTGATGGGTGGAGGGCAAGAGGAAAGGTTAAATGTTTATTAAACTAGACTGAAACACTTTATGTCTACAGACACTAAAATCTCAGATACTGAGTTCCCTTAACTTAAATCTAACAGTAATTAATTATTATAACTCCAGTACCTCTTTCTTCATTCTTATAATACATTTTTGCTCACTTATGATTACTAATGCAATGCAAATGTGATGTAAATTGTTATACTGTTATATTCTATAAATGAAAAACAGGGTTTTCAATATAGAAAAAATAGTTTTGTTTTTTTTTTTTCATAATTTTAGAACCACTCTTTGGTTGAATTCAAGAACACTGAATCTATAGCCCATGTCATCTATGAACTGCATGCTAGTTACTATCTGTGGAAGACTCAGGAATGTGTAGGAAGCTTCCATTCTCTTAGATGGGAAAATGGGAAATTAGACAGACAGACACACACACACACACACACACACACACACACACACACACACATATACAGAGGAGGCGAGGGGGAGAGAGACAGAGACAGAGAGAAAAAAGGAAGAAGGGAAGGAGGAAAAGAGAGAAGGAAGCAAGGAAGGAACAAAGGAAGGTAGGAAGCATTAGAAAGAAAAATAGGAAGACTTAAATCCTTTCTACAGAACTTTCCTAAATCCAGGAGTGGTCAGCTTGGCAGGATGACTTTTATCAGTAACTTTGTTTAAAAAGTTTACAGTTGAGCAATATAAAGACATGATAAGAATTTCTATCATAAAGGCACTTTGGATTTTGTTCACAGTTTTTCTGCACCGATTAAAATGATCATGCAATTTTTGTCTTTATATTCATTTACATGGCTTGTTACATTCATTGATTATATATATATATATATATATATATATATATATATATATCAAACATCTTTGTATAATCTTTCTGATGTCTGTTTTCTAATTTTAAGTATTTTATTGAGTATTTTTGAGTCTATGCTGATCTTGGATCTTGGCTGAACTTTCCTGGTGTATCTTTACCTGGTTTGCATATTAGAATGAGTTTGGCTTCATAGAAGGAGTCTGAGAGTGCTCCTTCTCTTTTTAATTTTTAATATTAATTATTTTACTTACATCTCAAATGTTGCCCCCTCCCAGGCCCACTTGCAGAATTCTCCCCCTTATCTCCTTTCCCACTGCCTCTGAGGGGGTGTCCTGAGGAATCCCCCTTCCCTGGGACATTAAGTCTCTACAGGACTAGGTGAATCCTCTCCCACTGTGGCCAAGCAAGGCAATCCTCTGCTACATATGTGCACGGGGCCAGTTTAAGAAGTATAAGCTATAGTTCTTTGAAGGTGTGATATAATTCTACCATGGATGCATATTGTCCTGAGCATTTTAGCTGGGAAGCATTTTATTGCTATTTCAATCTCATTTGTTGTTGATCTGTCTAGTTGGTTTACTTCTTCTTGTTTCAATTTCAGTGCTTTGACTGCATGTAGAAAATCACACTTCTTTTATGTTTTATAGCTTAATGGAGTATAAGTTTTTAAAAATATTTCTGGACAATATTCTGAACTTCTTTGGTGTCTTTAAAATTGCAATTTTCCTTCTTCCTTTCTGATGTTAACTTTAGTCCTTTTTTCCTTTCTTTTTATGATTTGGGTCAAAACTCTTTAACCACTTTTTATCTTCTGAAAGAACCAACTCTTAGACTTGATTCTTTTTGTGTTCTTTTCTTTGTTGATATCTAAATGACTTCTGCTTCTACTTCTACAAATATATCCCAAAATATAATGAAATTTCATTTAGAAAGCAAAAGACTTCCCATTCCATAGTTTCACATGATGACCAGAAGTTGAAATAATATCTAAGTTAAAAAATATTTAAAATATACCTGATAGCTGGCATAGAGGTATTATTTTGGACACAGAGAAAATTGGAATGCTAATAATATTGTACATTCAACCGTAAAGGATTAAAACATGAGTCTTCCTCTTATTATTTGGAGGAAAGGTTTGTATTGGAAGAAAAATTATCACTTAAATGTCTTGTGAGGCACACTCCAAAGAATAGGAAATATACAGCAGTGATATTATTTTGAACCCATAAAAATTGACTACAGTTACTTAAGCAAATGAGCATGTGTGTCTTTTTCTGAATGACTAAAAGACAGAAATTAAGGAGAGAAGACAATATTTTTTTTCATCAAAGAAAGCAAACATACTATAGCATAATAAAGACTGTTCCTCTCACACTACCTGCAAGATTATTATAGGTAGTTTATGTCTTTCTCTCTTACCTTTAAAACATTGAATTATTTTGCATTTCACTTTAAAATTAAATGTCCTTTACTCTTACTGATTTGATTATCATTGTGTCAGTTAGCATATAAAGCAACAGGTTGTGTCATAGCATTTCACACATACTCAGTTTGTTTGATCCTTACCGCACATTATCCCTGCATTATCCATTCATTTATTGATTGGCATTGATTCTGACAAATCTTCTTGGTTCTATGAGAAGAGCAGCAATCAGTGTAGATTACTTAATATCACTAGAAAAATTTTGAAGACAGGCCATACTGAACCATTAGAGGCATTCCAAGTGAGAAAACAGACATTGCCATATATCTAGAGATTAAAAACAATGAAGCATATGCCTCTCATCATAATAGTGCCAAAGGACAAATAAGTCACAGTGTCAAAAACTCAAGCCTTGTCTCATAATCATCTTTGGTCATGAAGCCTTGTGAAAAACCAACGTTTAAATAAATAAAAATTGTTGTAAAAATATAAAAAATTAATTGCTGTCTTTTATCCCCCACTAGGTCCACACTGCAGTGCCCCAAGATATCTGCCAGATATCTTGTCAGAAACACACATCCCAGCTCAGTGGCAGCACAGACCCTCTAGTCCCCACACATTCTCTTACACTTAAAAATCACTACATGAAAGAATACACAACACAATAACCTTTGATCCAATTGATAAGATATAACTGCCCACCTGGACATACAAAGCCCTATACACATCCATCCCTTAAGAACACTCATGACAACCTGTAAATATACAGGGCAGAATCTTTTTTTTTTTAAATTAACTTGAGTATTTCTTATATACATTTTGAGTGTTATTCCCTTTCCCGGTTTCCGGGCAAACACCCCCCTGCCTCCTCCCCTTCTTTATGAGTGATCGCCTCCCCATTGTCCCTCCCCAACAATCACCGCAGTCTTGAATGGAATGGTGCAGCCTCCATGCAGAGTCTCTCTTTTGGGTATGGCTTAGTCCCTGGATCTGGTTGCTTCTTGTGTCCCTCCTGTCTTTCTCCTTCCATTCTCAGTTCAGTCTCCTCCCTGTGTTTGCTGTCCTCAAACTTTTCTCCCTGCCATCCTTCCTTCTCTCTGTCCATGGCAGGCCCTCCTTCTATCTTGTTCCAGTCTCCTGCCTCTCCTGCCCATCCCTTCCTTCTTGTCCATGGCAGGCCTCATTCTATCTTGTACTTGCCTCACCTGTGACATCATCCCACAAAAAAAATAAATAAATTTTAAGAAAGACCTTAGAGCATGAGTTCATGTGCAAAAATAACAGGAGCAAATATAATTTGAATGATTAAGTTTTGGAGGGATAACAGGGAGGGAAAAAATTAATAACAGACTGAGACATGTAGTTCTCAAAATTCTATGTGGTGATCTGGCTACAGGAAATCTAGACTAGGGACAAGTGATTAATTGTTCAGGATGGATAATGGACGTTATTCAGACATGATATAATTTGAATCTACGGTAACCTTACAAGCCCTGTCCGTCAGATATTACGTTAAAAAGTGGAACTGAATCCACAAATCAGTTTATAAATTCTGTTGCTGGCCCCATTACTTGTGAATGAATAGTTAAAATAAAAGACATAATCTTTTTTTCCCAGATAATGAATGCATTCAAGAAGGTGAAAAGTGTATTAAACCAAAAGCAAAATCTTCCTGGAAGCATGTTCCCATTCCTGTGTCTAAGTTGAACAGTGACAAGTGTGGCCCTGAGTTTGTAGTGCAGTTGCATTGCTTTAGCAGAAATGGATGACGCTAGCTTATGGGACATTTAATCATCCTCTCAAACTCTTAATTTGAGACATTAATTGAAATGAAAGGATAGTGTCTTAGTTTGAGTTTCTATTGCTGTGAAGAGACACTGTAATCATGCAACGCTTATGAAGAATTTAACTGGGGCTGACTTACAGTTACAGAGATTTAGTCCATTAGCATCATGGCCTGGAGAAAGAGCTGGGAGCTCTAATTCTTGATCCCCAGGAAGTAGGAGGAGGCTGCTAGCTTGAACAGATAAGATCTTGAAGCTTGCCTCTATAGTAACACACTTCTTCCAATAAGGCCACACCTAATCTAACAAAGCCACACCCACCTTGTAATAATGCCACTCACTATGGGCCTCCACATGAGTCTGTGAGGCCCATTATTATTCAAACCATCACAGATAACCTAGGAATCTTCGATTCCTTGCTCTTGTATTTCCAGGTTATCTCTTTTAACTGAAGAACCGTGTGTGTGTGTGTGTGTGTGTGAGTGTGTGTGTGTGTGTGTGTGTGTGTGTGTGAGATGCCACACAGTGCGACAAAACTCCCATCACCCTTCTTCAATTTTGTTCACTGGCTTGCACTGTTCTCTTGAGCTTACCTGGATATGATCCTGACACCGACTCAAGACATACTATGAGTAATTAGGAACTTTGCTATTGAATTTGAAGAAAATAAAAGAAATTTAGCTTCGGTAGCCATTAGCCGGGAAAAAAAAATTCTCTTAAGTATATAATTATACTCATTATTTCCTCACTCACGCCCTGTAAGCCTTAAGTTCAGGATGATTTATACTTGAACTAAATATTTTGAAATAACCTATCCTATAATTTGGAAGGATCAGCTGCTGAATAAAGCTCTTTCCCATTCAGAATGCCTCCAAGGTCATTCTAGTTAGAGATGTCAGTATAGTTGATACTCTTTAGGCTCAAACTAGAATAACATGCATTGTTTCGTGTGGATTTCTTCTGAAGCAAAGTTGTAATTTTCAACTTTCCTCAATTTTTTCAGAATTTAACAGTAATTACCCAAATCTTGGAATCCAAAGTGAAAACTGTGTTCTTTAAACATATTAGTAGTTAGTGAGACATGACTCACTGAGAAAGGAAGCAACCATGGCTACTGCCCCTGAGTTCAGTTCTTCATTCACATGGGAAGGAGAGAAGAGCTCCTACTAGTGGTTATTCATGACATCCACACACACACACACACACACACACACACACACACACACACACACACACACACACACACACACACACACACACACACACCACACACACACACATACACACACACATACACACATACACACACAGAGAGAGAGAGAGACAGAGACAGAGAGAGACAGAGACAGAGAAGAGACAGAGACAGAGAAAGGACAGAGAGAGAGAGGGGTGGAGGAGGAGGGAATGAGAAAAGGGGGGAGGGAGGGAG
Organism: Rattus rattus; assembly: GCF_011064425.1. Lineage (NCBI taxonomy): Eukaryota > Metazoa > Chordata > Mammalia > Rodentia > Muridae > Rattus > Rattus rattus. The sequence goes on along the minus strand of NC_046164.1, from coordinate 36,784,013 downwards.
AGAGAATCTTGAACTCCTTAAGTGGTACAGTCATAATAGTTAAAGCAGCAAAAACCCACATTTACTGGGTATCCATTGGCAGTTGAGAGTTATGGGGAGGAAAGTCAGATTTCTTTATTATTGTGGCAGTGGGTAGGTTGTTGGTCCAAGAGTATATGGACACACAAATTAGATTTATAAAGTTAAAAGAAATAAAGACACAAAGTTGGGTAAGTTTGTATCTGGGTATGGATCTAGACAGAATTGAAAGGTATGGATCTAGGCAGAATTGAAAGAAAAAAAATGAAACTACCAAAACACATTGTAAAAAAATTTCCAGCACTAATATAAAAACAAGATCAACTTTTAAGACTTTTGAAAAATAACAGAAATAGTATGAGCAAAATGATTAGATGAATAAAATATCTTTTTTTTACAAAACAATGGAAAATAAACCTGGGTTGTATATTCATAAAAATAGATGGTTTTTCATTTAAAGCAATGGTAACTGCAGGTTACTTTTTTAATTGTGGTACTGTTTTATTTTTAAAGATACATGGTTTTCTCTGAGTGATTAACTGGAATAATTCCTTTTTTAAATATGGGATATGAACTGTGTAAAAGAAAGAACACTGGAAGAAGACACTCAAGTGCCAGCCATAACTGTTGTGGGCACCAACCTTGCATGGGATAGCTGATGTTGATGTCTGGAAAGCAGAAGGACTGCGATGCCCCTTGTCTGCTAGGTGGCACCATGAACAAGGCAGAAGTGCTCCCCCACTCACTCACCCTGCACTTCGCCTTGGCAGCACAGTAGAGTTGACCCTGGTGCTGGGCACCCATGGGTATGAGCTGGCACCCTTGCAGGCTATGGCATTTGGTAATAGTGGAGGAAGTAACAGAGCTTTTCCTGGTGATGTGAATGTGGGAGAGCTGGCCAACTGACAGACTCAGCACCACCCAGGCTCAAATCCTGCGCTGTACATTTATCCTATGAACCGCTTGAGCATGGGAATTTGCTGATCCAATGCTGCAGAATCTCCATGACACAGAGCAGCAACAGGATATCTGAGATGAATTCCCAGTGACAATCCTGTACTGATGGTGTAGCACAAGCTAAAAACCTCAAACCAGACCAATGACTCATTGCAGTGAACAGATGCAAGTGAAGATGTACAACAAAGGGATGTACTCTGGGACACGCTGTGACACACTCCAGATTCCACAAGGAGACATTTTAATTTTGTTTTGTTTTGCTTTTTTTTTCTTTAATTTTCTTCTGCGTTGGAAGTTCAAAGGGTAGAGGGTAGATACGAAGGGATTGAGCGATGGATGGGAATGGGTTGTGTGATTCAATATTCATAAAAAATCAATACAAATTTTTTGAAAAATGGAAAGAACATTGGACCACCAAGTAAGAAAAGTTTCTTCCACTTATTTCAGTCTTTTGATTAGTGTATCCAGGGACAGTCTCAGTAAAATTAATGAACAGCAAAAAGGCACCAAAATCATAATAACCATTCCATAAATTGGTGAATATATTGCATATTTTCACAACTAGTAGTATTATAATCAAAACCAATAAAAATGTAGTTGTCATATGAGAACATATTAGAACCAAAGATCAGTTAACATCAAGTTCTTTCACATGGAAGGAGGGAAATTTGTAAAAAGAAAACAGTAAAATATCATTTAATGAATGTAGGTACCTATAAATTCTTAAAAATCTTTTAGGATAATTATAATAATTAATTAAAGTACTCAGGATTTTAACATGTATCATTTTCCTCTGGCATTGTACAATGCAATACAATATAATACAACACAATACAATTCATGTTGTCAACTTTTTATAAAAGTATCAGTGTGTAGGTATATCAGAATTATCCCCTCTTAAGATCAGAATGCAAAATGTATTTGATATTAATCCTGATATAATTCAGGCATACATTCAGATATACACATTCAGGCATATTTACATATACAGTTTTTAGCTATTTTAAAGCTTTATGATCTCTGAAATAATTACCCAATTACATGATTTCTTAAACATTGAAAGTATATATTAATTAATTGTAAAATTTTAATTGAAATAAAAAGAAACTCATTGTTTATTTGGCTCAGGAAGCTGAGATTTTAGTGGGAAAAGTGTTTCTGTTCTATTCACATTCCTATCTGTATTCTCAAAGCTGCTAAAGGCTTTTCTTAAACTTATATCACGGGAAAATAATTTCTGTACTTTTAAATATTTTCAAAGGAAATATATATGATTAGAAACCTGGTATAAACTAAAATGATTATACAAACACTCTAAAATAAAATTTTCTAAATAAAACATTATTGATTTCAAATAAAGGCCCTTTCACAGAGGTTCCCAACTTCTTTATATTAAGAGAAGCATTAATAATTAAATAGAAATTAATTAACCATTATTATCAAAACCAGTTATGCCACAGAGTCATAACAATCATAATAGAATTGGCAATGACAGGACTTTTGATTTATAAGATTGTCTTGCACACTTTATCTTATGAATGATTGTAAGGAACGTGGCAAAAAAGGGAGAATGAACAGTTTATCAAGGATGAAGATCATAGATAGAGGAGAATATGGAAATATGTTAAGCAGGGTACCTGAAATTCTGTATAGACTGTTAATGGAGGCAGCATTCCCAGATTTATATCTAAGAGCTGCTGCCAAGGCTCTGGTTTAACACTCAAGGCTGAGTGTTTTTTATAGCACCCTCCCGTTCTGCTCAAGAGTGGGGGTCTATGCTGGAAGCTGTGCTTACTGAGCCAAACAAGCAAGGAGAAAGTCATCAATTACTCCCCACTCAACTTACAGAGCTCGTGCCTGCCCTCTTCAATGTGTGTATAACTCCCTGAGACTTGAATGAAAGTTAGGTGCGTATAATTGAGGGCAGAAGCTGACCCCGAGAGGTTGAGTGTGAAATGATTGATTGGTTTGAACTCCAGTAGTTCTTCCTGAACTAATGGACTTCAGCGGGTCCCAAACTGAACCCTGGAGATTTGCTTCCTTATTTTCTGCCATCCAGCCTCTCAATGTAGCACTCATACCCAACCTTTTTTTATTTTATTTTTTTGATTTTTAGCACTCTCTTTATTTACTAGTTGATCAAATCATCCAATGGGTTGAATGTTTGTAACAGCCTCGCATGCTTTTAACTTTTCAGCAATGCAACTTTCTTAATAATTCGCAGTGTAATATAAATTATCCAAGTCACAGATTCCAATGAACACAATTGCGCTGACATGCCAAAAGTACCTTTCTCTGATGTGTACTTTTGGACGTCAAATAAAGCTGGGGAAACAGTACAGCTGTTTATTTGAAGTATTGGCTAATGGGTAGACAGTGGGGAAGTGATTGCTTTTATGTGTTAAAAGCTATTTTCTAAATCCTTAAATCTTTAAGGTTATATTGTTTAACTAAAATTAGATACTGCTTTTGACAAATTTAAACCTAAGTTATGCCCAGTATGGTGACAGAAACCTTTAATGCCAGGGCACAGACAGGTAGATCTCTGACCTGAAGGCTGGTCTGATCTTTATAACAGTCAAGCCTATGTAGATGGACCCTATCTCAAAACAAACACAAACAAACAAACATATGACTTATGTTGTATTCAGTATGGCTATGTGGTAGACATTCTAGTAATTCCACTGGTATACATATGCCCCCAAGATACATTTTGATTTTATAGTGAGGAATGTGTAGTATGTTGTTTCTGAATAATTTACTTTGGCAGATATGTTACTAATTTAAATTTTTATTGTAATCACCTTACCATGTGAATGGAAAAATTCTGTGACATATCTAATGTAATTAATTACATCAAGACAGATGTAATGAATCGATTTTTTTTCCTCTAAGTATTGTCTATCTTTTCAGAAACACTACTTTACTTCAGCTAACAAAAACTTCTAGAAGCCTGGTCAAGAATATGCCAGGATGTGTTTATGAATGAAGCCCCAAATCATTAGACATGCCATAGTTCAACAGCTCAAAAACAAAAGAAATTGTATTAAATTATATTTGAACTATAATATGATTGTATAACTAGTGTTTTTCTCCGTGATTGACACATAATACATGAGTGGGGGGTGATTTGAGGGCCACTGTCATGTAAGTAGTAGTCTTATAAAAGTTTTCAAATTTCAGAATGTATCAATAATTTGAAGAACATTTTAATAATATTTGTATTTTTTAAATATTTCCCCAGAAATAAAACATTCTAGTAATATTCAAAGAAACGTCGTAATAGCATATTTATTTCAATTCCCTTTTTCCTTGCTTTATGCATTGTGAGGAGTCGTCTCCTCATTGTCTTCTTGACACTGGGCACTCCTCCAGGTATCTCTTTATTCCTCCTTGCATGTTTTGTGTGGGCTTTGTTTCCATAGACACCATCAGTGCTTATAATGTCCCTAGCAACTGTTCTCAGAAATTTTCCTTTCAGCAAGACAATGTCACCACTTACAAACGGAGCTGTGCCCCATTGTTTCAGGAGATGTCTAACAGGTGCTTCTTTCTTTTAACTTCATTATTGAGAAATGCAAGAGATATATTCAAGACATTCTTCTGTCTTTTTATTCTAAGATGGCACTTCCAATTCGTAGTGTTTTTGCACAGCATGAACTGCTTTTGAGCTATGCAAATATTAGTGAACGACACTCTTCCATTCTCTTACTAAGAGGTAGAAAGGAACTGAGTTACAAGTACACCAGCTTTCAATGACAGGAAACACTGAGAAAATGATACAATTTAAGAATAATACATATAATATGGAAAGGCAATACACAATAGCCACGAGGTAATTCAGATTGTCTCCCTTCAATGTAATCCCACAAATATTTCCTTTACATCTATTTTTTGTTAAAGGAACAGCAACACTTGGCAATACTGTTTATCTAAGAATGAAATAGATTTTTTATTTGTAAAATGATTATCATCTATCTGAATATAAACACATTTTGAAAATAAATGGCTAGTAAAAATACAGACATAATTCTATGCATGTTACTCAGAGAAGACTCATATTAATTCAGAATAAAGGTAATTCAAAGGATTAACTGGAAAAGCTGGTCTGTAGAATTATACCTTAATACTAAGAAAAGGTTTATACTTGAATAGATGATATGCATGAAATTACATGTTTGTAATTATATCATATTATTCATCAATGATTATGCAACAGAATTTGGAGAGATTTCCTTGTATGTTAGTTTAGATTTCAGAAATATTCCTCATAAAGTATATATTCTGATGGCTTTTCTACATTAAAGATATGTATCTGTGGACATACACACAGGTTCTCTTGTTTTGTTCTCAATAGTATGGAATTATTTTCTGTTTTCTTGTGTGTACTTAACCTACGTTGGTTGGACTTTTCCTTCAAGCATTTTCTGTACGGCTGGATTTGTGGACAAACATTGTTTAAATTTTAATTTGTCTTGTAATACCTTGTTTTTGATGGAGAGCTTTTCTGGGTATAGTCTTCTAGTTTGGCATCTGTGGTCTCTTAGAGACTGTGAAACATCTATCTAAGTCTTTCTACCTTTTAGAATCTCTGTTGAGAAGTCATTTATAATTCTGGGAGGTCTGCCTTTTTATTTTACTTGACCTTCTTTCCTTGCAGCTGTCAATATTCTTTCTTTGTTCTGTAGATTTTGCATTTTGATTATTATGTGGTGAGAAGATAATCTTTTCTGGTCCAATCTAATATCTAATTGATGTTCTGTAAGCTTCTTTTATATTCATAGGCATCTCTTTCTTTAGGTTGGAGACATTTTCTTCACCAATCCCATGTGATTTTGTTGAAAATAGTTTTTAGTCGTTGGAGCTAGAACTCTTCGCATTTAATTTTGCTTTCTTTTGAAATGTAATCATTTATTTCTTATTGAGATACAATTTATTCTTTTCAACTGGTGATATGGAGTCAGAGAGAAATTCACAATGAAATAATCTTAGTATCCGTCTAATGGATTATTGACTTTCATCACCACCACCATCATCATCATCACCATCACTATTTTATAGTCCAGTCATTACCCCTTCCCACGGGCCTCCCTCCTACAGTTCCTAATCCCATTCCTCCTCCCCATATCTTCAAGAGGATGTCCCCAGACCCCCACCCCATCCCTGCCAGCCCCCCCCCCACTCCCTGGGGCCTCAAGTCTCTCAAGGATTAGGCATATCTTATCTCACTGAGATCAGACCAGCCAGTCCTCTGCTGTATGTGTCTTTTATTCCTATTATTCTTAGGTTAGTTCTCATCATAGTATCCCAGATTTCCTAGATGTTTTGACTCAGAATTTTTTTAGATTTATCATTTTCTTTGTCTGATGTATTGATTTCTTCTATCAAATCTTCTAGTCCAGAGATTTTCTCTTCCCTCTTTTGTAGTCTGTTGGCGATGCCTGGTTCTCTTGTTTCGATCCTCTTTCTCAGGTTTTCAATTTCCAGGATTCCCATAGATTGACTTTTCATTATTGCTTTTATTTCAGTTTTCAGGTCTTCAACAGTTTTGTTCATTTCCTTCTGCTGTTTAATTGCATTTTTTTATATTTCTTTAAGGAACTATTAGTCTATATTTTAAAGGTATCTGACCCTTTGCCTTTGTTTTCCTGTGTTTCTTTGAGGGATTCATTCATTTCTTCTTCTTCTTCTTCTTCTTCTTCTTCTTCTTCTTCTTCTTCTTCTTCTTCTTCTTCTTCTTCTTCTTCTTCTTCTTTTTTTTTGAGATTTTATCTTTTTAAAACACTTTTATTTATTTATTTATTTTTACACTCCAGATTTTATTCCCCTCTTAGTCCACCCCCCATGACTTTTCCATATCCCATACCTCCTCCCCCATCCCAACATTTCCACAAGGATGTCCTCACTCCACACAACACACCAGACTTCTAAACTTCCTGGGGCTTCCATGACAGTTAGGTGGATCTTCTCTAACTGAAACCAGACCCTGGAGTCCACTGCTGTATATGTGTTGGGGGTCTCATATCAGCTGATATATCATGATCCAGTGTCTGAGAGATCTCGGGGGTGGGGTAGGTGTTCAGCTTAATTGAGACTGGTAGTCCTCCTACAGGGTTGCCCTCCTCCTCAGCTTCTTCCAGCTTTTCCCTAATTCAACCACAGGGATCAGCAGCTTCTGTTCCTTGGTTTGGTGCACATATCAACATCTGACTCTTTCAGCTGCTTTTTGGGTCTTTTGGCGGGCAGTCATAATAGGTCCCTTTTTGTTGCCCCCATAGTCTTGGGACCTCTCCTTGAGCTGGATCCCACTTTGTTCCGTCGCTGAATCTTCTTTTTCTCAGGCTCTTCTCCATTTCCATCCCTGCAGTTCTTTAAGACAGGAAGAATTATGGGTCAGAGCTTTGCCTGTGGGATAGCAACCCCATCCCTCACTTGATGCCCTGTCTTTCTCTTGGAGGTGGATTCAATAAGTTCCCTCTCCCACTGTAGGGCATCTCATCTAGGGTCTCCCCTCCCCTTTGAGTCCTAAGGATCTCTCACTTCCCAGGTTTCTGGTACATTCTAGAGGGTTCTCCCAACCTCCTTCCTCCCTTGGTTGCCTGTTTCCATTCTTTCTGCTTTCCCTTGGGGCTTCAGTCCTTTTCCCCACGCAGACCATGTTCCCCTCTCCCCACTACCCCATCCCTTTTCCCTCCCCTGTCCCTCCCTCCTTCCCAACTGTGGTGGCTTTCTTCTCCTTCCCAAGTGGGACCAAGGTGTCTTCATTTGGGTCCTTCAGCTTGTTGACCTTTAGGAGTTCTGTGCACTGTATCTTGGGTATTCTGTACATTTCTTTTTGGATAATGTACATTTATTAGGGAGAACATATCATGCATGCCCTTTTGGGTCTGAGTTACCTCAGTCAGGATGATATTTTCTAAGAGTATCTATCATTTGTAGAAGGTTGGATTTAAGGCCATTTTCTTGTGATAGGATATCCAGGGCTTACTGTATTGTATACTTTTGCTCTAAAGGGGCCTTATTGCTTTGCTTCTTGTTTGTGATCATATGCTGGCTTTTGGCCATCTGTTTGTCCCTGGATGGTCCTGGTGCAGCAGGTATCAGGAAAATGGGCCTAATTTGCATGTTCTTTGATGGTAGTCCTTGTGAGGAATGCCTGGTGAAGGCTGGTGGAGTTGTGGCCAGACAATGGATCACTGGGGACAGAATTCAGCTTGCTCAGAGCAACTGTCCTGGAGACACGTGGGAGAATGTGGGAAAGCAATGTAGCCTGGATGTTTCTTTTTCACCGACCTGTGAGAGGGTGACACAGTAGTGGCTAGCCAGACTGCACTCGCAAATCTTTTAGCTAACTAAAAGTGCAGTTTATTGTATAAATACAGCATTGTTGCCTATGAAATTATTAAATTTATAAAGATCAGGCTTTTTCTGTGTTCATTGATTCACTAAACAGTACCAGTTCATATTGATACCTTGAAAAATAAGGGAGGAATTAGTTACATCATGTTGCATCATTCACCAAGGAGCACCATGAAAAAACCCAATCATCGCAGGTTATGGACAAGTCTGGTGATAGTTCTCTACAATCTAATTATAAGGTCCTATTGCTAAGTGAATGCCTCAGAATAGAGATGTTCAGCTACCAGGAAGCTTCACTCCTACTGTGTTCATGGAACTGGAAGGTACTCTTCTCACTACTGTGGTGATATTGGTGATTCTTTAGCACTAGCCTAGTGGTAATGTTCTTCTATTATTCAGATAAAGTAATAAATATATAACATTATTTTGGTACACCTGCCTCAGAGAAGCTTCTTCTTGCCATATATGAGAAGTAATACAGAGAACAACAAGTAGACAATGGTCAGTTTCAAACTTTAGAACACTCAGTCTTAAGCATTGTGCTTTCATAAATTCCCTCGCTTCAAGTTTCAGGATTATGTAATGTAGGAAGTACAAAGATTGTAAGAGACAGAGAGTAAAGGTGTCCCTGAGGAAACTGTCTTTAAGACACATCACAACTAACTCTGCCATGTAGTAATCCTATAAAAATGCTTCAGAAGAATGTGGCCAAGATTTTCTCACTTTCTGAATTCTGTCTGATTTCTTTTGGTTCACTCACTCCTCAAATTGATATAATCTGATATGTCAATTCTTGTTATTATTTCCTGAAATCTGTTGGGGTTCAATTAGGAAAGTCATTCTGTTTGTCTATATATTGACATATTTCTTTAGTAGTTTAAAAGTTACAGGCCCTATTAAATACTTGATAAATTTTGAATTGATTTTGTACATCTGAGCATAGAGATCTAGTTTTAGTATTTGGCATACGGGTTTTCACATTTCCCAGGAGTGCTTATTAAACAGAGTATTATTTATATATACATATAATTTAGGGTATCAGAAATGTTTATTAAAATTTGAACATTGTGGTGTCATGTTTTGAAAGGGTCACTGCAAGGTGAGAATATAAAAATAGGATTATAAATTTTGTCATTACAGTATGAAAAGAGTTTTAAAGGTGTTTGTTGATAGTTTGGCTATATTCAATACTATAAACTGTAAAGCTGAGAATACATAAATAGCATATGTTATTTTCTATGCATTGAAGCACAATAAAATATTTAGGGAATGGAAACAAACCCATTTTTTAAAAAATATAACTTGCATAGTTTATATATGAAACAATGTAATCTTATTCCTTCCTGTTATCATTGTGTAGTTATATTCAAAATAAACTGTCTTCTCCTCTCTAAGTCATTGTAACTAATGTGAGAGGTATATACATAAAACCATAATCACTTTAGTGTAACAGTTCATCAATATGATTAAGAAGGCTCAAGAAAGCTCTGTGAGTATCTACAATACAAGGCTGACATACATTTCTGATGTCATTTCTCTAAACATAGTCAGGTTAATAAATAGCAATATATCCTTTATGACATACACTGAACAATGAAATAAGACAGATTTGGAGTATCTCATATTTACATGAAATTCTTTTAAATGCAATTATGAAATTGTGTAAATAAATGTCTTCTTAGAAAGCCACTCAACCTAACATGCTTTATTATTAAAATTTTCTGGGTTACTCTTGGTCATATTTTAAAGTAAGCCTTAGCAAATTTACTTAGAGTCAGAAAGACATTGAAAATATAGCAAATGTTTATTTTTAGAACTTCTTTAGAAAAAGTGCAATGTGCCCATGATATCATGGTACAGATTGAAGTATGGTTTTGACAATGTATAATAGTAAATTTACTCTTTTTTTTTAAACTTAATAATTTCTCCTGTGTGGGATTTTAGTTGAGCACTGACTTACATAACTCCAACCCCATTATTGAAGATTGACCTTTGCGTTTTACTATTTGATAAGGTTTCGTTTTTCCTTCCATTTTTATTAAATTCGGTATTTCTTATTTATATTTAAAATGTCATTCCCTTTCATAGTTTCCAGGTCATCAGTACCCTAACCCTTTTCCCTCCCCTTCTAAATGGGTGTTCCCCTCCCAATCCATCCCGCCATTACCATCCCCCCAACAATCCTGTACACTGGGGTCCAGCCTTGGTAGGACCAAGGGATTCCCCTTCCACTGATGCCCCTACAAGGCTATTCATTGCTAACTATGAATTTGGAGCTCAGGGTCGGTCCATGTATAGTCTTTGGGTAGTGGTTTAGTCCCTGGAAGCTCTGGTTGCTTGGCATTGTTGTTCTTATGGGGTCTCAAGTCCCTTAAGCTCTTTCATTCCTTTCTAAGATTCCTTCAACGGGGGTCCCGTTCTCAGTTCAGTGGTTTGCTGTTGGCATTCGCCTCTGTATTTGCTGTATTCTGGCTGTGTCTCTCAGGAGAGATCTACATCCGGTTCTTCTTAGACTGCACTTATTAGCTTCATTTTATCTAGTTTTGGTGGCTGTATATGTATGGGCCACAGGTAGGGCAGGCTCTGAATGGCTGTTCCTTCAGTCTCTGTTCTAAACTTTGCCTCCCTATTCCCTCCTATGGGTATTTTTGTTCCCCTTTTGAAGAAGGAGTGAAGCATTCACATTTTGGTCATTCTACTTGAGTTCTTGTGTTCTGTGCATCTAGGGTAATTCAAGCATTTGGGCTAATATCCACTTATCAATGAGTGTATACCATGTGTGTTTTTCTGTGAGTGGGTTACCTCACTCAGGATGATATTGTCTAGTTCCATCCATTTGCCTATAAATTTCATGACGTCATTGTTTTTGATAGATGAGTAGTACTCCATTGTGTAGCTGTACCACATTTTGTGTATCCATTCCTCTGTTGAAGGGCATCTGGGATCTTTCCAGCTTCTGGATATTATAAATAAGGCTACTATGAACATAGTTGAGCCTGTGACTTTGTTATATGTTGGGGCACCTTTTGGGTATATGCCCAAGAGAGGTATAGCTGGGTCCTCAGGTAGTGCAATGTCCAATTTTCTAAGGAACCTCCAGACTGATTTCCAGAATGGTTGTACCAGTCTGCAATCTCACCAACAATGGAGGAGTGTTCCTCTTTCTCCGCATCCTATCCAGCATCTGTTGTTGCCTGAGTGTTTGATCTTAGCCATTCTGACTGGTGTGAGGTAGAATCACAGGGTTGGTTTGATTTGAATTTCCCTTATGGCTAAAGATGTTGAATATTTCTTTAGGTGCTTCTTAGCCATTCAATATTCCTCAGTTGTGAATTCTTTGTTTAGCTCTGAACCCCATTTTTTAATAGGGTTATTTGTCTCTTTGCAGTCTAACTTTCTATATTTTGGATATTAGCCCTCTATCAGTTGTAGGATTGGTAATGATCTTTTCCCAATCTGTCCCATTTTGTCCTAAGGAGAATGTCCTTTGCCTTACAGAAGCTTTGTAGTTTTACTCTCTCCAGTATTTAGCTATTGGGAAATACCTTCCTTTTAAACCTTATGTATTCATTACTTTTATCTAAGTGTGGTGAATTATTTGACATTACCACATGTGTGAGGAAGGAATTTTGTTAACAATTTCAGAAGGTATGGTCCATGCTTGGTTGATACCAGCATTTGAACATCTCCTCCAGGTAATCTAATTACTTCCTGTCAATCCAGTATGCTGAGACTGAGTAGAGTGTGGGGACTGGGACAAGATGCTTGATTAGAGAAACCAGTTTGATCCTGACAGAACTTTTGTCCTAAAATGTCTAAAGTCTCTCACAATAAAAGGACTAGCTTACTACCAACTATTCAACACACTGTCTTCCAATGACATTTCACATTTTAGACATTGTTCTGGAAAGGTTATGACAGAAAAGTAGGTTAATTGGCCGGCCCAGTCATTTGTTGACAGAGAATATCTCTGACCTATAGTATTGGTAGTGTCATTACACAGTTACCTATGAGGAGAAATTTTTCACTAGTAATTTTAATTACCTACTGGTACACTGACTATTAATATGCATAATGCCATTAGAAAATACTAAGGACCATACCCTCTAATTTTTTCATTGTCTTACAGAAAATTATTTATACAGACAGACAGATAGATTCTAGAGAGAATGTAAGACAGAGTATTGGCTAATTATGCCCATATTTTGTTCTATGAAAAACTCTCAGCCATGTTGGAGTCAACTTCTTTTTCTATATAGAGTATTTTAACTATACATATACATGCATGTATAATTCTGTGTATTTGTTCATGACAATGTGCTGTAATGGAAAATACACATTGAAAACTTAAATGAATGATTCTAGGTAAATTAATCTGTTCTCAGAAGTAATAAAGTTTTTTTTTTTTTAAATCACTGTTTTAAATGTAATGACAACAGTTTTGGACAATGATGTTCAAATGTGTGAAGAAGAGAACATGTATTTAAAAGTAACAGCCAACAAGTGGTTATGGGGGCATGTCTATAACAATTTAATAGGTTAACTTAAAAAAAAATCATTTCCAGTGTCTTACAAATGCAACAGCATTCTTTTAGTCAAACAAACAAACAAATAAACAGATTAAATCTGAACGGCAAAAGATTTGGCATCACCTTAGAGGAAATACCCTTGCCATTATAGTTTTCTCCCTAATTTTTCTTTTTTATATTTAACATTTTTTCACTTATTGGATTTTTAATTTACATTTTCAATGTTATCCCCTTTCCTGGTTTCCCCTCTAGAAACCTGCTATCCTATTTCCCCTCCACTCGCTTCTATAAGGGTGCTCCTCGACTCACCTACCCACTCCCCTCCCCACCCTCTCACTGGGGCATTGATCCTTCACAGGACCATAGTTGCCTGTCAAGGTCATTCTCTGCTACATATGCAGATGGAGGCATAGGTCCATCCCTGTGTTCTCTTAGTCCCTGGGAGCCCCGGGGGGTCTTGTTGTTCTTCTTATGGATTTGCAAACCCCTTCAGCTACTTCAGTCCTTTCTCTAATTGCTCCAATGGGGAACCAGTGCTCCGTCTAATGGTTGGCTGCTAGCATCTGCCTCTGTATTTGTCAGCTACTAGCAGAGGCTTTCAGTAGACAGCTAGATCAGGCTCCTGTCAGCATGTACTTCTTGTCATCTGCAATATTCTTTGGGTTTGTTGTCTGTATGTGGGATTGTTCCCCGAAGGTGGGGAATTCTCGATGGCCTTTCCTTGAGTCTCTGCTCCACACGTTGTCTCCATATTTCCTCCTGTGAGTATTTTTGCCATTATAGTTTTAACACTGAATTATTTCCCATTTAAAATGTGAGAGCTTTGGGAGAGGGTGAATCACTGGTTTTGGTTGTATAGCTATGACTTAGCTCACTAGGCTACAAAATGTATCTAAAGCCCAGGTCACACTTTAGACAGAAGTGACTAAAAATAATAGGATCCAAAATAATACAAAATTTCTTAATTTGGAAGAGATTCTTGGGAGGAGGAATGGGGTGGACAGAGTGGTAAGTGATTGGGCTAAGGTTAGAGCTTAGAGTTCTCAGTATATATTGTGTATTCATGTGAAATTTTATGAGAACAAAATAATTTAAATAATAATTCTTTTGATTTGTTTTTATTAGTGCACTAAAGAATTTCATAATTTTTCAGTACTATTTCATTATATAAAATTAGATATTCCACATATACCTTTTTTGAAATCCTATGTATATTCTGAAATTTGTTATGTGCATTCATTATAATTCAGACACGTTCAATAATAAGAGAATAAATTATTGTAGAAGCAGAATAAAGATCTACATGTGTATGCAGGGAAACAAAATAAAGCTTAAAATGTTTTCTCTACAATCTAGTTTTGTAAGTGGGCCTTGAAAGGCAAACTAGATACACACAAACACACACACACACACACACACACACACACACACACACACATATATATATATCATTTTATATTTAAATATATAAATCTGTACAAATTTGAAAGAGCCAAGAACAATTTATGTGCCTTACATGACTAAGTTAGAAACCTTCTTTAGATATTTAAGAGAGAAGATGCACCTTTATCGGGACATCTGCAGAGGACATCCATATTCACAGCATCAGAATGGACAGAATGATCAGACATTTTCAGGTCAAGGGACAATTGGAGATAAGAAGGTTGCTTAATTTTACATTTTGCTGAGTTTGATAAAAAAAATCCAATAAATGATCTTCATAAAAGAGCCAAAGAAATAGTATATCCACTAGAAAAAAATAAAAACTCTACAGAAATATTTTGTTGCCAAAAATCCTAGATATTCATAGCATATGAGATATAGCAATGAGCTGTTGAGAAAGTGGGGTATTGGGCTGGAGAGGTGGCTCAGCAGTTAAAGGCTAGGCTCACAACCAAAAATATAAGAGAAAGTGGGTGTTTTGGCTATGATGAAATATACCCGAAAGGGCCCTCATTCACACCTATGACAGCAAACTTGCAAAGGATCCCTATAATAGCAGAAGGCCATCTTGGAAGTGGCTTATATTTAGCATTAAGTATTTAATATATAAATGCAGATTGTAGAAACTCAGTTGTTTGGAAAATCTTTGATCAGCAGTAGTTGTAACAAGAAACAAAAAGGGCTTAGTCCTTGGCTGTTTGATGTGACTGAAAAGAGTTTCTTTGTACCCATCATGTAACTCAGATAGATCCTATATCTATCATTCATTTTAGGAAATGTTTTGAGAAATCTTGACGTAGGGCTGTTTATATTTAACTGTTGGAAGATACATCTTGAAAGGATTTGACAAAAATTATTTTATGACTTTTGTACAACCTGTGGCTTCCTGATTTCATATTGAATGAAATGAAGCTTTAAGTATTGCCGAGACAGAATGTTTTATTTGGCTTATTGTGTCTAAGAGAATGTAAGTTTCTCTCACCATTTGCTGCTACGGAAAGCCTGGATAAGATGCCACTCCTGTTTTAATGGGGTTTGTAACTTTATCAGTTTAAGTGGAGACCATTTATATTTTAAATATACCCCTTCCCAGTTTTACCTCCAAAAAAGCCCTATGCCATCCCTTCTCCCCTTCTTTTATGAGGGTGCTCCACTACCAACCCACCCACTCCCACCTCACCACCCTAGCATTCCACTACTCTGGAGCATCAAACCTTCATAGGACCAAGGGCCTCTCCTACTGATTCCAGATAAGGTCATCCTCTGCTACATATGCAGCTGGCGCCATGGGTCCCTCCATGTGTACTCTTTGGTTGGTTGTTTAGTCCCTGGGAGCTCTGTGGTTGGGGAGGGTCTGGTTGGTTTTATTTATAAGTGGATGACATTATATAATATAACCAAGAATTCTGGGAAAGTCTTGGATGTAGAGAGAAGCAGTAAATAGTAAGCACATAGTGTGTAAAATCATGTTCTTAGGCTGTTGACAATTTCTAAAATCCAACCAAAGAATGTATTATTGGGCTGGGATAGTGCATCTAGGCACTGTTAGGTTTCACATATAGGTCTCTTAAAATCCAAATTCATACACCGATAATGTGGGAAGGCTGAAGTGAGCAGGTGGCCTCTAAATTTTTAAAGAAGAGAGAAAATGGAGCATATTGAGTCAGAATGCTTTGAGGTAGAGCTGTCAGGATAGTAGGAGCAAATAGGCATCTGGAACAATTTACAGGGTCTTGGTTCGTACAGCATCTAGTCTATAAAGAAAAACAGAGTGCTAAGTAACAGTGGCACAAGATTGAGCTTTCAATATCAAAATGTAGTTTGCTGAAGGATTTCTTTCAAAAGCTAAAGCTAACAAAATGAGTGAAAAAAGATTCCAAAACCACAGTGAGATACTGTGACCAAAAGATGTGAGGTTTTTCCATTAACCTTCTTGATCTACATCCATTTCTATGTGATTTTTCAGGCATTTTCATGTGACACTAGCATCTGTTGACCCTCTTACCTATTAGAGGCATGTCTTATTATTTGTTTGGTAAAATAAAACCCATAAAAAGACATGATGGGTCAGTTTCAAATTTATGACCTCATTTTTTATTGAATCTGAATACACACGCGTGCGCATGTGTACACATACACACACAGACACAAACACACACACGCACGCACATGTACGCACGCTCATGCATACAGCACACTACAACATGCTCAGTCTGTATAATGTTACTTATATGTTCCGCCCTGACAGTTTACTATTGTGAGTGCTCTGTTCTGGGGAGGCCCATTAACCAGCTCTCAGTATTTCTTACATACCATCCCTGTTTTGCTCATGCTTAGCCATGAAAACTAATTAAAGACTATGCTTGTAGCTTTTGACATTCCCATGACATATATTGTGACACAGTTAACTCCTCTGGTTCTTACACACTTTCTGTCCTCTCTTTGGCAAAGATCCCTAAGCCTCAGGTGACACAGTCAAATTCTAGCTGCATTGGTTCATACTGATCTCCACAGATCTGTACTTTGATTGATTATAATGGTTCTCTATAGCCATCTCTCTATTGCAAAGAGTTTTCTTTCTTTTGTTTAAATTTATTTATTTATTTACCCTCCAGAAGCTATCCCTGCTTCTAGTCTTCCCTTCCAAAATCCATCCTATTAACAATGTCTTTTGCCTTATATTAGCTTTTCAGTTGATGTTGACAAAAAGGTCAAAACAATACAATATAAACTGGAAAGAATCTTCAAGAAATGGTGCTGGTCTAACTGGATGTCTGCATATAGAAGAATTAAAACGGATCCATATTTATTACCCTCCTTAACATAAAACTGAATATACTAAATCTGATAGAATTGAAAATGGGAAATAGCTCTGAACACATTGGAATAGAAGAAGTTTTTATGAAGAATGTGAGAACTTGGCTTATCTGTGAGTATTAGGGCACAGTAGTTGCACTGTAGTTAGAGATCATAATGGTTTAGTAAAGTGGTGGTTATTTTGTTCTCCTTCAATATCTATAGTATTAGGAGTTTTAAAATGATAGGCCCAGTAAGAGGTATTAGATTCAGCTTCCAATGAATAGAAACATCTGAGAAACCTGCAAGCCAGAATATTCTTTTTGTTTATCCTGTAGAAGTTAGAATGTAATGAACCATTAGAAGAAAGTACAACAGTTACATGAATTTTGAAGATTCAATCTATGTTAATAAATAAAATATTTCCCTCAGCTTACATCACTGACTCAAGTCCTGTACTCATACATATATATCCAAATTTGCCTATTTCCAAGAAAATGATTTTGATACATTCAGGTTTAAAACCATATTAAGCAGAATCATTGAAATGCATACTGAAAATGCAATTTAAATGAAGGGGAAATAAAATTACTTGCAATGGGATAATATGATTACTGTAATTGAGTACAAATTTGAGAATTGAGAATTGGGTTTTCTGGGAGCTTATGCATAATAAAGTGTTATTATATAATAGACATCACTTTCAGCAGATTAACCATCATATTTTCCTTACTCAGCAATGTGATAATCTAACAATGAAAATACTTAAGGAAGCAAGAATTTAGAGGACTTACAGAATTATTGCAAGTTTATTTAGTTCATGCCTTAGCTTTGTAATTTACAATACGTGCATTATTTCCAGCTTGCAATTTAACCATCATTTAAAAAAACAATAAATAACTCATTTAATTATGTGTCCACTTATACAAATAGCATATTGTAATATATTTTGTATCATAAAATGGTTACAAAATATATCATTCACTTATATTTTTGTGATAAAGAAATTTCAAAAATGTGCCAACTTTTTTTCTAGTGGAATAATAAATAACCTGTACACACTCATATTCTACACACAGACAAGTAGACATGCTCACAATTAAGAGGTAAAAAGAAAGTTTTATATTGAGTAAAAATCAGTTTTTTACTGCAGTAAGACAAATTCTCATATACCCAACTCCTCAGCCCAGGGTACATCTGTTGCTTTGCAGTTTCTTGGGAGTGGGAATCTAGGCAATGGCCAAGCATATTGTTTTGTTCAGAGTTTCTTGCACATAGCTCTGTCCAACGTGCTGGCCTACTTACAGTCCCATCAGAAGATGCATCTAAGGAAATAATTTATTTACATCTCTGTGTCCTGGATGTGAGCTTGGTTGGTACAGTGCATGTTTAGCATACATAAAACCTTGTATTGCGTTCCCGGGATCTTACATACTGGGTATTGTGCTGTAAGCTGTAATCTCAGCCATTAGAGTATGGGAGCAGGATGATCTAAATTCAGTGTTGCTTGGCTGAATATCCAATTCAAGAACAGCCAAAGCCACCTGAAGCCCTCTTGTAAAAGAGACGATAGCTTTCTTCAAACACAGCACACAGGTAGTTATCATCTACTGTGTGACAATGGGAGTAGTGACAACACATCATCATATTAGTCAGTTGATCAAAAGCAACTTACATGAGTGTGCTACGCACAAGAAAAGTTATCCTCCAGAACTGGTGAGATGGCTCATTTAAGAAAGGTGCTTCCTGTGAAGCCTGTCAACCTGAGTTCAATCCCCAAGATTCAGATGCACACACACACACACACACACACACACACACACACACACACACACACACAATAAGAGAGAGAGAGAGAGAGAACAAGCAAATGATAAATAAAATGTAAAAACATAAATGAATGTTTGAAGAAAGGTGTTTACCTAGAAGTATAGACCCTTGAATTTGAAATCTCCGAGGGTATGGTAGATTCTTATTTTCATAAGTACACTGAGAAAGAAAGAAAAAGCTTGACTGAAATTAAGTTCTATAATTAAAATGACAACACGATGTCATATACTTTGAAATATTTATGAAATAGGCATTCCTCATAAGGACAACACCATTATCTGAAGAAAAGAGCATTTGCAGTGCATTTCTAATTAGAAATCTCACTGAATCAGGGTAGGAAAGAGAGAGAGTGAGTACAGCTCAAGCTCTAGAGGTACTGCTGTGCTTGCTTTGCAGTCAGCATAGCCCTTGGGGCCTGCTTAACTCTTCCTGTCTTTGACAGATGGGCTTTGACAGACAGTTTCTCCAATCCCAAACAAGATTTTTGAATGCCCAATTTTAATGGAGTTTCAGCTGGAGTCATAATTTCATAAAGCAGACTGATCTTTCAGTGTTTGTAGCAACATGACCAGGGCCAAGGAAAAGAATTAAAAATTGTTAATCAACTTTTATTGTGAAAAATCTATATTTTTCCTGATTAGAAAAGTTGTCAGTTATAACTACGAACAATATTATTAACTTTTATGTTAATGATACAATCGTTGTGCCAATATGAATGCTTGTGAGTTCAAACTCTTATTCCACAAGTATGTCCTTGCGTGAATCACATAAACCTCCCATTCTCCAATTTGATAAACAGGTTTGTAGGGATTGTGCTTTACTTGGTGTTTATATTAGTTGAAGAAACAAACAAATGAATGAATGGATTGACGAATGAATGTATGTGGTTGTGAAATTCCTCCCAAACAAAATTGGGAGGGAACCATTTTATTATCAGCATTTATTCATGTTATTAGTTCAGAAGAATGAGATAGGCAGACTCGGATATCTTATTGAAGTTGATGTTCTAGTTTTATTTCTGTCACTGTGACAAAATATCCAAAACGAAAAGGAGAGGGATCCATTTACTTGTCTTAAAAATCCAGTAGCTAGTCCATGATTGAGGATAGTAAAGATGGGAACTAAAATAGTGACCCGACAGCCAATCAAGAAAGGAATAACAATGACCTTACTCATGATGCCCCAGTTGCTAACTGTGATCTCAGTGGTTTGTGTGTGATTGATCAGTCATCTTCCTTCACTTATTCCAGGACCCCCTGCATAGGGAAAGGTGAAATCCACAGTGGCCTTTGCTTTCTAAATAACTCAACAATCAAAGCAAACACTCCAGAGATGCTTACTGAACAACTTTACCTGGGCAGTTCATGATTTGAGGCTGTCTTCCCAGTGGTAAGTTGAAATTGAAACTATGCTTCACAATTAACTGGGAAATAAACTAGTGTTGTGTGCCACACTAGCACTAAGATTTAGATGAGGATATCATCAATGATTGTAAAACTGTGTTTTCTGAAAACAGCTATAATGCAAAATTAAAAATCCTCTGTAAATTATCTTATGCATAAAGTTTATTTGCTGCACAGCTCTATGCTGTCATGAATCAATGTGAAGAACATAAATATCATTAAGAAGTAGAATTGCTTCCAGGACACATGAGTAGCCTGAATTATCAGTGGACTTGCCAAGAGGTCAAACTTTGGTCTCACATAGGTGTTTTTTTAAGAAATGTAAATTTTATAACCCTCCCAAGTAGCTAAGTCGTTACAGTAGATCTATGAAGATTATCACATGATCATAATGAGTATCCAAGGTTCTGATATGCCATTTAATGTAGTATTAGAAATATTCAGGGTTTTTTAAACGTTTAAACTGATATTTTCTGATTCATTGACTCTCCAGATGTTGATCTCCACACAGTAAGGAATCTCTACTTCATGCTGCAAAAAAAAAGTTAATAATAAATGAATGTTTTGAATCTTTGCTCCATTTTTATTATCCAATCATTTCTTTGCTCAACCATTCTCTTCTCTAAAACATGGAATAAATTCTGCTCAACTCTGAAACTAATAACTGGAAGGATAGTGAGTTGATCACCTATTCTATTACTGGATTATAAAATCCCTTAAGTAACACAGAAATAAGAGTGAGATATAAAGGAATGGGACCAGAGAAATGGTAAGCATGTTGTGCTTACTAAGTTATGAATTTACAATTTCTGAGTGAATATTAAGGTGATACAGATAATGGTGATTCTTTACATAAGGCAAAGATTTCATACTTCAAAACAGAAAATAGTTGAGTGTGGAGGCACAAATCTTTAATCCATGTACTTGAAAGGTAGACCTCTTTGTGTTGCTAGCTTGTTTGATCTATTAACAGCTTCTACTATTTCTGCTTCTTCTGCTTCATCTGCTTCTTCTGCTTCTATTTCCGCTTCCTCTTTTTCTTCCTCTTCTTCTTCTCCTTCTCCTCCTCTTCCTCCTTCTCCTTCTCCTTCTCCTCCTGCTTCTCCTTCTTGTTCATCATCACCATCATTTGCTTTTTAATCACTATCATTTAATTAAATTGGTAGGTATTTACTTAAAATTCTTTATTACTTGTCTGATGTAAGCATTATGGTAATAACATGCCTAATGTTTGTGGACTAATTATCAGGTAGCCATTTAAATGTTTTGTGTGTTTTGTTTTTAATGCTAACAAATCTCCATCATGATTGATATTATTGTTCCCACTTCATATAGCTTAGAATGCAAAATGATAAGGCATAAAAAATATTGTCCAAGACTACAACACAAAGTGGATAGCCAAAATGTCCTACGGCATAATTCTAGTATCTCTCTACTTCTTGATCAAAGTATCTGTGATCACAACTCTTGCCTTCAGCATTCTCATTATACTGGCATCCTGTGTACCATGCCAAATTCTGTGGTGTGCTTGGCCCTAACCTGTCTCTAGAAGGCATGTCCTTTAGTGATGGTAATAAATGTAGATTCTTTAAAAATCTCAATGAGGTCAGGAATGTATGACACTGAGCATTTTCCTAAAAGAATACTCTTCGGGAAAATTTCATGGCTATAACCTTACACATTTCTACACCACTTTCTCGGTGAGGCTCCAGTTGCTTTTCAAGTTTGCTCTTAGGGTTCTTTGGTTATTAATTTTTACAGACAATTAAGAATAACCAATAGCAACTTGTCACATCCTGATTGTTTTCCACTTTGGAAAATTTCTCTGCCAAGTAATTATCCAAGTAAGTCACCTTACTTTTAGCCAGAAACAATGAAAACAATGCACACTGTTACATAGACTTTATCTAATCCCTAACAGAAAATACACTTGTCTGTGAAATTTGTTCAGCGTGGCTATCTCTACCTATATTTATATGAACAGCTGGGTCTTTTGAATATTAATTAAAATTTCTCAAAATATTCTGTCACTGCAAGCTAGACATTCTCTAGTTTACCTTACAAATTTTGCCAACCTGTTTCAGAAACCAATATCCAAATTTTATTGGATATTTTATTTATTTCATTATAAATGTTGTCCCCTTTTCTGGTTTCCCCTCCACAGAACGCCCATTTCTTCCTCCACCCACCCACCCACTCCTGCCTCAGCACACTAGCATTCTCCTGTGCTAGGACATCAAGTTTCCACAGAACCAAGGGCCACCCTTCCCCTTGATACTAGATAAGACATTCCTCTACTACACATGTAGCTGGAGCCAAGGATCCCTCCATGTATACCCTTTGGTTGGTGGTTTATTCCCTGGGAAGTGGGAGTGGGGTGGAGGTGGGATTGGAGAGGGAGTTGGTTAGTTGATATTGTTGTTCTTCCTATGTGGTTGCAGTTTTCTTCAGCTCCTTCATTTCTTCCCCTAACTCTTCCATTGGGGTGCCTGGGCTCCGATTCATGACTGGCCATGATTATTTACATCTTTATTAACCAGGTGCTGGCAGAGCCTTTCAGGAAACAGCTATACCAGTCTCCTGTTAGCAAGTGCTTCTTGGCATCACCAATAGTGACTGGGTTTGGTGTCTGCAGATGGAATAGATCCCTAGGTGGGGCAGTCTAGATGGCCTTTCCTTCTGTCTCTGCTCCATATTTGGTCCATAAGTTTTGGTTAGATAGTTACAATTATGGGTTAAAAATATTGAGATAGGTGGGTGTCTTCATCGCTCAACTGTGAGTTGAGCCTATCTACTAGAGGTTGTCTCTACAGGTTCTCTCCTTTATTGTGTATTTAGGCTAATATCATTTCCCTTGGTTCTGGGAAACGCTTCTCTTTCTTTTATGGCATCTGGGACTTACTAGTGGCTATCTTCAGTCCCCCATCCACACACACACACACACACACACACACACACACACACACACACACACACACACACACACACACACACACACAAATGCTACATATTTCTAGTAATTTTCCTGACTCTCAGTAGTTCTCTCCTATCTCTTCCTGTACCTGATCTTGTCTCCATTCTTCCCCTCCCCCACCACTTTTCTTCTCAGGCTCTCCCTTCTTCTACCTCTCTTGATTATTTTTTTCCTCTCCTAAGTAGGATTGAAACATCCACAATCTTCCTTCTTCTTAAGCTTCATATAGTCTGTAAGTTGTAAAGTGGGCATTTTGAGCTTTAGGGCTAATATCGACTTATCAGTGAGTACAAACCATGTGTGTTCTTTTGTGTCTGGCTTACCTCACTCAGGATATTTTCTAAGTCCATCCATGTGTTTGTGAATTAGCTATGGTAAAACTAACCACTTCTGATGTCAGTTTATTTCATTTGTTGGCTTTCTGATAATATAAAAATAATATCAAAGTTAACAAACTTAAAGGAAAAATGTTAATTTAATTCACTGTATTGGAAATGCAAATTACAATTAACATGTTTACCAGTAATGTATATTATAGGTTCATACATAACAGTATATTAATACCAAAGAATTTATAGTCTTTTACTGTCTAAAATGTAAGCCTTAATTTTTTTTACAATCTTTACCATAAAATAGTAACTAGGCAAGATGATGAACTTGACAATCAAACTTGACATTGTCATCATCTTCATTATACATATTTTTGTAAATATATGCAATTTTGTCAACAATATCTTGATATCTTTGCAAAATAATTAAATGCACTAAATTCTTGATATTCATCAAAATGGTTATAGTTTTGTAAAATATGAGATGCAAAATCTATCATTCACAAATTAAAAATGATTAGATTAATTAGTAATATAATAAAATATTTATTTTAACCCCACACTAAAATTATTGTTTCCAAAATTAACAGTTAATTGTCATCCTCTCTTCTGGGAATATGTTATCCAATGTACAAATATCCAAGAATATCCATGTACAATGTCCAAGAAAATGCTTACTATCTCCATAAGAATAGCATTTTCATACTATAGTATCTTTAAAAAATATTATGTATTCAATACTATATTGTATATTTATACACATTTATGTGCATACATACATATACTACTAAGGTATACACAAAATTTATACATTGAAATAAATTGCTCTTTGCTCTTCTCTGCTCTCTTCTCCTCTTCTCCTTTCTCCTTGTCAACTTCTCTCCCCATTCCCCTCCACCCTTCCTTCCATGAGCTCATGGCCAGCCTTTCCTCTCCTCTTTTACTCTTCTCCTCTCATTAAACCTTTCCAAGTTAGAAAAAAAAGAAATTGTTAGTGATTATGGCAGTTTGAATATGAAATATCTTTCTGTAGGTTTACAAACTTGAAAATGTTACCCTTCTTGTTCTGTTTGGGAAAGGTACAGAACTTTGAGAATGTGGATTATTGCTGGAACAACTGTGTCAGTGTGGTGACATTGAGGGTTCATGGATTTGTCATACTTCCAATTCACTCTCTGTTTCATGTTTGTAGATGGATATATAATTAGACAGCTTCTTTGCTACCATGATTCCCCACCATTATGGACTCTTTCTGAAACTTTAAGCCAAAATAATTTCTTCTGTTTATCAGTTGCTTTTGATCATGATTTTGGTCATAGAAAAAGGAATTTAAAATAGTTCTGAATATTAGAAAATGGATCCAACATGTTTGTTACAATGAATTATAAGCAAATGTAACTTATCTACCCCAGATAGGAAAGAATGGTTTTGAAGACCTAAAAACTCAATTCATAATATTAATGATGTTATAAACTAGTATATCAATGTGTTAATAGTTCCAAATTTTGATAAATTCTCACACAAAAAAGAATAGAATTGAATGTACGTGGAATCACAAAGTTGACATAGAACCATGAGATACATTTTATTTGTGGAAAGACACATCATAATGATGCTGACATTGTGTTTGCATTTTAGTAAAATACAAAACCTATGACCAGCATTATACAAAGAGTAAAAGCAACAACACACTGAAAAACAAGGGAAGGAAACAGAAATATTATTGCATGTTGATGATTGACCACTGCTTTAGTAACTATAATCAAATGTAGAAATAAATATTTGAAATTTGAATGAATAGCAAGCTTGGGTAAATGTTGTAATTTATTATTAAACTGACATAAACTAACAATGCTTTTCTACATTAGCAATTTGGAGAGTGAGTAATTTTACGCTGCATTACTGAAAGCAGTTGTATGTAATAATGAATTTAAGTAAAATCAAACACATATTTATTAATTTTAAAAATTGAAGTCGTGGGGTTTGGGAGGTAGCTCAGCAATTGGAGCACTTTCAATTTCTTCAGAGGAACTTGGTTTTGTTCCCAGCACACATATTGGTGACCTATAAGGATTTAATGCAATTGTAGGGAATCCAGTAACTTCTTATCCCTTCAGGGACCAAACACAAAAGCAGGTAAAACGCATACAGGCAAGCAAAACACTCAGAGACTTATTTGAAAATAAATAAACACTTTAAAACAAAATTAATAACTCAGTAATGAAATCAATGGCTATGTAAGCAAGAGTTCTGATGTAAATGACAGAGACATATGGGATCTACCTGTAATTTCAGCAGTAGGAAGACAGATTGGATACCTAGAGGGAACTGGCTAACCCTTCTAATGATAGCAATGAGTTCTGGGTTCAGTTGACACAGCATTCCTCGATGAATAAAATTGAGTGTGATAAAGATTTCAGATATCAATATCAGTTTTCTTTGTACTGATGTATACAATAGTGTGAAGCTGCACACATGTGATAATCCTTATATGAACATGTATCCATGTGCATGCAACACATATATACATACGTAAATAAAACCAAGTTTGAAGTCATATTAATGCATGTAATTTTTTTAAATTAACCATTATGACACCTTTTTTTCTGATTATCTTTAAATAGTAATGTCTTTTACAAGAAATATTTTTATGAATTTTTCTGTCACAAGGTTATTTGAATTCATTTCCATTGCCTTTTTATGTCTTTTAAATTTTAATTTATTTATTTTTATTTATTCACTTTACATCCCAATATCAGTTCCTGCTCTCCTCCCAGGACCTATTCACACAGATCCTTCCTTTGTCCCTCCCTTCCCTTCTCCTCTGAGAAAGGAAAGCCCCCTTTAACTATCAGCCCCCAACACTCCCTTCTACCCGCCATCTCTGTTCCCCATCCCGGACACATCAGGACATTGAAGGACTTGGCACATCCTCTCCCACTGAGGCCAGACAAGGCAGTCCATTTAAGGGAATTGAAACTACAGGTAGACAAACAATAGATTCAGGGAGAGCCCCTGCAGTCTCTGAGAGCCCCAAAGGATCTAGGGTAGTTGACTCAGTTTGCTTTCCTGTGGTGTCCGTGTCCCTTTCATGTCTCACAAGTCTTCTCTCAACAAGTCTTCTCTCACACTTCTCCACAGGACTCCCTGAGCTTCCCCTAATCTTTGGATGTAGGTCTCTGCATCTCTTTCCATTGGCTAGTGGCTAGAGCATCTCAGATGACAGTCATGCTAGGTTCTTGTGCACAAGCACAAAAGATTAATATCAATACTGTCATCGATTCTTGTCAACGGGATGGTTCTTAATTTGTGTCAGTCATTGATTGGTTCCCTTTGTCTCTGTTCTATCTTTGTTCCTGCACATCTTTTCGGCGAGACACATTTTGTGTTGAAGGTTTTGTGAGTGGTTTACTGGCTTTGTCCCTCCACTAGAAGTCTTGCCTGGCTAAGGGAAGTGGCCCCTTCCAGATTCACATCCCCACTCTTAGGAATCTCAGATAAAGTTGACCACAGCCCCTCTGGGGCTTCCTCCTTCACACCAGGACTCAAGCACTTCCTAGAGATTGCCCCACCCACCAGATCTTCACATTCCTTTCTCCCTACCCTGCTCTCCCTATATTTGATCCTCTTCCCTGCCTGCTCTGCTTACCTCCACATTCACTCTCTCACCCAGTTCCTTTCTTCCAGTGACCTTCAATATCTGATTTATTCCCCTTCAGAGAAAGACCCAGCCATCCTCCCTAGAGCCCTCCTTCTTATTTGGCTTCCTTGGGTCTGTTGATTATGTATTGATTTTTTTTATATAAAAGTCACTTATTATTAATTTTGTATTAATAAAATACACTTGCGTGGTATACCCCAAGGTATTTTATGTTATTTATGGCTATGGTTAAGGATATTGACTCCCTCATTTCTTTCTCAGTCACTTTGTCACCTGTATAAGGAAGGGCTACTGATTTGAGTTGATTTTGTATGTAGCCAATTTAGTAAAGAGGTTTAACAGGTATAGGATTTCTCTGGTAGCATTTTTGGTGTCACATATAGAGCAACACTTTGGCTTCTTCCTTTCTAATTTCTATCCTCTTGATCTCCTTTGTTATCTCATTGCTCTAGCTAGAAGTTCAACAACTATATTGAAGTTACAGGGAGGGAGCAGACTGCCTTGTCTCGTCCCTGATTTGAATGGAATTGCCATAATTTTCTCTCCATTTAATTTGTTGTTGGCCCTTGGCTTGTTGTACACTGTCTTTATTGTATGTAAGAATGCAGTTTGTATCCCTGCTCTCTCCAAAACTTTTTTTGTTTTTTCAGGAAGATAGCCTTTTTTTTTCTTTATTAACTTGAGTATTTCTTATTTATGTTTCAATTGTTATTCCCTTTCCCGGTTTCCAGACCAACATCCCCCTAACCCCTCTCCCTCCCCTTCTATATGGCTGTTCCCCTCCCCATCCTCCCCCCATTACCGCCCTTCCCCCAACCATCACGTTCACTGGGGGTTCAGTCTTGGCAGGGCCAAGGGCTTCCCCTTCCACTGGTGCTCTTACTAGGATATTCATTGCTACCTATGCGGTTGGAGCCCAGGATCAGTCCATGTACAGTCTTTGGGTACTGGCTTAGTCCCTGGAAGCTCTGGTTGTTTGGCATTGTTGTTCATATGGGGTCTCGAGCACCTTTGAGCTCTTTCAGTCCTTTCTCTGATTCCTTCAACAGGGATCCGTTCTCAGTTCAGTGGTTTACTGTTGGCATTCGACTATGTATTTGCTGTATTCTGGCTGTGTCTCTCAGGAGAGATCTACATCCGGTTGCTGTCGGCATGCACTTCTTTGCTTCATCCATCTTATCTAGTTTGGTGGCTGTACATGTATGGGCCCCATGTGGGGCAGTCTCTGAATGTGTGTTCCTTTTCCCTCTGTTTCAAACTTTGCCTCCCTATTCCATGCCAATGGTATTCTTGTTCCCCTTTTAAAGAAGGAGTGAAGTATTCGCATTTTGGTCATCGCTCTTGAGTTTCATGTGTTCTGTGCATCTAGGGCAATTCAAGCATTTGGGCTAAGAGCCACTTATTTAACAAGAATGGTTATTGGATTTTGTCAAAGGCATTTTTTTGTCATCTAATAAGAGGAAGTCTTTTTTCTTTCAGTTTGTCTAAATGATAGTTTCTGTTGATAAATTTTCATATATTGAACCATCTCTGTATACCGGAGATAAAGCCAACTTGATTGTGGTGGATGGTCTTTAATTTGTTCTTGGATTCCGTTTGTAAGTATTTATTGAGTATTTTTTTCATCAATGCTCATAAGGGAAATTGCTCTGAAATTCCCTTTCTTTGTTAAATCTT
This sequence comes from Rattus rattus, assembly GCF_011064425.1. Classification (NCBI taxonomy): domain Eukaryota; kingdom Metazoa; phylum Chordata; class Mammalia; order Rodentia; family Muridae; genus Rattus; species Rattus rattus. The sequence goes on along the minus strand of NC_046164.1, from coordinate 36,755,037 downwards.
TGTATGGTTTAGGTATCAGGGTGATTGTGGCCTCATAGAGTGAATTTGGCAATGTTCTTTCTGTTTCTATTTTGTGTAATAGTGTGAGGAGTATTGGTATTAGCTCTTCCTTGAAAGTAGTAGAATTTTTCACTAAACCCACCTGGCTACGGGAATTTTTTGGGGGTGGTGGTAGGATACTTTTAATGGTTGCTTCTCTTTCCTAAGGAGTTATAGGACTCTTCAGATAGTTTACCTAATCTTCAGTTAGCATTTGTACGTGGCATTTGTCTAGAAAATCATCCATTTTATGTAGACTTTCCAATTTTGTGGAGAACACACTTTCGAAGTAAGACCTACTTGATTCTTTGAATTTCCTCCATTTCTATTGTTATATCTGCTTTTTCATTTCTGATTTTGTTAATTTGTGTTCTCCTTCCCTCCCTCCCTAACTCTTCTCCAACCCCCTTGCCTTTTATTTAGTTTAGCTAAGGGTTTTTCTATCTTAGTGAATTTCTCAAAGGACCAGCTCTTGTTTTGTTTTCTTTTTCCTTTGTTATTTTCTTTTCTTTTTGATTCTTTGTATTGTTCCCTTTCCTTCTAATTTATTGCTTTAAGCCCTGAGTTTGATTGTTCTCTATGCTGTATTCCTCCTGCTTATGTTTCTTTCTTTTTTTTTTTCTTGAGCCTGTTGTCTCTTTATTTTCTGTCCTAATGACCTGTCCATTGTTGAGATTGGGATGTTGAAGTCTCCCACTATTAATGTGTAGGTTTTGATGTGTGATTTAAGCTTTAGTAATGCTTCTTTCATGAATGCTGCTGCCATTGCATTTGTGGCAAAGATGTTCATAATTGAAATGTCCTCCTGGCGGACTTTTTCTTTGATTAGTATGAAGTATCCTTCCCCATCTCTTTTGATTATTTTCAGTTGAAAGTCTATTTTGCTAGATATTTGAGTGGTTATTCCACCTTGTTTCTTAGATTTGTTTGCTTAGAAAACCTTTTCCTAGGTCTTTTTTTCTGAGATAATGTGTATCTTTTTTTTTTTAATTAGATATTTTATTTATTTACATTTATTCCCTTTCCCAGTTTCCCCTCTGGAAACCCCCTATCTTATCTCCCTCCCCCTGCTTCTGTGAGGGTGCTCCCTAAACCAACCACAGCCCCTTTCTGATTCTCTGTTCAGGCCTTCCTCTACATGGGGACATTGAGCCTTCACAGGATCAACAGCCTCTTTTCCCATTGATGCCTGACAAGGTCATCCTCTGCTACATATGCAGCTGGAGCCATTGTTGTCTAATGGAGTACACATTAGTCATCTATTCCCTGGGAACTCTCATGGTCTGGTTGGTTGATATTGTTGTTCTTCCTAGGGGGTTGCAAACTCTGTCAGCTCCATTTGTCCTTTCTTTAACTCATGTCTTGGGGTCCCTATGCTCAGTCCAATGATTTAACTGTGAGCAACTGCCTTTGTATTTGTCAGGCTCTAGCAGATCCTCTTAGGAGACAACTAGATCAGGCTCCTGTTAGCAGGTACTTCTTGGCATCTACAATACTATCTCGATTTGTTGTCTGTGTATGGGATGGCTTCCCAAGTGGGTCAGTCTCTGGGTGGCCTTTCTTTTAGTCTCTACTCCACACTTTGTCTATGTATTCTCTTTAGACAGGAGCAATTCTTGGGAGAGACTTAGGAGGAAAAGAGGAGGGAAGGGGAAAAGGGGTGGAAGGATCAGGTATGGGAGTATAAGGGGGTGATATACAGAGGGTCAGGAATTTGAACAGAGGTGTATAGCAATGGGGATGGGGAACTGGTGGTAGCCACCAGCATTCCAGATGCCAGGAAAGCAAGAGACTCCCAGGACCCAATGGGGAGGGGGTGAGATTAGCTGAAATGCTCAACAAAGGGGAGGAAGAACCTATAGAAACCATATCCAGAGCTTAGGCAGGGCCCCAGTCCTGGGATGGGGCCATCCACTCATCTTTAAAGGTTTATCTTTTTTGTTGAGATGTTTTTCTTATTTATTGCAGAATAATGAAATCTGTTTATACATCCATTCTGTTAAACTGTAGTGATGTACAGAGATATTAATGACCAATGGTTATTCCTTCCTGTTATTTTGATGTTGTTGGTGGTAGAGTGTGTGTGTATGTGTGTATGCATTTCTCTTCTATTGGTTTTAACGGTGTGTAATTATTTATTTCTTTTGGTTTCATGAATGTAGTTGGAGTTTTCTCCTCTGTAGGGCTGTGTTAATGGAAAAGTATTAAGTTTGGTTTTGTTAGGGAATATCTTGGTTTTTCCATCTTTTGTGCTTGAAAGTTTTGCTGGGTAGAGTAGTATGACCTGATATTTGTGGTCTGTTAGGGTCTGCAAGTCCTTTGCCCAGGCCCTTCTAGCTTTAAGTTTCTCAGTTGAAAAATTCTGAGAGATCTTCTTTTATATGTTATTTAGCCTTTTTCCCTTGCAGCTTTTAATATTTTTCTTAGTTCTGTGTGTTTAATGTTTGTATTATTATGTTGTGTGAGAATTTTGTTTTCTTATTCAATCTGTTTGATATTGTATAAGCTTCTTGTCCATTTATAGACATCTGTTTCTTCAGGTTAGGGGAAATTTTTTCTACGATTTTGTTGAAGATGGTTTTGGGGCATTTCAGCTGGGCAAATTCTTATTTTCTATTCATATTATCTTAGGTTTGGTCTTTTCATAGTGTTCCCAATTTTCTAGATGTTTTGTTTCATGGACATTTTAGATTTTGCATTTTCTTTGACCAATATATAGATTTTTTTTCTATCTCATCTTTTATTCCCGAGATTCTTCTATCTCCTGTATTCTGTTGGTGATGTTTAAATCTGTAGTTTCTGTTCTCTTTCCTAGATTTTCCATCTCCATGATTGACTTACTGTATGTTTTCTTAATTGCTTCTATTCCCCCTTTCAGGTCTTGGAGAGCTTTATTTATATCCTTCACTTGTTTGATTGCATTTTTCTGTATTGCTTTATATTTATTTGCTTCCTCTTTTAATGCCTCTACCTTTATAGATGTATTTCTTATTTGTCTTTAAGGAATTTACTCATTTCCTCTTTAAAGGCCTCTATCACTTTTATATTGTATTTATGGTCATCTTCTTTTTCTTCAGCTTCATTAGGATATACAGGGTTTGCTAAGCAGGATACCTGGCTCTGGTGGAGCAGATTACCCTGAATTTTGTTGATTATCTTCTTACTCTCCCTTAGGCATCTTTTTCCCCTTGTGTTGGTTGGATGATTCTTATGGCAGCAGTCCTTCTCAGGAAGGTGAAGGAAGCAGACAATGGAGGTCAGGGTACCTGATTCTGGTGGCCATGCCTCAGGCAAACCCACTGGCAAAGGATTGGTAGGGCAATGTTCAAAGTTGGTAGTTCTTGGGGTCTCTGCATGCCTACAGGGAGAAGCAGGACACTCTTGTGCCCCTTAGTACTGAAGAGCAAGCCCGGAGCTAGACATTGAAGCTCAGGGGACCACAAGCAACTCACCTCTGCCAGCTGAAGCTCAGGCAGCCCCAACTGGGAAGGGATTGGTGGAGCAAGAATCCAAGCTGGTCAGTCTTGGGGCCCTGAAGTGTCTCACAGGAAATTAGGACAAACCTGTAGTCCTGAAAATTCACTGGGGCGAAAGAACAGAACAAACCGAGAGCTAGACAATATAATTCAGAGTACACTCCTCCTACCCCACCCCCCCATACACACACATAAAACTCTCCTCTGTTAACAGGATTCCAGGGTGGTTAGTCTTGGGTCACTCCAAGACTTCCATGGTGAAGTAGGGTGCTCTTGCGATCCTACAAAGCACCTTGGGATCAAAAATGAGCCGAGGGCTTGACAATGGAGTTCTGGGGACAGCGTGCAACTCACCTCTTCCTGTTGTGTCACAGGCAGTCCCAACTGTATGGAATGAGTAGTGCAGGGTTTCACATTGGTTATTCTTAAATTCCACAGGGAAGCCTGATGCTTTTAGTGTCCTGGTCTTGCCAAAGAACAAGCCCAGAGCTAGACAATGGAATTCTGCAGAACACATGGCCACAGATAAATTTTTAATATACAGAAAAATATCACGATCAGTGTAAGTTTAAGTTTTAGGAATACTTCTAAATTGTATTCTAGGAGTTGAATGTGATTTCAAAACTAAATAAACAGGAGAACATAGAAGTGGAATGCCTTGATATAATGTGTCACCCAAAAGCTTTATGAACATGCATCTAGTTTATTTCTTGAAGAATGGTATCTAGACAAATGCATGAAAGGGAATGTCAAGTATTCTCTGTAAATATGATATGTAATATTGGTTTGGTGTGTAATATTGGTGGTCCAGCACTATGAGAAACACCAGATGCTTGGCAAAGCTCAATGTCTACACAGAAAAAGATAAACTAACACCTTTAATTGTAGTCTTTTATAAAAGTGGATATAGAAAAGCAGACTGGCTATGACAAATGTTTTTAAACTAAAGAGAAATATATTTCTCATGAAAATTGACATTGCATGAAGAAAAGTATAGGTGTTGGTTTATTTTAATGTTTTTATGAAATAAAAGGATGCGATATAAAAATGTTGATAATTAACTGTTTTTACATAATGTCCATCACATTGGCATTACAATTTTAAGTCATTATCATTTCTTATTCAAGTGAGAAAAAAGTACTCTGGATATCACCCTCAACCTTCTATGTTCACATAGACATACTTGAACATATGTCCCTGCACACACATATATAATCTACAGATGAGCACATATGTCAGCTACGCCTGCATAGCTAACCTGTTATCCGAGTCAGTGAGGGCCTGCGGATTAAAAAGAAAAACAGGTACACGGGTCACCCATTTCCAGCGAGTGCCACCAAGGCTTTACTGAGATCTCTTTATATACCTGAGGCAAAAGCTATGGAAAACAACAAGGCAGCTGAAAATCCTCAACCAGGAAAACAGGAAAAGTCTGTGTGGTGGAAAGTTCCGGGCCCAATCAGGGGCATAAACAACTTCTTAACAACAATAAGCTGGAAGGCTTGGTGGGGAGGAAGGGTGCCATGGAAAATCCCACCCCAAATTAGGGGCTAAGAGCAGCTCCCAAGGGTGTAAACAACTTCTTGCTATAGCAGGCTAAAAGGCTCAGTGAGGGGGAAGGGAAACACCAAGGTAGGGCCCAACACTGTTACACTCAAAAGTGTAGAAAATTCTAAAAGATTTTGATTTAGGAGAAAATGGTTAAACTATAATCTTTTGTAAGTAGAACATTTTAAGCCAACTTGTAAATTAACAAAGTGGATTAACTGCCTAAATTTGGTCTTTGGGTAAACTTACTTCGACTACTCTAGTTTGAATTCTCTAAGAGTTGCTCTAACTTGTTAAAATTAATAGCAATACAAAGAATTCATGAAAATGGAAATGTGAGTCATTAATATAATTTTATAATATAATTAATATAATTTTAGAAACGATAATCACATCTAAACATTTCCTCTAGAAAATAATAAGTAGTTTACATTTTTATTAGTAAAGGAAGTTCTTCATATTTTATTAAAGGAATTGTGTCATTCTAGATTGTAATGCACATAGAAATGGTTTTTACTTTGAGTCAAAAGCAGGATTAGAATTCTATTATAAGTAGATTCTGAACATTATCACCGTATTAGCTAATAAGTTAACATTCATTAGTTACATTTATTTTATATTCATATTAATAGTTTTAAAAATCAATTTTTATTGTCTCAAACTTGCATTTTGAGTAATCTCTTACTCAAAATTTTAAGTAGTTATGCTTTCTCTCAAAATAAATGTTACATTTCTTATATAAATTTTTAAGTCCTTTCATAAATTGGTGCCTTCAGAATGCTCTTCATCTCTCAGAGACCTCTTCTTTTTATTGTCTGTCTCTCAATGTACACCTTCTTGCTTGATTGATTCTGTCCTTCAGATCTTAATTGGGTTGGCAACACAATCTCTTGCTTTTTTTTACCCTTTCTTGATAATTCCTTCTTTATTTTTAAATTTTGTTTTATATCTTTTTCTCTTGGAATGGTCTTTGCTTGTATATCCAATCTTCTAATTGCACTCCCTCATATATTAGCAGCAACCTGCGCTGTCATAGCAACTAGAACACAATCTGTACAACTATCTATAGACTTTATTTGGAAGATTGCATTCTTAAAATGTTGGATGTGTCCTTCCTTTGCTACGAAGATATCCAGGGTTTATCAGTAAAGTGCTGTTGGAGGGTGGCTAAAATTTTGAGAATTAAAGATTGCTAGGAAGCTCTTATGTGATGGAAAATGCTTATCTGAGAATAACTGTGAGATTCCTATCTGTCCCTCTGAGTGTGTGTGTATGTGTGTGTGTGTGTGTGTGTGTGTGCACGAGGGCACGCGTGTGCGCACATATTACTTAGGAAACAAGCGCTTTCTTCAGCCAAAATTCCTACTATGATTGGCCATGTTGGGGGTCTCCAAACATCAGGCCACTAAAACTGAAAATAGAACCTCAGAACCACAAGAACAAATCAAGGTAAAATAAACATTTTTACTCTCTTAATTATCTCAGATATTTTGTTCAAGTAGTTTCCAGTAACGATAGATGCAATGAGACCTTCATTTTACAGTAAATACTGTGTTCATAAATAAGGAGATATCATTAAAATATTTGTTTTATAAGGTAACAATTAATATTCCTGACATATTTCTATAACATATATATATGACTATATATCTTCTATTAATAAAATAAGTGATTCCATTTTTTTTAAGTTAAACAATGTTAGACTCTAATTTATTCCTATACTGTTCTTCATGGTATTTTTTTCCTCCTCTCCGATCATGTCCTCAGCTAAAGGTCAGATTGTTTGACTTGACTTGTTCTTCCTCTATTATTTTGGGATTCACACATCATAAATTGTTTCAATTGTTTCACAGTATGTTATAAAAGTCTTCTGATTCTATACCTACAACATGTAATATTCCAGCACTCATAAAAAATAACTGCATAACTCTTTATAATCTCTTGCTCATTTGCTATAAACAAGCCTTCCCATTCATAGTCTGGGCTGCTTCATTCTTCTACCAAGAGAGACTTCAAGGTTAGCCAAGCTGTAAATATATATTTTACCTTTCAACATCTAAGTGTTAACTCCAGGTTTCTGACTCAGTAGCGCTACCATTATGTTTAATATTTCAAATAAACACTTTTGAATTTAGCATTATGAAACAATAGTTTTATTCACACTGTCTAGCCTACCAAGAATTAGATTTTCACAGTTTCTGTGGTTCGCTGTTATTAGCAGTATCTTCTTTACGCTACTTTTGAGTTGGAGTACCGTGTCCTTCCTCTATTGCCCTTCTGAGTCCTCCTAGTTTATTATTCCTCCACAGGACCTCTTCATTTAATAACTGTTTCTAGTTTCAGTTTCCACACAGCATGTGGTGTACTAGAACTTCTTATTGGACAAGCGACTCATGAGTAAAAACTATAGTGCAAACACTGCAAGGGAACTCTGAGGAGCTCTGAGGTACCTAGCACTCTTACATTCATTTTTCCACCAGACAAAAGGAATCCAAAGTTAAACTTGCATTCAGGTGTTGTATATTAATTAAAATGTCCCACACTCAATTCCTGAGTGATTTCCTCTCTGCACACAGTCTTTTTCTTCCCTCCTTTCCCAATATTTTTGATTGTGCATCTTAAACAAAATATCTGCCATACACCATCATCAGCTTCCTGGATGCACTTGAGCTGTATCATGCGAGCAGCATCTATGAGGCTAACACAGATGGGACCTGTAGAGTTCCATGTTCACGTTGTGTGCTGATCTATCTGATTTGGCTTTCTGTTAACCTTTGGAATCATGACCTCCTTCACATCAATGTTCATACTTCTAATGAAAAGATACATCCGTGTTATTCCCGTATTCACCACCTTCTGTATGAAATCCAAACACCATTTAAAGGACAACTTTTAAAATTGTATCTTTGTAATTGGTATAGTATTTTAGCAAATTTTTTCCTAATAATGTCTTATTCAATGAAGGACTGAGGAGAAAAGTCAGACTGTTTCACGTCACTTGTGAATTTTATAAAACTAAGGGAATAAACCTGGGCTGCGTATGTATATGTGAGTAAATAATGTCTACAAGTTCTGGCAGAATCCTATCCTGATAGATAGTTTTTTTATCTGACTAGTGGTTTCTTTTTCACTTTTTTATTTAAAAAATATTAGCACTATATACCAATAATTTAAAAGTATAATTAATATTACTGTAGAGATAGCTCAGTGGTTAAGGGCACTGACTGTTCTTCCAGAGGTCCTGAGTTCAATTCCCAGCAACCACATGGTGGCTCACAACCATCTGTAATGGGATCTGATGCCCTCTTCTGGTGTGTGTGAAGACAGCGACAGTGTACTCACATACATAAAATAGAAAAATATCTCTAAAATAAATAAATAAATAAAGTATAATAATTAAAATGTAGTATTAATCATTCGTATATCTTTCCTATGACAAAATTAGAACTGTGTTTGGAATTATTCTTACAATAAAGCCACTTTGTGTGGCAGAGCAATATTACAAATTTTCATGACTTATTTTCATTCAAAACCAATTTTTCTACAGCATGCACTATGGTTTCACATAAATGGAAGCTAATTAGATTTGATCAGTATATTAGTTTTCTTTGGAGATGCAGTGAAATAATGGTGTAAATGGAGGAGAAAATTAATACCCACATTATCCTTGGTGTTATGCCTTCTCTTCTGCTATTTAGTAAAAGTGGACTCCATAAGTGTAAAATATCTGCTGTTTTGCTGATGGTGAAACTAAAAAAAAAAAAGTATCCCCTATGCTATTAAGTTAAAGTTAAAAGTAGAACTCGAGAATTTTTCTCTATTGTAAGAGAAATGTGAGCTTTGCAGAAAGTAAATTGGCTTGGAGAAATTCAATGAGGTGCCATCTAAAATGAGTAGATAAAGTAAAGAGAGTGCTTTGTAGAACCTGTGAGGAAGCAATTTAGATATTCGTGGTGATAGCTCAGATGCCTTGTGCCTAGAAGTAATCTAAATCTGAAATGACTTGAAGGATATTGAACAGGAATGCTCTGTCTTGTATCTATTTTTTGTGTTGTTCTGACATCACTGCCAGTCATTCATTCATTATTTATTGTATGAGTCCATTAAAAAGAGTTTGGTAAAACAAAGACTTAAAATTCCAAAGTACCATTTCATGAGCAGGAGATCCTCTCTCTCTCCATGTACTCATCCTATTGTTTAATATTTCATTCTGCTTCAAATGTAACCCCGGACACTTTCAAGGTATTTTAAAGCTTTTCTATTTGTGTATATTTTCACATTAAATGTCTCTTGAATATAGAAAGATTTTAACTTTTATCCTAAATAAACTTTTACTAAATAATACATCAAAATATGTCACTGGAGGCTGGGGAGACGACTAAATCAGTAGTGCCTGCCACACAAGCATGAAGACCTCTGTTCTTATCCCCAGTGACATCTTAAAAGCTGTTTTTGATAGCATACCCCCGCCAACCTCACCTTGCACTGAGCAGTGAAAGGAGGTCCCTAAAATACACTGCCACACTTGCTGAATATATAAATCAAGGCCAACACAACCCTGAAAAAATATGGAAAGAAAATGCCCAGCCTCCACCTCTCTCCTAGAACATTTATATGCCCAAAGATGCAGGGCCATTCACATGCACATGTGTGCACACACTCATATTAACACATATGCATAGATATGGACATATGTGCACACATACACTTACACATATCAGCATGCATGAATATGTAGATTTTACACACACATCTTGCATGTTATCCGTTTGGTGGTTTGAATTTGAATCACTCACTCACTGTAGGCTTGTAAGCTTGACTGCTGTTTGGGCATGATTGGGATGTATAACCTACTTAAAGCATGTGTGACCTTGTTGAAGGAGCTATGTCAGTGGAGTTTGGCTTTGACACTTCTAAGTGTTATTCCATTTCCAGGTAACTCTGTCTCTATATCCCATGCCCGGACATCAAGATATAAGTTCACATCTCTATATGTGTGCATGCTTGCTGCTGCACTCCCAGTGCATGACAGTCATGGAGTCATCCGCTGAATCTGTAAGCCCCCAATAAAGTTCCTTCTACAAGTTACCTTTCTCATGGTATCTCTTTGTAGGGGGGTGGGCTATGAAAGGTACCTTGATTCCTGGTCTAGAGACGTCGAATCCCCGAGGATCCTAAAAGAGATGGTAGGCACATTCCCAGTCTCTCAGGAGATCAGGGCCTTTACACATACCTGCAGACCCCTACAGACCCATGTAGAGATGTCTGAGACAGAACAGTCATGTAGCGCAAGCCCTAAGCCCCTCCTCTAAAAGTGAGGATGTGACCATAGGTCACTTAGGCTCAAGACAGATCAGAGGTAGAAGCAAGACCACACCACCAAATATGTAGATGACGTCTTCCCGAGCTCTCATGCCAAACCAATAGGAAGTATCTGCTGTCAGACACTGGCCTGTTCCGAAACTGTATTTAAGAATTGTGTTCAGAAGGATTAAAGGTGTGCAGGATTTATTCAATGCCTGAGAGCTTCTGTCATAAGAGCTGTAACGCTGTCGCTTGGGGAAGAGACCTGCTCTCTCAAAATTCCCCTGTACCCCATGCCAGATAATCAGTCTTCTGCTGACTCAGCCCGACCTGAGACCTGAGCAACCTAAGTAGCAGCAACAGAAAGGAGCAGCACTGGCAGCAGAGGACTCGGAAGCATCCCCTCTCCCTACCGGAGTTCTCTCTGCCTCGCTCAAACCCATATACCTAGCTGGGCCAGAAATCTCTGGAGAAAGCCACTCCCCCAACCTCAGCCCCACATTCTTCACAGAACAAACATGCGACTATTCAGAAATATTTTAATAGCCACTTACATAATTTACACTTAGAAACCTGGCAAATACTCTCTTGATTGGATTTGGTGCCTGTTTCCTGGTGGTTAATTCCTTCCTGGCATTGTGAAGGAGCTCAAAAAGTTGTGTGTGCTGAGTGAAAACTCAGCGGTTAAAGCTGTTTGCAACAATGTCTGTTAACCTGTATTTGATCTTGGGGTCCCACATTATGGAAGGAGGAAATTTTCAAGTCAAAGATTTTCTTCTGACCCTAAATCAAATACTATGTACTTCATACCAAACAAACAGCAAGTATTCACAAGTCATTAATCAAACGATCAAATAATCAATGTAAATCATATGATAGGAAATAGAAAACTCCAGCATAAATAAAAGAGACCTCATCCCTACATAAGGCACTGTTGGCCGCTCATGGCTGTTAGGGAAGAGACACTTTACTTTAGGGTAATGGCCAGTGATGGGTTGCCTATGACCTAGTGGATGACGTCACAGTCATGCCCATATAAACACTGCAAATTGTACTCAGTGATTAACTTTAAAAACAATAAAAGAATTGGGAGGAGAGATGTGTTTGGGATGATCTTTTTGAGTAATGGTGGTTTGTAGTAGGTGTGCATAGGCTAAAAATACACTGAACACACACATGAATTATTAAAAGAATGAATAGAAAATATTTTTGAGATATTTGAATTTCAATTATATGTTACCTGAAATAATTGGAAATCAATTTACATGCATGGTCAATAGAATCCTTATGTATACTAAATAGACCCGATGCCTCCAACCTCGTTTCAAAAATGTGAAAGTGAGAATCAAAAACCGTTTGAACTGTTTTCATATGTGAACTCCTATTTGGCATGGCTAGGATTTGAATCCAGTTATTTTTGGGGTTTCAAACAACATTTAAGCATTAGAAGGAAAAAAAAGGCTTCAGAGGTAGGAAATCCTGTAGAGCTGGGTGTGATTACCAAGATTCATGTGGTAAAAAGAGAGGATCAGCTCCCAAAAGTTGTCCTCTGACTTTGACATGGCCATTCACAAAACAGATAGGTAAGTGTATTGAAATTTCAAAAATGAAATCAAAATGTATTAAAATTAATGAAGAAATATTTAATGTTAGGGTTAAAGTTTGTTTTCAAACTAAAAAAAATACAATAAGAGTTTGTATGAAATTTGAATCATTTCAGAAAATGAAACAGTAAATTACAGTGGGTTTACATCAATTATATCTACTTGCAATCATTTCGGTCTGGGATACAGCCTACCTCAGTTCATCTTTTGATCTCTGACTGGGTATCTGTCATCAGGGTGGACCACACAGATGAGACTTGGGTGCTGAATTCTTCACCCCATTCTACCCTGCTCTCTTATATCATGAGAACCATTTTGTTGCATAAGCCAATAAATCCCTTTTGAAATCTCTATGCCAAATCCATGAGTTGATATAGGAGCAGATAAAGATGCATGCTTTGTAAAAGAAAAACAACGAAACATTCCTATCTAAAATATGTTGAGATAACTAGCATTTAAGGATGTAACTGCTTTAAAGCTGAAAAAGCATTTTTAATAAACGAGATGGGCAATATTTGTAAAAGAAGGTAATAAATAACTCGCAGAAAAAAATTGTTTTGGGGCATGTGAAAAAAGACATTGTTGTTTTCTTAAAGGGATTTGCTTTAAACCTTGAAAAGATAATCTGCATTCAAAGCATTTATTTTTAATCAGCCAATCAAAAATATAAATAGATAGATAGAAATAGATAGATAGATAGATAGATAGATAGATAGATAGATAGATAGATGGATAGATACATAGATAGGTGATAGATAGATAGATAGATAGATAGATAGATCATATATACATACATACATACATACATACATACATACACATAAAAAAGAAGCCACTCTATTGGAAAAGACAGTAGAATACTGAAAGATTTTCTATTTAATTACTTACTAATCATTCTGTTCATTTACATATTAAATGACATCACACTCCCTGGTTACCCCTCCACTAGCCCCTCATCCCACAACCTCCCTCACCTTCCTCCCATTTACCTGTATGAGGGCACTCTACTATCCACCCACTTTCTCTTGCTCCACCCCTCCAGCATCCTCCTGTGATGGGATAGTAAACCACCATAGGACCAAGGGCCTCCTCTCCCATTGATGTCAAAGGCCATCCTCTGCTACATATGTATCTGGAGCCAGGGATACATCCCTGTACACTCCTTGGTTGGTGATCTAGTCCTTGGGAGCCCTGGGTAATCTGACTGGCTGATGTTCTTATGGGGTTGCAATCCCCCTCAGCTCCTCCCAGTTCTTCTGCTAGCTACTCTACCAAGGTCCCTGAGCTACATAGAGTGACACAGTTTTTTAGTTTATCCCACAATATAAAATGATTATCTTTGTTTTAGTTTAGACATAGTTCCTATACTTACTACCGCTTGCTTCAAAGCAGTGTCTTTACTATTTCCTCTTGAAAAGTTGAGCAACTTATGTTGCATTGTGTGAGAAAATGAACAAAGTCATACTTCACTTCTATAAGAATATTTGACAGTTTTTTCTCATGCTAAAATAAATCCTTAAAACATGATTTTGAAAGTATTGGAAAAATCTATCATGACTGAAAGAATAAAAAGTCAAATAATGTTATTTATAATGGTTGTATTTCAGATGTTTTTTAGAAGTAATCTTAAATGCTGATTACAATTTAGCATTTCCATTAAATGTGAAACAGCTTAACAATTAAAAATAATAATCCAAGGTTCATTAGTGAAATATAGTTATAACAAAATAATTTAGCTCCTGAAATCTTCCCCCTTTCCAATATTTTCTAAAACAGTGACACTGAATTTGTATTTCATGTTTCTTTTACCAAATAAATCAAAGATCTTCCATCAACCTCTTTTCTTTGAGTAGTTAGTTTTAATGTTCAGTCCACACTCTTCCTCTGTGACTGAGGTCAACATTCAGGACTAATTGAACTACTGTTCTTCCTACCACTGTCTCCAGAAATTGGAGGTTGTAGACATTTATTTACTGTTTAATGTTATATCGGGAATAGAACACAGAATCTCAAACATTTTAGGCAAGCATTTGACCAACCTATGTACATCACTAGCCCCAGTAAACTTCTATTCATTACCCGTTATCAACCTTTATGGTCTAGATTCTGGCATTTTCTAGCAGGCTGAGCCTTCATTCTGAGTGTTATATAGCACTCACCTGTCTGTTCTGTGCCTTCATACATAAGTGTGCCAGTGAGGGGAAAAATCAGTGTAATAAGAAGAATGAACAACATATCCACTGTAGAACTGAAATGTCTTAAGGGTTTATTGGGGTATTGTGAGTACTTTCACTCCCTTGTCAAACTATATTGCCTGCTGAGAGAACATTGCCTCATTGTTGATGGTCAGGCGATGTTTACCATTGTAACAGACTATAAAATTAACTGGAATAACCATTTTCACTCCTTTATTTTGACCCAAGAACCTGGAATCATCCTATAGGCAAAGAGTAGGAAGGAAGAAAAACATCCCTTCATTCCACTCGCAACACTTCTGAGAACACGGTGAGTGGCAGAGGCATATTATATTGGAAATCTAATAAGCATGCAACACAATTCTGTCTGCTCTTAGAAAAGAAGTCACAAAATAATGTAGATAAAGATGGCAGATTTTAAAAGTATTGAAAATTTCTACATATGCACATTGAACAGTCACAAAAATTATGAATAGATATTATACAAAACTTTGGGAGTAAAATATTTTCAATATAAGAAATAATGGAAAACTCCATGAAGTTCAAGTTCTAAACATCACCTTGATAAAAAGTATTTGATCAATTCAAATGATTAATTTCATTTTTAAATTATTTTGCATTTTGAAGTTATAATTATACTTCCCTTTCCCCTCTACTCCACACAAATCCTCGCATTTAAACCTCTTTGGTCTCTTTCAAATTAATATCTCACACTTCATTAAATGTTATTTCATATATATGTATATATATGCATAGTTATATATGTGCACATTTTATAATCATTAAAATCAAGATTCTCTAAATGATAATTTTAACACGTTTACCTCATACAATTATTCTTCAGAAAGTGCAATTAGAAAGCACTTAAAGAAGCTACAAAAGCATTATATTTCACTTAAAGAATCCCTTTCTTTCATCACTTATTAGAGGATATATTAGTTTTGAAAAATTACGAATGGCATATATGTGTGCAAATGCTGCTATAATATATTTGCTATAATACATACTTATATATGTATATATATATATACACACAAATACATTATATATATTTGTATGTTGATCAGGAGAAGTATAGGAATTGGATTTGTGAATGTCTTGAAATATCAATTAAGAAAATGAAAGGGTGAATTTATTCCAGGAAATCATCTATGTAGGAAAGTTAGAAATTGTTGAGGAAGAGGTGACATATGTTTCCGGAAAATTTTGACGTTTTGAGTCTTGTTGTTAACTGTTTTAAGTTTCAATTCACATGTTTAAAACTATGAGAAGAAAAATGGCTTGTCTGAAACGTGTTGTAAAAGCCTAGCTATTTTGAGTTTGACTCAGATATAGTACTTTTTCTCTTTCACTTGTTAATATAACAGGCTCTGTGTTACAAAGACTAATGTGACGTGACCTCCACCATAAAGGAATTCCCATCATAGTGGAGAAGCAATTTCTAAAACATACACAGGTAGGTATGTTTTACATGTACATGAGCTTTTTTTATAAAGCAGTATAGAATACATACTGCAAAAAGGGCATGCCTTTAGAATAAAAAAATGAATGCTAGTATGAAGAACACATTTCTGATAAGAAGGTAAATTTTATTTAATAAATAAAATGCTGAAGTTTAAAGGAGCAAACAAAGAAGGATGACATATTGGAAGACAAAAAGCAGAAGTTCTGGCCCTCAACTGGTGGGAATTCAAAAAGAAAGGAATTTTGAGAGATTTGTCCTGGATACAATTGTGTGGTTGTACCGAGTTTCATCTTGGAAGAAACTTGAATTTGATTTAAAAGTCTTTTCTTCATGTGGATTAATGTAGGAATTTACTAACTAATGCAAAATTATTAGCTAAAAAGTACTGTGTTATCTCTATGAAAGTGTAAGGGTGAAGTATGATTTTAGAAACCAGCTTTTTGAGATAGGGAAATTGGGATAGCAGATAAAGGGATCATAGCAGAATTAGCAAGACAGTCAGTCAGTAATTAGTCATTTTGATTTTGTATTTATTTCCATAATCATTTCACTATTTTCATTCCTCTCGTCAGATAGAAAAACTAGTTTTTACTTTTAAATTTTTGTTCATAAAGTATTCATGTTGAGAAAGGTAGAATTAACAAACTAATATGATAGAAGTCATATAATTGATGTGCAAATTTTCACTGAAGACTTAATTCCTTCAGGAGTAGATATTACAGTTAATATTCTCATGTCTTTAACAGAATAAGGACAAAATAGCTGTAGTAAACCTATCTTATTTTTTAAATCCTTGGTTTTACATTAAAGAAAATATTTTACTTGCTCTAGCAGATCTATTAAAATTACTGTATTCTGGATTTGAATTGTTGTAAAAATGACCAAAACCGCTTTATTTTCTTTTTTCTCCCTTTTTTATCCTTTTATTGAAAATAGATTCTTCTCCCATACCATACATTCCAACCTCCCCTGACTATACTCTTTCTGCTTCTCTCCTACCTCCCCTCTACCCAGATCCACCATTTTGACTATTAGTCTAATTGACTTTTTCAAAAGAATAAATGAAGATTTTGCTTGTAATATAATTATACCATTGAATTTTGTTATGCATAGATTCTCCTCTCTCTCTCTCTCTCTCTCTCTCTCTCTCTCTCTCTCTCTCTCTCTCTCTTACAGACACACACACACATAGACACACACTCACACACAACACACACACACCCATACACACGCGCGTGCACACACACACACACACACACACACACACACACACAGAGAGAGAGAGAGAGAGAGACTATTTCTAAGCAATTGTAAACTCAAAGCAAAATTATGGTTAACTAACCAGAGTTCTCAGGGACTAAACCACTACCCAAAGACTACACATGGACAGACCCATGGCTCCAGCTGCATATGTAGCAGAGGATAGCTTGTTGGGCACCAAAGGGTGGAGAAGCCTTTGGTCCTGCCAAAGATGGGTCCCCCAGTGTAGGGGAATGTCAGGGCAGGGAGGGAAGAAGAGGGGAGTGGTTGGATGGGGAAAGGGGATAATATTTGAAATGTAAATAAAAACAGCCAATAAAAAATAAAGTTGTATATATAGAGAAAAAGAAGTTTCATAAAATGTGGTTGGGATGTTTTCTTTATCATGACATGTCAAAACAACAAAGAATTACCTTGTATTTTAATTAAAGTGGACATATGCTCTTCCTTTGAGCAGTACGAACAGCTGATGCAATTGTCAGATTTGCTGCCCTATAGAATGAGGTTGAATACGAGTTTGTTTTTTTTTTTTTTTTTTTTTTTTTCTGATTGTCTCATTAGTTTTCAATACTTTCGGGGCTACTTAACCCACCCTCTTAAGGTATGCCCAGTCTTCTTGTGCTCTATGTACTGGAACAGGAATACTAATACACAGCCCCAATTTGTCCAAAGCTATAGCACTTGTAGAAAATGGCCAATAGATTGTGCGATCTCCCTGAGGCTTTTATTAGCACGCTGCTAGATCTCTGCGACTGCACAGAGGGATGTTGCTGGTGGTCCAGCTGGCCAATTTATTGAAACCAGGACAAAACCCCAGTTTCTATTTAATTATCTGTGACATTGCTGTAACCCTAAGAAATTGGGTTGCCTGGTAATTTTGCAGCATTGCTGAATTTGTTACAAGGTGAAAATGGTGAATTCAAGAATTTCATTGAGTTACAGTGCTGGAATGAAACTTTAATGCCTACTTCATTCATCTCCTGGCTTTAATCCCAGACTTGCAAGAAAGTAATCCCAAGAAGTTAGGTATTTTATTTCTATCTTTTAGGAATGAGAATCTGTGATCGTATTTGGACTCTAAGTTTTATGTCTCTTGGTAGTATCAGTCAGAATGCCTTTTCCAACATCTTTGGGCATTTTAATACATTAATATTAATTTTGTTTTTGAAAGTGCATTGAATGCTCTGTTTGCATTATTATTGTGTTGACAATCATAATGTGCTCTTTGAACTCCTGTTTGTGGTGTGAGTTAGTTCCAAATCCCATATGATTTTTCTCTAATATTTGTATAGCAGACAGGCTTCTTGTTATCAGATCCACAACGTAGGATCCCAAAAAACTGAAAACCTTCAAATCAGTACATTATTGAAAAGTTTTCCCCCAATAAAATACCAGATACGTATTTCTGAATCCATTAGGTATAACAACTTTAATTTTATCGCATTAAGTAGCTATTGGCTTAATAAAATTCAGTTAAAGTTTATCTGTCCAACTGTCTATCTTTCTTTTAATGAAGATGGTAAATGCAGGCTGAGGTAGAGAAAGGTGTGTGTTGATTCATTATTCACCAGTTAAGATTGGGTGAAGAAGCCAGATAGGATCCAGATGGTACCCAAAGATGACTGTAATCGTCATTAAGAAAATAAACCTGCTGGCTCCCTCTCTCTTCTATTGGAGCCAGTGTCTGTTCCAATTTACCCTCCTTCACTTGTGACATAAGGGGCTTGCATAAGAGGATGAGAGACAGTAACGAATTAATTCCATTTATGTGCAAGCTCAGGTTTCTGGTCCATTCTGCAAACACCGCCAACACCAAACAAACAAACAAAAAACAAAAAAGAATTAGAGAAAAGAAAAGAAAGACAGTGCATTACAAGTTAGAGCTAGCACAAAGAGGAATTTAATTTTTTATAAGCATTCCATTAACCAGAGGAAATAAATGTTACCTATCTAGGTACTTGAAAATTATCATACTCTGTACGGAAAGGGCAGACAATTTTCCTAGACTCCACCTATAAAACTGTCATTGTAGATGGTGTGATTCCGATGAGAGAGAACAGGGGTTGTGTCTGGGGAATGATGATACTGATGGCCCATGATGTGTTAAGGAACTGGACCAAATTGACTCACTATTATTAAATTTACCTCATTTCTCAGTTTAGTTCTTATTGACTACCACTTTTAGTTGACAATTGCCCTTTTGTATAGTTCTTAATAATTCTTGTTCCAGTATCAAATCGAAATTCAAAACAAGAAATTAACAAAATTGAAGAATGAAACAAAAACACTGGTATATTAATTTAGTACCCAAAGCTGGACAGTTCTTTGAGGATTTTGGATGCTGTGATAGTCTGAAAACCAACATATTAACAGTATTCTTAAACTTAGTTTAAGTCCTGAGTAGGTCATAAGCCCATATATAACTCTGTGAATTACAAAATAGTTCAGTTTTGCAAACAAAACAGAATGTTTTTCTTGGTATCTATGGTTATCAAGATTTCATTGGGAAACAAATACTGAAAATTTGCCAAATCAGAAATCCTTAGTAAAAATTTAACTGAAAACTTCATTTGTGGTTATATCTCTAGGTCAAATTTGACAGATGAATATCAGATGAAAATAAGTATTGGGATTGCAGCTGAGGAAATTGAAGTGGAAGGGTGATCATATTGAGTGGAAGTCTGTGGCCATCACGTACACAAAGCTGTGAAGCATAAAGACCCTATTTCAAAGAAAAATCTCTAAAATATAATACTTTCTCCCCACCTATCTTTCTGCCTTTCAGTGCCTTCCTCCCTTGCCCTCATCCTTACAGACACTCTATCTGGTGTGTGCACCCTGAAGTTTGAATGTCTAGCATTGGTAAATTACATATGCATCACTGACCTGCACCCTGGGTACCTTCTTCAGGGTTCAAGTCAACCCTACAAAACTTTAAACTTTATAACAAAAATAAAATATATATCAATGGTGTCATTATGTTTGATTCATTGTGTGTAATCTCTGGGGTGTTTTTTTTTCCTGTAGTTGATTTAAATATTTTAGTTCTCATTGAATTGAAGTGATTTTTTAAATAGCAGGTGCATTTTATGTCATTTTTGTGATTTTTAGTATTATATTTCTCAGATCCATGTATGAATACACACACACACACACACACACACACACATACACACACACGTAGCTGTATTCACAAATGAGGAAATTTTGATACTCCTTGAACATTTAAAGGTCTTTCTTTTACCCAGTGACCGAAAAACATGTATATTGAAGTCCTCCACAATTTACCAAAGCTGTGTTCGGTTTCCTCACATTTTATTTCACCCAATTTTTAAAGGGTAAATATTTTAGTAAGTGAACCTAGTTCATTTTTATTTTGCACTTTATTTTTGTGGATTTTAATTTATTTCTTTGTTTTATATCAATTAATAACTTGATTTTTGTTGTTATTTCTATAGTTTTAGTTTCTTGGGTTTATTAAGAAAGTTTTAACATAGCAAATTCAAATATTTATAATACAAAATGATATTTCTCTATAAAATTTGACGTCTATCCTTAGAATACATTCATCATTTTAAAACAGTCACATATATAATGCCTTTCTTATACTGGAAACCCTCTTTAGGGTTTGAGAAATGGCTCAATCTTTATTGTTACTAGTTGCTCTACCAGGCATCCTAGGTAAATTTCCAGCACCTATATGGCATTTGTAATATTTTTATTGATGTCATTATTTATTGATTTTTTAACCTCAGAACCTGTTCTCACCTCCTCTCCTTCCAATCTGCCCTTCTCGGCTCCTCTCCCTCAACATCCTCCCCTCCACCCCTAATGTTTTTAACTATTTCACTCACCATATTTTTTTTAAATCAGTGTTTTAATGTTTCAGTAATATGTTTTCATCAGTTGTTAAATAATATTTCATCCCACTGATACCACACTTTTAAATTTCATCAAAAGATGAATTTTGAGTTCTTCCAGTCTGTGTTTTGCCAGTGATACTTGTGATACTTAGTTTTATGTCAAACTGGCACATAATGGAGCATCAACTGAGAAAGACCAGTAACAGGTGTGCAAGTCAGTAGTACATTTTTGAGACTGAAGACTGACATGTGTAGACCTAGTTAACTCAAAAATACTATCCATGAGTTAGGGTATGCACTTGGATTGTGACCTTCAAGTGAGGTGACTATGGAAAAAATTAGTCAGAAACACAGCACCTGGACTACCTATTCAGGATACTGAGACCTTTCATTAGCATTAGCCTTCATCCAATGGCCTTCTCCTCTTGGATATTCTCATGCCTGTCCCTAAGTATATAATCCCTGTTCATCCTGATTAAAGAAGGTGCATTCATTCACATCCACACTCTACATATTTGTGAACAAGCTAATGTTGTGATGGAGAGCTGCTTCATTAGAGATTTCCCAGGGGGAGACACCTTCCCCTAACAGAGCGGCAACACTAAGAGTCTAGAAAAAGACCCTCTCTCTTCTTGACCACTCTGGCACTGGGCAGTAGCTCCAAAATACACCAGATTCCTGCTGTGTCCCTGGCACCCTTTTCTCCTTCCCAGCCTGCTGTGCAGCAGTGCTCTGATGCCCAGAAGGGAAAAGTAGACTACAGATTTGCCATTCTGGACTTTGTTCAGACCACTCCTTACTCCAGCAGTTGTATCAGTGGCATTCTGACACCACCAGGGGAGATGCAGAACACAAGACGACAAGCTATGGTCCTGCATGCTCTATGATGGCAGGCTGAGAAAGGCATAAGGAGCAACATAGTAACATGTAAAAGTAGCTTTAGTTTGCCAGACGTAATTGTTTTCTCAGAAGTTTACTGCTGAATAAATTCAACATTTCTAGTTCTCTCTAAACTCCTAGCTGGCTGATTCAATTCAGCTGTTTTGGCGCAAATCTGCTCTAAGCTGACTGATCCAAACTGTCTTCTCATGGCTTCTCACTGAATTGCTCTGCTCGGGAGCAGCTGAATTCCACAAACTGAATTGCACTGACTCATCGACTGCACAAACTCAACTCACTCAACTTCCCTTTCCTTCTTACTCATTCTGAGCTGCTCTTAAGTAGCCCCTCTTTCCTGACTGTTCGTGTGAGAACTGGCTGCACTCTATCTCTGACTCATTCTTTCAAATATTTCTGATTAGTCACTTTTCTGCCCATCAGTTACATATCACTTTCAATCATATCTGGTTCATTCTACAAACTAACTTCGCTTCCACTGCTTGGCATTACAGTTATGGTATTCCAGCAGGATTACACATACTGAGAAGCTCTTTGGGTATGACCACTTGCCAGAGCACCCATGATTCTGAATTAAATTTCGTAGGTAAAAAACATCTAGGTCTAGAGTTTCTGGATTATATGGTAACTCCCAGGACAGTTTTTGAAGTGGCTACATCACACTTTGCATTCTCAGCATCATTGATGAGGGGTCTTATTTTCTACAGCTTTCCCAGAACTTGCATATCTTCTTGATTAAAGCAATCCTGGTGTGTGTGAAGCAGTGTGTAATTGTGATATTGATTTTCATTTCCCTAATGATGAATGGTGTTAAATGATGTTCATTTGGTTTACTTCTCATGGAAAAGAAATTCTATATCACTTCAGTACCCTACATCCATAATTTTATACAGACACCTCAGTTTCAGCAAGTCAAAGAAAGAAACCTAGTCATCCTAATTTCATCTCTTTCTCAAAAGACAAAGTATATTTTTTCAATATTTGGTAGAATGATTCTATTAGAGAATTCACAAAGGCCAACTGAAATTTCTCTACTCTTTTAATGACATGAAAAAAAGTTGAATGTCTGTATTTCACATTGGTTCTCAATCTACTCCCAAATTCGGAGGAAATGGCCATAACTGCATACTCAAAACGAGGATAAATATAAATAAATATAATCTCTAATTTTGTAATTAAGTATAAAATTGTAAGACAATGACCAAAATAAGTTATTGTTGTAATTATATGCTTTTATAAATAAATACATAAATAAATAAATAAATAAATAAATAAATAAATAAATATATACATGGCTAGTAGGTCTTTCATATTAATTACTACATTATAAAAGCACAAATATACACATTAGGTAAAGTAATGGAGTGAGACTTAAGGAAACTGCAGAAAATACTTTGTCATTTGGTAACTCTAAGGGACATGGGTTTTGTTTCCTCAAAATGTGTTATTTTGAAATCTGAACACCCAGTATGTCAAACTATAAACTCATTTGGTGATAGTGAATTTTCAGAGATAATCTATTTATTAGGGTTATTAGGGTGGAGGAGTTTCATCCAATATGATTGGTTTTCAAGCACAGAGATTTGCATACAAATAAAGGACAGCAGTACTGAGAACAGATAATCAAATGTCAAGGAACCAAGAATGACTGAGCATATTTCTCATATTGCAATAGTTTCCTTTCTGAGGAGAAATAATTTATTTGTGATTACTGATCCAGATCTGATGGCAGAACTGGGCATGGCAACATGCAGCATGGCAGTAGGAGCTGGAATCTGAGAGCTCCCATCTTGGACCAGAGGCACAAAGCATGAGCATGCTGAGTGTGGCATGAAATTTTGAAATCTCAAATCCCACCTCTAGTGGCATACAACTTCCAGCAAGACATCACCTTGTAAACCTCCCCAAACTGTATCCAAATATTGCACTGGGGACCAAATATTCCATTGCCATAAACAATATGGGACATTTTTCCTTCAAACATTACATGCCTCTTACAAACAGCCCAACGAGCTCACATGCTTTTGGACTTCATACTTTCAAAAATATGAGACAATGCATTTTATTTGTTGAAGGTACCCTGGTGACCCTAGAAAACTAATGCAGGAAGGAATGAAAAATCAATTAATCTATCTAATGTTTCCTTCTTTGTTATTGCTTCCATTACTTGGTCTCTTACATACCTCAATTAGATTGACTTTTTCTGGTTTTGTTTTCAATCCTGCCTTGAACTGCAGAACAAATGTTGACTTTTTACAATACTGACATGATGTTAAGCCCCCATCTGCTCTTGACAGGTATATTTTTTTCCCAAGATAAGAACATTTTACCAAGTGACAGCACGTGTCACAAAGCAGTATCCTGCCAGAAGCATTAATATATCTATGGCAACAAGATAGAATTGCCATTTACAGCTAAAGTTCAAATCAACTGTGCACTGAAAAGGAGGATAAGATGATAACACCCTAAAAAGCATTTATCTAAAGCATTAAAAACATTATTACTTGAATTTTGTCTTTATACAAATTATGTTTTTAAAGCATATACAAGAAAGTTTGCATTAATATACATATTTCTTGCTAAGGTCCAACTGTATTTGTTTACATATCACATCAATTTAATAAAATTGATAAAACAAGATAAAAAACAATGTTCTTCCTTATTTTTATTCTAATTTTGATTCAAGTATGTTTTTGATAATTAAATTTAAAAAAATGGTCAAGTATCAGAATCCAAGTAAGTGTACAAAGAAACTTATCTTTGTTATCAAAAGCAAATTTTGTATACAGGAACCTATTGATTTTAAACAGGACTGAAGTTAAAATGATCCTGATTTATATTTTACATAAAAAAATAAGAGAATACACATAGTACATGATATTTCTTAATATTTTCATTCTACTTTGTTTTTCATATTCCAAAAACAAAGAAGTCAAATATAGAAAAATGCTTTGCACTTGCAAAAATTCTTATTGAATATTTCAGTATTTGACTGTTTATATATTTTACCATTGATATGCATGAACTGTGACAAGTTAGTGGCTTTATTATTACATGACCATGAATGCAGTGTGATCATAATTCTACTTTTTATTGCTTTAAAAAGTCCATTTGCTTTCAAATTCTTACCCATATCTCTATATATCCCTAAACATGTTTATTTTTCTATTTTCCATACATGAAATAAACCATCTGATACTTTTCTGAAGTTATAGTTTTTTCTCTTCTTTATATCCTTCTAATTGAAAAGAGATTTGTTTCACCCAGCATCCTTGAAGAAAACATGTGTGTGATGGAAAGCCAAAGCCAACACTTCACAATTGCATCTAAAATGTAGTTCATCAATTTGAACAAAATGCTTACTTCTTTGTAATAGGATTGTGATGTAAAAAGCTATACTTTCCTTTTGATGTTGATGCTTACCTAAGTTACTCAAAATCATTAAATTTCATATATACAAGGTGAGATGATCAAATCCATTTATTTTCATTATGAATTGGACTTCTTTAGGAGATCTACATTCACACAGAATTTCATAATTGTGTATAGACATATACCTGCATAGTTAATGATACTTATTACCCTTACATAAGATGAATGTTAAAATTCTAGCACCCACATCAGGCAACTTGCATCCATTTCTAATGTCAGCTAATGCACTTACAGATGCATACACACATATTCACTCTTACATTAGCATGGATTTTAAATAATTTTTTTAAGTTTTGTCAATAGAGATAAAATTGTATGACTTGTGATTGAAATTGTATTGTAGATAAATTTCAGATATGAAGCATTTCTACCACATTATATTTTAGCCCTCAAACATTGTCTGGATATTATCTCACAATTATCAGCATATATGTATGTTTTATATTTATATTTTCTTGTGTTTATTTTTATTGAACAACTTTAGAATTCTTACAACTATATATTCATAGCCATTGATTTCTAAGAGTCTTTTGATATTTTGTGTTTTTAAAGATTTATTTGTGTTGTACATTTAAATGTAGTGTACACATATGCATATGCAATACGTGAGTGTTCTCTGCCTACAGAGATGAGAAGGTTTCAGATACCCTGGAACTGGAGTTATACATGAACTGTAACTCCTAACTTGTTGTGAGCCAAGAGGAGGTTGTTTAGAACTAATGACAAGATATTTCACGAGAACAATTGTTATTAATCTTTGAGCCTCTAACCCAACATTCTATAGAAACTCTTCATCTTTCAATTTTGCTATCTTAAGTTAGTTGTATTAGAATTTGTTGCATTTTTTAAATCTATATTGAAGTTTTTATGAAATTTGTAGATCACTACCTTAGTTTGTGTTGTCTTATATACAAATTAAACTCCTGTCTTGTTCTTCTTGTA
Organism: Rattus rattus; assembly: GCF_011064425.1. Lineage (NCBI taxonomy): Eukaryota > Metazoa > Chordata > Mammalia > Rodentia > Muridae > Rattus > Rattus rattus. The sequence continues at coordinate 36,729,012 of NC_046164.1, read as the reverse complement.
GTAACAACAAAGTCAGTATGGTCATAGATATGAGTACTATGAAAAATAACCTTCAGTGTTTTGAAATAAAAGTGCTCAGATCTTTAGTAAATATAATGTTAGAATTTATATCCTTTTTGAACATGCCTTAGTGAACTGAGAATGATATAAAAATTACTTCAAATTTTATTCAGGTGGGTGTTATACTATTTCACATACTTGTTAAGAATATCCCCTTGTCTCACTTCAGTTTATTTATTTGCATATTATTCATTTGAATTTAAATGTTAGCCTAGCCTTTCTTACCTGGAATAAATTATAATCAGTTGTCATTTACACATTGCTGAGTTTTATTTGCTAATTATCAGATGACAGAATCACATCTTTGTTTAGGAAGGATGTTGACTTTTTTCTCTCTTATTAATTTCTTTCATTGTTTTAAATATTTGGATGATGCTTTTGCTATAAAGTGAATCGGGACATACCCCCACTCTTTCTTATTTCTGCAGGAAATAATGGAGTATTGGTCATGTTGCTTTTTCAAACTTATGGTAGAATTCAGCTTCATGACACCTACATCTTTAATAATATTTTGGATCTTTTTATCAATTATTTTATTTATTTACATACCAAATGTTGGCCCTCTCCCATTCCCCCTCTCAGAATTCTTCAGCCCATTCCACCTTCCCTTCACCTTGTACACACACAACCCATTCACTTACCCTGGGGGATCAGATCACTGTAGGATTAAGTGTATCCTCTTCCTCTGAGGCCAGATAAAGCTGTCCTCAGCTCTATATATGCCTGGCACCTCAGACAAACCCATGTATACTCTGTTTGATGGCTTAGACTCTGAGAGCTCCCAGGGGTCCAGCTGAGTTGACACTGTTCGTCTTCCTGTGGGGTTGCCATCTCCTTTAGCCTCTTCAATGCTTCACCTCACTCATGCATAGGGGTCCCTGACCTGGGTCCAATGGTTGGCTGCAAGTATCTGTATCTGTCCCAGTCAGCTGCTAGTAGAGACTCAAATGTCCACTGATGATTTTATTTCTGGAAATTATATGCATACATCAAGATTACAGCCTTATTTCATGATCGATAACTTTTCTCTTTTGCCAAAGCCACTAGAGTAACACTTTTTCATTTCTTTACTATGAAAATCTAGTAGAGTGTAGCAATGCCAATCTTGTTCAGGAACTGACAACCTAGTTTCTTTTTCTCCCAGAAGAGAGGAGGCAAAGACAAGAGTCATTTGCAGCTGGCTGCTTTTCAAGCACTACTTGGGACATATCATACTGTATATCCTTCAGTCGCAATGATAAAATCTATGGTTAAATACATCTTTTCTGAGATGTACAAAGAATGTCCTTTATTTTGGAGACTTATCCGGGACACAACAATGCCAGCTTGATATCTCTGACCTGACTACCTCAATAATGGTTTATAATTCATCTCAAGTGATTTGGTAAAAGATTAATAAAATATAAATTTGCTGTAGACATAAGTTCTTCTCTTGCCCAGAGGAAAATAGAGATCATTTGAAATAAAAACATCTTAGTAATCCAAAAAAAAAATGCCAGAAATTATAAGGAACATGACACACTGCAGACATGAGAAGAACCTCAGAGGCTTATCTATTTATGTACTGAGGTGGGTATTTAAACACTCCACACTTTACCAGGAATGGAATTGCTTATGGACGAGGCTGCTAAACTTTCCTTCTTTATGAATTCCTATTCTTTTTTTCTTTCAGGTTTTCTCCAGATACCAACATGCTAATCTTGCTTCTCAGAAAATGGACACCGAGGGTTTAAAAATATCCCAAGAATTTTTAGTTCATGAATCGCAGCATTCAGACTCTCTAGAATGAAGGATGTTCTGTAGAATTTTCATTATAAGTATAGAGACACCAGAGAGCTATATTTCACCTTATTTGTATAAAGCCATGACTGACTTCTACAGGTAAGTACATCCCGGTCACGACACTAAATTTAACAACCCTTCTATATTTACGTGTACTGATGGTCATTGGGATAGTGGGCATAATTTATCTTATGTCAAAGTCCATTCTTTGGCATTCAGTTATGTTTTAAATTTTGCTTTCTTTTGTAAGAATGGAAACAATAATTTCTTTTTTTTTTCTTTTTTCGGAGCTGAGGACCGAACCCAGGGCCTTGCATTTGCTAGGCAAGCGCTCTACCACTGAGCTAAATCCCCAACCCCAATGGAAACAATAATTTCTAAGCTCCATTTTTCTTTCTTTAATTTGTCTAGACATATGTTTAGCATTGAGTACATTTTTAACAATTTTTTACATGAATATGATGCATTCTGGTTATTTACAGGCATGTGTGCACATACAAACACAAACACATACACAAACACATACACCCATATGCACATACACACACAAACACATACACCCACATGCACATATACACACACACACACAAACACACACATACATACACACACATACACCCACACATACACCCACACATATACCCACACATACACACACACACACACACACACACACACACACACACACACAGAGAGGGAGAGAGAGAGAGAGAATTTTAAAAATTAAAAAAATGAAAGAAACTTGATATATATATTCTTTGTTTTCCAGTAGAATGTAGAATGAAGAACTATTGTATATTACAGTAATAAACTAGTACTCATAAGTGTTGAAATTATTTTATTGACACTTAGAATCATTTCTTACATTAAAAAATTAAAAATTTATCACAGAGATTGCAGAAGTTTAGAGTTTAGAGCATTAACTGTCCTGGATGAGAAAGGTTTGATTTCCTACACCCACTTGGCATCTCTCACCCTCTGTAACTCTAGTTTTAACTTATCTGACACAAAACTCTGGCATTTAGAACTCTTGAAAACAAACAATGCTATTAAACTCACAGGCATACACAAATACGCATCAATTGATTCATTCAAAAAATTAAGAAAGAACCACATTCCTATAAGAAATGGCTATTTTTAGTGATTTTATAATAGCCAATGTTTTAGGTTTGAAAGTCTGTGAGTGCATCTATGTCCACTACTCATTTAAGAGCAGCAATTCACTCCATGTGACTTTTGGGGTGAATATGGTTTGGAGTATTTTTTAAATTTTCTACGAATTTCATATCATATATTTTATTATAATATTTTATGTCCTACCACTCCTCCATTATCACCCACCCATTTTATCTATCTACCCAACTTCCCTGTTTTTCTTAGAAGCAGATGGAGGGGGGTGAGAAACGGGTGTAGGGGAATAACATTTGAAGTGCAAATATATAAAAAAAATCCACTAAAATAAAAAAAAATATAAAATATATAGAAAAAAGAGAATGAATCAAAGAAAGAGTTGATAAAATATAAACCAACTGAGCTAAATTTATGGATGGGTCTGACGGTGTCCACTGTCAGTCTTTAATGAAAACATCTTTTCTGTTTCCTGTAATCTCTTATTAAAAATAGCATACCCAGTGTCTTGGCAATGTTGGGATCCTGTGCCCACCTGCTCTCTATCATGATTAGATTTTACCTATTTTGTGCCAGCACAGGTTTTGCACAGCTACAGTTTATGCCAGTTTAAGTGTGCATCAGCAGGGCTGTGACTGGAAAACTCAGTCACCCACCACCTCTATATCTCAAAAATTTTCCATTCCTCTCCTGTGTAGATCCCTGTGCCTATGGGATGCACTGTGTTAGAGATAACACATCAGAGCTGATCCCAGTGAAGCCTCTTAGTCAATTATTCTCCAGGTATGCATCTCTGTGTTAATTATATCTACTGCTGAGGGCTGAGGATGCACTCATCAACAGTTAGAGCATATGCCATTGGTTGTTATTTTATTGTTACATTCATTCAGTAGATTAGTCGCGTGTTTTCTTCTCAACATATGACCTATCTAGTTGCAAGTTCTGTTCATCATTGTCAATGTTATGTATGGATTCCAATTCAAGGAATAGCTTCATATCTAATAAAAAGGGGTTACTTACTTCCCCAAAATTCATGTCACTGTTGTACCTGTGGTTATAGCTTACATACAGGTTGTTATTATATCTGACTTGTTCATAGCTAAATATAATATCTCAAAGCTGAGATTGATGGCTTCTTTTCTCTTCCAGTATTGTAGAGTACCTTCTAACAACTTGAAGTCAGCAGAGATGAAACTTCTAGGTGAGTGCTACTACAATTTCTTCATATATTAGGCTATAAGTATGAAGTCACACAGTGAATAGTAATCAAATTTCACCATTAAATATATACTAGAAGACATGAAAATAAATTCTAAAGGGAAAAATTTTAGTAATATGTTACACACAATATTTTTGTGTGCATTGTTAAAATATCAGAATGGTTTTCCCATTTGTTTCTAAAATAATCACTTATTTGAAACATTCAAAGCCTTTTTCTTATAATTACATATTACTCATATATAGCAATTAAAATTGTCTATTAAAATAGATTTCTTTCTGTTCATCATTCTTCCTGTTTTAGTCCAACATGAAATGCAGTAGAGAATGATCTAGTGGACCAAGAGGAGAATAAAACAGCAATCTAGGTATGTATGAGCAGTGTTAATTGTTAATCTTTATTTACCACAACTAAGAGTTCCATTAAGTTGCAATTCATAGGTTTTATTTTATTCAATTCTTATAAGATGTCATTCATCTAAATATTCAACTAGTAAATTTAATTGTGGAAGCGTTTTTTTTTAAAGCCTTTTCTTTTAACTTGTTTTCTGACCATGAGGTTTTGTGCCAGGGGAATGGCTTTTTCCGCTGTGACTGTACCAAATTTCTGTATCGTTTGCATCTGTTGAGCACAGCCATTTGTTTCGTGAGTTAAGTGCTATATCTGCATCGATTTATCTGTTGTAGCACTTGTCCTGGTTTAAATTTAATTATTCCTGTGTTTTCAGATTGTTGCTTTAGGATTCTTGTACTTATCCAGCTGAAACATATTTGGTGATGTATTGCAAAAGCACCTGGATCTTAAAATAAATCAGAGTTAAATAAATTTATAAATAATAAACCTATTTATTTAGGAAGAGCCCATTTCCACACTAACAGCTGCAGTCACCTGCTAAGTAAAATCACTTCCGCTTGACTTAGAATGATGGAATTCATCAGATGGAATTTATCCATATTGTTCTCAATTCAGTTTACTTAAAGACCCAACTGTTGCACACGTTATTTCACCAACATAGTTGAAAGCAATGGTTTCGCGGTATTTTGAAACACAACAGTGATGCTTCCTGAAGTATTTTAGCCAAATAGGTGTCTAAGAATGTGTGTTGTGAGGAACACCTTCTGTGGTTGCTACATTCTGCATTTCGAAGATTGGTGGTATAATGCCAGAAAGCAGTAAGCTATTTAATCCTGATGGGGATTTTACGTCTTTTCCTCACGTACAGCTGTTGGAGGTTTGCTGTGGCTTAATGATGACGCTATGACTGTTGCCTTGATAGAAATTCTTGGGGGTAAATATAGTTTTGTGCTCCCCAGCTGCTGGTATTGTAAAACTTACTCGTCTTAAGCTTCCCGTATAGCTAATACTGGGGGAACTAAAGTGAAGATTAGGTATCCTGTCCCACTGCAGAGGGAATGGGCACTGGAGCACTAGGATCACTGGAGGCTTTGCACAGCTCATAAAGAGGTAGTTAAAGAATGCGCTGCAAAATGTCTTTATTCTTCTTTCATTTCTGTCATGGTATTGGAGAGTAAACAAAATCACATTTCAAATTTAAGTCTAACATAGTGTAAATAGAACTAATTTCTTTTTATAATTATTCTTCAATAACATACCTATGCCAAATGCAATTAAGACAAATAAAGAAAACCAGATGATTCAGCTAAGAATACATTAGAACACATGTGGAATCAGGGAGATAGCATGTAATTTCTGGAGAGATAATCGGGCTCTATTACTGGGAAAGAAAATGTACTTATGGGGAACTCTGCAAATGAAATATACACAAATTATGTATAGAAACAACTTAGACTGTTACATGTAAATAAATAGTCATGAACTTATTAATTATGTAGATCTTTACAAATTATCATATTAAAATTTCCAGAAGTTATAGTAAGAAACACAGGCCAGCTTAACTGATATGTGCAGATCTTGATAAGACTTTTGTAAACAATATACTATATTTGTTTATGATGTATATAACATTATATATATATTAGACAGAAATGTATATATATTGCAAGATTTATAGGGATGTCAAAATCAGAAATATATTAAAATAATTTATGAAATATTTTGTTTTCTAGAGAAAAAGGAACAGAAAGTGTGCCATTGGGTGGGTAGAAGGTTAGGGAGGATCTGGGAAGGATTGGTAGAAGGGAAACAATGATCAGTATAGACTGAATGAAAAAATTGCACTAAGTTTATAAACAAGAAGAAAGAATTACACATGGACACACGCACACACACACACACACACACACATATATATATATATATACAATTAGAGCATTGATTGAATAATAAATATGACTGTATGTATTCAACCCACACATGAAAAGCAGTTCTTAATTTCATAGGCTCTGAAAAGTAATAGACCAAAATGTTTTCTATAGGAAATTAATTATAGGGTCACTGTGCATGAAATTCCATTTTGTTTAGTAAAACAAGCCTGTTGGTCTTTATTGATCTTGCCTTTAAAATAGTTGTGCATTTGGTTTGTGTTTTATATAACCAAACACTAACATGTGAATGGAGTAAATTATCATCTTGAAAAATTGCCACAGTAATTGCGTTAAATCTCATATCACATACAAAAGATCAACAAATACTCTTGTGAATATATTTTCAATGTAGTTTTCAAAATAGTGTTAAAAGTAGGAGGAGGTGATAAAATAACACATTTTCTTACATATAACATCAACAAACTGTAGATTGAATTTTTACATCACAGTTATGGAGATGATCTTAAATGCTCATCACATGAAAATAAATTGTGCCAATGTATATATGTGTATATATAAAGTTAAAGGTTAACTTTAAACCTTATACTAAAAATGTAATAAAATAAATTTAATTGTCTTGGTTACTTATTTGTTTCCCAATACCTGTGGATCCTAGGAGAATCAGTAGTTAAATATTTGGGGACTTAAGCTGAATAAATGTAACAGGATATCTGCTTTTTTAAGGAGTTATCAATATCTATCTCTATCTCTTTTTCTCTGTGTGAATGTGTGCACACACACACATGGGGGCAGAGAGAGAGAGAGAGAGAGAGAGAGAGAGAGAGAGAGAGAGAGAGAGAGAGAGAGCACATGCACACATGAATTCCTATGTACATGGAGAGAGAAATAAGTAGCAGAATTATTTAACTTCTTCATCAAGTAATTATGCCTAGAGATACAATTAAAAAACATGTCATCACAGAGGACAATTTCAAATATGTGAATATGAAGTTGGAAATAGGCACACTCTTTTTAACTACAAAACTAACATCAAAACAAGCAAGTTAGGTACCATCCCAGATTCACTCAAGAAGTCGAGGAGAAAGATTGAGATTGCCTTTTAATATGAAGTTGGAATTAAGGATACCCTTTCTATCTTCAAAACAAACATCATAACAAGCAAGATCTTGTACCATACCAGAATCACTCAATAAGTAGAGGAGAAATATTGACATTGCCAGGGCAGTCTAAGCTGCAAAGGAAGACCTAATTAGTGAAAAATGAAAAATGAAAAAAAATATGAGTAGAAATAGTGGCATAGGAGAGAAGGAAAGAGGGAGGAAGGGACTGAAAGTGAATCAAAGATAAACAGGTAGCTAACTACAACTATATAGTCTATGACTTTGGGAAAGGCATAAGTTTTTTATTTCTTTTCTTTCTTTTTTAATAAACTTCCTTCCCAGAGAATAGATTACTAGTTTCTTAAGAAATATTGGCAGCAGTGGCCCATTTCTCTCTCTTTCCTTTTTTTTTCTTTCTTTTGTACTCTTTTTTTAACCTTTATTTCTTTTATTGGAAATGTTTTTATTTACATTTCAAATGTTATTCCCTTTCCAGTTTCCACTCCAGAAACCCGGTATCTCCCCCTGTTTCTATGAGGGTGCTCTGCCAACCACCCACAAACTCCCTCCCGCTCCAGGCACTGGCATTCTGCAACAATGGGGTATCGAGCCTTCAGAGGTCCAAGGTCTTCTCCTCCCACTGATGCCAAACAAATCCATCCTCCACTATATATGGAGTTAGAGACATAGGTTCTTCCCTGTCTACTCTTAGAGTGGAGGTTTAGACACTGGGAGCTCTGGTAGAGTCTGGTTGGTTGATGTTGTTGATGTTTTTCTTCCTATGGGGTCGTAAACCCCTTCAGCTACTTCAGTCTTTTCTCTAACTTCTCCACTGAGGACCCCATTCTCAGATCAACGATGGCTGTGAGTATCCATCTCTGTATTTGTCAGGTTGAGGTAAAGCCTCTCAGGAGACAGTTATATCAGGCTCCTGTCAGCAAGCACTTCTTAGGATCCACACTATTGACTGGGTTTGGAGGCTGCATATGGGTTAGATCCCCAGGTGGGACAGTCTCTGGAGAACCTTTTATTCAGTCTCTGCTCCAAACTTCAAGTCAATATTTCCTCCTGTGAGTAATTATGTTTCCTATTCTAAGAAGACTGAAGCATCCACACTTTGGTCTCCTTTTTCTTGAGCTTCATGTGGTCTGTGAATTGTATCTGGGGTATTCTGAGCTTTTGGACTAATATCCACTGAGCAGTAAGCGTATACCATATGTGTTCTTCTGTGAATGGGTTACCTCACTCAGGATGATATTTTCTAGTTCCATCCATTTGCCTATGAATTTCATGACATCACTGTTTTTAAAGTCTGGGTAGTACTCCAATGTTTAATTGTACCAAATTTCTGAATCCATTCCTCTGTTAACAGATATCCAGGTTCTTTACAGCTTCTGGCTATTATAAATAAAGCTGCTGTGAACATAGTGGAGCATGTATCCTTGTTATATGTTGGAGCATCTTTTAGGTATATACCCAGGAGTAGTATAGCTGGGTCCTCAAGTAGTACTATGTACAATTTTCTGAGGAACTTCAAGACTGATTTCCAGAGTGCTTTTACCAACTTGCCAAATCATCAACAATGGAGGATTGTTCCTCTTTTCCACATACTCACCAGCATCTGCTGTTACACTACTTTTTTATCTAACCCATTCTGATTGGTATGAGGTAGAATCTCAAGGTTGTTTGGATTTGCATTTCTCTGATGACTAAGGATGTTGAACATTTCTTTAGGTGCTCCTCAACCACTTGCTATTCCTCAGTTGAGAATTCTTTGTTTAGCTCGTAATACCATGTTTTAATAGGTTTATTTGATTTTCTGGAGTCCATTGTATATATTACGTATTATCCCTCTATCAGATTTAGGATTGATTGGTAAAGAAAATTTCCCAATTGTTTGGATGCCATTTTGTCCAACTGACAGTATCTGTTGACTTCCAGAAGATTTGCAGTTTTATGAGGTCCTATTTATCAATTCTTTATCTCAGAGCATAAGCCATTGGTGGTGTGTTCAGGAAAATTTCCCCTGTGACTATGTATTCAAGGCTTTTCCCCATTTTCTCTCTTATCAGTTTCAGTGTATCTGGTTTTATGTGGAGGTCTTTGATCCACTTGGACTTGAGCTTTGTAAAAGGAGATAAGAATGGGCCAATTTCTGACAGTTGCCTGCTCCCAAATCGCTTGGGAGAGAGAGCTCATTGCCCATCACTCCTGAGACTGCAGGGCAGGAGAGAACTACACTTCTGCCCACATTTGCCCACATCCCTGGCCCAAGAGGAAACTGTATAGGGCCTCTGGGAACAGGAAGATAGGGGCACTCAAGCTGCAGGAGCCCTGTAGTCCAGACTGGGCCCGGATCTGAAGGAACCCACTCAAACAGCTCCCTGAATCCAAATCCCATGGTAGGGAGAGCTAGACCTTGAGAGGGGCAGACAAGCCTGGAAAACCAGAGTAGACTACTCTCTGCCCACATTTCTGACTCTAGAGGAAAACACCTAGTGCCATCAAGGACCCCTGTACACAGGGATCCAAATTAGGGACAGGCCCTCAGGTTTGAGGAGCGACTTCAGACCTGAGACTAGAGGTAAGACCAACTCTTCTGCTCAAAGTGACCTGCCTGGTGGACTCAGGTCACACGCCCACAGGAACACCTGAAAGCCAGAAAACAGGAACAACTACAGGCCTAAAAGCAGAACACTCTGTTCCCATAACTGGCTGAAAGAAAACAGGAAAACAGGTCTAAAGCACTCCTAACACACAGGCCTATAGGATGGTCAAGCCACTGCCAGAAATAGCAGAACAAGGTAACACTCGAGACAACCGGATGGAGAGAGGCAAGCTCAGGAACCCAAACAACAGTAACCTAGACTATATGGCATCATCTGGCATCATCAGTGCCCAATTCTCCCACCAAAGCAAACACTGAATATCCAAACACACCAGAAAAGCAAGATCTAAATTTAAAATCACATTTGATGATGATGGTGGAGGACTTTAAGAAAGACACAAAGAAATACCTTAGATAAATGCAGGAAAACACAAGTAAACAAGTAGAAGTCCTTAGAGAGGAAACACAAGAATCCCTGAAAGAATTACAGGAAAACACAATCAAACAGTGAAGGATATGAAAATGGAAATAGAAACATTAAAGAAATCACAAAGGGAGAGAACCCTGGATATAGAAAACCAAAGGAAGAGACAAGGAGCCGTAGATACAAGCATCACAAACAGAATAAAAGAGATAGAAGAGAGAATCTCAGGAGCAGAAGATTCCATAGAAATCATCAACACAACTGTCAAAGAAAATGTAAAACTGAAAAAGATACTGGACCAAAACATACAGGAAATCCAGGATACAATGAGAAGATCAAACATAAGGATGATAGGTATAAAAGACAGTGAAGACTCCCAACTCAAAGGACCAGTAAATATCTTCAACAAAATCATAGAAGAAAACTTCCCTAACCTAAAGAAAGAGATGCTCATAAACATACAAGATGACTACAGAACTCCAAATAGATTGGACCAGAAGAGAAACTCCTCCTGTCACATAATATTCAAAACACCAAATGTACAGAACAAAGAAAGAATATTTAAAGCAGTAAGGGAAAAAGGTCAAGTAACATATGAAGTCAGACCAAGCAGAATTACACCAGACTTCTCACCAGAGACTATGAAAGCAAGAAGATCCTGGACAGATGTCATAGGAACCCTAAGAGAACACAAATGCCAGCGCAGGCTACTGTATCCAGCAAAACCCTCAATTAAAATAGATGGAGAAACCAAGATATTCCATGACAAAACCAAATTTACACATTATCCTTCTACAAATCCAGCCCTACAAAGGATAGTAAATGGTAAAGCCCAACAAAAGGAGGCAATCTACACCCTAGAAAAAGGAAGAAACTAATCATTTTGCAAAAAAACAAAGAGAAGACAAGCACACAAACATAATCTCACCTCCAAATATGATGATAACAGGAAACAACAATCACTATCTCTTAATATCTCTCAACATCAGTGGACTCAATTCACCAATAAAAAGATACAGATTAACAAACTGGATAGGTAATGAGGACCCAGCATTTTGCTGCCTACAGGAAATACACCTCAGAGACAAAGACAGACGCTACCTCAGAGTAAAAGGCTAGAAAACAACTTTCCAAGGAAATTCTATGAAGAAGCAGGCTGGAATAGCCATTCAAATATCGAATAAAATCAATTGTTAACCAAAAGTCATCAAAAAAGATAAGGAAGGACACTTCATTTTCATAAAAGGAAAAATCCATCAAGATGAACTCTCAATCCTAAATATCTATGCTCCAAATACATGGACCTACATACATAAAAGAAACCTTACTAAAGCTCAAAGCACACATTGCACCTCACACAATAATAAAAGGACATTTCAACACCCAACTCACATCAATGCACAGATCATGGAAAGAGAAATTAAACAGAGACATAGACAGACTAACAGAAGTCATGAAACAAATGGACTTAACAGATATTTATAGAACATTCTATCCTAAAAAAAAGAATATACCTTCTTCTCAGCACCTCATGGTACTTTCTCCAATATTGACCATGTAATCGGGCACAAAACAGGTCTCAACAGATACAGAAAGATAGAAATAATTCCATGTGTCCTATAAGACCAACACAGGCTAACGCTCGTCTTCAATAACAAATAAGAAATAATGCCCACATATACATGGAAGTTGAACAATGCTCTACTCAATGATAACCTGGTCAAGGAAGAAATAAAAAGAAATCAAAGACTTCTTAGAATTTAATGAAAATGAAGGTATAGCATACCCAAAATTATTGGACACAATGAAAGCTGTGCAAGAAGAAAACTCATAGCTCTGAGTGCGTGCAGAAAGAAACAGGGGAGAGCATATATCAGCAGCTTGAGAGCACACCTAAAAGCTCTAGAACAAAAAGAGGCAAATATACCCAAGAGAAGTAGAAGGCAGGAAATAATCAAACTCAGAGCTGAAAACAACCAAGTAGAAACAAAAAGGACTATACAAAGAATCAACAGAGCAAAAAGCTGGTTCTTTGAGAAAAGCAACAAGATAGAAAAACCCTTAGCCAGACTAACAAGAGGACACAGAGGTTGTGTTAAAATTAACAAAATCAGAAAGGAAAAGGAAAACATAACAACAGAATCAGAGGAAATTCAAAAAATCATCAGATCCTACTACAAAAGCCTATTTTCAACAAAACTTGAAAATCTGGAGAAAATGGAAAATTTCCTAGACATATACCAGGTAGTGAAGTTAAATCAGAAAGAGATGAACCATTTAAACAACCCCATAACTCCTAAGGAAATAGAAGCATTCCTTAAAAGTCTCCCAACCAAAAAGTGCCCAGGTCCATATGTGTTCAGTGCAAAATTCCATCAGACCTTCATAGAAGACCTCATACCAATACTATCCAAATTATTCCACAAAATTGAAACAGATGGAGCGCTACCAAATTCCTTCTATGAAGCCACAATTACTCTTATACCTAAACCACACAAAGAGCCAACAAAGAAAGAGAACTTCAGACCAATTTCCCTTATGAATATCGACACAAGAATTCTTTTGTATTGAAAATACTCAATAAAATTCTTGCGAACCGAATCCATGAACACATCAAAACAATCATCCACCATGATCAAGTAGGCTTAATCCCAGGTATGCAGGGATGATTTAATATATGGAAAACCAACAACGTAATCCACTATACAAACAAACTGAAGGGTAAAAACCACATGATCATTTCATTGGATGCTGAGAAAGCATTTGACAAAAATTCAACACCCCTTCCTGATAAAAGTCCTGGAAAGAACAAAAATTCAAGGCCCATACCTAAACAAAGTAAAAGCCATATATGGCAAACCAGTAGCTAACACTAAACTAAATGGAGAGAGACTTGAAGCAATCCCACTAAAATCAGGGACTAGACAAGGCTGCCCACTCTCTCCCTACTTATTCAATATAGTTCTTGAAGTCCTAGCCAGAGCAATCAGACAACAAAAGGAGATCAAAGGGATGCAGATTGGAAAGGAAGAAGTCAGAGGATATGATAGTATATTTAAGTGATCCCAAAAGTTCCACCAGAGAACTACTAAACCTGGTAAACACGTTCAGCAAAGTGACTGGGGATAAAATAACTCAAATAAATCAGTAGCCTTCCTCCATACAAAAGAGAAACAATCTGAGAAAGAAATTAGGGAAAGGACACCCTTCGTAATAGTCCCAAATAATATAAAGTATTTCATTTTGACCTTAACCAAGTAAGTGAAAGGTCTATAGGTTAAGAGCTTCAAGCTTCTGAAGAACGAAAGTGAAGAATATCACAGGAGATGGAAAGATCTCCCATGCTCATGGATTGGCAGGATTAATATAATAAAAATGACCATTTTACCAAGAGCTATCTACATATTCAATGCAATCCCCATCAAAATACCAATGCAATTCTTCTTAGAGTTAGACAGAACAATTTGCAAATTCATCTGGAATAACAAAAAACCCAAGATAGCTAAAACTATCCTCAAAAATAAAAGGACTTCAGGGGGAATCACTATCCCTGAACTCAAGCAGTATTACAGAGCAATAGTGATAAAAACTGCATGGTATTGGTACAGAGACAGACAGATAGACCAATGGAACAGAATTGAAGACCCAGAAATGAATCCACACACCTATGGTCATTTGAATTTTGACAAAAGAGCCAAAACCATCCAATGGAAAAAAGATAGCATTTTAAGCAAAAGGTACTGGTTCAACTGGAGGTCAGCATGTAGAAGAATGCAGATCAATCCATTCTTATCACCCTGTACATAGCTTAAGTCCAAGTGGAACAAGGACCTCCACATCAAACCAGATACATTCAAACTAATAGAAGAAAAAGTGGGGAAGAATCTCAAACACATGGGCACTGGAGAAAATTTTATGAAGAAAACACAAATGGCTTATACTCTAAGATCAAGGATTGACAAATGGGATCTCATAAACCTACAAAGCTTCTGTGAGGCAAAGGACACTGTTGTTAGGACAAAACGGCAGCCAACAGACTAGGAAAAGATCTTTACCAATCCTATAACTGATAGAGGGCTTATATCCAAAGTATACAAAGAACTCAAGAAGTTAGACCGCAGGGAGACAAATAACCCTATTTAAAAATTGGGTTCAGAGCAAAAGAAAGAATTCACAGCTGAAGAATACTGTATGGCTGAGAAGCACCTGAAGAAATGTTCAACATCTTTAGTCATAAGGGATATGCAAATCAAAACAACCCTGAGATTCCACCTCACTCAAGTCAGAATGGCTAAAATAAAAAACTCCGGCGACAGCAGATGCTGGTGAGGATGTGGAGAAAAAGGAACACTCCTCCATTGTTGGTTGGATTGCAGAGGTGCAACCATTGTGGAAATCAGTCTGGAGGTTCCTCAGAAAATTGGACATTGCAGTACCTGAGGACCCAGCTATTATACCTCTCTTGGGCATATACCCAAAAGTTGCTCCAACATATAAAAAAGAAACATGCTCCACTATGTTCATAGCAGACTTATTTATAATAGCCAGAAGCTGGACAGAACCCAGATGCCCTTCAACAGAGGAATGGATACAGAAAATGTGGTACATCTACACAATGGAATATTATTCAGCTATCAAAAACAATGACTTTATGAAATTCATAGGCAAATGGATGGAAATGGAAAATATCATCCTGAGTGAGGTAACCCAATCACAGAAAAGGACACACGGTATGCACTCATTGATAAGTGGATATTAGCCCAAATGCTCGAATTACCCTAGATGCACAGAATACATGAAACTCAAGAAGAATGACCACAATGCAGATGCTTCACTCCTTCTTTAAAAGGGGAACAAGAATACCCTTGGGAGGGAATAGAGAGGCAAAGTTGAGAACAGAGGAAGAAGGAACACCCATTCAGAGCCTGCCCCACATGTGGCCCATACGTATACAGCCACCCAATTAGACAAGATGGATGAAGCAAAGAAGTACAGGCCGACAGGAACCGGATGTAGATCTCTCCTGGGAGACACAGCCAGAATATGGCAAATATATAGGCGAATGCCAGCAGCAATCCACTGAACTGAGAACGGGACCCCCGTTGAAGGAATCAGAGAAAGGCCTGAAATAGCTGAAAGGGCTTGAGAGTCCATATGAACAACAATGCCAACCAACCAGAGCTTTCAGGAACTAAGCCACTACCCAAAGACAACATGGACTGACCCTGGGCTCCAACTGCATAGGTAGCAATGAATAGCCTAGTAATGGCACCAGTGAAAGGGGAAGCCCTTGGTCCTCCCAAGGCTGGACCCCCAGTGAATGGGATTGTTGGGGGAAGGGCAGTAATGGGCTAGGATTGGGAGGGGAACTCCCATATGGAATTGGAGGGGAAGGGTCTAGGGGGATGTTGGCAGGGAAACCAGGAAAGGGAATAACATTTGAAATGTAAATAAGAAATACCCAATTTAATAAAGATGGGAAAAAAAGAGTATGTCAATTTGCATTCTTCTACATGCTGACCTCCAGTTAACCAGCACCATTTGTTGTAAATGCTGTCTTTTTTCCATTGGATAGTTTTAGTTCCTTTGTCAAAGATCAAGTGAACATAGGCGTGTGGGTTCATTTCTGGGTCTTCAATACTATTTTATTGATCTACATGTCTGTGCCTGTACCAATACCATGCACTTTTTGCCAAGATTTCTCTGCCATACAGTTTGAGGTCAGGGATGGTAATTATCCCAAAAGTTTTATTTTTTTAAATTTTTTTATTTTATTATTATTTTTTTATTGTGGAGAACATTTTTTGCTCTCCTGGGATTTTTGTTATCCCAAATGAGTGTGTAAATTGCCCTTTATGATTATGTAAATAATCAAGTTGGAATTTTGATGTGGATTGCATTGAATCTGTAGATTGCTTTCAGCAAGATGTCCATTTTTAATATATTAATCCTGCCAGTCCATGATCATGTGAGATCTTTTCATCTCCTGGGATCTTCTTTGATTTCTTTCTGTCGCGCGCTACTGTCTCGCCAGCAATAATAAGGCACGGACAACAGGATCCTTCTGCATCAAAGCGTTTATTGCTTCTAAATGAGGAAGACCCAGAGCCCGGAAGGTCAGGTTCTTTTATAGCCCCAGGGGCAGCATGTCTGTTTCCAACTGACTGCTTGCCCATGACCACACAGACACGCCCCGGGGTGGGCTATGACTTGGCTCAAATACTGGCTTGCACATGCGTACAAAGCTTGTTTACTGATAGTGCCTGCAGAAGCCAGCGCCATCTTGTAATGGCGACTAATCTGCTGGCTTCCCACATCTTTCTATAAAGACTTGATGTTCTTGTCATTCAGATCTTTCACTTGCTTGTTTAGAGTCACACCAAGATTTTTTTTATATTATTTGTTACTATTGTGAAAGGTGGTGTTTCCCTAATTTGTTTCTCAGTCTGTTTACCCTTTGAGTTGAGGAAGGCTAGTAATTTGTTTGAGTTAATGTTATAGCCAGCCACTTTACTGAAGTTGTTTTGCAGGTTTTGATGCTCTCTTGTGGAATTTTTTGGGTCACTTAAGTATACTATCATATCATCTGCAAACAGTGATATTTTTTAATATTTTTTTAAAATAGCGATATTTTGACTTCTTCCTTTCCAGTTTGTATCACTTAGACTTCCTTTTGTTGTCTAATTGCTATGGCCAGGACTTCGAATATTTTATTGAATAGGTAGTGAGAGAGTGGGCAGCCTTGTCTAGTCCCTGAGTTTAGTGGGATTACTTCAAGTTTTTCTCCATTTAGTTTAATGTAGGCTACAGGTTTGCTGCAAATTGCTTTTCCTATGATTAGGTGTGGGTCTTGAATTCCTGATCTTTCTAAGACTTTTACCATGAACAGGTGTTGTATTTTGTCAAATGCTTTCTCAGCATCTAATGAGATGATCATGTGGTTTCTTTCTATGAATTTGTTTTTATAGTTCAGTAAATTGATGGATTTCCATATATTGAACAACCCCTATATCCCTGGGATGAAGCCTCCTTGATCTTGGTGCATGATCGTTTTCATGTGTTCTTGGATTTGGTTTGTGAGAATTTTATTGAGTATTTTGGCATTGATATTCACAATGGAATTTGGCTTGACATCTTTGTTTTAAGGGTTTTTGTGTGGCTTAGATATAAGTGTAATTGTGGCTTCATAGAATGAATTGAGTAGTGTTCATTCTTTTTCTATTTTATGAAATGGTTTGAGGAGTATTGGTGTTAGGTCTTTTTGAAGGTCTGATAAAATTGTGCACTAAACCTGCCTGGTCCTGGCCCTTCTTTGATTGGAAGAATTCTAATGACTGCTTCTATTTCATTAGGGGTGATGTGACTGTTTAGATGGTTTATCTGATCCTGATTTAACTTTGGTACCTGGTATCTATCTGTCTATTTCATCCAGATTTTCCAATTTTGTCAATAGGCTTTTGTAGTAGGATCTGATGATTTTTTGAATTTTCTCATTTTCCGTTAAGTCTTTCTTTTCATTGCTGATTTTTCTTTAATTTCCATACTGTTTCTGTGCCCTCTGGTTAGTCTGGCTAAGGCTTTATGTATCTTTTTGACTTACTCCAAGAACTAGCTCTTGGTTTTGTTGATTATTTGTATAGTTCTTGGTTTCTACCTAGTTGGTTTCAGTGCTGAGTTTGATTATTTCCTGGTGTCTACTCCTCCTGGGTGTATTTGCTTCCTTTTGTTCTAGAGCTTTTAGGTGTGCTGTCAAGCTGTTAGTGTATGCTCTTCCCCATTTCTTTTAGAGGCAGTCAGAGTTATGAATTTTCCTCTTAGCACTGCTTCCATTGTGTCCCATAAGTTTGTGAATGTTGTGCCTTCATTTTCATTAAATCTAAAAAGTCTTTAATTTCTTCCTTTATTTCTTCCTTGACAGAGTTTTCATTGAGTAGTTCATTGTTCAGCTTCCATCTGTCTGTGGGCTTTAGACCTGTTTTGTGACCAATTATATGGTCATTTTGGACAAGGTACTATGCAGTTCTCATATATATATAAAAGAAGGTATATTCTTTTGTTTTAGGATGAAATTTTCTACAGATATCTGTTAAATCCATTTGGTTCGTACCTTCCATTAGTTTCATTCTGTGACTGTTTAGTTTCTGTTCCCATGATCTGTCCATTAATATGAATGGAGTGTTGAAGTCTCCCACTTTTATTGTGCAATGTGTGCTTTGAGATTTAGTAAAGTTTGTTTTATAAATGTGGGTGCCCTTGAATTTGGAGCCTAGATAGTCATAACTGAGAGTTCATCACAGTAGATTTTTCCTTTGATGGATATTTATCTTTTTAAATAACTTTTGGTTGAAAGTTTATTTCATTCAACCTTAGAATGGCTATTCCAGTTTGGTTTTTGGGACCATTTTCTTGAAAAATATTTTCCCACCCTTTTATTCTGAGGTAGCTTTTGTGTTTGTCACTCTTGTTCTTTTCCTGAATGTAGCAAAATGCTGGGTCCTCTTTACCTACCAAATCTGTTAATCTATGTCTTTTCATTTGGGAATTGAGTACATTGATATTGAGAAATATTAGGTACCAATGATAGTTATTTTCTATTATTTTTGTTGTTAGAGGTAATATTAAGTTTGTGTGACTATCTTCTTTTGCATTAGTTGAAAAAAGATTCCTTTCTTTCTTGTTCTAGGGTGTAGTTTCCCTCCTTGTGCTGGAGTTTTCCATCCATTATCCTTTGTAGGGCTGTATTAGTGGAAAGATCTTATATAAATTTGGTCTTGTCATAGAATATCTTGGTTTTTCCATCTATTTTAATTGAAAGTTTTGCTGGATATAGTAGTCTAGTCTTACATTTGTGTTCTCTTAGTTTCTGTATGACATCTGCCCAGGATCTTCTTGAGTTCATACTCTCTAGTGAGAAGTCTGGTGTAATTCTGGCAGGTCTGACTTTATATGTTACTTGACCATTTTCCTTTGTTGCTTTTAATATTCTTTGTTTTGTATTTTGGTGTTCTGACTATTATGTGATGGGAGGATTTTCTCTTCTGGTCCAATCTATTTGGAGTTCTCTAGGCTTCTTGTATTTATTGGCATCTTTTTCTTAAGGTTGGGGAAAGTTTTCTTCTATAATTTTGTTGAAGATATTTACTGGCCCTTTAATTTGGGAATCTTTACTCTCTTCTATACCTATTATCCTTAGGTTTGATCTTCATATTATGTCTGGGATTTCCTGGATGTTTAAGGTT
This sequence comes from Rattus rattus, assembly GCF_011064425.1. NCBI lineage: Eukaryota > Metazoa > Chordata > Mammalia > Rodentia > Muridae > Rattus > Rattus rattus. Next base: position 36,709,206 of record NC_046164.1, on the reverse strand, counting down.
AGGAGCTGTTTGCTTTTTGCAGTTTCTTTGACTGTTGTGTCAATGTTTTCTATGGAATCTTCTGCACCTGATATTATCTCGTCTACCACTTCTATTCTGTTGGTGATGCTTGTGTCTAATCTCTTTCCTAGGTTTTCTATCTCCCGTGTTGTTTCCCTTTGTGATTTCTTTATTGTTTCTATTTCCACCTTTATATTCTGGATGGCTTTGTTCAATTTCTTCACCTGTTAGATTGTATTTTCCTGTAATTCTTTAAGGGATTTTTGTGTTTCCTCTTTAAGTGCTTCTACATATTTACCTGTTTTGTCCTGTAAAGTGAGTTATTAATGCCTTTCTTAAAGTCCTCTAACACTGTCATGAGACGTGATTTGAAATCAGAATTTTGCTTTTCTGTTGTATTGGGATACCCAGGACTTGCTGTGTTAGGAGAACTGATGCCAAATGGCCTTGGTTTCTGTTGCTTAGGTTCTTGTGCTTCCCTCTGACCATATGACTTTCCCTGGTGTTAGATGATCTTGATTTCTCACAGTGGCTTGACCCTCTTGTAAACCTGTGTATCAGCACTCCTGGGAGACCAGCTCTCTCTTGGCAGTATTTGGGTACAGAGAACTGAAGCATAGGTCTAGCTCCAGGCACAGATGGACACAGGAAGAATCCTGCCCAGACTGCTCCTTGGTTCCTGTGTCCTGAGGTTTCCAGCTGTGTCCCTCTCAGCAGAAGTGGTGGTCTCACCTATGCTCTCAGGTGTGTCAGCACTCCTGGGAGACCATCTCTCTTCTGACAGGATCTGGGTATAGAGAGCTGAGGCACAGGGTCAGCTCCTAGCACAGAAGGAAAACCGGGCATAAGTACTTTCAATGCAACCTATCCACATCTTGGTAGTTGACTATCAACACAGAATAGTGGTGTAAAATTTGCTAAATTACCACCTTCAAATCAGAGACCTAGAGATGAATTTCTTCAGGTGGACCATACCTCCAAAAATTTCAGCACTTTCCAAAATATAACTACTAACTTGGGACCAAATATTTGAATACATGCTTGTGTGGATAAAAGTTTACAAACAGATTGTAAAAACATCTGATCTCATGCAATGCATATCATCAAAAGGAAGGTGTACAAAACAGTCTGTCCAGTATTTTCAAAGCATGGTGTGGATAGAGACCTTTGTATCCCACTTCATCTGCATTACATCTGCTACAGTCATTTGTACATTCTGTAAGCTTATTCAAAATGGTACCAATATGGTACATAGGCAGTCTGGTTGGGGCAGATGGCAGGTTTCTCACAGTACCCAGTACTAAGTCAAGACCTATAGTTATTATTCGGTGGACATCTTTTGCATATTTTTGTGTTATATAAATATATTGTTTAGAATGTTAAAATGGTCGGTAGACCATTCTGTGTTAGTGGTATGAGAAAGAAGAAGTCTTAGGAATATTTATAGCCCATAAACTTAAGTTGCTGAAGAAATGGGACAACGGAATAAATGCACAATATGTTAGCAAACTCTGTTGTTGGAATTGCCACCATGTTATCTAAATATACATAAGCATAAACTTTTAAGTTCAGTCTAAAAGTTAAAATGTCAATGAAAATTATCAGAAAACACAGTAAGTTGAAAAATTGAATCTTGATGGTATATTGAAATAGTAAATTTATCAAGAAGAAAGGAAACAGGTACCATTTGCAACATGCTAAAGTGGGCAGACTGGATATATCGAAATGAGCATAAAATAGAAGGAAAGTGTAGAAGATTGTCAAAAATATTTACTACCAGAAGACATGAAATCAAATGATTAAAGTGTCTGGTAATGAAATATATCTGTTTCATGATGTACCGAAATATACATTTACGAAGGAGGTTTTTATTTTTCTTCTTTTCTGACATAAGGTCTTGTTTTGTAGCCCAATAGGTCAGACTGATCTCAAATACAGGTTATTTCCATGTCTGCAACCAATGTGCTAATAATACAGATATCTTCCACATCCATAAATAAGTAGGAAATATAGAAGGAGTTGTGAAAATTGTTAATGAAACTCTTTTTGTTCATTCATCAACTAATCATAAACATCAAATAGTTCAGGATCAATATGATTCTGGTATTAATGAGGAAGATATGTCTACAGTTTGGTTTTAAATATCTCACAACGATCTTTAATTTAACCCTAGTCTTCAGTGTTTAGCATTTTTTCGTAAACAGCTATTCATATAGTATTTCATGGAATCAGTGGCTGAAAATATCTTCAGATATTTATTTGCTCATTATCTATATGTGTCACCAGAATACTTTCTCAGATTTTATATTTTTATTGGTCATTGTATTTATTCACATTTCAAATGTTATCCTCCTTCCCAGTTCCTTCTTTACAGTCTCCCTATCCCCTATCCCCTCCCCTCAGCCTCTATAAAGTTGCTCCCGTACCTGACAACCCACTCCCTTCTCAGTACTCTACTATTTTCCTACACAGGTCATTGAGCCTCCACAGGACTTCCTGCAGAAGTCCCACTAAAAATCTTAATATATTATTGCACGGAGGGATGATTGTTCCATTTCAAATATTCTCATCTGTTGATTTTTGCCATATTAGTTTATAAACAACCCCCTGGGACCAATCATTAGCTCCCAAGGAAGAAATAGCGAACCCATTTTGCTTTGCATTGGGCAAAGATTAGCTACTTTGTCAGGTTAAAGGTAGGTTGTACACTAAGAGAGTAGTTGCCACACTCCAGAGAAATAACATTATGTGGTATAGAGGAGGCTATGACAATGATAGACATTGAATTTTTTACTTTTACTTCCATTTATCAGGATGCTACTTTGTGCATCAGTGTCTGGCCAGAAGCTAAGATGCAAAACTTAAATTCTTATTATGTCATTAAATTAGTTTTTCAATTATCCCTAATAAAGGCATTAAATGTATAAAGGGGTGACATCGCCAAAGCATCTTCACAGTCTCATTATTGAAATAATCATCAGTCAGTTTCAACTTTCAAATGTGGTTTCAATTCTTAAGCTCTCCTCTCCTCTTCTCTTATAGAGTGAAAAGTTTTGAGAAAAAGTCCATGATCATCCATGATTATTCACCAGTGTCACTGTTTTTTTTTTTTTTTACCTTTAGGCATAATATAATTTTATATTTAAGAAAGTTTAAAATATTTAAACAAGACTCTTTAGTACTCATAATTAATAATGAATATGTTTTTAAATAGAGAATCTATCTCTCTGAATCCTTTTATTTAGTGAGACATACTTGGTTTTTTGAACATGAAATATTAAACTTGAAAAGATATGGCAAGTCATTAATTTGTGTGTGTGTGTATGAGTGTGTTTAGTTGTATTAATGGTTTTGTAATCCTAATGACTGAGATAATGGTCTTACATAATTCAATGAACCCTCAAATGTATATAAATTAAAGTGTTTATAACTATAACTTAAATATATGTTCCTTTAGTTGCCTTGAAAATAATACAAAATAATCAACTTGTAATACAACTCAAATGGCAAGTGTAAGTCAAGGAAACTAAAGTCCTCTTGTACACAGATAGTTCAGGCAACATCAGAAAAAAATGTCTGAGACTTCTGTTGGTCTTTTATTTTTAAATATTATAAACATATTCTTTTCTCATACAATATATCCTGAAAATAGTTTCTTCTTCCTCCACTTTTCCCAGCCTCCCCCACCTCCCTTCTCCCTAGATCCATTTCCCCTATAAGAAACTACAGAGAAACCGGAAGAAAGAAGATACAAAAGGACAAGGCAAAACCCTTATATGAAGGCTTGACAAGGCAAGACACAAGAGGAAGTATCCTGACAGTAGATAAAAGATTGAGAGGAACACCTGGAGTCACAAAACAGAAGGACTCTTAAAAATAGAGAATCTTAGGTTTGCAAACCTTTTGAACCTAGTATAGAGATGCTAAAGATACAATGGTTGACTCGATTAGATGTGCATAATTCAAAGAGTAGTTTTCTGGTTCCTATCTATATAAGCAAAACTATGAAAATGGAGAAAAGTATCTAAAATGAGAATTAAATAACAATAAACTACCTGTTATCATTCATATGATAATAATTTGAAACAAAGAGAAATGTGTATGAATATGAGGAGATACCAAGGTTAAATGCATTAAATATAGACCCAGAGGCACAAAAGTATATAGCACCACACTAAGGGATGGAGGACCACATTTTTTAAATAATTTGACCAAGAGCAACCCCAAATTTAAATTTTTCACTTCTTTCCTCGTCTCCCATCTATCTGTAACTTTTGATTTGTATCTTCTCTGTAGTCTATTTATTGTATATCTGTATGCATTATTTATGTCTGATTGTCTGTCCCTGTGTCTGTGTCCCTAACAAAGGATTATAATCTTTACTTATTGAAGAACAAAGAAACTGTCACTTGGTAAATAAATGGGTGATGATTTTTAGAGAATTTTAGCAGAGTTTATGTGAGATTAATAATACATAACTTAGGAGAAAATTATAGAGATGGGGGTAATTATAATAATCAAAGTATGTTAGAAATTTCTGCATATGTTCTCTCATAATTGGAATCTAGATGTAACCATGGACCACAGCAATTGGTTGTCTGCCCCCAACTGTCAGACTTACAAACATATGTCTATCACATTATAGCAATTGACCATGTTATAATTAGGGAGATAGATAGATAGATAGATAGATAGATAGATAGATAGATAGATAGATAGATAGATAGATATGATAGCAATATAAATTATTTTTAAAAGGACGTGAATGTGAAGGACAGTGGGAAGGGTTATACATGAGTGTGCAGGATGTTGGTCTGGTGCTACTATGTGTTCAAATGCTCAATTCTGGTCCCCAAGATCAGGTTGTCCCCAAAGAAGAGATCCTTATATGTAATAATGTTTTTATCTAAACTTTGCCAAGCAAGTTATCACTGATTGGTTAATAAAGATCCCTACAGCCTGGGCTTGGCAGAGGAGAGTGAGGAAGAGCAAAGGTTTCTGGGTTTGGGGTCTCATTCAGTGAGCACAGGAGAGTGGAGAAAGGAGTAAGAAAGGCAGTGGCCAGGGAGTAGGTGCATTGCCAGTGTTTAGCCATGAGGTCTGGCCTGATGAAGGAGGAGCAGCACAAATGAAACATTGCAAGTGGCCTCTTGGTGACTTCTATGGGGGTAGAGGTATCTGCCAAGCTCTAGAGTTCTTTGGCTTCTTATACATATAGTTTTCTGTGTCTTTTGTCTGGGATCTATAGGGTCTGAAGTGGCATAGGAACCCCCGATAGATATTTACAGACAAAAAGAGTGTAGCAACAACCAGAATAATAATTACTGCAACAGAAGTGGATGGAAAAAATAAAGGGAAAGGAAGAAAAAATTATAATCTCAAAAAATTTAAAGGATATTGAAGTGAAAAATACAAATATAAAAATTGCAGTTTTTACTCTGCCTCATGAAAATTTCTCCCTATGACATATGGAGATAATTTCAGAAAACCACAGACAATCCAAATGTAATGTTATGGAGCCAATTATAGATGAACTCATCTACAAAACACTTCCTTACACAAGGTTTAGGCAAACATTGAAAAGAGGAGGCTAAAAGCTTGTAAGAGATAAAGAATCTGGGAAATTTCTGTGAGGTTGTGTCTCCTCATAATATCAAAAGGTACACACATAAAGGGTCACTAATAAAAGTCACAAAGTCAATTGAGAGCTAAACAAAGATAGTATCTGTGGGTATGTAAAAATGAATGATGTCTTAGGTTTCTACTGCTGTGAACAGACAGCATGAGCAAGGCAATACTTATTATTTTTTTTTATTAACTTGAATATTTCTTATATACATTTCGAGTGTTATTCCCTTTCCCGGTTTCCGGGCAAACATCCCCCTCCCCCTCCCCTTCTGTATGGGTGTTTCCCTCCCCACCCTCCCCCCATTGCCGCCCTCCCCCCGACAGTCTAGTTCACTGGGGGTTCAGTCTTAGCAGGACCCAGGGCTTCCCCTTCCACTGGTGCTCTTACTAGGATATTCATTGCTACCTATGAGGTCAGAGTCCAGGGTCAGTCCATGTATAGTCTTTAGGTAGTGGCTTAGTCCCTGGAAGCTCTGGTTGCTTGGCATTGTTGTACATATGGGATCTCGAGCCCCTTCAAGCTCTTCCAGTTCTTTCTCTGATTCCTTCAACAGGGGTCCTATTCTCAGTTCAGTGGTTTGCTGCTGGCATTCGCCTCTGTATTTGCTGTATTCTGGCTGTGTCTCTCAGGAGCGATCTACACTTCTGCACTTCTTTGCTTCATCCATCTTGTCTAATTGGGTGGCTGTATATATATGGGCCACATGTGGGGCAGGCTCTGAATGGGTGTCCCTTCAGTCTCTGTTTTAATCTTTGCCTCTCTTTTCCCTGCCAAGGGTATTCTTATTCCCCTTTTAAAGAAGGAGTGAAGCATTCACATTTTGATCATCCGTCTTGAGTTTCATTTGTTCTAGGCATCTAGGGTAATTCAAGCATTTGGGCTAATAGCCACTTATCAATGAGTGCATACCATGTATGTCTTTGTGTAATTGGGTTAGCTCACTCAGGATGATATTTTCCAGTTCCAACCATTTGCTTACAAATTTCATAAAGTCGTTGTTTTGATAGCTGAGTAATATTCCATTGTGTAGATGTACCACATTTTCTGTATCCATTCCTCTGTTGAAGGGCATCTGGTTCTTTCCAGCTTCTGGCTATTATAAATAAGGCTAATGAACATAGTGGAGCACGTGTCTTTTTTATATGTTGGGGCATCTTTTGGGTATATGCCCAAGAGAGGTATAGCTGGATCCTCAGGCAGTTCAATGTCCAATTTTCTGAGGAACCTCCAGACTGATTTCCAGAATGGTTGTACCAGTCTGCAATCCCACCAACAATGAAGGAGTGTTCCTCTTTCTCCGCATCCTCGCCAGCATTTGCTGTCACCTGAGTTTTTGATCTTAGCCATTCTCACTGGTGTGAGGTGAAATCTCAGGGTTGTTTTGATTTGCATTTCCCTGATGACTAAAGATGTTGAACATTTCTTTAGGTGTTTCTCAGCCATTAGGCATTCCTCAGCTGTGAATTCTTTGTTTAGCTCTGAACCCCATTTTTTAATAGTTATTTGTTTCCCTGTGGTCTAACTTCTTGAGTTCTTTGTATATTTTGGATATAAGGCCTCTATCTGTTGTAGGATTGGTAAAGATCTTTTCCCTATCTGTTGGTTGCCGTTTTGTCCTAACCACAGTGTCCTTTGCCTTACAGAATCTTTGTAGTTTTATTAGATCCCATTTGTCGATTCTTGATCTTAGATCATAAGCCATTGGTGTTTTGTTCAGGAAATTTTTTCAGTGACCATGTGTTCCAGATGCTTCCCTAGTTTTTCTTCTATTAGTTTGAGTGTGTCTGGTTTGATGTGGAGGTCCTTGATCCACTTGGACTTAAGCTTTGTACAGGGTGATAAGCATGGATCGATCTGCATTCTTCTACATGTTGACCTCCAGTTGAACCAGCACCATTTGCTGAAAATGCTATCTTTTTTCCATTGGATGGATTTGGCTCCTTTGTCAAAAATCAAGTGCCCATAGGTGTGTGGGTTCATTTCTGGGTCTTCAATTCTGTTCCATTGGTCTATCTGTCTGTCTCTGTACCAATACCATGCAGTTTTTATCACTATTGCTATGTAATACTGCTTGAGTTCAGGGATAGTGATTCCCCCTGAAATCCTTTTATTGTTGAGGATAGTTTTAGCTATCCTGGGTTTTTTGTTATTCCAGATGAATTTGCAAATTGTTCTGTCTAACTCTTTGAAGAATTGGATTGGTATTTTGATGGGGATTGCATTGAATCTGTAGATCGCTTTTGGTAAAATAGCCATTTTTACTATATTAATCCTGCCAATCCATGAGCATGGGAGATCTTTTCCATCTTCTGAGGTCTTCTTCAATTTCTTTCTTCAGAGTCTTGGAAGTTCTTGTTGTACAAATCTTTTACTTGTTGGTTAAAGTCACACCCAGGTACTTTATAATATTTGGGTCTATTATGAAGGGTGTCGTTTCCCTAATTTCTTTCTCGGCTTGTTTCTCTTTTGTGTTGAGGAAGGCTACTGATTTATTTGAGTTAATTTTATATACCCAGCCACTTTGCTGAAGTTGTTTATCAGCTTTAGTAGTTCTCTGGTGGAACTTTTGGGATCACTTAAATATACTATCATATCATCTGCAAATAGTGATATTTTGACTTCTTCTTTTCCATCTGTATCCCTTGACCTCCTTTTTTGTTGTCTGATTGCTCTGGCTAGAACTTCAAGAACTATATTGAATAAGTAGGGAGAGAGGGGCAGCCTTGTCTAGTCCCTGATTTTAGTGGGATGGCTTCAAGTTTCTCTCCATTTAGTTTAATGTTAGCCACTGGTTTGCTGTATATGTCTTTTACTATGTTTAGGTATGGGCCTTGAATTCCTATTCTTTCCAGGACTTTTATCATGAAGGGGTGTTGAATTTTGTCAAATGCTTTCTCAGCATCTAATGAAATGATCATGTGGTTTTGTTCTTTCAGTTTGTTTATATAATGGATCATGTTGATGGTTTTCCGTATATTAAACCATCCCTGCATGCCTGGGATGAAGCCTACTTGATCATGGTGGATGATTGTTTTGATGTGCTCTTGGATTCGGTTTGCCAGAATTTTGTTGAGTATTTTGGCGTCGATGTTCATAAGGGAAATTGGTCTGAAGTTCTCTTTCTTTGTTGGCTCTTTGTGTGGTTTAGGTATAAGAGTAATTGTGGCTTCATAGAAGGAATTCGGTAGTGCTCCATCCGTTTCAATTTTGTGGAATAGTTTGGATAATATTGGTATGAGGTCTTCTATGAAGGTCTGATAGAATTCTGCACTACACCCGTCTGGCCCTGGGCTCTTTTTGGTTGGGAGACCTTTAATGACTGCTTCTATTTCCTTAGGAGTTATGGGGTTGTTTAACTGGTTTATCTGTTCCTGATTTAACTTCGGTACCTGGTATCTGTCTAGGAAATTGTCCATTTCCTGTAGATTTTCAAGTTTTGTTGAATATAGGCTTTTATAGTAAGATCTGATGATTTTTTGAATTTCCTCTGAATCTGTAGTTATGTCTCCCTTTTTCATTTCTGATTTTGTTAATTTGGACACACTCTCTGTGTCCTCTCCTTAGTCTGGCTAGGGGTTTATCTATCTTGTTGATTTTCTCAAAGAACCAACTTTTGGTTCTGTTGATTCTTTCTATGGTCCTTTTTGTTTCTACTTGGTTGATTTCAGCTCTGAGTTTGATTATTTCCTGCCTTCTACTCCTCCTGGGTGTATTTGCTTCTTTTTGTTCTAGAGCTTTTAAGTGTGCTGTCAAGCTGCTGACATATGCTCTTTCCTGTTTCTTTCTGCAGGCACTCAGCGCTATGAGTTTTCCTCTTAGCACAGCTTTCATTGTGTCCCATAAGTTTGGGTATGTTGTACCTTCATTTTCATTAAATTCTAAAAAGTCTTTAATTTCTTTCTTTATTTCTTCCTTGACCAGGTTATCATTGAGTAGAGCATTGTTCAATTTCCATGTATATGTGAGCATTCTTCCCTTATTGTTATTGAAGACCAGCTTTAGGCCTGGTGGTCCGATAGCACGCATGGGATTATTTCTATCTTTCTGTACCTGTTGAGGCCCGTTTTTTGACCAATTATATGGTCAATTTTGGAGAAAGTACCATGAGGAGCTGAGAAGAAGGTATATCCTTTTGCATTAGGATAGAATGTTCTATAAATATCTGTTAAGTCCATTTGGCTCATGACTTCTTAGTCTGTCTACGCTCTGTTTAATTTCTGTTTCCATGATCTGTCCATTGATGAGAGTGGGTGTTGAAGTCTCCTACTATTATTGTGTGAGGTGCAATGTGTGTTTTGAGCTTTAGTAAGGTTTCTTTTACGTATGTAGGTGCCTTGTATTTGGGGTATAGATATTTAGGATTGAGAGTTCATCTTGGTGGATTTTTCCTTTGATGAATATAAAGTGTCCTTCCCTATCTTTTTTGATGACTTTTAGTTGAAAATTGACTTTATTTGATATTAGAATGGCTATTCCAGCTTGCTTCTTCCGACCATTTGCTTGGAAAATTGTTTTCCAGCCTTTCACTCTGAGGTAGTGTCTGTCTTTGTCTCTGAGGTGTGTTTCCTGTAGGCAGCAGAATACAGGGTCCTCGTTGCGTATCCAGTTTGTTAATCTATGTCTTTTTATTGGGGAGTTGAGGCCATTGATGTTGAGAGATATTAAGGAATAGTGATTATTGCTTCCTGTTATATTCATATTTGGATGTGAGGTTGTGTTTGTGTGCTTTTTCTTCTTTTGTTTTGTTGCTAAGATGATTAGTTTCTTGCCTCTTCTAGGTATAGCTTGCCTCCTTATGTTGGGCTTTTACCATTTATTATCCTTTTTGTAGTGCTGGATTTGTAGAAAGATATTGTAAATTTGGTTTTGTCATGGAATATCTTGGTTTCTCCATCTATGTTAATTGAGAGTTTTGCAGGATACAGTAGCCTGGGCTGGCATTTGTGTTCTTTAGGGTTGTATGACATCAGTCCAGGATCTTCTGGCTTTCATAGTTTCTGCAAGAAAAGTCCGGTGTGATTCTGATAGGTCTGCCTTTTATATGTTACTTGACCTTTTTTCCTTACTGCTTTTTATATTCTTTCTTTATTTTGTGCGCTTGGTGTTTTGTCTTTTATGTGTCGGGAGGTTTTTTTTTTTTTCTGGTCCAATCTATTTGGAGTTCTGTAGGCTTTTGTATGCCTATGGGTATTCTTTTTTTTAGGTTAGGAAGTTTTCTTCTATGATTTTGTTGAAGATATTTACTGGTCCTTTGAGCTGGGAGTCTTCACTCTCTTCTATACCTATTATCCTTAGGTTTGATCTTCTCATTGAGTCCTGGATTTCCTGTATGTTTTGGACCAGTAGCTTTTTCCTGCTTTTACATTATCTTTGACAGTTGAGTCAATGATTTCTATGGAATCTTCTGCTCCTGAGATTCTCTCTTCCATCTCTTGTATTCTGTTGGTGAAGTTTGTATCTACAGCCCTTGTCTCTTCTTTTTGGTTTTCTATATCCAGGGTTGTTTCCATGTGTTCTTTCTTGATTGCTTCTATTTCCATTTTTAATTCCTTCAACTGTTTGATTGTGTTTTCCTGAATTCTTTCAGGGATTTTTGTGTCTCCTCTCTATGGGCTTTACTTGTTTATTTATGTTTTCCTGAATTCTTTTTCAGGGATTTTTGTGTATTCCTCTCTGTAGGCTTCTACTTGTTTATTTATGTTTTCCTGGAATTCTTTCAGTTTTTTATCCCTCTCTGTAGGCTTTACTTGTTCTCTAAGGGAGTTCTTCACGTCTTTCTTGAAGTCCTCCAGCATCATGGTCAAATATGATTTTGAAACTAGATCTTGCTTTTCTGGTGTGTTTGGATATTCCATGTTTGTTTTGGTGGGAGAATTGGGCTCCGATGGTGCCATGTAGTCTTGGTTTCTGTTGCTTGGGTTCCTGCGCTTGCCTCTCGCCATCAGATTTTCTCTAGTGTTACTTTGTTCTGCTATTTCTGACAGTGGCTAGACTGTCCTATAAGCCTGTGTGTCAGGAGTGCTGTAGACCTGTTTTACTGTTTTCTTTCAGCCAGTTATGGGGACAGAGTGTTCTGCTTTCGTGCGTGTAGTTTTTCCCCTGTATAGGTCTTCAGCTGTTCCTGTGGGCCTGTGTCTTGAGTTCACCAGGCAGGTCACTTGCAGCAGAAAAGTTGGTCTTACCAGTGGTCCTGAGGCTCAAGTTCGCTCGCGGGGTGCTGCCCACGGGCTCTCCGCGTGGCAGCAACCAGGAAGATCTGCGCCCTTTCCGGGAGCCTCCGTGCACCAGGGTTCCAGATGGGTTTTGGTGTTTTCCTCTGGTATCAGTAATGTGTGCAGAGAGCAGTCTCTTCTGGTTTCGCAGGCGTGTCTGCCTCTCTGAAGGTTTAGCTCTCCCTCCCACGGGATTTGGGGTGCAGAGAACTGTTTATCTGGTCTGTTTCCTTCAGGTTCTGGCGGTGTCTCAGGCAGGGGTCCTGCCGCTCCTGGGCCCTCTCCCATGGGAGCCCAGAGGCCTTATACAGTTTCCTCTTGGGCCAGGGATGTGGGCAGGGGTGGGCAGTGTTGGTGGTCTCTTCCGCTCTGCAGCCTCAGGAGTGCCCACTTGACCAGGCGGTGAGGTCTCTCTCCCACGGGTTCTGGGAGTAGAGCGGCAATACTTATAAAAACAACATTTATATGGCATTGGCTTACGGATTCAGAATTTCAGTCCATTATTGTCAAGGCAAGAGCATGGCAGCATCCAGGTAGGAATGGTGCAAGCCGAGGTGAGAGTTCAACATCTTCATCTGAAGGCGGCTAGTGTAAGACTGACTTCCAGGCAGCTAGGGTGGGGATCTTAAGCCCACACCTACAGTGGCAAACATACTCCAACATGGCCACACCTTCTAATAGTGCCATTTCCTGGGCCTAGCTTATACAAATCATCACATTCCACTCACTGGCCCACATACGCTTGTTCAAACATATGAGTCTATGGGTCCATACCTATCCATAGCATAATACAAAATACATTTAGTCCAACTTCAAAACTCTCCATAGTCTCTAGCATTCTCAACAATGTTAAAAGTCCAAATTTCAAGGTCTCCTCTGAGATTCCTCCAATCACTTAACTGTAATTCTCAATGCAAGACAAGAAACAAGAAGCAGAGCAAACTACAAACTTTGTATCTCCATGAAAGATTTCAAAGTGGTCTTCAGATCTCCGGCTCCGTTTTCATCTTTATTGACTGTCATTTTAGTGACAATCCTCTTTTTCCTGGAGTGGTTCCACTCCTTAATAGCAGCTTTCCTCACCAGATAGCCTATGGATCTGGCATCTCAAACATCTTGGGGTCTCCAAGGCAACTTCAATGGTATAGTTTCTTGTTTCAATGTCTCGGATCCACACTTGATCTTCTAGGCTCCTCTAAAGTGCTAGTGCCAGTTCTGGAGAGCTCTACCTTCTATAGCACTTTAAGCTCAAGTGAATACAATCCAATCTTGTTGCATTTTTTTGGTGATTATTCCATGGTACTGGCATCTCCAATACACTGGGGTCTTCTGCTGCAACTAGGCTTTACCATTGCCTCTCACAGGCTCTCTTCATGCTGCCAAGCCTCAAATCCTTCGCATGGCCCTTTCAAAACTGGGCCATCAATTGTAACTGAGGCTGCACCTTTACCAATGACCTTCCATGGCCTCTCATAGTGCTGAAGCTCAGCTGCTCTTCATGAATGCTTCATGACTTCAAAACCAGGAAAACCTGGGTGGCACTTACACATTACAAAGTAGAGCTGCAGCATGAAGCACAACTATGGCTATCTCTGGAACACAGCTTCTTGGTGCTCTCAGAAAACTCTTCCCAGAAGATTTCACCTCAGTGATTCTGGTCTGTTCTTAATCACTGCTACTTTCTTGGCTCCTGCTAACCAGCATTAATTTTCCCAGTAGTCTCCTTCTCCTCTTGACAATAAAGCCAAAGCCAAATGACCAAAGCTGCTGAATTCTGATGCTTCCTAGGATTGGAACTTGGCCCCCCTTGTTATATGACATTATCACCAGCTTTCTGTTTTCAAACTCCTTCACTTCCTAAGTTTAGCTGTCCTAGAACTTTCTTTGTATTCTGAATTTAAACGCACAGATTTGTGTGCCTGTCTCTTGGGATTAAAGGTGTACTGTGGTAAAAATATAAAAAATAAAAAAAGTATGGTTGTCTTTTTCCCCCACTAAGTCCACACCTCAGTGCCCCAAGATATCTGCTAGATATCTTGGTGGAAACACATCCTAACTCCTAGACACCCCAGTATCTCTTGCCACCACACACTTTCCTACACTCAGACGGTCACATAAAAGAACACACAACACAATAACCTTTGATCCAATTGATAAGATATAATTGCCCACTTAAACATACAAAGCCTGGTACCATCCATCCCTTAGGAACATTAGTAACAACCTGTAAATACACAGAGCAAAATCTTAACATCGCCTGCCATGGCTTCTCACCCTCTCCTCTGTCCTGTCTCCTTTCTGCTCTAGTCCTTCAAACTTCTCTCCAGCCCATCCTTCCTTCTCCTCCAATGACAGGTCTCCTTCTATCCTGTAACTGCCCCTCACCTGTTCTTTACAAATTCAGTGGGGAGGTTCTGGTGAAGTCACCTGATTCCTGAGTATGTGACTAGGCAGCCATCCTTGGGGCAGTGGAATTAGCATCAAAATACAGATAACTTCAGGCCAAACCACAACAGTGTACCACCATGCCAGGATGATAAAATTAGCTGGGTAGGATCTTGCCCCAAACTCTCACTCTCTTAATTCAAGTTAATATCATTCAACACAGGATTCAGTTTCATTTCATTTCCTGGTACCTCCTTTAATACTTGAATCATTTGTTTTACATTTTTCCTTTCTAATTTTGCTATACTTGTTCAAAATTCTCTTCATGAGATTTAACCAAAGAATAAAGTTTCTGCTCCTTTTTTTGTTGAGACCTCTTTTGTCGATGCAATTAATATAAATCACCTTAACCTCAGGTAGACTCTTCAGACGGGCAAAACCAGCCACATTCTTCACCAAAATACCATAAAAACATTCTCTATGAAACATACTGAAATTCTCTTATGAAATCTCTTAAGACAGATCTGCACAGTTCAAATTATTCTCTATAACAAAATCTTTCATATTCCTTCTAGTATAGACTATTTAAAGAATTCCACTGCTTTCCAAATCCAAAGTCCCAAAATCCACATACTTCCCAGCAAAATCATGGTCATGTCTAGCACAGAAATACCCCAGATGCTCCCTGTCACCCCTGTGAGAGCTCTTAGGGACTTAACCACCAACCAAATAGTTCATATGAAGGGACACATGGCTCCAGCCACATATGTAGAAAAGGATGACATTGCTGGGCATCAATGGGAGAAGTCTTTGGTCCTGTGAAGGCTCATTTCCCCAGTGGAGGGGAATGCCAGGGGCTTGAGATGGGAGTGGGTAAATGGGAGTGTGAGCATCTTCACAGAAGCAAGATGGGTGGGTGGATAACATTTGAAATACAAATACATAAAATAACAAATAAAAAACAAAGAAGAAGAAGGAGAAGGAGAAGGAGAAGAAAGAAGAATGAAGAAGAGGAAGAGGAAGAGGAAGGAGAAGGGGAAGGAGAAGGAGAAGGAGAAGGAGAAGGAGAAGGAGAAGGAGAAGGAGAAGGAGAAGGAGAAGGAGAAGGAGAAGGAGAAGAAAATATTCCAGTCCCTGATACCAACCTCTCTCTTAGTTAGGGTTTTACTGTTGTGAACAGACACCATGACCAAGGCAACTCATTTTTTAATTTTAATTTTTTATTAGATATATGTTTTATATACATTTCAAATGTTATTTCTCTTCCCAGTTCTCTCCCCATTTCTTCCCCTCAACCTCCCCCATATGGGTATTCTCCTCATACATCCCCCCCACATTCCCCTGTACTGGTGGTCCAACCTTGGCAGGACCAAGGACTTCCCCTTCCACTGGTGACTCAACAAGGCTATTCTCTGCTACATATGCGGTTGGAGTCCTGGGTCAGTCCATGTATAGTCTTTTGGTAGTGGTTTAGTCTCTTATAAGGACAACATATAATTGGGGCTGGCTTGCAGATTCAGTGGTGCAATCCGGTATCATCAAGGCAATAATATGGCAGCATCCAGGCAGGCATGGTGCAGGAGTAACTGAGAGTTCTACATTTTCATCTGAAGGCTGCTAGCAGAATACTGGTTTCCAGGCAGCTAGCATGAGGGTCTTAAAGCCCACACCCACAGTGACCCACCTACTCCAACAGGGCCGCACCTTCTAATACTGACATTCCTTGGGCCAAGCATATATAAATCGTCACATTCCACCCCCTGGTTCCCATGGGCTTTTCAATGACAAGGAGTCTATGGCAGCCATATCTAGCTATAGCATAATAAAAAATTACATTTTGTCCAACTTCTCAAGTTCCCATAGTCTATAGCAGTCTCAACATGTTAAAAGTCCAAACTTCAAGGTTTCTTCTGGGATCCATCCAGTCACTTAACTATAATCCCCAAAGCAAGACAGGAAAAGAGCTGAGCAAACTCTGTATCTCCTTGTCTGATGTCAAAACAGTTTTCAGATCTTCAAATCCTTTTTTATCTTTGTTGACCGCAATAAACTTTTTTCCTGGTCTTCTTCCACTCCGTTAGTAGCTTCCCTCAGCAAATAGCACACAGCTCTGATATCTTGGGGTCTCCAAGGCAGTTTCAATGTTACAGCTTCTTGGTTTGATATCTGGGATGCACACATGGTCTTCTGGGTTCCTCCAGAGGGCTGGCATCACATCTCCAGCTCACCCTCTCTAGCACTCTAAGTTCAGATTGATCCACTCTGCTGCTGCTGCTGTTTTTCTTAGTGATCATCTCATGGAACTGGCATCTCCAATATGCTGGGGTCTTCCACCACAACTTGGCCTCACCAATAGCCTCTCATAGGCTCTCTTCCAGGCCCAGCCTCAATTCTTTTTCATGACTCCTTCAATTCTGGGTCATCATCTGCAACTGAAGCTTAACTTTCACCCAAGGCTTTCCATGGCCTCTCACAGTGCCCAGCCTCAGCTGCTCTTCATGACCCCTTTATGCTTCAAAACCAGTATCACCTGGGTGACTCTAACACACTAACAAGTACAGCTTTAACACTAGGTACGACCATGGCTATCTCTGGAACACAGCTTCTTTGTGCTCTCAGAAAGTTCTTTTATCATTGAGAATAGTTTTCCCTATCCTGGACAACATTTTCTGTATCCATTTTCTGTTGAGGGTCATCTGATTTGCTTCCAGTTTCTGGTAATTATGAATACACCTGCATATAGTAGAGCATCTCTACCAATGGGATGACGAAACATATTTTGGGTATATGCCTAGGAGCAATGTAGCTAGATAGTTGAGTAGACCAATTTCTTGTTTTCTCAGAAGCAGCCAGATTGATTCCCAGAGTGGTTGTACAAGTTTTCATTCCCACCAGCAGTGGAGGGCTCCTCCTGGTACTCCACTTACTCATCAGGATGAATTGTCACTTAAGCTTTTGATCTAAGCCATTCTGATGTATATAAGATGGAATTTCAGGGTCAATTTGATTTGCATTTCCCCAAGTTCTGAGGAAGAAAGTTGAATGTTTCTTTTAAGTGTGTCTTTGTCCTTCAAGATTCCTTTGTTGAGAAATCTCTGTCCAGCTCTGTACTAACATAGACTCTTGTGAATTCCAAGAGACTGAACCACCAACTAAAAAGCCCCTCTAGACTCTCAAACATATATATCAGATGTGCAGCTTGTTCTTCACGTTAGTCTCCCAACAGCTATAGTGCAAGATGTCCCCAAAGCTGTCACTTTTGTGAAAGAATGTTCTGTGGGATCAGTTCTCCTAACTGGGCTGCTTTGTCTGAGTGCAGTGGATGAGGATATAACGAGACTTGCAGAGACTTCATGGGCCAGGATGTAGGACTAACTAAGGGGAAACCTGCACACTCAGAGGAAAGGGGAGGGAGCATGGGAGAAGGGACTTTTTGAGGCAGGACTGCGGGTTAGGACCAGCAATGGGGACATTAAACAAATGAATGAATGAATGAATGAATGAATGAATGAATAAAAAAATACAAAGGATTTGAGATGAAGTACGAATGTAAAATAAATATATCAGGTAAAAAATTGAAATTAAATTTATAAAAAAAATACAGATATGTGTACATAAATCCATGCAATAAAAATCAGTGCAAAGACAATCTTGAATTTGAAGGACAGGGCAAGGTTATAGGAAAGAATTTAGAGGAAGTAAAGGAAAGGAAACCATGTCAATATCTTATAGTATCAAAAATAAAACTTTCAATAAAGAATCATGGGGGAAGAACAAGGGAAGGATAATATATTATCAGTCACTGTGTTTTCTGTCTCACTGTCTTTCTGTCTCTCTGTCTCTGTCTTTATCTCTCTCTGTGGTGTGTATGTGTGTGTGTGTGTGTGTGTGTGTATTTATATGGACATTTAAACATCTTGATAATAATGCTTCATGCCAAGAATATATGCTAAAACCTGAAACACAATGATCTGTATACTTAATAGGGTCAACTTTATTAAATTTCAATGATACATGATTATTACAGGTATTGTTTACCTTATCAAGGGACTTAACACTATTTATGAAGTAAAGTTATTATACTGAATATGGGCAAATTACAGAAAAATCAATAAAATAATCCAAACAATTACTCCTCCTAGTATGTTTTACTTATATTTTTAAAAGTTTTAAAATTCATACATTAATAACTATAAACACTTTCAGGTTTAAATTAAAAATGCACACAATAATATTGTAAACAAAAGTTTGAGACTTTTTTCTAGTAATTTCTACTTTTTATTAATGCAAAAAGCAGTTTTGTGTCCAAATAAATCTAATTCAACTTTTATCACTTTCACAATATATTTATAATGTAACAATCCTGTCACTTACTAGTTTTATCATAAACATGGAAGGATAGACCAATTATGCAACTCAATAAATATGTTATACTATATAACCAGAAGCTAGTATAAAGGCCATACTGTTGTTTCATGATATGCATAGAGGCAGTTGACAAAGATCAACATCTCTTTTTTATAGAACCCAATACATTAAATACAAAAGGATCAATCCTTCAAGAACATCAGCATATTAAACTCTATATTTGACAGATTCACAGGAAGTATTGTGCAGCACGAAGAAAATCTGAAATCGTATTTTGTGAAAGTGGAAATGACAGATCCCCTGGTCATTACTGTACTCAATGTAGCAGTAGAATTTTAGACAGATCAATAAGACAAAGTAAAAAAATGCAAAAGATTACGTAAAAATTCTGTGTTTGCAAATGATATAAATCTGCATATATAAATGCTTACATACTTTGTGAAAAGATTATTAACCTACCAAAACTTACTTGACAGTAATCAGGAGATAAAACTGGTATATAAAATTAGGAGACTTAGTACAGACCATTAATTAACATGCTGACAAAAATCAGAAATCCTCCCATTTGCAAAAGACATATACCACAAATAGTAATAAACCTAGCAATAGTTGTGAAAGACCTCTAAGATTAAAATTATAGAATACTATGACAATTAAAGATACTAATTTGGATGATATGATAGTATAATTAAGTGATCCCAAAAGTTCCACCAGAGAAATACTAAACCTGATAAACACCTTCAGCAAAGTGGCTGGGTATAAAATTAACTCAAATAAATCAGTAGCCTACAAAAAAGAGAAACAAGTCAAGAAAGAAATTAGGGAAATGACACCCTTCATAATAGTGCCAAATAATATAAAATACCTCAGTGTGACATTATCAAGCAAGGGAAAGATATGTATGATAAGAACTTCAAGCCTCCAAAGAAAGAAATTGAAGAACACCTCATAAGATGTAAAGATCTCCCATGCTCATGGATTGGCAGGATTCATATAGTAAAAATGGCCATTTAACCAAAAACGATCAACAGATTCAATGCAATCCCCATCAAAATACCAATCCAATTCTTCAAAGAGTTAGACAGAACAATTTGCAAATTCATCTGGAATTAAAAAACAAAACAAAACAAAAAAAAAACCAACAACAACAAAAAAAAACAGGATAGCCAAGACTCTCTTCAACAATAAAAGGACTTCCAGGGGAATCACTATCCCTGAACTCAATCAGTATTACAGAGCAATAGTGATAAAAACTGCATTGTATTGGTACAGAGACAGACAGATAGACCAGTGGAATAGAATTGAGGACCCAAATGAACCCACACACCTATGACCACTTGATTTTTGACAAAGGAGCCAAAACCATACAATGGAATAAAAGATAGCATTTTCAGCAAATGTTGCTGGTTCAACTGGAGGTCAACATGTAGAAGAACACATATCAATCCATGCTTATCACCCTGTACAAAGCTTAAGTCCAAGTGGAACAAGGACCTCCACATCAAATCAGATACCTCAAACTAATAGAAGAAAAAATTGGGGAAGAATCTCTGAACACATGGTCACTGGAGAAAAAATTTCCTGAACAAAAACACCAATGGCTTATGCTCTAAGATCAAAAAAAATCGACAAATGGGATCTCATAAACCTACAAAGTTTCTGTAAGGCAAAGGACACTGTTGTTAGGACAAAACGGCAACCAACAGATTGGGCAAAAATCTTTACCAATCCTACAAATGATAGAGGGCTTATATCCAAAATATACACAGAACTCAAGAAGTTAGACTGCAGGGAGACAAATAATCCTATTTAAATGGGATTCAGATCTAAACAAAGAATTCACAGCTGAGGAATGTTGAATGGCCGAGACATACCTAAAAAATTGTTCAACATCCTTAGTCATCAGGGAAATGCAAATCAAAACAATCCTGAGATTCCACTTCACACCAGTCAGAATGGCTAAGATCAAAAACTCTGGCGACAGCAGATGCTGCTGAGGATGTGGAGAAAGAGGAACTCTCCTCCATTGTTGGTGGGATTGCAGACTTACAACCATTCTGGAAATCAGTCTGGAGGTTCCTCAGAAAATTGGACACTCCACTACCTGAGAACCCAGTTTTACCTCTCCTGGGCATATATTCCCAAAAGATGTTCTAACATACAACAAAGACACATGCTCCACTATGCCCTTCAACAGAGGAATGCATACAGAAAAATGTGGTACATGTACACAATGAAATATTACTCAGCTATCAAAAACAACGTCTTTATGAAATTCATAGGCAAATGGATGGAACTGGAAAATATCATCCTGAGTGAGGTAACCCAATCACAGAAAAGCACACATGGTATGCACTCATTGATAAGTGGATATTAGCCCAAATGCTCGAATTACCCTAGATGTACAGAACACATGAAACTCAAGAAGGATGACCAAAATGCGAATGCTTCACTCCTTCTTTAAAAGGGGAACAAGAATACCCTTGGGAGGTAATAGGGAGGCAAAGTTTAGAACAGAGGCAGAAGGAACACCCATTCAGAACCTGCCCCACATGTGGCCCATAGGTATGCAGCCACCAAACTAGATAAGATGGATGAAGCAAAGACGTGCAGGTGACAGGAACCAGATGTAGATCTCTCCTGAGAGACACAGCCAGAATACAGCAAATACATAGAGGAATGCCATCATTAAACCACTGAACTGAGAACGGGACCCCTGTTGAAGGAATCAAAGAAAGGACTGAAAGAGCTTGAAGTGGCTTGAGATCCCATATGAACAACAATGCCAAGCAACCAGAGCTTCCAGTGACTACCCAACGTCTATACATGGACTGATCCTGGGCTCCAACCTCATATGTAGCAATGAATAGCCTATTAAGAGCACCAGTGGAAGGGGAAGCCCTTTGTCCTGCCAAGACTGAACCCCAGTGAACGTGATTGTTGGGGGGGTGGTAATGGGGGGATGGGAGGGGAACACCAGGAGAGAAGGGAGGGAAAAGGGGTTATGTTGAAAACTGGGAAAGGAATAACAATTGAAATGTAAATAAGAAATACCCGTTAAAAAAGATGAAAAAAAAGATAGTAATTTGTAAATAACTCTCTCATTTCATAATTATATATGTGTATATGTATATATATACATATTTTTAAAATATAGATCCTATTAAATGTAATCTACCAAACCAGTGAAATTCTCCTTCAAATTTCAAAGAAAAATTGTAAATATAAGTGAGAAAATAGAAGATATTTGTTATAAGCAAGTAAAATAAAGTTACATGCTCTCAGTAAGCAACTTTTAAGAAATGCCACAGAGGGGTTGGGGATTTAATCCAGCGGTAGAGCGCTTGCCTAGTGAGCACAAGGCCCTGGGTTCGGTCCCCAGCTCGAAAAAAAAAAAAAAAAAAAAAAAAAAAAAAAAAGAAATGCCACAGAGTTGTTATGAAAACCAGAAGAGAAAAATAAATCAAGTTACCAGCAAATAAGCAGACTGGGAAGGTATGTCCATGTGCAAAATGATGTCATGCACATTTGTGCTACCAGATTACTGCAGCTCTCCTATGTAGTCAAAACAACTTCTTACTACAGTTATTAGTATAGTGTATGTTGGTTATTGTAGAAACTCAAAACTGGACATACAGGCAGTAAGTACCTGAGAAAAGTAGCATATCTTTATCCCACACATCCACACATTCAAGAACCTTTGAAGAAGTTGGGACAAAAAGAATGTAAGGGCCAGAGGTTGAAAGGGCTGAGGTAATTAATTATCTTCCACACAGGATAGCATCACTGTTTTCATGAACCAGCAGCCCCTATTCTTCTCAATGTCAGATGCATACAAGATCCAAACAGTCACCATTTAACATAGGAAGCAGTGTTTATGATCCCCTATGTCTAATTGAGAAACTATGGACAACTAACGACCTCTAAACCAGGATATCTGTTTTTCTTAAGAGGGTGACAGTCAGAAAGTTGATGGTGCGATAGTAAATCGTCTTGTACACATGAGTATATGGGCATCTCAAGTTGAACTAATTGAATGTCTTAATTTCTTTTGCATTTGCTGTGATAAGATGCCACAGCCAAAACTGTTAGAGAAAAAAAAATTCATTCCATTTTTTGCAATTTTATGCTGAAATTTAAAAAATTAATGAAAGATCATATTGCATAAACAATGCTAGAAAACTGCCATTTTAGGAAGATTGAATATTTAATCTTAGTAAATGATTATTCATGATTTTATCATTAAGCATGCTTTATTAACTGCCACTTCTTCAGTGTCTTGTTGATTATAAATATCTTAGGTACCTTTTTTGCTGACAATATACATGATGCTTTAGGCAATTTATATTTAAAAATAGTTTATATAACCTTGTGGTTACAGAGGGCTAGAGGCCCTGTCCATCATGGTGGTAGGGCGTGGCAACAGGCAGGCAGGCAAGGCAATGAGCAGTAGCTTAAATCTTGCCTCTGGTCCATAACAGTAAGGCAGATTGAAAACCAACAGATAATGACATTGGCTTTTACTTATTCCTGTGACAAACCTCCTTTAATTAGGTCATATCCCCTAAAGTTTTCTAATCTATTTCACTAACTGGAAATCAAATATTCAATTATATTAATATCTGGGTTTATTCACATCAAAATACCACACTAAGTTATACAAACCAGACAAATAAAAACAAAAACAAAACAAACAAACAAACAACAATGATTTTAAGGACAGAGAGTGGAGAGGACTAACATTGTATTGTCTTGTAGAAGCTAGGTAGAATGAATGGGGACTGTGACAAAAATGCATGAAATTATCAACAATTTACTAACAATTTCAAAAATACATGGATATCTAGAAATAAAAATCATACCTCTTCATGTAAATGACTCACACAGGATTCCAAACTTGTTCACATGCCATCCTTACCAAACAGTACAGGAAACTCAGAATATTAAAATTAGAACTTGTCATTCTGCATAAAACCTTAGCAAAAATGGATCAATCAATTACATGTAAGTACAGAAACTTTGAAACTACTAGAGTAAGTGTGGGGAAACACTCTATGATACTAGTAAAGATAATCATTTTCTGGACAGAACACAAAACCCATACTAATGTAATGGAAGCATGCTTATAGGAATGTATTCAGATAAATCACTTCATCACTGTAAAGGAAAAACTCAACATAATGAAGATGTAACCCAAAGAAATTATAAAAGTGTTCTTGTTTTCCTTACAAAGTATTACCATCCAGAATATTAACAGAATTAAAAACAGTTACAATGTACAAAAATTACCCAACTTAAAAATGGACAGATATCTGAACCCATGACTCATAGGAAATAGAAAGGTGGCCAGTAAGCATTTGAAAGGATGCATAACATTATTCCCCCTCATGTAAATTCAAAACAAATTGTCATCCATATATTAATTCACAAATGTTTGTAGAGAAACTAAAAACAAAAGCAAAAACAAGCAAACAACCACAAGCAAAGTGATAAGAACATAACAGCAACAACAAAAATATAGCAAGAAGGCTGATGGTAAAGGGAAGACTTAAAATCTTTAGGAGGAATGTTGGTCAGAGCCTCCATCTTGGAAATCAGTAGGAAGACTCCTTAGAAAAGTAAAATCAAAATTATTGTGACACAAAAGTCTTCAGCTGTTTTAAGCCAAAGTAAATTAAGACAGTATACAAAGACAAATCATACATGCCAACATTTAAAATAGTCAAAAATGTTGAATCACCTTAGTTTCTAATCAAGAAAGAATATGTCAAACATTGTAATATATATATATATATATATATATATATATATATATATATATATATATATATGTTGTAGTGCTAGCCAGAAAGGAGGAGAACCTTTATTTCCAGGGTCACTAAGGAAACTGAAGGATGTCGTGTTAAAGTAAACCAACTAGTCTAAAGACAAGTATTATGTGGTTTTCTTTATGGAGAAATGAGAGAGAGAGAGACACAGACAGAGGGAGAGAGAGAGAGAGAGAGAGAGAGAGAGAGAGAGAGAGAGAGAGAGAGAGAGAGAGAGAGAGAGAGAGAGAGAGAGAGACAGAGAGACAGAGAGACAGAGACAGAGACAGAGACAAGGAGAATATAAATAATTGTGAATCCTATCAACATTTATTTTATTTTTTATGATAATTTTAATAAAAGTAAAACATCTAACAAAGAATAGAAAAAATGTGGTTTTTCAAGTGTTCTAAGATAGAAAATTTGGCAACTTTGTTTAATATGTGAAATGCTTGTCTTGGTAAAAAGAAACATCTCTTCCAAAATACTCCTTGAAAAGATTTATATTTGTCACCTATCCAGACCATCACAGAAGCAAGTTTTGCTGTTCCTCCAAGCTTCTGTAATTTTACTTCAATATAAATTCTATTTCTTTAGAATGGCTCAGCTTTCTGGCTGTTTTCCATGAGCTCCTGTGAATTTTGATGATTCATAAATTTTCAAATTTCATGAAGGGAATACCAACAGGAATTAAATGTCTGAAACTACTTGAAAGTTTTATAGTGGAAGCATTACTATTTGTCCACTAACAATTAATTAATAATTTCAAAAATGTGTGTCTCGAATCTGGCTTAGTAAAAAAGTTACATTTTTTTCGTTGTTGGCCGCTTTATTCCCTTGTTTGGTTGATTTGATTTTTTGGTTGTCTTTTGTAAAGTCTGAATATCTAGATTTTTCCTTGTTGATCAGCCAGAGTTATTTCAATCTATAAGGTCCAAGATGATCTTATGGCAGATCTATAAATACATATCTTCCTGGGCTTAAGACATGAGCTTTACTGAGAAATATTAATATTATAATGAATGAACTTATAATCTTTGGTCTTCATTGTGAACTTGAATAGATTTGAAATAGTCTCAGAGTCAATCAAAAAGAAAACATTTGTAACAACATGACCATGCTATATCTGTGCTTTATATAGGATGATGGAAATATCAGGATACACAACAGGAAAAACAAAACAAAACTACCCCTTTCCTTGTTTTTTACCAAATGGTAACCCATTTGGTATCAACTTTTTATCTAATGATAATAGTTTATCTCATGACTTGTGATGAAAGCATACAACTTTAACTGGGTACATTTTGTCTTCATTTACATACATATTAAGTTGCACGATTTGTCAGACAACATGGAAAATTCTAGAAATACAAAGATGAATATAGGACATGGTTTGTGTTGAGGATTCCTGGTTATTTTGATAGAGATAGAGGTTAAGAAAAAAGGTCATCACAATAAAAGTAAATTCAGTTTTACAAGTCTTTCCCCAAAATAAAAGAAAAACATTGATAAGAATTAAAAAGTCACCTAGATGAATGCAGAGGCTAGAAACTGAAAGATATATTTTGTAATATGCCAACTTAAAATATTCTAAAAATCTTAGGGGACTGTGGAATTATTGTTTGTATTGAAATGTAGGTACCATCGACTTAACAAAGAAAAGTTAAGGAAACAAAGTGTGAGAAGAGATTATGACATTCTAATAAAATCACATTTTGTCCCTAAGCAATGGCCACAGAAAGATGGCTGACTAGACATCAGTGACATTAATATGAATGACATGGTGATATGGGTGTCTGAGAATCATCTACATGATACTATTGTTTTAAACGCAATAACAGAAGGGCAGACTTACAAATTGCCACCTCAGAGTTGGGCTTCCCTATCTTCAACTGGACAATAATAATTTATTTTGTCATAAGTAATTTACCACCTGTTGCTATTTATAGCTATTGGAGTGACAATATTAGTAGCATTTAATGACCCGTGACGAATGGCAGAAGGAGGGAGGGAGGACTAAGGCTCTATTGAAATTGCGGTTGAATAGATTCTAAACACTAGGCATTCACATCACCTTCTGTGAATACAGGAAGAGGATGCTTTCCTAACATTAAAATTGACGTAGAAATCTTCACATATAAATGCATCGGTGAATATTCTTATTTTAAATGCAGAAGTAAAGAATGCAGTTGACAAGAGTTCCCACTATCATACTCCCTGTGACCATACCATTCTCGATTTACTGAGCTGATAAAGTTCAGGGAAAGCAGAGTTCAGTCCAGTGCTAGTGTTCAGCTGTGCACGAGTATCACTGTACCAGTTATTAGAGCATTCTTTTTATATAAACCAGTTATGTATGGGACAATGGACCACACCAGGAAATGTAGTAAGATTGAGTGTGGTCAGAATTTCTGGCATCCAGGCATCCTTGTGAGATGGTACACAGTTCACAAGGCCCAGAAAAGAATTCTCCAAGCTAATAAGGTATCTAGAAACCCTGTGGGTTTAGCCAATAAGCTTCCCTTCTCAGATATTCCTCACTGCAAAAAGTGTGTAATTTTTGGTCCACCTTGGGAAGGTAGTATATACACTCATTTTCCAAAATGAACTATTAGTAAACAAACAGTTTAGAACCAAAGACTGTCTATTTCATCAAGAACTTCTGTGTAGAGCATAGAGAAGACCTTCGCCTACCTCTCTGTGTCATTTAAATTTCCAGCAGAAGGCCCACTGCACATCCAGACAAGCATGACTAAGCTAAAGACTTTCTACAATAAGCTAAGTCAGAGATTCCCCCACTCCAGCCCTGGCTTTATCACAGGCCTGTGGATCCCTAACTCCATTCCCAAATACCCATAACCCAGCAGGAAACTGGATTCCAGGAATTTGGAATTCTTGACCTTGGGCTCCCCGTGGAGGGCCCAGACTCTTCATTCACTACTCCAGGAGGTTTCTAGTGCTGCCTAGATGTCTCCCACCCAAAGCTTGAGAATCCCACTTTCACTTATCCTAGGCTGTGTTTTCCCACACTATCCGTCCTGTATCAACACAAGTCTGGCACCCAACAGTAGTGGTGCCTACTAGACTAGGTAAACCCAGTCTAGCACTCAGTGATTTATCTGTCCAACACCCCAGTGGTGGTGTGAAATGTGGACCCCACTTGAGATGCATGCATTCTGCCTGGAATGCTGTTCTCCTGATCAATACAATATACCAAAACAGCGACAAGCTTTCTCTTAATATCCCAAGGCCACCAAAATTAGATAAGATTGATGAAGCTAAAAAATGCATGCTGAAAGGGACCTGATATAGATCTGTCCTGAAAGACACATCCAGAGCATGTCCAATACAGAGGTCAATGCTAGCAGCAAACCACCGAACTGAGAACAGGACTCCTTTGGGGGGAATTAGAGGAAGGATTAAAAAGAATGAAGGAGCTTGCAACCCATAAGAACAAATGCAACCAACCAGAGTTCCCAGGGACTAAACCACTACCGAAAGACTACATACATGGACCCTCAGGGTTCCAACTGCATATGTAGCAGAGAATAGCCTTTATTGGGACACCATTGGAAGCAAAGCCCTTGGTCCTGCCAAGGTTGGACCCCCAGTGCAAAGGAATATTGGGCGGGCAGTAAGGGGGATGTTTTGGGGAGAATACCCTTAAGGAGGAAGGGGAGGGGAAGGGACGGAGGCTTATGGACAGGAAACCGGGAAGGGGAATAATATTTGAAATGTAAGTAAAGAAATATATCTAATAAAATTTTTAAAAAATTTAACTCTAAAAACTAGATAACTAAGTTAACTATCATTAACCTAAGTTTCTCAAAATTCTGTTATATTCTGTTTTCACATCGTTTTAAGTAACAAACAATATTCATGTAGAAAATAATCATTTAGCTTGACAAAATATGACTGGCATATTGAAAAGTTTTAAACTGCGAGTAATATTCTAGACCAAGATGGGCCATTGACCCATCAAAAGTCCTTAGTAGCTATTTCTTGTCATACTAACCCTCTTCCCTGACCTCCTAACTCATTTAGGTATCTCCATATGACTTCTTGATTTCTATGGATAGTCTTTTTTCACCATATATCTCAAACGCATTAATGCTAATGTCTACCTATGAAATATATAATGATCATCTTTCTGAGACTGAGTTCTCTTCCTCTGAATGATTGTTTCTAGCTTTATCCATTTAATGGTGAATTTTGCAATTTTGCTTTCCTAACAACAGAGTAATATTCTATTGTGTGAATGCATTACGTGTTCTTTATCCCTTCCTTTGTTGATGGGTATCTTCTACCTCCTGTATTCGTTAAACAAAGCATCATGAACATGGAAAATCAATACATTTCCATAGTAAGATGTAGAGTCCTTTGGGTATATGTCCAGGAGAAACAGAACTGGATCGTGCTTTAATCTTTTCCTACATTGGGGAGAAAACTCCACCCTGATTTCCATAATCCTTGTATCATTAGTGTTTCTCTTTCCTCACAACCATGCCAACATCTGCAGTCACTCATTTTTAACCTTGTATCCTTGCCCATCTGATGGAATTTCTAAATCATTTGAGTTTCCATTTACTGGACAGCTGTAGAAGTCGAATGCTTTAAAATTGCTCTTTGGTCCTGTGTATTTCCTCTTTTAAGAACCCTTTCTTTAGTTCAAGAATCGCTTTTACAATTGTGTTGTTTGTTTTCCTCAGGTTTAAGCCATCCCCCACCCCTGCCTCTTGTTATTTGTCAGACCATTAGGTGGTAAATATTTTCTTCCCTTTTTGTAAGGGGTAATTTTCACTCAAATCATAGTGTCCTTACCTCTACAAAATGTTTTAATTCCATGCTGTCCTATTTATTATGATCTTAAAACCTGTTTTAGTTCTTTCTCTGATTCCTTCATTCCATTCAGCTGTCCTATTTGCTGTATGATCTTGTTTGCCCGAAAAAAAGGGAATAACCTGTGTATGACCAAAAAAAAAAACCTATGTTTCTATTCAAAAGTTTTTTCTTTCCTGTGTGTATAAAATAATTTACCCTCATTATGATACTGTATTTTTCTGAAAAAAAAAATCGATATCCTTAAAAGATGGTGAACTTTTGCTACATATTCAGCCAAGTTAATGATATACCTTGAGAGCATTTAATTCTATGAATTCAACCTGCTATCTGCTATGTACTGAGCCTATGTAGTTATAACCTGTCTTTAAAATATCTATGCAACCAAACTAGTACACCTTGGATTTTAGCTACAATAATATCTTAAACCCTAAATTAAATACTTAGCTATATTCTTAAATTATATACTCTTCCATGACCCTGGCCTAGTATAATATATGTAACCATTTGCTTAAAGGACTAGCAGGTTGAAAGCAACCTTAAGCAAAACTAGTATTCCATAAATGTTAGAATAAACATGTGACTATAGATAGATAACATCTAATGGTAGTGTGCACTGTTATTCTTAGTGAGTAATGAAATGTTTCCCAAATACTCTTTTGAAGATCTTAGTAAAAAATGTATCTTTGTATATTTCCCATAAAGTGTTTTCCATGCTTTTCAGTAACTACCATGTCTGTTCTTATAAGAACAGACATACTACACACAGGAAAAATACACACAGAACAGACAGGAAAAAAATACAAATTATACACATACAGAACAAACAGGCAACACATAAGACAAACCACAAAGTAAACACAGAGAAAATAGAAAGAGACTAGTTCTCATTCTTCATTTAAATTACTTTAAGAGGTAGATTCTGTCTTTGTTCCTTCATTTACATTGACACATTTTGGCATCCACTTTAAAGATTACTTAACTTATTCATACAATAGTTATATGTACTCATGCCTATACATGCACATACATTTATAAGCATATACAACTTATACATGCGCGCGTGCGCACACACACACACACACACACACACACACACACACACACACAAAATCAAGTAACCAGCAAATAAGCAGACTGTGAAAGTATGTCCTTGTGCACAATAATGTCATGCATGTTGTAGGGTATTCAACTGCTTTCTGAATGTGTTTAAAGTCCAGAAAATGCATATCTGATATAATTTAAATTTAAAAATAACCCATGGGTAGGACATTCACCAGCACAGCAAGAAACTACTATTATTGTTTTTTTAAATGAACTTATCATCAAAATATCCTCTAAATTTGTACATTTGTGCTACTAGATTACTGCAGCTGTCCTATGTAGTCAAAACTACTTCTTACTACAGTTATTAGTATAGTGTATGTTGGTCGTTGTAGGAACTCAAAACTGGACATATGGGCAATAAGTACCTGAGAAATTCTCAGTTATAAGTAGCATATCTTTATCCCACACATCCACATACTCAGGAGCCTTTGAAGAAGTGTGTGTGTGTGTGTGTGTGTGTGTGTGTCTCTGTGTGTGTGTGTGTGTGTGTGTGTACTTTAAACTGTTATCCCATAATAGTGAGAGAGTAGCCTCTCTCTCTTAAACATAAAAGGACACCAAATAAAATAAATCACAGTGAAGGGTATATTTTCCATGTTTTTAAGTTGTTTTCCAGTATGGTGCCAGATATCACCTCCACTAATATTTCACATGGTTTCCTTTGCTTTTGGTTCCATGTCGATTTTGATGTAGGACCCTACTTATGAAGAAAACACATTTTATATAATTGTACATGTAGAAACTAAGCTGGTTCCAACCTAAAATATTCACGGTAAATTGCATGTGTATTTCTTTGTTATTCTACCCATTTCCAAAAGGAGAGAGTGCAATCAACAGTCTTTTACATTGATAAGCCATCTCAAGGATAATGACAACTTTATGATATGCCCTCTAATACAATAGTAAAAGTACTGTTTTGAGAAAAGCCAATCACTTTCTTGGATTTTAAATCTTCTCCAGAAAATGAAACTTATACCTGAAATTCTTAAATGGCTCTAACACCCATGTATGCAAAGGTTATAATTACTAGGAGAAAGCCTAAGGCTATTATGCTTATGAACAGTCATACTAATAAACTACCTCTATGTTATTGTCTTTAATAGATAAATGCATCTTCAACTCTCATCAGAGTTTTTTTGCAAACCAAATTGATTCCTATACCTACCTATAATTGATGATCAAACAAATAATAACAAATTGCATAATATTTAGTTATAAATAGAACATCCATATCATATCCCTTTCTTTCCAGGCTCAAGAATCAACATGGAATAGGGTTAGAATACGGGAAGATTTGTAGTGGAGAGAAGTGAAGTGGATTCAATAAAAAAAATCATGCCATATATATGTATATAATTCAAAAACAATAAAAATTAGATTGGCTCTGAAATAATACTTTGAAGTAATACTTCGTTATTACTTATGGTAGAGACATGAGAGACATAAGACCTATAATGAGGCACTCAGAAAGAACTGTTTGTAATAAAACATAATTCTATATAGATATGTGGGGGTTCCACTGGGCTTTCTAATTCTAAAGTATATAAAACTTGATTCTTTTCCTTGCACTTTACAATATTTTCAGCTATATAACAAACACCATGGCCAGTTGTGTGGTATTTGCTTTCATTTTTCAAAACTGTGTTGTTTCCTCTTGAGAATTTAGTAATAAAAATAAAGAAAAATATTTACAAAATCCCACATGACCCCATTGAAGTAAAGTAACATGTATAATATATGCACATTATTATTGATTTCTGTAAACTGTTACAAATTAATGACGTATTCTTTGGATGTGGAAATAAAAAAAAAACAAATGCACATTGTTTTACATTCTAATTTTATGCATGCATTGTATATGTGTATGTGCTCACCTAAGCTCATATGTGTTAATATATGTATGTAGGCATGGAGGTCAAAGACTGACATTGTCTTTCTTTGTTTCTCTTTACCTTACTTTTATTCTTACATTTTAGTTTTTTTTTTTTTGTGTATGATACAGTCTCTCATTCAATGCAATTGTGCTTCATGCATTAAGTTTAGCTGGAAGTGAGTCTGCAAAATCTGTATTTGTTCCACCCTAGAAAGGATTACTGATTTATATGCCAACACGCCTGGCTTATTATGTAGGTGCTGGGGATCAGAACTCAGATTCTCATGCTTGAAATTTTACACATGGAGCTGTCTCGCTGTTCTCCATATTCTGTTTTCTCAAAAGCAATGTAGCCTGTTCTACACCTATACCCATATATGTTTATTATTTTATCTTTGGTTTGTGTAAATACAATCCTATAATATTAAATAAATCAATAAGAAAGGGCTTAGATGTAATGCAATGCACAAGTTTTATTATATTCCTTTATCTGATAGTTACCTACACATTTTTTAAATCATCCAGTATTCTCTTTATCAGGGGCTTAAAGAAGCAGAGAAAATGGCCATAAAAATTGAACAGTGGAAAAATGAGTCCAGTGGAGTTGAAAAGAGAACAATATTTGTTTTCTAGCTTCTGTGACAAATTTTTATAATAGCAGTAAACAAAAAGGAGAGAAAGGACAAACACAAAACAATGTAGACTTGGAAGAATAAAAGTATCAGACATTCTCTTGGCCAAGAAATATCTGAATTCCTCTAGGGTAGTGTTTTCAGCCATACAAGTAAGTCCCTAAGCAGAGAACAAAATAAGCTATGTGTTACTGTGTTACTTTGTTGGAAAAAAAATCACTCCTTCTAAGAAGCGGGAACAAAATACTTACAGGAAGTAGAGGGTGAGAGGGACTTGGAAGGAAAAAGAGGGGCAGGATCATATGATATGCAGAGGGTCAGAATTTGAACAGAAGTGTGTAATTAGGGGATGGGGAACTGGAGGTAGCCACCAGCAAGTCCCAGATGTTAGGAAAGCAAGAGGCTCTTAGGACCCAACAGGGATGAGGTTAGCTGAAATGCCCAACAAAGGGGAGGGAGAACCTGCAGAGACCATATCAAGAGGTTAGGCAAGGCCCTCAATTGTGGGATGGGGCCACCCACCCTTCTCAAAATTTTATCCCAGAATTGCTCCTTTCTAAAGGAAATTCAGAGACAAAAAGTGGAGTAGAAACTGAAAGAAAGGTCATCCAGAGACTGTCTCACCTGGGGATCCATCCCGTATACAGTCACCAAACCCAGATACTATTGCTGATGCCAAGAAGTGCTTGCTTACAGGAGCCTGAAATCGCTGTCTACAAAGGCTATGCAAGAGCCTGACAAATACAGAAGCGAATGCTTGCTGCCAACCATTGAACTGAGAACTGGGTCCCCATTGGAGAAGTTAGAGAAAGAACTGAAGGAACTGAAGGAGTTTGCAACCCAATAGGAAGAACAATATCAAGCAATCAGACCTCCCAGATATCCCAGGCTCTAAACCACCAACCAGAGAGTACACATTGAGGGACCTGTGGCTCCAGCAGCATATGTACCAGAGGACAGCATTGTCTGGCATCAATAGGAGAGAGCCCTTGGTCCTATGCCAGGAAGGGAAGGTGGGAGTGGATGTGTAGGAAGTGGAGCATCCTCATAGAATCAGGGCGGGGGAGGGGTGGGAGATGGGAGGATCAGGAAAAGGAAAAACATTTGAAATGTAAATACTTAAAATATCCAATAAAAATGCTGGAGAAAAATCAATATCCTTAAATATCCCTATAACCTTCCCAATTTCATTATAATTCTCTGCAGAAATACATACTTGGATATGATTCTCTGTCTCAACATGAATAAAAATATCTTTGAGGATCTCTTACCCTGATACTTCTTTACCATACTAGTATAAGAGAATAACATTATACGGATTTAAGAAATGTTCCATTCATTCGTTTACTCGTTTATTTAGTGGCTGTGTGTGGGCGCATGTGCAGTAATGAGTGGGAGTGGTCAGGACGCAACTTTCACAAGTTCCTTACTCTCCTTCCATCATATGAGTCCCAGGAAACAATTCAGGTTATTCATCCGGTTTGGTGGCAAGCACTATTGCACCATTAACTATTTCTTTAGCCATATCTGCTTAATTTTTAAAGAATAAGTTTAAAGGTAGCCATCAGCAGCATTGACATCTAGAGAAAATATTTATACTTCCTTTTGTTTTGGGCATCTTGCTTGTTTCTTTTCATTTTTTTTCCCATTCTATGTAGACCAAAGTGATGTTCAGTTATTTATACAAAGCAAGATAGTTTTTAATTCATATTCTTCCAATTTCTGTTTCTGTAGTTCTGAGAAATAAGTCATGTAACAAAGTAGCCTACTACATTTACAAAATACTGGCCCTCGTGTATTTTGTTACAATAACAAAAAATGAACTGTTGAAATATAGAAAATAAAGAGTTGAATATAGTCTGTTTTCATAAACGAATGTGTTACAATCACCACAGCAAGCAACATTAATGAAAATATTCCATACATAAAGTGAATTATTCTGAGTTTTCTTGAAAGGAACCAGTTTACTTGAAGAATTTGTCTGAGCATTGTAGAGCTCAAAGAAAATGATTAAATTCTAGAACTTAGAATTGTGTCATCTGCCTCGTTTATTGGAAGGTAAGATGACAGAAATTTGAACATCAGCCTCACAGTGTGTCATTGTTTTACTATAGCATTTAGTACTGAACCCGAAGCTATGGTTGCTCATTGAACTTCTAAGAAATCTCATGATAGGTAAGAATGGGTAGATAAGAATGTTGGTGTCAGGGTGTGCGGATAATTAATTATTATTTTACTGTGTTGCCCTGGAAGAACAGCCAGGTTGCTCATAGCACTTTTTAAAATATAGTCCTATTTGAGCATTTTTTTAACATTTTAAATTCTCATTGGAAAAATAACCCAACCCATTAAAACTATGCACATAACATAGAAAGATTAAATGCCATTTGAGAGAAGGGACAGGCCTTCATACTGTCTGATCTCACAGTCCCAGAAGAAAGAATTATTGAACATGATATCTGTTGTTCCCCATAGGCTATGATGAGAATTCCATTCCATGGCACTTGATGGTTGGATAAGGTGAGTTCCTGCCACAGTGAAATCATAAACTCTACTAAACAAAAGCATGATCAACCTTGTTGAGAGCTTATACTAACATCACAGGAAGCTTCAAGTTTCTTAACCTGAAGGTTTAATTTTATATGACAGCGAAGGAGTTTACTTGTGCATCATGAAAGAAATTTCATTCAATCTTCCATTTTTTTTCTCTCCATACTTAGAGATAATTTGAAGGAAGTGTATATCGCTTTATTGAGCCCTAAAGGTTAGTGTGTTTCCAGGAGAATAGAAGAAAGGAAAAGTGTTACCGAGTGACCATCTTGTCTAGAGAGTGTCTTTTGAATTCTTTAAAATTTATACATTATAAATTAAATTATTGTTTTTTAATTTCCTATTCAACATTACCACAAAACTAATAAATTTTTGTGTTTACTATTTAGTTTACTCTTGTGTATGTTTTTCCTAAAGTTTTATTTTTATATGTATTTTTCCTTTTATGTTCTTTCATTGGTAGTTATTAAAGTTATTCTATTTAATTTTAGCTATATTATTTATTTGTGCAGTTTTTTATTAAATCTTGGGAAAGTAATCACTTGGCTATTGTATTTACAAAATAGTAATGGATTATGTTCTTTTAGCTTAATCTTTTCTAGTTTGAATATATATTGTAAGTCCAAATCAATTCCTTAACTTATAATTGTACAAATATCCTTTAATTGTGGAGCTGGTTTTATTTACACGCATACATCCTCATATTATTGACCAATCGGCTCATATTTATTCAATCTATGTTTTCCTAGTGAATGAATTTTGATGTTTTGAGAGATATTTATTTTATTATCAGAAGATACAATTACCTAGAATAATTATTACAAGGTTATAGGATTTTTCCTTTTATATTGTTGAAGATAAACTTATTAGTGTTACTCATTTTATAAATGTTCCTACAATTTTTAAATAACTCAAGAAATAGTTGTAATGAGGACCTTTATATAGTACAACCAAGTTAAATAGCAGGATCTTTAATTGTTTCGGGGCCATTTAGAATCTCAGTGTAAACACACAACACACATCTTTGTTTCAAGATGATGATAAAAATATTTGGAAATGAACTAAAAGATGCCGCACACACATCAACTACATTTCATAGTGTGGAATGCACTATGCACCTTGCCAGAGTAGAAAAGGCATAAGCAGCCTTAGCTCTATAAACTACAAAAACAACCTTTCAGGAGGGACATGTGTACCCACTTGTGATTAAATTTGAGGCCCAGTTCAAAGAACATAATCCATGACTGGCACGATAAATCTATTTAAAACCCATGGCGGGGAAAGATCCTTCAAGGAAAGTTTGTTAGGCAATGGTTCTAATGCCTTGTCTTAATTTGGCTTCAAAAATTCATATGGAATCTACGTGTTCAGACACTGAGGGTCCTTGTCCCCAATTGTTTTGATTGATCAATAAAGATTCAGTGTTCAGAATCTTTTAAGCACATATATTTAAAAATATTCTCAGCCTTAATTTAAAAAGAATTTAGTGAATTCCGGTTGAATGTAAAAAAAAAAAAATCATGGCTCCATAATGTACTAAGAATAAGTGAATGTTGACTTAATTAAGTCTAAACAAGAATTTCATTCTGTCCTTCCCAATGTGTAGGGGTTGTTGTGGATGAAGGGGCTGGAAGAATTTAGGAACCCAAAGACACTGAGAAGGAAATGCTAGCTCCTTGCAATACCATGTGCTATTGCAGTAATTATCACTCATTAGATATGGATGCCTTACCTGGGTCTGTACAAGGAAATGTCTGCCAGGAGAGAGGAATAGATGGTATTCAGGGCACCCTTCTTGTCAATGTGAAGTACTTCCTATTTATCCATTCATGAAAAGGGGAAGTTATGGCTTACATACAAAAGGTATGTAACCACCGGTCCTCTCATCAGATTCCTGTGAATAATTCCAACATTCCCATCCAATGGTCTTGGAGGTGATCCTAATTAAACTAGTCTGGGCATAAAAGAAAACAAAAAGTAATGTCTGGGAAGAGACTGCTAATGAGCAGATAGAATTATAGGTGTGGTACAATCATAAGAACATAGAGAGAATAACAAGAATATCACATATAAATGTATAAAACTATCAAAAACACCTTAATTAATAAAAAGACCTTTTCATTTTTCTTTACTAATTTATTAATGTATTCTTCTTTCACATATTACATCCAGACCATAAAGACCATAATTTCCCCTTTCATGTTCCCCCCTGTCTAATTTCTTTATAAGGGCACAAAGTGCTACGAAATTTTTCTTAGTATATCTTTGTGTGTGTACGTGTGCATGTGCGTGCATGCGTGTGTGTGTGTGTGTGTGTGTGTGTGTGTGTGTGTGTGTGTAATATATGGGATACTCTGCAAATTTAAGTGTCATCCCCGTACAGGAGCCATACTAATCTTCTCTGTATTGTATAAACTTTAGACTATATGAGGTTGAATGAAGCATGCCTTTGCTTTCAATTGTAATAATGCTCTACTTTATTCTTCTGAACATATTTATTTGTTTTTTTCTTATTTATTGGATATTTTTATATTTACATTTCAAACGTTATTCCCTTTCCCGGTTTCCTGGACATAAGTCCCCTAGCCTATCCCCTTTCCCTTCTTCTATAAGGGTGTTCACCTCCCCTTTCCCCACTTATACCCCACAGACATACCTCTACAATGGGTGTCCAACCTTGGTAGGACCAAGGGCTTCTCCTTCCATTGGTGCCAACAAGGTCATCCTCTGAAACATATGCAGCTGGAGCTATGGATAGACTTTGGGTAGTGGTTTAGTAACCGGGAGTTCTGGTTGGTTGGCATTGTTGTTCTTATGGGGTTCCAAACCCATTCAGCTCTTTCAATCCTTTCTCTAAATCCTCCAATGGGCATCCTGTTCTAAGTTCAATGGTTTGCTCCTTACATTCACCTCTGTATTTGACATGCTCTGGCTCCGTCTCTCAGGAGACATCTATATCCAGTTCCTGTCAGAATGCACTTCTTAGCTTCATCAGTCTAATCTAGTTTTGGTGGAGATATATATATTTAATGTGGGGCAGGATCTGAATGGGCATTCCTTCATTCTCTGCACCAAACCTTGCCTCCTTATCCCCTCTTATGAATATTTTTGTTCCCCCTTTTAAAAAGGATTGAAGTATCACAATTTGGTCATCTTTCTTCTTGAGCTTCATGTGGTAGTGGATTTCATCTTGGGTAAATTTGAGCTTTTTGGCTAATATCTGCTTATCGGTGAGTGCATAACATGTGTGCTTTCCTGTGATTGGGTTATCTCACTCGGCATGATATTTTCTAGTTACATCCATTTCCCTATGAATTTCATAGTCATTGTTTTTGATACCTGAGTAATATTCACATTGTGTAGATGTACCAAATTTTGTGTATCCATTCCTCTGTTGATGGGCATCTGGAATCTTTCCAGCTTCTGGCTATTATAAATAAGGCTGCTATGAATAGAGTGGAGCATGTGTCTTTGTTGTATGTTAGAACCTCTTTTGGGAATATATGCCCAGGAGAGGTAAAACTGGGTTCTCAGGTAGTGGAATGTCCAATTTTCTGAGGAACCTCCAGATTGATTTCCAGAGTGGTTGTAACAGTTTGCAATCCCACCAAAAATGGAGGAGTGTTCCTCTTTCCCTACATCCTGGCGAGCACCTGTTGTTACCTGTGTTTTTGATCTTAGCCATTATGATTGGTGTGAGGTGGAATTTCCACATTGTTTTGATTTGCATTTCTCTAATGACTGAAGTTATTCTTTATTTCTTTAGGTACTTCTCAGGCATTCGATATTCCTCAGCTGAGAATTCTTTGTTTAGCTCTGTAGCCCATTTTTAATAGGGTTATTTGGCTCTCTGGAGTCTAACTTCTTGAGTTCCTTGTATATTTCCGATATTAGCACTCTATCAGATGTAGGATTAGTAAAGATCTTTTCCCAATCTGTTGGTTGCCATTTTATCTTAATGACAGTGTCCTTTGCCTTACAGAAGCTTTGCAGTTTTATGAGGTCCCATTTGTCAATCTTTATTCTTAGAGTATAAGCCAATGTTTTGTTAAAGAAATTTTCTCCAGTGCCCATGTGTTTTAGACTCTTCCCAACTTTTTCCTCTATTAGTTTGAGTTTATCTGGTTTGATGTGGAGGTCTTGATCAACTTAGGCTTAAGCTTTGTACTGGGAGATAATGGATCAATTGGCATTCGTCTACACGGAGACCTCCAGTTGAACCAGCACCATTTGTTGAAAATGCTGTCTTTTTTCCATTGGATGGTTTTAACTCCTCTGTCAAATATCAAGTGACCATAGGTGTGTGGGCTCATTTCTGGGTCTTCAATTCTATTCCACTGATCTACCTGCCTGTCTCTGTACCAATACCATACAGGTTTTTTTTGTTTTTTTGTTTTGTTTTGTTTTGTTTTTTATCACTATTGCTCTGTAATACTGCTTGAGGTCAGGGACGGTTTTTCTCCCATAAGTCCTTTTATTGTAGAATATAGTTTTCACTATCCTAGGTTTTTTGTTCTTACAAATGAATTTGCAAATTGCTCTTTCTATCTCTATGAAGTATTGAGTGGGAATTTTGTTAGGAATTGCATTGAATCTGCAGATTGCTTTTGGCAAAATGCTATTTTTACTATATTAATCCCACCAATCCATGAGCATGGGAGATCTTTCCATTTCTGAGATCTTCAAATTCTTTCTTCAGAGACTTGAAGTTCTTGTCATACAGAACTTTCACTTGCTAGGTTAAAGTTACACCGAGGTATTTTATATTGTTTGGTACTATTGTGAAGGGTGTCATGTCCTTAATTTCTTTCTAAGCCTGTTTATCTGTTGAGTAGGAGAAGGCTACTGATTTGTTTGAGTTAATTTTATACCCTGCCACTTTGCTGAAGTTGTTTATCAGGCTTAGTAATTATCTGATGGAACTTTTGGGGTCACATAAGTATACTATCATATCATCTGCAAATAATGGTATTTTGACTTCTCCCTGTCCAATTTTTATCCCTTTGACCTTTCGTTTCTTGATTGTTCTCCGTAGGACTTTGAGAACTATATTGAATAAGTAGGGAGAGAGTAGGCAGCCTTATATAGTCCCTGATTTTAGTGGAATTGTTTCAAGTTTCTCTCCACATATTTTAATGTTTGTTACTGGTGTGCTGTATGTTTCTGTATAGGCCTTGATCTTGATCTTTCTAAGACTTTTATCATGCAGGGTGTGGAATTTTGTCAAATGTTCTCTCAGCCCCTAATGAAATGATCATGTAGTTTTTATCTTTGAGTTTGTTTACATAGTAGATTACACTGATGGATTTCCGTATATTGCAACATTCCTGAATCCTGATGAAGCCTACTTGATCATGATGGATGATCATTTTGATGTGCTCTTGGATTTGGTTATTTTTGAGAATTTTATTGAGTATTTTTCTGTCAATATTCATAAGGCAAATTAGTCGAAGTTTTCTTTCTTTGTTGGGTCTTTGTGTGGTTTAGGCATAAACATAATTGTGGTTTCATAGAAGGAATTGGGTAGTGCTCTCACTGTTTATGTTTTGTGGAATAGTTTGGACAGTGTTGCTTTGAACTCTTCTATGAAGGTCTGATAGAATTCTGCACTAAACCCATTTGGTCCTATGCTCTTTATGATTGGGAGATTTTAAAAACTGCTTCTATTTCTTTAGGTGTTATACAGTTGTTTAGATTGTATATCTGTTCCCGATTTAACTTTGGTACCGTGTATTTGTCTAGAAAATTGTCCATTTCCTCCAGATTTTCCAGCTTTGTTGAAAATAGGCTTTTGTAGTAGGATCTGATGATTTTTTTTTGATATTCCTTGCATTCTGTTTTTATGTCTTTCTTTTCATTTCTGATTTATTTTTAATTTGGATACATTATCTGTGCCCTCTGGTTAGTCTGGCTAAGGATATATCTATCTTACGGATTCATTCAAAGTACCAGCTTCTTTTTTTTTTTTTTTCTTTTTTTTTTTTTTTTTTTTTGATTCTCTGTATAGTCCTTTTTTGTTTCTACTTGGTTGATTTCAGCCCTGAGTTTGATTATTTCCTGTCTTTTACTCCTCTTGGGTGTATTTGCTTCTTTTTGTTCTAGAGCTTTTAGGTGTGCTGTCAAGTTGTTGATGTATGCTCTCTCCTGTTTCTTTCTGCAGGCACTCAGAGCTATGAGTTTTTCTTTTAGCACTGCTTTCTTTATGTCCCATAAGTTTGGGTATTTTTTGCCTTCATTTTCATTAAATTCTAAGAAGTCTTTAACTAACTTTCTTTCTTTCTTTCTTTCTCTTTCTCTCTCTCTCTCTCTCTCTCTCTCTCTCTCTCTCTCTCTCTCTCCCTTCCTTCCTTCTTCCTTCCTTCCTTCCTTCCTTCCTTGACCAATCATTGACCATTCCATGAACAATGACCTCATTGTATAGAGCCTTGTACAACTTCCAAGTATATGTTGGCTTTCTTTCATTTTTATTGTTATTGAAGACCAGCCTTAGTCCACGGTGATCTGATAGGATGTATGGGATTATTTGTATCTTCCTATATCTGTTGAGGCCTGTTTTGTGGTCGATTATATGGTCAATGTTTGAGAAGGTACCATGAGGTGGTATAAAGAAGGTATATCTTTTTGTTTAAAGTATTCTATAAATATCTTTTAAGTCCATTTGGTTCATAACTTCTGTTAATTTCTCTATGTCTCTGTAAGGTTTCTTTTATGAATGTAGGTGCCTTTGCATTTGGAGCAAAGTAATTTAGGATCGATGTTTTATCTTGGTGGATTTTTCCTCTGATGCATATGAAGTTTCCTTCCTTAGTCTTTTTGATGACTTTTGGTTTAAAGTCAATTTTATTTGATGTTATGTTAGAATGGCTACTCCAGCTTGTTTCTTCACACCATTTGCTTGGAAAGTTGTTTTCTAGCCTATTTCTCTGAGGTAATGTCTATCTTTGTCTCTGAGGTGTGTTTCCTGTAGGGAACAAAATGGTGGGTCTTCTTTATGTATCCAATCTGTTAGTCTATGCCTTTTTATTGGGGAATTGAGTCCATTGATGTTAAGAGACTTTAAGGAATAGTGATTGTTGCTTCCTGTTAGTTTTGTTGTTAGAGGTAGATTTTGTTTGTCTCTCTTCTTTTGGTTTCATTGCAAAGAGATTACTTTCTTGCTTTTTCTAATGTGTAGTTTCCCTCCTTGTGTTGAAGTTTTCCATCTATTATTCTTTGTAGCACTGGATTTGTAGAAAGATATTATATAAATTTGGTTTTGTCATGGAATATCTTGGTTTCTCCCTCTATGTTGATTGAGGATATTGCTGCATACAGTATCATGGGCTGGCATTCGTGTTCTCTTAGGGCCTGTATGATATCTGCCCAGGATTTTCTGGCTTTCATAGTCTCTGGTTAGAAGTCTGGTGTAATTCTGATATCTGCCTTTATATGTTACTTGACCTTTTTCCCTTACTGCTTTTAATATTTTTTCTTTGTTTTGTGAGTTTGGTGTTTTGACTGTTATGTGTCAGGAGAAATTTCTTTTTCTGGTCCAATCTATTTGGAGTTCTGTATGCTTCTTGTATGTTTGTGGGCATCTCTTTCTTTAGGTTAGGGAAGTTTTCATCTATAATTTTGTTGAAGATATATACTGGCCCTTTAAGTTGGGAGTTTTCACTTTTTTCTATACCTATTATCCTTAGGTTTGATCTTCTCATTGTGTACTGGATACCCTGGATCTTTTGAGCTAGTAGCTTTTTGTGTTTTACATTATCTTTGACTGTTATGTTGATGTTTTCTATGGTATCTTTTGCCCCTGAGATTCTCTCTTCTTTCTCTTGTATTCTGTTGGTAATCTATGACTCCTGATCTCTTCCCTAGGTTTTCTATCTCTATGGTTGTCTCCTTTTGTGCTTTCTTTATTCTTTCTATTTCCCTTTTTAAATCCTGGACAGTTTTGTTCTATTCCTTCACCTGTTTGGTTGTGTTTTCCTGCAATTCTTTGTTTCTGTGTTTACTCTTTCTTCTTTCTGTGTTTCTTCTACTTGTTTACTTGTGTTGTCCTGTGGTTCTTTAAGGGAGTTATTTATGTCCTTCTTAAAGTCCTCTTTCATCATCATAAAATGTGATTTTTAAATCTAAATCTTGCTTTTCCAGTGTGTTTGGATATCCAAAATCTGCTTTTTTGTGAGAACTGTGCTCAGATGATGCCAAGTATTCTTGGTTTCTGTTGCTTAGCTTCTGGAGCTTGCCTATAGCCATCAGGTTGTCTCTGGTGTTAGATTGTCTTGTTGTCTCTGACAGTGGCTTTACGTTCCTGTAGAAATATGTGTCAGCATTCCTGTAGACCTGTTTTCTTTCAGTTGGATGTGGGAACAGAGAGCTCTGCTCTCAGGTGTTTAGGTTTCAGCTCTTGGCACATTCAGAAGCCCAAAGGGTCCTGCCCCTGACTGCTCCCAGATCCCTGTGCCCAGGGAGCACAGAAGGCAGTAGGTGATTTCCTCTTAGGTCAAGAATGTGGGCAGAAAGTGGTTGTTTCCTCTGAGGTCTCAGGAGTGTCAGTACTTCTGAGGGTCCAGCTCCCTCCCCCAAAGGATTTGTAGCAGGCAGAAGCAACAAATTCTGTATTCCTGTATCCAGAGGCATTATG
The DNA here is from genome assembly GCF_011064425.1 of Rattus rattus. Classification (NCBI taxonomy): domain Eukaryota; kingdom Metazoa; phylum Chordata; class Mammalia; order Rodentia; family Muridae; genus Rattus; species Rattus rattus. The sequence continues at coordinate 36,665,175 of NC_046164.1, read as the reverse complement.
CATTTTCCTCTTGGATCAGGGAGGTGGGCAGAAGTGGGCAGAAGTGGCAGTCTTTTCTGCCTTCTCAGGATTGTCTGCATTTCTGGGAGTTCAGCCTTCTCACCCACTGGATTTGGGTGCACAGAGTTTTGGGATTGGTTTAGTTCAGTTCTGGACACAGCCAGAAACCAGAAGTGTCCTGTTCCAGAAAACTTCTGCCTTTGTGTGCCCTGAGTCCACCAGACCAGTCACTTGGAGCAGAAAAGATGGTCTTACCTCTGATCTCAGGTGTGTAAGTGTTCCTGGAGAGTGACTTTTAGCTCTTGGTGCAGGCAGAAATCCAAAGTATCCGGTCCCTGACTGCTCTTAGGTTCCTGTGCCCAGGGGTACACAAATGGCAATAGGCAATTTTCTCTTAGGTCAGGAATGTGGACAACAAGTAGTTGTCTCCTCTGAGTTCTCAGGAATGTCAGCACTTGTTGGGTCCAGCTCTGTCCCCTATGGGTTTTGGGTGCATGGAGTTGTGTACTGGTTCAGTTCAGTTCTGAGCGCAGGCAGAAACCAGCAGGTTCCTGCTGATGACTGTTACTGATACATATTTTTATGATAAAATATATTAATAAATATATGATATGAATTCATCCAGTTTTGGCAAAGATATATTAGAGTCTCAGTCATTTAATGTTCAGTTGAATTAGGCAAATTTAAATTAAGGATACCTGAGTTAGATTGATAAGTATAATCAGTCTTATTTTTCTTATGTTTAGGAAATGACGTTTCCTCATATAATAACATTTTATATGCTATAAGATATTATGACTACAATTAAAGTAATTTATTTTTCTCAGTATTTGTATAGACTTAACTTGTATGTCTATGTTTCAAAGTGCTTATATAGTTTGTATAAGTTTTCTCATAACAGATTTAACATTCTATTGGTTGGGGAATCAATTATGCCAATTTCATCTTTCCTATAAAATTTACATACCTGGTGAATATTTATAAATTCATATTCAAATAATTTGATATGTGTCCATAAATTCTAGCTGTTACATATAACAGCAATGTGTCTTGGTATAATTAACAATTTTATGTGTAGATTATATACAATATCTTTAGCTTATATATATATATTTTCTGCCCAAAACATTTATTCTATGATATACTTTATATTTGATTCATGACAAGGTAATTGTATCTTTTATAACCTACACTATAATAAATAATATAATCACAACTTGTACTTAGGATATACATTTATATATACTCAAATAACTATATATAGTCATAGACATTCTATTATTGTGTTTCTTCCCCTAAAACTTATTTTTTGCTTTATCTTCATGTGGTGGTTTGAATAAAACTATTAACAACAGGCTCATATATTTGAATCTTTAGTCATTATAGTGTGTCAATGTTTGAGAGGGTTTACAGGGTGTGTCATTGGGGGTTCGGTTTAAAGTTTCAATTTAAATTAAAATGCTAGGCTTAGCTCTCCCTTTTAGCCTAGAGAATGTAGCTTTTGACTACTACTATAGTGCCCTATGTGCCAATTAAAAACTTTCTTTTAATACTAAGAACTACCTTAATCATGTGACTCTTAACAGAACTAGAACAGTAACTAAGATACCTCATAAAGTAACTTCTTTTTACACTGAAAAAATGTTATTTTTTTTCTGATTACACTGAGATTACATGCATATTGTGCTATCATCCTTATTCTTTTTACACTGCTCAAATATTTTTTTCTGAGTACCCTGAGATCACATGCATATTGTGTTAACATTCTTATTCCTAAAGGTCTGTGACACTTTAACAATGTGTACCTTATTACAAGGAATACTAAATAAAGGTAAGACTTGTCATATTTTGTATTTTATATTTAATAAAATAACAACAAAACGTCTCTTCCGAGATTTTACTCTTGTTGCTTTAGCTGTCAAAGGAAGCTATTAAAATAAATCTAATGATGAAAAAAAAAGAATTCATAGACAATTAAAATCTCTTTTTAGAATACTAGAATTCTTTTTCATTTTTACTTATGGGCATGTGCCCTTCTCTCTTATTCTCTCTGTGTCTCTCTCTCTCTCTCTCTCTCTCTCTCTCTCTCTCTCTCTCTCTCTCTATCTCTCTGTGTCTCTGTGTGTGTGTGTGTGTGTGTGTGTGTGTGTTGTGTGTGTCTCTGTTACTTCCCAGTATTCATTTCCTCTCTCTATCTCTCTCTATCTCTCTGTTTCTCTGTCTCTCTTTCTCACTGTCTCTGTGTGTTTGTGTGTGTGTGTGTGTGTGTGTGTGTGTGTGTGTGTGTGTGTGTGTGTGTGTGTGTGTGGTATATGAACAAGTAACATACATACTCAGATAAGATGTTGGTAGAATTTATGATACTAGAGATATAGGCAGTTTGGAGTTGAAAATAAGGAAGGATATCTGGGATAGCCGATAAGTTAACTTGTTTCTAGAAGACAAACAATGCTCTAAGACACAATTTTAATATAATATGATCCTTAATAATTTTAATCAATTCTATACATGGGATTTTATCTTCAAAGTTGTAGAAATAGTGATTTAACACTAGTTTGACTCTGAACAATCCAAATGAAATCCCCATAGGTATTACTATTACTTGACAGGAGAGCCTTGTATTAAAAATTAAAAATAAAACTATGGTGTAAAATTTTGTAAATCTCCATGAAATCACATCCCCTAAAGAGTTAGAAATATGGTTGTCATTGGGAGGGGATTATTCTGTGAGGGCATAATCCTCATGAATGGGGTAAATATCCTTACCACAGAGGCATAGAAGAGCTTATTGGCTACTTCTATCACGTAGGAATCAAAGAAACTGAACAGTGAAGCAAAAAAATAGTCCCTCAGCAAATCAAGACTATCCTGGTTTATTAACCTTGGAATGCACTTTCTTAAACAACTGTAAGAAATACACTTCTATTTTTAATAAGCTATCCATTCAATGGTAGTTTGTTTCATTGACCTATGGTCTGAGCCAGGTGTCAAATGCACCCAGATCAACAGTTTCTTGAAGTAAAACGGGATCTTATTAATTTACTTTAAATTAATAAATATTTTCAGATTAAATTTACTTTAATAAATAGTAGGGTACCAAATTTTTAAATAAAGTTTAATATAATTTTAAACAAGTAATATTATAGTTTTTGACCAACAAATAAATTTAAAGCAAACTAATACACTTAACTGAACATCAATTTTACTATTTATTATAAGATTAAACTTATATATAAAATTTCTCTCTTTGTAGTCAATTTGGTTTGTATTTTATTTCTTACTCCTTTTTTAGCTTATCTTTTCTTTTTTGCTTTTGTAAGTCACTAATGACTTATTTGATTTCTTCCTTTCATGCTCTTTTTAATTTCCTTTATTTTATGTGTTCTTTGTTTTATTATATCTTCTCAAAGTCAGAGTGATTTCAGCAGGGAGAATATAGAAATATGTGACTTCATCTGTTATATTCTAACAGAACTCAGAGTTTCCTCTTTAGGCTATTTCAATTCAAAAACAGGGCTCTGGGAAATATGAAATAAGAATAATAAAGATCAACAGAATAAAATATTCATATAATATACTTAGTATTATGCATTGTATAAGAATTTTAAATAAGTCATTTTATTTAAACCCAACAGCAGTCTGAGGTTTTAAATGTCATTATCTGGAGACAGCCATTCCTAATATTATTCTTCAGTTATCTCTAGAGATAACATTAAAGGTATGGAACTCATGTGTTGAACAACATAAAATAATGATTCATAGTTTAATTTTTATGAACTGTGATAAATATCTATACATTAATAAACATTTGCTCTTAACTCTTGACTATTTTAATAGTTATTTTCTCATATAATATTTTAAGATACTGTCATGAATGGATTCAAAGTAGGAATTTTAGACAATTATATAATTAGGAATCAATTTTGACATTTATATTCTTACTATAACTCACTTCTCCTTCTACCTAAGTAGGTGTGTAGACTCAGACACACATACTTTCATGTGGCGAAAATACATTATAAAGTCTCTGTTTACTTAACTGTGCTTGAGCATAACAAAGCTCACATATGGAAAACTTGAATTAGAAAAGAGTAATTTTCAGAGAACACAACTGCATTAAGTAAAGAATGCATATTGCTTTTATTATTTAAAATAATTGAATGAGAACAATATTTGTTTCAAAGTATATATATATATATACATACATACATATATATCATCTAATTTACACTAATCAAAATAGTTTATATGAGTGAAAGTATTTTATAAATCCAAAATAAGTATGATGTGAAATAGAAAAGCACACAGTTTATGCATATTTACTAATAAATTTTTCATAAATATTAAAAAAGATCATTTTAAATGTTACTGATTAAGGGTGCACTTTTAAATTGCCCCTGAAAGGCATTTGTAACCAAATTTTGTGATTTGACGTGCTTTCCTAGAACCCACAGGGCTGAAAGAGAGAACGGATCCCCACCTGTTGTCCTCTTATTTTTTTTTTCCTGACAAGTGGCATGGATACCCCAAACTGCCCCACAGACATACACATTAAAACAAAAGTTTCATTTCAACCTGTTTCTTTTAAGAACCCAGGTGAAGGTTGGGCCCCAGCTAATAAGAAACTGCATTCTGTTTGTTTCTGTATTCTTCTCTCATACATTACATCTAGACAGTTGTTTTCCCCACCATACACTTTTCCCAGTTCTCCCTACTCCCCTGTCCCCCAGATATGCTCCAAACTGCTTTCCTAACTAAATATGTCACATGCATGGCAAAGATTTTATTGTTTCCCTTTTGATATATTTGCATAGAAATTCTGTAGTTTGTAGGGGGAAAGGAGTAGCAGGATGGAGTGAGATAGAGTGCTCATATATCAAATTCTTAAAAACATTGAACAAACAACAACCAGAATATGTGATTGCTATTAAGCTAGGGCTGAGAGCTTCAGTTCACAAGAGGCCAGTACCACTAAAGGGAATCATTTGCTCTACTAGAAAGGAAGTGAGTAATGAGACAACATCCGAGCCCTCTATCTCCCTTCATCAACAGTAACATCTGCCTTGGCAGCACACTTGGGATGTCCGTGACCCTGACCACGCTCCAAAGATATTAACAAATGCAATTTATGTTTGTACAAACTAGACATGAAACTAAAACACCAAGAAAATATAAGTAAAAAATAATTGTCATATTATGTCTGAAGTAACTAATATGTTCTGCCAAAAATGAATGTTGGAAGGTTACTCTGACCCTCATCCGACATTGATATAATTGTGTCTTTACGGACTTCGCCTTCAAAATCTCTGTACCTTTGTGCTTTGGCACCAACAGATTCTGAGCCATTAGCCCTGTGCTGGCTATTGGCCAAAATGAAAGGTCTGATATACCGTTAATTGTTTGATCTACATGTTGTCTATATTTTTTTTTCATATTTCTTATTTTAGGAAAATGGATGTAGGTTACCAGGGGCTGAAATACAAGCTCTGATTAGTAGAAGATCAGTACTAGTGAGGTGAAATCTACTGAGAGGCATTTTCTCAGGGTCAACACACACCAGCTGTGGTCCAGGGAGTAAACCACAGCTGCATCTTCAAACTTGGCTCCATAGTGCAAGTTTTGAAGGCATAATGGGTTCTTGGAAATACATGGATATTATTACAGTGTGGGAGGATCAGAGTCCCAGAAGGGAAGCTGGACAAAGGATTTGTGATGGAGTAGCCATAGGTGCAGTAGAATAGGTATTTGAGATGTCACGGGAAGCTTGTCAAGGACTGTTTCAGGTGAATAACAGATCTGTTAAGAGCCCACAAGAGTAGGATTATAATAGGGGATCCACCTAACATTTCAGAACTAGAAATTTATGATTGATACTGAGACATCACACATCACATTAAGCTGCAAGAATATGAACTAAAGTGCTGGAGTTTTGTTTTGTTTAATTGTGATTTGTCTCATACTCTGCTTTCTTCCTTTTGGGATAAGAAACTAGATAATTTATTTTGGATTTCTTAGGAATCCGTAAGCAAGAGTTTAGAGTTGGAAAGCAAGAGAGCTGTAAAGTGATCTCAGCTTTTGAATCATTGGATTGTTTAAATAGACTGTGGGACTTTTAAACTTATATTGTAATTTTCCTTTCAACTAGGATGTGTAGAAAGAAAAAGATTTCATAAAAAATGTCCTTTCAGATTATAATTAATGTAGAGAACAAGCAAGGATCGGTATCCACTTCTACTGTAGGAGCTCATATCTTCATCAGAGAAAAGTATGTCAACAAATGCATATGCAATTAAAAAAAGGGAGAAAATTCATCATATCAGCAGCCAATGGGGAATAGTAAACCTGAGTATAACCAAATAACAATCCATGATTCTATGACTTTAGATTCCTTTGTTTAGCAAAATAATATTTATATTTAATAATAATTCACAGCAATGTAGTCACCAGAAATGAGTAAAAACATAATGATCATTACATTTAGAATGTTCAATTTAGAACAGCTCTAAAATAATAGTTACAATAATGGCTTTCTCTGCTAACTGAAAGCCACAGTCAGCAGCAGTACCTATCTAGTTAAAAAAAAAATTGAGTCTTTGGGTCACATAGCTCCATATTATATGAAATGTATGTTGGTTGTTTCCCGTGTTGTTCTATAATTTCCTGTATCTTCTATTCTAGGCCCTGCTTCCATAGTCTTGATTTTTTCCCCTCCATCTTTTTTAACTTATGTATTTCTTATTTACATTTCAGTTGTTACACCCTTTCCCGGTTTCCGGGCCAACATCCCCCTAACCTCTTTGCCTCCCCTTCTCTATGGGTGTTCTGCTCCCCATCCTCCCCCCATTACCGCCCTCGCCCCAAGAATCCCGTTCACTGGGGGTTCAGTCTTGGCAGGACCCAGGGCTTCCCCTTCCACTGGTGCTCTTACTAGGGTATTCATTGCTACCTATGAGGTTGGAGCCCAGGGTCAGTCCGTGTGTAGTCTTTGGGTAGTGGCTTAGTCCCTGGAAGCTCTGGTTGGTTGGCATTGTTGTTCTTATGGGGTCTCAAGCCCCTTCAAACTCTTTCAGTCCTTTCTCTGATTCCTTCAACAGGGGTCCCGTTCTCAGTTCAGTGGTTTGCTGCTGTAATTCACCTATGTATTTGCCAAATTCTGGCTGTGTCTCTCAGGAGAGATCTACATCCGGTTCCTGTCAGCCTGCACTTCTTTGCTTCATCCATCTTATCTAGTTTGGTGGCTGTATATGTATGGGGCACATGTGGGGCATCTTAATCTTCTTATAATTCTGAAATTGCAGCATCTGCCTCATTGTGACTTGCTAAATTTAATAAATTATCCTCTAGACTTTGCTTCCAAATTTTATCTCTATCTCCTTGCTATTCAGTCTTATCTGCGAATCATTGAATCCTTTTTTCTAGGGTCTTTTCCAGTTCATGTGGTACTACATATTCAATCTTAGAAGACAAAATTATCAAAACTTGAACATATTCTTGATCTAGACCACAACGTAGAAACTTTACTTATTTTTACATTTCTTCATTTCTTTGAACTTTGTCTTTGTAAATATTATTATATGGAATTTTTCTAAACTATGCATTCTAAATTTAGAATCTCATTTGTTATACAGAGTGAAAATAATTGATATAGTATACTTACAAAGACTATTTATATAATTGTTATTCCCTTAAATAATTCTAACTTCAAGGTTGGATTTTTATCAGTATAGTATTTAATATTAATAAAATATGTATAATATTACATTATAAATAGAAGTCAGTTACTATAATAATGAAGACTAGTTTCACTGGTGATTTTAAATGAGATATAATTGTTTTTCATAGTCATAATTATATCTCTCAATTTTATTTTCATCCAGCTGTTCAAAAGGGACACAAAATATTTCAATGTTTTATAAACATTTAATTAGAATGTGTTTGAGTTTACTATGAAACATAGAAAACTGCAGACTTAACGATGGGATAGCAGAAAGAAAACATAAAATCAAGCCTTTAGAAGACTCATTGCTAGTTTACCTTTGTGCTTTTAGAGATACTTGTTTTAACATCATTTATTTTATATTTTGAGATTTTGATATAAATGCATCATTTCTTTCTTCCTGTCTCCGCTCTCAGAACACTCCATAAATTTCTCTTTGATCTTTTTCAAATTACTGGCCTTTTTTCATTACATATGTATATATCTATATCTATATCTATATCTATATCTATATCTATATCTATATATCTATATCTATATATATATATATGATAATAATATATATATGATGCTGGATAACTAAATTGTGTGCATTAGCCTCTCTCTATGAAAGAAATATTAGCTGTTGTTCTGGATGGTTTTGTTGTTGTCATTTGTTTTTTGTTTTTTGTTTGTTTGTTTGTTTAATAGAAAGAAGTTATGCTCATCTGGAATGTAAAAAGATTGTCATTGGAGAAAACACCTGCAAAAAACCAGCTTATACGCAAATCGATGGAGAATTTTCTTCATTATTTTTTGATGTGCAGGTTCCAGCCCACAGTAGGAGATGATATCAATATAATAGAAAGCAAGTTGTAGGTAAGTCAGTAAGAAAAGTCTTTCTCAGATTGCTTCCCTGAGTACCTGATCTGACTTGATTCAATGACACGATTATTATCTTCATGGAGAAACAGACCATTTTCTCCTTAAACTGCTTTTGGCCATGGTCTTTATTACAATAATAGAAATCTAGGTGAAACATCAACATCAGCAACTGTCTTAGAAAATGGCAAGTGTGCTTGAATTGTAGATTCTCAGCTGGCCAGATGTTTCAAAAAGACTTCTGAGTGATGGACTCCAATCTCTACCCTGGTCCTCATGGCATTCTGCTTACACTTCTATTCTTCCTCACTGTTGCTGATAAATATCATCATAGCTATAATGCATTTTACTTAAATAGCTAAATTCAGTTTTCTGATGAAATAAGTTAATTGTTATGACATAATCTTAATTTTCTTCTAAGATATGAATTTTTGACTTATTTGATTGCTTGATTGAATTCTGTCCTAAGAATGCATTCTTATTTATATGACATAAAATAGATTAAATAACTTTTTGTTATATCTGTTCAAGGCAGATTTACTGTCACATTGGACAAGCAGGGATCAGCGTTGCCATGCAAGCTGCACTTGTTGTGATGTAAATCCAAACATGGAATTCTTGAGCTGGATATCACATCCTTTAACTTCGACAATGAAAACAAACATCTTCAGGCGATCATTCCCAAATTCTTATATAAGGACCCCTTACAACTGAGTCAATTATTTTATTAAATGATCCAATGTGAATGGTGTTTCATATAGGAGGCAAACACAGAAACCCATTAAAAATTGAAATATATAAGAAATAGTAGTGGAAGAGGTTTTTATAACTGGGATGTTAGAGGAGATTTTATATATTGACATAATGAAGAACATACATTTCTATATTTGAATATTAACTATATTACAAAGTTTAGCAGACAGGGCCATGTATCCATCTGTCCAATTAGAACTAAAGCTATTCTTAATCATAAAGCACTCAGAGGTGCTACGATAAATATAGCCAAGCATCCATGGTTGGAGACACCATAGTGTTCTTGAAGAGAATATATTGTGTTTTTGTTTTACTGAAGTAATATTACTTTCAACTATCTTGTTAATACTTTACACATAGATAAATACAACTATTACTCTTCATCACAGAGGCTTCTTTTATAGCAGACAAAAGCTATTAGATTTAAATAAGAAGTTAATGTGAGATGCCTACTGTAAGCAGGACAACTATATCAGAATCACTATAAAAATCTCTGGAGACTCTGGAGAAATAGGAGAAAGACTGTGTCTTAGGATTTTACTGCTGTGAACAGACACCATGACCAAGGCAAGTCTTAGAAAGGACAACATTAAATTGGGGCTGGTTTACAAGATCAGAGGTTCACTCCATTATCATCAAGTTAGAATCCAGGCAGGCATGGCACAGGAGGAGCTGAGTGTTCTTCATCTTCTTCTGAAGGCTGCTAGCAGAATACTGGCTTCCAGGCAGCTGAGATGAGGGTCTTATAGCCCACACTCACAATGACACACCTATTGCAATGGGGCCACACTTTCTAACCATACCAGTCCCTCAGCCAAGCATATAGAAACCATCACATTCCATTCACTGGCCCCCATGGACTTGTCCAAACCTAGGAGTCTGTGGGAGACATACCAATACATACAGTACAAAGAATACGTTTAGTCCGAATTCTAAAGTGCCAACAGTCCATAGCAGTCTCAACAATGTTAAAAGTCCAAACTTCAAAGACTCATCCAAACACTTAACTGTAATTCCCAAGGCAAGACAGGAAACCAGCTGGGCAAACTCCAAGCTCTGCATCTCCATAGCTGATGTCAAAGCAGTCTTCAGATCTACAAATCCTTTTCATCTTTGTTGACTGCAACAAATTTCTTTCTCCTGGGCTGGTTCCACTCCCTGTTAGCAGGTTTCCTCAGCAGATAGGCCACAGCCCGGGCATCTCAAACTTATTAGGTCTTCAAAGCCACATAAGTGATACATCTTGTTCCAATGTCTGGGATCCACACATGATCTAATGGACTCCTGCAAAGGACTGGTGTCACTTCTCCAGCTCTGCCCTCTATAGCACTGTAAGCTCAGGTTGATCCCCTCTACTCCCGCTCTAGATCTTTGTGATTATCCTATGGTACTGGCATCTCCAATACACTGGGGTCTTCTGCTGCAACTAGGCTTCACCAATAGCCTCTCACAGGCTCTCTTCATGGTACTAAGCATGACCTCTTCAATTCTGGGCAATCAACTGCAACTGAGGCTGCACTTCCACCAGTGGCCTTCCATGCCCTCTTACAGTGCCAAGACTCTGCTGTTCTTCATGATGCCTTCATGCCTTCAAAACTAGTACCACCCGGGTAACTCCTACACATTACCAATTACAGCTACTGCAGGTGTTACAACCTTGGCTATCTCTGGAACATAGCTTCTTTGTGCTCTCAGAAAATACTTCCCAGAAGATTTCACCGCAGTGATGCCGGTCTCTTCTTCTTTTATTCATTTATTTTTTGTTTGTTTGCTTGTTTGTTTTGGGTTTTTGTTTTAATTAACTAATCATTTAAATTTTTATTGGTTATCTTGTTTATTTACATTTCAAATGTTAATCCTCCTGCCTGGTTTTCCGTCTGAAAACACCCTGTCCCATGCCCTCTCCTTCTGCCTTTATAAGTGTGCTCCCCCACCCACCCACCCACTCCTGTCTCATTCTCCTAGCATTCTCTTAGTCTGGGGCATCACGCCTTCACAAGACCAATGGCTTCCCTCCTACTGATGGTAGATAAGTCCATTATCTCCTATATATGCAACTGGAGCCATGGGTCCCTCCATCTGTATTTATTGTTTGGTGGTTTATTCCCTGAGTACTGTGAGGGTCTAGTTAGTTGATATTGTAGTTCTTCCTATGGAGTTGCAAACCCCTTAAGCTCCTTCAATCCATTCCCTCACTCCTCCACTGGGGTGCCTGTCCTCAGTCAGATGGCTTCAAGCATCTTCATTTGTATCAGTCATGTTCTGGCAGAGCCTCTTAGGAGACATCCATATCAGACTCCTGTCAGTATGTAGTTCTTGGCATCAGCAATAATATCTGAGTTTCGTAGCTTCATATGGGATGGATCCCCAGGTAAAGCAGTCTCTGGATGGCCTTTCCTTCAGTCTCTGCTCTACTCTTTGTCCCTCTATTTCCTTTAGACAGGAGCAATTCTGGATTAAAATTTTGAGAAGTTTGGGTGGCCCCATCCTTCAACCAGGCCTAACACCATATGGTCTCTACAGGTTTTCTCTCCCCTTTCTTTGGCATTTCAGCGAATCTCTTCCCTGTTGGGTCCTGAGAGCCTCTTGCTTTCCTGGTGACTGGGATTTTTGGGTTGCTATCGCCAGTGTCCATTCCCCCATTGCTATGCACCTCTGTTCAATTTTCTGACTACTTTCTGTATATCTCCCCCCCTCTCCTGCCATACTTGATCCTGCCCTCTTCTTTCTCTCCCCCCATTCTCTCTTTCTCCCATGCCCATCCAACACTTTACCTCCAGTGATTATTTTGCTCCCCCTTCTAAATAGAACTGAGGCATCCACACTTTGATCTTTCTTCTTCTTGAGCTTCATAGCACCAACTAGCCAGCATCAATTTTTCCAGTAGTCCTTTCTATTTTTTACTCTAAAACCAGAGCCACATGGCCAAAGATTTCTGCTGCTTTCTGAGGCTGGAACATGCCCCCCTTGTTCTATTACATTATCACTAGCTTTCTATTTTCCATCTCCTTCACTACCTAAGCTAAGCTGTTCTGTACCTTGTTTTTTAGACTGACTTTGAACTCTGCATGCCTGTCTCTTAAACACTGGAATTAAGGATGTGGGCTAACCAGCCTGGATTTAAGTTTTTATTTACCTAGACCTTGTTGAAGGCAGGCCTTAAACTCGGACATCTGGTTGTCTTTGCCTCCTGGGCTTATATTATCAAGCCTGGGCCTAAATTTAGCTGGATGTGATCTTGCTCCAACATAACCACTCCCTTAATTCAATTTAATATCTTTGATCACAGGATTTAGCTCCATTTTACTTCCTGTCCCCCTTTAATACTAGAACTATAAATTTTATAGTTTTCCTTTCTCCCTTTTCTAAACTTGTTTAAAATATTCTTTGTGTGACTTAACCAGAGAACAAAGTCTATGATGGACATTTCTGAGACTTCCTTTGTAGATGTTATTAATTTGAGTCTCTTTGCTCTAGCCTCAGGGATACTCTTCAGACAAGACCGAAAAGTAGCCGCTTTCTTCAACAAAATACCACAAAAAACAGTCTTTATGCCTCACACTGAAATTCTTCTCCTCTGAAAACTCTTAGAAGTGGTCAGCACAGTTCAAATCACTCTCAGTAACTACTTCCATATTCCTACTAGAATGGCCCATTAAGCCCCATTTAAAGCATTCTACTGCTTTCAAAATCCAAAGTACCAAAATCCACATTCTTCCAAACAAAAGTATGTTCAGGCCTATCACAGCAATACCTCATTCCCTGGTTCCAATTTCTGCCTTAGGCATTTACTGCTGTGAACAGACACTATCACCAAGGCGATTCTTATAAAGGACAACATTTAACTTGGGCTGGCTTTTAGGATCAGAGGCTCAGTCTATTATCATCAAGGTAGGAACATGGTAATATCCAGTTAGGCATGGCGCAGGAGGAGTTGTGAGTTCTGCGTTTTTGTCTACAGGCTGCTAACAGAATACTGGCTTCCAGGCAGCTAGGATGACATGTGTATGACAGAATTAAATAACATTTTAAACTAAAATAATGCTAGTTTATTTAATTGTAACCTATTTGCCCACACTCACAGTGACACACCTACACCAACAGGGCCACACTTTATTATCGTGCCACTCCCTGGACCAAGCATACACAAACCATCTCAGATTATGTATAAAGCCAAGGACAAGGAAAACTGCTTCAAGCAGATAATGTCTTCTACACTGGACAGAATGCTGCATCCATAAGCATTCAGCAATATAAATATCTCTTTAGAGCAACAAAAACCTTACCAGTCTAAATATCAACATAGATGGAAGAAAATTCTATCTCCACCCCTAGATGAAGAGAATAAGAAGTCAGTGGCTGCTTAGGAAAAAAGAATAGCTTCTCTTCAGGGACAAAATCCCCAACTCCAAGTGTTCTTTCTAAACACATGCATATGTATCCAATGCTAATTGGATGTAGTGAATCATATATAACTTTATAAGACGAGATCATAAGTTCAAGAGGGGTTGAGGGAATAGAGGAGGGCTTAGCATGGATATAAGGGTGTGGAAATACTGCAAAAAATATCATAAATGTGTATGACAGAATTAAATAAAATTTTAAACTAAAATAATGCTACTTTATTTAATTGTAAACTATTTGCTTGGGATTTTTCAGAAATTGTATAAGTTCTATGAAAACATACTTCTTTAAGCATTTAAATTTTAAGGCTACATCTGAGAAAATACTTTTGTAATGAAAATTTTAAAAAGTATACTATGTTTCACTGGGGGGTTACCTTAAATCCTTAGTTGTTTCTACATTTGCTATCTCTTCAGAGATAAATAAAATGTTTATAATATTTTCTTCTTAATTTATTAACACCCATGCCTTTTTCATTTAAAACTAGCATTGCATGTGACTGGAATACTCCAAAACCCCAACCGTATTGACTTAATGAGCCCCTGACTCTTGCAAGATATGCACTTTCCTTCTTTAATTAATTTGCTTTGTATTTGCATTTTATTGATTAATGTTTACAGAACACTACACTAAGTGAATAGAGATCAATAAAGAACTGGAGGAGGAGAGCAAGGATACTCTGTAATGTTAAGTGGCTGCAAGAGAGGGAGGTGCTTCAATAGAAAACAATTTTATCAGCTACCAGTTTCACAGTGATTATTTTCATGCTATAGCAAATCTTGTTTAGCCCATCACCTTCTGTCTGCAGGGATTCAGAGAATGAATGGATAATGAGGAGACACTGTGAATTCTATCATTATTGTTGTATATTCATTTTTTTCTTTCCACTGCTCTCATTGGGACTTTCCTGTTGCATTGTTGTTAAAATTGTTATTCCATTTTTCTGTCTCCAATTCAATTATTAATGCTGTGAAGTTAGCTAGTGTTAACAACAAGAAAATCTTAAAAATAATAAATAGTGATGATATATAACTCCTGGGCAATAGAGTTTAATTATCTTACTATCCTCTATGATACCTTAACAGACATTCTGCTTTTGGTTTACTAGTGTCCTATTTATATACAAGAAAACTATAGTGATGACAGATTGAAGAGCTTTTACAGCACATACATTATTACAGTGGACAAGGATTCAAATATGGATCATGCATTACATCTCTTAATTTTGAGGAAATGACTGAAATTACATCTATTCACAAGAGCTAAGATATCCAAGCAACCTATACGTCTTTCACCTGATGACTAGAAAATGAATATGTGGTACACATACGCCTGCAATTTTACTCATCTGTATCAAAATTTGAATTGAAGAATTTTGTAACTAAGTAGGTGAAACTGGACACTATTGCTTAGTATGAGATAATCTAGACACAGAAAGACAAAAGTGGCATGTTATATCTCATTTATGGTTTGTTTCTGAGAATATTTAGATTTGAGTATAAGTCAAACAAAAGAAAAAAATCCACAAAAATTGAAAGGAAATGTAGAGAGAGGAAGAGGAGTTGCTCTAGAAAAATTACTAGAAAACATGTGTCAGGATAGTGATGCTGGAAATTGGCAGAAAGCCTTTAATTGGGGAGGAAGAGAAAAAGGAATGTGTGGGGAGATGGGGAGAAGAGATAGAGAACATTATGGATGTTAAAAAAATCTGTAGGAAAACATTTTTATAAGCTTGTACACCGAGAAGTGGTGCTTCCCCCAAGAGCCATGCAATATCTAGCAAGAGTGGAAGCTATGGGAAACATACTATTGACTTGACCATCAAGGGAATACAAGTTTCTCTCACAACAATGTGACCTATTATTGTTTCTCTCAGTTGCTTTCCAGAAGTTGAAGGTAAGACTCTATTGCTGAGGACACCACAGACATTGGAAACAGAGCTTGGAGAACTCCACCCGGAACTGATCTTGAAGTATCCTCTTTGAGGACTCCATCTAATAATTCAGATGGCCCCATGTAAATCTCAAAGCAAGGGGAGAAATTTGAAATCCTACCTAGCTGTAAAGCCTAACTACAACAATGATTGAGTCAGAAAGGTATCTTAATGTTACAATATCGGATCTTAGAGTTTGGGGTATAATATACACATGTCTAATTCAATGAAATCCTGGCTAGTGGGAGAGAGTTCATGAATGATACTGTAAATATATACAACCATTTATGCCTTTAGAGGTCATAAATCCTTGAGGAGAATGTATTCATGCCATTTATCTAGATATTTTAAGTAACCAGATATCTCAATATAGAATTAGATGAGCAAATAAGCAAGAAATGTACTAATAGGGAAATATTTAACTTGGAATTATGTTACCTCTTCTTTAGTTTATTTTAAATGAGACTTTGTTAGTCATCACATTTTTCGTGAAGCATATATTAATGAAAATACATCCTTGCAAACTATTGATATAAAGTTTGATTAGTGTGACTGAATATGTCGGGTTGTTAATTCTTATCTTTCCTTTCATCCAGTGGTATGATCAGAAAGATGGCTCCCAGAAAAACTATGATCCATTGAAATGTAACTATTAACATCAAAGCATGTGTTACAACATACAAACTAGTATTATGTAAGGTTCCAGATTATATTTCTCTTGGCAGAAATACAAAGTTTGGTAACTAGAGAGAATAAAGGACGAAGAATCAAAATGCTTTTGTGCAATATCCAGCCAATCCTTTTAACATATTGTTTCAAATTTTGAAAGTTAAAATGTTATTGGTGTTTCTGTTCTTGAACTAAAAGTAATCAACTTTTATAATAAACTTTTTATAATAAACTTTCAGAACAACTTTATTACAGCCTGGAAAGATTCTGCAGTAAAGAGCCTTTGGGTTTTTTTCTTTCTTTTTTATTGTACAAATATCTCACATTAAAAACTTAACTATTATTTCTGTAAATCCCTCTTTGAATAACCATTTTTTTCTTTTAGACTAATTTCCTTTCTCAAGTGTTGTTTAGATGTAAGCAAAGCAGTATACAATAAAACTAGTAAATATTAATATTCTTACTTCCTGCTTTATATAAATATAATAAGTATGTTTCACAGCTGGATTGAAAGGGTAAGAGAGCACCACAATTTTGAATTTCATGAATATACTTAGTAGAAAGCTAATAAATTTATGACTGCATCTGTCATACATTTATCTGTCTTCCTGTCTGTTCATCTATCCATGTATAGAGTAAAAAGGAGAGATTTTTTTTGCTTCTTTTTACAGGTTAACTGTGTTAATTTACTAATAAGGATAGTTAAATTTTAACGATAGTTGATTATAATTTGTAGTGCAGGTGTAGAGCATTTGCGTAAATTAAGTTTAAGTAAGACAAAAACAACAAAAACCAGGAGAGCTTTATGATCCAGTATTGTTCAATTTTTCCATCTTAAAAGTATGAAAGATTATATTTTGCTGTCATTAACTTATGTTTGATTAACTACTTATAAAACTTGAAAATTACTTTTTTTGTAAAATTAATTAAAATGTGGACACAATGTTTTCAAAATATTTTAGTATAATATATAAAACTATTTCTATACTCATACTTGCAATCAAAAATGAAATATGTCATATTTTATTATTGAGAGGGTTCTTAAGCTCAATTAAGAAACTGTTGAAAGTTGATCACCTGTTTGAGCCATGACTGCATTAGAATTATTGTGCTAAGGTTGCTGTGTGGTTCACAGCCAAAATAACCTAAGATGGGTAGAACTGTCATTTTCCTTCTTTGAGAGCTTGTTACAAGGGAAGCTGAGAAGAGGGAACACTCATTGCCAGTGGAGAGATTCTAAATTAACCTGTCTACTGGCAAATGCTAGCAGTCAGCCATTGAACTGAGAACAGGGTGTCTGTTGGAGGAATTAGAGAAAGGATTGAAGGAACTGAAGGGGCTTGCGACCCCAGAAGAACAATAATGCCAACCAACCAGAGCTCCCAGGGACTAAACCACTACCAAAAGACTAAATATAGACAGACCCATGACTCCAGCTGCACATGTAGCAGAGGATGGCCTTCTTGGGCACCAATGGAAGGAGAAGCTTTTGGTCCTGCCAAGGCTGGATACCCCAGTGTAAGGGAATGACAGGGCAGGGAAGCAGGAAGGCAGGAAGAGCTTGGTGGTTGGGGAGGGGGAACACCCTCCTAGAAGAAGGGGGGATGGGATAGGGAAGTTATGTTCCGGAGACCTGGAAGGGGAATAACATTTGAAATGTAAACAACAAAATATACAATAAAAGAAAAGAAAGAAAAAAGTTACATGGAACAAATCTCAGAAGGATAATCATGAATCTACTGTAAATGACTCAAGTCCTTGAAATATGGCCATAAGATTCATCAAACTAACTCCAGATACTTGTTCAACCCTGCCAATTTATATCCTACTCACAGAAAAACAAAAGTTTAATTTTCCCTCAATAACGTCAGTGTATTACAAACACCGATGCAACATGGAATACTGAAAAAAATAAAATTAAGAAATTTGCAAGTTAATGTATTGCAACTGGAAGAAATCATACTGAATTAGGTGACCCAGGACATTATACAAATGGTCCATGTTCTCTCTCATATGTGGCTTGTATTCATAATATCCTTGAGTCAGCCTGGAAAATACAAGGGATCATTTCAGGAATAAGGTATTAGGGGAGCAGCAGAGGAAGGGATAGTAACTTAAGTGTGATCTTATGGTCTTATGGGGGTGGGAGGGATGGAAAAACTAGAATGTTCTCTAATTCAGGAATAGAGGGGAGTTAAATAAATGAGAAAGATGAAGGGCACCAAAATACCAGTAAGGACAACTGAAAAAGTCACAGGCAATTATTCTGTTTATTGTCTACTTAGTGTTACACATTTAATTTGGTGTTTTGGTGTGTAATAATGTACACACATGCACACACACACACACACACACACACACACACACACACACTTTCCCTTCAGACTTCACAATGTTCTGTCCATGTAACAAAGACCTGTTGAAGAATCCCAACATCAGACTGGAACACTCTTCCATGAGTTGTTGGTTAGGACTGTTCAAATGACTTTTAAAACATAGGCTACAGATATTGTTATTGCTATGGTTACTGCTACTGCTTCCGATATTGAGGTTGATGTTGATATTGCTGCTTCTCTGTGATGGAAGGTAAATCCCTTCCATTGCTGAGGATACCATGCATTTCACACACAGACATAGACCATAAGATGGAACTGACCAGATATCCTCATCTCTGAGGACTAAAGTTCATGATAAAGAGGGGGCATTACGATATTCTTTACAAACAATTTGAGGTGGGGTCAGCTGATGAGATTTTGGTAGAAAATGAAAACACGGATTTACTGTTACACATTCTGTGATTTCAATCCTAAAATCCTGCTTTTACTGTGGTATCTGCACTGAATCTTATATCTAGTTTTATTTGCATTTGCAATCATTCTTGTTTCCTTTTCTCCTTTCTTACCTACTCAAGTGAAGGCCTTGAATGTAAAGAACACTCGATCTTTACAGGCTGTGAACAATGTACCTATTCAAAAGTAAAACTGGATAACAATTGGTGAAACAATGCATTTGTACATCTACTGATACAGAGATTTGCAGTCTAGCCATAAATAAGAGAACAGATAACAAGGGAATTTAAGCATATATTGAGAAATTGAGTTAAAACAGCAAGAGCAACAACAACCTCACCAACACACACACACACACACACACACACACACACACACACAGAGTATTCATTGCCATGGAATGGCGCTAAACTCTTCTTTTTCTCTGCAATGACAAGCTAAGATAGTTAATTTTTGAAGCAAACAAATCACCTTAATTGAAGATAGTTTTCAATTTACAGTTGCACAGCTTAAGCCTGAAGTCCTCCAGAGAAAATAGTCCTGTGATTTATATCTCTGCTGTTTGAACTCAAAGCAATTCATGTGGATGCATATGAATAATGCAGGCACTGGAGGAAACCATTGAAAGGAAGTAAATGAAGTCCCTATAAAATGGAATGTTTTGGAATCTTACTTGAATTTTTCAACAGCATGGGTGATATTATATGAATAACCATAGATTAGTGAATATTTCAGTTTTAAATTTAGGGGTCATGCTGTTCTTTTCATATGTTAAAAAAACATAGACCAAAGGAATGTAAAGAAAATGAGTAATGCACTAAGGCTTATAAATATGCGGGAGCTCTCTATGTTTCATCTCAAAAGAATCAGAGTGGCCCATTGAATTCTCTGACATTCACAAAGCTGTTGACTCAAGCTCCACAGAAGCAGAGTTTCTGTGAGTTGGAGAGCAAGTCACATAATTAGCAGAACACAACCTTTTACAGATACCTTTTGACTTGGGCAAACCGTATAACAGTCTATCCTATTACCTTTTGAAGAAATTCCAAACAACTGAGAAGTTTCTAGGTTCTCACATGAATGGACAAAGAGTACACTAATTCTTTTTTCCTTAAATGATAGTAACATCGCCTCACAAACTTTAGTATACTGTTAAATATGAGTCAAATGAGAACTTAGCAGGTTAAAATGTTCAACAATATAGTCATAACTGCTGATATTATGAAACCACACAAGGTGGTAAATACCTATTCCATTAAAATAAAATAAAGATCCTTACCAATTTTACAATGAGTGTGCCCTGTTTAATGCCACATATCATTCTTTGCTTAGTAAGGATTACATAATGTGTATCTACCATGGATAAGTACTGCATTAGCATCAGAGTTGAAAATTCATCTCTTCTGTAAATATTATAAATTGGTAGTGATTGAAAGTTATCAGCATAACACTTATAAATGGCTTGGAAAAAAAGTCAGCTTAATAGCCAGGCTTCATATTTGTATATAATATACCTTTTTAGCTTTTAAATATCCATTGGGAAAATATGCCATTCAAAGTGTTCCTAGATGTTGCTCAATAAGATGATATTCAACACCTGAATATCATCTTATAAATCTCAGGAAGTTAGGTGAAATGGAAGGGACTATATCAGATGATTTAAAATATCAATTTAATAATAACTGGTTTTGAGCAATATTTGAGAGAAAGGTAATAATGGGGAAAAAGGGTAAAACTTGATTGAGAAATCTGAGGGAAAGGCAGATGAGAGTCAAGCAGGGATAAATAACATGAACGACTCTCATTAAAGACTTCTGAAAACCTACTGCAAGTGTGAAATGGAGATACTTTGTAACAGAAGAACAATGCTTCTCTTTGACATCAGAGGTTAACAAAGAAATTATCCACTGACTTTTTTTTGTTTTGGAGATGTTAATCAATGAGATTCTATAGAACATCAAGGATTACATGCAATTACTAATGATATTTTTCACAATTCAGGATTTGATATTAAGAGCCTATTGATGAAAACACCATATATATCAGTCATAGAATATGGAAAAAATCAAGTTTTTCTGCAACTGGAAGCCTCATCTGTCTTCACTAGCTTTCTTAGTAGTGAATGCTACTACAGGAGAAGAATAATCATCAATATTGCTCAGTTATAAACCCTTGGACTATAATAAATGTGGAGCAGGAAAAACATGCCCATTCATCTAATAGTGGCATAAATATCATTGGAACCACCAACTATTTTCTGATTAGATTATATTTAAGATATGAAATCATAGCTGCCATCATTAACAGTCCAGGAACCTATGGCTAAATCATGGACCCTAAAGGAGTACTTACTATATTCATATTCAACTAATTCCTAATGACTTATCCTCATACCTACAGAACACTACTCATTGGACAAGCTTTGATTTGCAGCACATAATGATAGGAGAGTGACCTAGAACTGAACAAGGATAAGAGTATAAGAGAAAGCAGAACGTAGATCCCTAAAGTGAACATACACCACAATCCTCCCCTCCCCCCGCCCATCAAGGCTGAATAATCCCTGTGGAAACGAAGACAGAAAGAGTCTAAGAGTCAGAGGCAGTGAATAAAACCACACAAACACTGATTTCTAGAAAGAAGAGGATATGTGTGCAAGCTTAAGACAGACGAACTTTCAGCATTGAGATGGGAGTTGTGTATGAGAGGAATGAGTCAGCTCTGGTAGATCACTCTGGCCTAAGCATGCGCAAGAGTAGCTTACGTGCCTGATAACACTAAAGGAAGCATGTCTGCTCCATAGAGTCAAATGACAACAGAGCACATGACAAGAACAACCAATCAGATGGTTCCAACTCCATGAAGCAAGTGGTCCTGGGCCAATGGGTCTTGGGCAGAGAGTACATAGGTTTTCTCAGTTCCTACATTAAATGAGTGTTTTGCCACTGGCTTGACTCCCAGATTCTGTGTTGTTGACTCTGAGTATTCTTACTGCTGCTTCCAAAGGGTCTTGTTGGGGTATCAAGCAATAGTTGGTCACATAATCCTACCCTTATCCACAAAGGTACTAGAAATCGTTAGCTGTTAGGAGAGGGAGATATAGTTTTCTCAAAGAATATTGATACTGATTAAGTTGACCATGCTCCAGTAAAATATCACACATTTCAGAATTTTGGGGCAGTAATGGGGGTGAGGGAGAAAGTTCACTGGTAGTGCAATAGGACATGTATCTGGGAATAGTGGGGAAAGGATAAATATGATCAAAAACCATTTTAGGAAACTCAACAAACTAACAGAATTTAAATAGAAACACACTTGTATTTTTGACAAGTTATTGACATTGGAAGATAAAACAGAGAAAAAAGAAGAGGAAATTGTGGACATTGAACTCAGTCAACTAGATGATGCTCTGCTATTTAAGTCAAATCATGATTCAGTTTCAGGTCCGGGGAACATTGTTCAGCAAGAATTTTGAGAAAAATTCTGTTCTTTGAAATCTCTTCACAGCTGATAGCTTCTGCCAGGGTTGGGGTAGACAAAAGATTTAGTTTTCTGTAAGGAGCTAGCTACTAGGAGTTTGACTATGCTCCAATGAGTATATGGGCAAGACAAATGAGACTTGGTGGTTTCGGTTGTATGTTTTTGTTTTTTTTTTTTTTCTGTTTTCTTTTTTCTTTTCTTTTCTGTAATGCACACAAATATGGGAGGGTGGACTTGGGAGAGACAGAAAGCAAGTGTGCTCAGGGCACATTGAATGAAACTCACAAATAATTAACAAAATCATTATGTTAAAGAACAACAATAAAACCTTCCCTGAAAAAGTATCAGTTTGGTTTATTACAGTAGCTAAATTAACTGACTTCCTTGACCATGAACTTCAATTACAGTCATTCCTGTTAATTCTATCTGAATAGTTTTCCCTATATTTATGCTTCAGTGTCTCATTCTTGGTTGTGACGTACTCTATAAGTTCTATGTAGACTGTGTTTTCATTACTTTCATTCAGACCACTCCGGAAGTTTTTCTAGAGTCTACATCAGTTCTTTTTAGGAAATCTTACAGAGATAAAAGGCTGAAATAATGGTGCATAAGGGAGGCATTCAGCATGACGACTTTAGGTAGGCATCACTGAGTTCATGGTTACATGATGCAGAAATCATGAGGTCGTCAATACAATCATCATGCTTTTAGTCTCAGCAGACTTTTCAAGATTTGAAATGATGTAGACATATTAGTATAAGACTTCTTTTTATTTTATAGTAGTGTTTTATGTTACATTTTAATGTAAAAGAATTATAAACTATTTTGATTCACTATGATATAACTACATATGTATGTATATATATACATATTATACATTGAATATATATTATATGTTGAAATATATATATATATACATATATATATATGCAGTTCACTTTCTTTTAATAACTTTGAAGAAGGCATCCCCAAGAATACTTTGGGATCTTCTGATTGTAAAAACTTCATTCAAGTTAAAAACTTTAGGTATCACACTCAGTTCTTGGCAAGAATGAGAAAATGGATTATAGAATTTGGGGAATTCTAAAAGCTATTAATTTAGAAATAGTATGTAAGTTTTAACTAAAACAAAAGTGTTCACAGTAATCAACAAGGCAATTTTTTAAAAAATGGAGCTGTTATATTAATAGGAGTTAGATTCAAAGCAAAATTTAAGTATAATCAGCATCATGATTTGATTAATAGTGAATCAGCTAATGATAATCATAACTTTTAAAAAGAGTGTGAGAGCCATTAAAGGTAATTTTATATTTTGATTATTTTCAGGGACTGTCTACATTCTCCCCAATCCTATTTCCCTCTCTCCCTCCATCTTTCCTTTCATCTGTCTATCCTTTCTTCTTCCCTTCCTCCCTTTCTTCTTACTTCTGTCTACCTGTCTCTTGTTTCTCCTTCTTTCTTGCTTCTGCTTCCACATGGTATAAAAGGCAGCCTAAGACCACTGAAGTGTGAAAAGGCAACAAAATTAAAACTAAGAGATAGATATTCTTATTTTGTCTATTGAAGTTTCCTCTGAAATTGTCAAAGACTTTAGTGAGGAACAGTATTCTTTGTTTCTCAAAAGTTACACAAGAAAGTGTATCTTAAAAATATATATATATATATACAAATATGTAAAAATATCTATTACTTATACACATATTTACTCTTATCCATGCAGTCAGAAAGTTAAGTTCATGTTATATCAGTATAAAATACATTAAGCGTTTTAAAAATGTTGATATTAGAAATAAATTAAATAAATTAATCATAAATATTTTAATTTTATTACCAACCTTCATGCCTCCAAATAACATTTTTTTTGCATTTTCTAACCATCTACTCATAAAAACCAAAACTAGAATCATGGGAGAATGAAGAAATATCTCTGAGTATAAATGTATGTACCACTGGCAACAGGTAAATATCATAATTTTTATTCCTTTCTCATTGATGTTTATAAAGACATATTTGTTTTATTTATGAATATATATGTATATGTATGTATATACACACACATATATATATATATATACATGTATATATATATGCATATGCAAGTATCACACATGTTTGGAGGCAGAGATCAGAAATGGGCATCTATTCCTTTTACAGCTGAGTTACAAATGTTTGTGATTGCTGTACTTGGGTGGTAGGATTGAGCTTGACATGTTTGGAAGAAAAGCAAGTGCTCTTAAATGCTATACCATCTCTTTAGGCCCTACTTTAGACATTTTACTTTTGTGTGTGTGTGTGTGAAATGTGTCATATGTATTTTAAGCTAGGAAAGAATTGCAAAGAGCTTTTATCCGTTTAAAATTATATTTAATTTCATTATTACAGAAATTATTCTATTTGGACAAAACCATTTCAGAAGAATAGTATTAAATCTATCTTATAACTTGCATATTATGTTGTAAAAGCTGGCATGTAGATATCAGTTTTGTTTCTCTGCTTATAGTATAAAAAATAAATGAAGTTGTATCCATAAGCCACTTAAAGCAGGCTGAACAAAATAGTAACTATTCAATACACTTTTGCAAACAAGAATATCTGTTTAGGTGTATAACTTATTGTCACTTTATTAAACTTTAATATTAACAGCCTAAAAGGGCATATAATTTTCTGGTTTATTATTTTAAAAGTAGATTTTCATTAATTCCATGAAAGCCAGTGCATGTTATATTTAAATATGCATATAACTTGTCTGGGTGAGTGCTTGAATTACTTTGGTAGTTTAATTTCATATTTTTTTAAAAGATGGATCAAAGCATTATGAAAGTATTAACAGTAAAACCTATATGTGACATTAAGCTCATGGAATAAAAAGTTCCAAGGAACCGTTACTGACATATTGCAGTAAGAAACAGTATTTCTTTCTCACAGCAATTATTTTTTAATGCAGCCCCTTCCTCCACTATTCCATAGACTACAGCATACTGTGTGTGATTTGTCAGTAGCTTGTGATAGACCAGGCAGTAATTTAGTAAGTATTAAGAAACATTTCCACAAGAATACATCAGTAAGGCGTTCTCAAAAATAGACTCTGTTCTTTTGAGACAGAGTCTCAAGTATCTTAGATCAGACTCAAAATCCAATCTGATCACTTAGAACTCTGGTCATTCTGTCCCTCTTTCTGGAGAACTGGGTTACAGGCAGGCAGCACTATGGTCCACAGTAAGAAGTGGACCCTTACAAAGAGACAATGGTCTTTAAGATCAAACAAATTTGTCAGTCAATTGTGACTTCTCTCTGAGTTAGTATTTCTGAGATTTTTAAGTCAGAACTTCAATTATTTCCATATTTAATTTTCCTGTTAATACAATAACATCTCTTTAAAAATTAATGATACCAATGATATATAATCAATTTAATTGATAATATTTACTTTTGTTCTTAAAGATATAAGAATAGAAAGAACAATTATATTATGGTCTAATAATCTTGAAGAAATAAACAGTATGAATACATGTCTATCATTTAACACAATGTTATTTTTAATTTTCAATTATACTTTTTCCATGTCATGAATTATTTGGTTGTAGAAACATATAGAAAGAAATAAGGAAAACTTATTTTATGAGATAAAATAAGGGATTTTATGACAAAATTTATTCTGCTAGTTTACCAAGAGAACAAAAGTCAATGAGAAACAAATAAGGTGGCTGAAGAAACACATATGAGTCATAAGGAAAAGGAGTCTGCTCAAATGAATTTTTACTTTCTTTATCTCATTGTTCCCCAGTTTTAATGCTGAAATCCCTACCCAGGTCTGGTTTATTAGGAGAGACTTCAGAGTCTATCAATTCTTGTGTCTTAATCTCAAATGCTTAGAGTAGTTTATACAAAGTTAAAATTTGGTCTTTGAAAAAAGTGACAAGAGAGATAAACCCTTAGCCAGATTAACCAGAGGGCACATAAAGAGTTTCCAAACTAAAATAAGAAATGAAAGGGAAACATAACAACAGAAACTGAGGAAATTAAAAAAAAATCCTCGATCCTACTACAAAAGCCTATACTCAACAAAACTGGAAAATTTGGATGAAATGGACAATATTCTAGACAAATATAAGATACCAAATTAAATCAGGATCAGTTAAATCATCTAAACAGCTGTATAACCCCTAAAGAAGTAGAAGCAGTTGTGGCTGAGAAGTACCTAAAGAAATGTTCAACATCTTTAGTCATCAGGGAAATGCAAATAAAAACAACCCTGAGATGCCACCTCACACCAGTCAGAATGGCTAAGATCAAAAGCTCAGATGACAGCAGATGCCTGAAAGGATATGAAAAAGAGGAACACTACTCTATTGTTGGTGCAAACGCAACATGGTACAACCACTCTGGAAATTAGTAGGGCAGTTTCAGAAATTTGGACATAGGACCCAGCTATACGACTCCTAGAAATACACACAAAAAATGCTCCAACATATAACAAGGACACATGTGCAACTATGTTCACAGTAGCCTTATTTATAATAGCCAGAAGCTGGAAAGAACCCAGATGACCTTCAACAGAGGAATGGATACAGAAAATGTGGTACGTTTCCACAATGGAGTACTACTGAGCTATTAATAACAATGACTTCAGGGTTGTTTTAATTTGCATTTCCCAGATGACTAAGGATGTTAAACATTTCTTTAAGTGCTCAGCCATTCGTTATTCCTCAGTTGAGAATTCTTTGTTTAACTCTGTACCCCCTTTTTAAAAATAGGATTATTTGATTCTCTTGAGTTTAACTTCGTGAGGTATCTGTATATATTAGATATTAGCCCTTTATCAGATGTAGGATTGGTAAAGACCTTTTCCCAATCTGTTGTTTGCCGTATTGTCCAATGAACAGTGTCCTTTGCCTCACAAAAGCTTTGTAATTTTATGAGGTCCCATTTGTCAATTGTTGATCTTGGCCATTCGACTGGTGTGAGGTCGAATCTCAGGGTTGTTTTGATTTGCACTTCCCTGATGACTCAGGATATTGAACATTTCTTTAAGTGCTTCTCAGCCATTCAATATTCCTCAGCTGAGAATTCTTTGTTTAGCTCTCTACCCCCTTTTTTATTGGGTTATTTGGCTCTCTGGAGTCTATCTTCTTGAGTTCTTCGTATATTTTGGATATTAGTCCTCTATCAGTGTAGGATTGGTAAAGCTCTTTTACTAATCTGTTGGTTGCCATTTTGTCCTAATGACAGTGTCCTTTGCCTTACAGAAGCTTTGCAGTTTTATAAGGTCCCATTTGTTGATTCTTGATCTCAAAGCAAAAGTCATTGGAGTTTGGTTCAAGAATTTTCCCATTTGCCCATGTGTTCGAGGCTCTTCCCCACTTTTTCATCTATTAGTTTGAGTGTATCTGGTTTTATGTGGAGGTCCTTGATCCATTTCGACTTAAGCTTTGTACAGGTCTATAAAAATGGGTCCTTTTGCATTAGTCTACATTCTGACCTCCAGTTGAACTAGCACCATTTGTTGAAAATGCTATCTTTTTTTTGCAGTGGATGGTTTTAGCTCCTTTTTCAAAGATCAAGTGACTATAGCTCTGTGGGTTAATTTCTGGGTCTTCAATTCTATTCTGTTGATCCACCTGCCTGTCTCTGTACCAATACCATAAGGTTTTTATAGCTATTGCTCTGTAATTGTGAGGTCAGGGATAGTGATTCCCCCAGAAATTCTTTTATTGGTGAGGATAGTTCCACTCTCCTGGGTTTCTTGTTATTCCAAATGAATTTGCAAATTGCTCTTTCTAACTCTATGAAGAATTGAGTTGGAATATTTATGGAGACTGCATTGAATTGAGCATTCCTTTTTGCAAAATGGCCATTTTTACTATATTAATCCTATTAATCCATGAGCATGTGAAGTATTTCCATCTTCTGAGATATTCTTCAGCTTCTTTCTTCAGAGACATGAAGTTATTGTCATACAGAATTTTCACTTGCTTAGTTAGAGTCATACCAAGTTATTTTATATTATTTGGGACAATTGTGAAGGGAGTCATTTCCCTAATTTCTTTCTCAGCCTGTTTATCCTTTGATTAGAGGAAGGCTACTGATTTGTTTGAGTTAATTTTATATTCATTCACTTTGCTGAAGTTGTTTATCAGGCTGTATAACACTCTGGTGGAATTTTTTGGATCAATTAATTATACGATCATATCATCTGCAAATAGTGGTATTTTGATGTCTTCCTTTCCAATTTGTATCCATTTGACCTTCCTTTGTCTTTTGATTGCTCTAGCTAGACCTGAGTACTGTGTTGAATAAGTAGGGAGAGAATGAGCAGCCTTGTGTAGTGTCTGATTTTAGTATAATTGCTTCTAGTTTCTCTCCATTTAGTTAGATGTTGGCTACTGGTTTGTTGTGTGTTGCCTTTACTATGTTTAGATATGGGCCTTGAATTCCTGATCTTTCCAAGAGTTGTAACATGAAGAGGTGTTGAATTTTGCAAATGCTTTCTCAGTATCTAAGGAGATGATAAAGTGTTTGTTTTTTCTTTGAGTTTGTTTATATAGTAGATTATATTGATGTATTTCCATATATTGACCCAACCCTACATCCCTTGGATGAAGCCTACTTAATCATGATGGATGATAGTTTTGGTGTGTTCTTGGATACAGAATGTTAATGAGTATCTTTATATCAATATTCTTAAGGGAAATTGGTCTTTGTTGGGTCTTTGTGTGGTTTAGGTAAAAGCTTAATTGTGGCTTCATAGAAAGAATTAGGTAATATTCCTTTTGTTTCTATTTTGTGGAGTAGTTTAGACAGTATTGTCATTAGGTCTTCTATGAAGGCCTGATAGAATTCTGCAGTAAACCCATTTAGTCCTTGGCTCTTTTGGTTGGGAGACTTTTAATGACCTCCTCTATGTCTTTAGGGGTTATGTGACAGCTTAGATGGTTCACCTGATCCTGGTTTAACTTCAGTACCTGGTACCTGACTAGAAAACTGTCCATTTCCTCCAGATTTTCCAGTTTTGTTGAGTATAGGCCTTTGCAGTAGGATCTGATGATTTTTTTTAATTTCCTCAGTTTCTGTTGTTATATCTCCCTTGCCCTTTCTTATTTTGTTAATTTGGATACTTTCTCTGTGCCCTCTGGTTTATCTGGTAAAGGGTTTATTTATCTTGTTAATTTTCTCAAAAAAATCACCTCCTGGTTCTGTTGATTCTTTGTATAGTTCTTTTCGTTTCTACTTGGTATATTTCAGCCTGAGTTTGAGTATTTCTTTTTTTTTTTTTTTTTTTTTTTTTGGTTCTTTTTTTTGGGGCTGGGGACCCAACCCAGGGCCTTTCCCTTCCTAGGTAAGCGCTCTACCACTGAGCTAAATCCCCCAGCCCCAAGTATTTCTTGCTATATCTTCTCTTCTTGGTGTATTTGCTTCTTTTTGTTCTAGAGCATTTAGGTGTGCTGTCAAGCTGCTAGTATATGCTATCTCTAATTTCTTTTGGAGGCTCTCGGAGCTACAAGTTTTCCTCTTAACACTGCTTTCATTTTGTCCTATAATTTTTGGTATATTGTGCCAAAATTTTCATTAAATTCTAAAACCTCTTTAATTTCTTTCTTTGTTTTTCCTTGATGGAGTTATGATTGGGTATAGTCTTGTTCAACCTCCATGTGTACGTGAGCTTTCTGTTGTTTTTGTTGTTACTGAAGACCAAACTCAGTCCATGGTATTCTGGTGGGATGCATGGGATTATTCAGTCTTCTTGCATCTGTTGAGCCCTGTTTTGTGACCAAATATATTATCAATTTTGGAGAAGGAACCAAAAGGCATAGCCTTTTTTTTGGATGAAATGTTGTATGGATATCTGTTTAATCCATGTGGTTCATAACTTCTGGTAGTTTTTCTGTTCTTTGTTTAGTTTCTGTTTTCATGATCCATTCATTGACAGTTTTTCTGGTTTTTGTTTAGTTACTGTTTTCATGATCTGTCCATTGATTAGAGTGGGGTGTTGAAGTCTCCCACTATTATCATGTGAGGTGCCGTGTGAGCTTTTAGCTTTAGTAAGGTTTATTTTATAAATGTAGGTGCCCTTGCATTCGGAGCATAGATATTAAGGATTGAGAGTTCATTTTGGTGGATTTTTCCTTTCATGAATATGAAGTGTTCTTTCCCTATCTTTCTTCTAAGTTTTGGTTGATAGTCAATTTTATTCTATTTTAAAATGACTACTCCAGATTGTTTCTTGGGACCATTTGCTTGGAAAATTGTTTTCCAGCCTTTTACTCTAAGGTAGTTTCTTTCTTTGTCACTGAGGTGTGTTTCCTGTATGCAATAAAATGCTGGATCCTCTTTACTTATTCTGTGTGTTAACCTATAACTTTTTATTGAGGCATTCAGTCCATTGGTGTTAAGAGATATTAGAGACCAATGATTATTGTTTCCTGTTATTTTTGTTGTTAGAGGTGGAATTATGTTTGTGTGCCTATCTTCTTTTTCTAAAGAATAGTCAACAATAAATGACCAATTTTTTGTTGTTGTTGTTGTTGTTGTTACTCTACATTGAATTTCGGGTTCCATATATTTTCTTCTGAATTGCCACTATTGAATATCCTCTATCTACCTAGCCTGACATAGTTTGTAAGTTATTTTCCACAAAGAATAGTGACCTAGAAAGTAAAACTGAAAGATACTTTCTAAAACTAAAATTTTGCATTGTAATGCTAATAAAAACTAAGAATAGGTCTTCTTTTTTTTTTCTTTGTGACATTAACTATTTCTAATTTCAAGAGATGTGTATACATTTAGAAAGATGTAAAAATATTTGAGGATATTTAGGTTATTATATCAGTTCTAAAGAGTTATCGATATCTTAATTCCTGGAAATAGAGGTATATTTCACAGTGGCAATTCAGAAGAAAACATATGGACTCTGAGGTTGATAATGTCAAAACTGTTACTACTCTTGAAGGTAAGATGGCATTAATTATATGAAATCTTGAAGAAAAATTTCCCATATATACAGAATATGTTAAAGCTATTTTTCTTATGTATTTATGTATATTAATATAACATCATGGATTTTGAAATACCCTAATAAATATATTTAAGATACTGATAATGTAGAAAAGAAATAAGTGGCTTCTTCCTTATCAGGTCAGATATGTATTCTTTAAGGCCAGACATGGTATTCCTATACAGAAGATAACCACTTAAATTTTGATGACATTTATTGAACAATTTCTTACATTCAAATACTAATAGAATATTTATTCTAACTTTTAGAACCTGCTTACTCTTTCATAATCTTGAGAATTAAGTTCCTATAATAATCACACATAGTGCAGCACCCTGATATTATGCAGATTTTTAGATCCTCAATGAGAATTTCTTCACTTCTAGGTACATTAAATCGCATTTGAAGCATTAACACTACTTCCTTTTTCTAAATATCATGTAGCTTAAAGGCAATAGAATGAAATAGTATTTTCCTGGCATGAGCAGCAACCCAGTTCTTTTCTATAATAGGTTTGGATTTTATCTTGAGAAGTTGTAAGCCTTTTACAGTTTCCTGAAATAACTACATTCTTAAGAAGAAAGATATTAGAATTAGGGCAGAAGGGCGTATGTAGCACCTCATTTACTTCATATATCTAGTAAAGTGCCAATGGCACCTTACAACTTATAGAATATGCTTAAAGAGGTCAATATAACGAACTGTACCACAGTTTAGTGAATAGCATTAAAATGGTTTGCTCAATTTACTATTTATGCATAAGAACAAAACAGGTTTTATGGTATCTGTTTAAATTTTGTTTTCTATGTAGCATTTGCAGACCCTTGAGAAATGAGGATTAAATATATAGCAAGTTGGCACCATGATGCTATGCTTCTAGCTGCTCGAATATCAAGGAAAAACATTTCTATTTTTTTAACCCATGTACACGCATGCATATAAATAGACATATAGTCTTTCTCACAGCTCGGTAATGCAGATTTAACTGGGAAATGTAAGGATGAATATAATGTGAATTATATATTATAATTATAAGGATGAATATGAATATGAAAATAAAGTGTTCTGAGCATTTTCATAGTTTATATGTACTGAGATTTTTCTATAAATGTCTTTAAAGTAGACAAATTAGATTAAAGGCTGATTGTAATTGTGTAAACAATTGGTCTCAGAGCTCAACAAACCACAGTAAGAGATAAATGTCATTTTGAGGTCAGCTGGTATCCATAGAAAGTTCCCTTAGCTGTTGCCATACAGGGAGATACTGTCAACAAAAAAAAAAAAAAAAAAAAAAAAAAAGAAAATCTATTTGCAATTTTTAATTGCTTTACATCTATGATGCATTCCCTGGCATAAGGCAATTTGAAAGAGAAAGGGTTTGCTTTTTTTCATAGTGGAATGCAGTCCATCATAGAAGGGAAAGCAGAGTGGAAAGGGAGCTTCACACTACTGTGAGCCGCTTTGTACATAAGGAAGCAGAGAATGTCCCAATGCTCACAGGACTTTTCTCCTTCCTTCTTTACACTCAGTGCTGGACCCAACTTACAAAATGGTTCCACCCTCAACTGGAGACGGGTCCTTGATCCTCTGTTAAACCAGCTGGCACCTTCTCCTATGGCTCAACTAAAACTCTTGTCTCTTAAAACTCATAAAACATGCACAAAACTTAAGGGATTATATAAAATTCTATTATATGTCAAAACAAAATTTCAATACATATAGGTAACATTACATTTAGTATAATAATTCATATATGTATTTCTATTTAAATATGTTTGACATAATATAAGTATATGCAAATACATAAAGGCATGGAAAAACAATTCAACAAAAAAAGTTCATGAATTTTATGAGGTGTGTCAATGCCTACATGGACGTCTTTGGAGTGAGAAAAAGGTAGGAATAAATGGTATAATTGAATTTCAATAGCAAAAATGAAAAGTAATACATGATAAAAGATTGAGTAGTGTAGATATACACTTTCCCAAATAATACTTGGCAAAATATGAAGAATATTCTGCAAAATGTATAAACATGTGTTCAGGAATTTTTAAACTAGTAAATATTTAATCAGTGAACTATTCTAACAGGTGGAAAAATTTAAAATGGATCAAAATAATTTACACTTTTTACCATTTTATATAGAAATTGTATACCTTATATTTCAAATTCCGTGAGTAATGTCAATTGCATCTGATATAAATGCTTTCTGTGGGCACTAAAGTTATAAGTAAGATAGTCTTTTTTATAACTAGGAAAACAAAAAAAATGCATTGGAATGTGGACTGCTCGAAGTGTCCAAATTCATTAGTGCTCAGTGGTCCAGCAAAACCCAAGGGCAACTTCAAGTGTAGGATTATCCCAGCTTCAAATGGTGAGTAAATTTTAGAAAAGCAGTTTCCTATTCTAGGTGTCATGTTTATATGTTTGGAAAATTCTCTCTACTCTCTTATATTCTGCTTAGATTAAGTAAATTAGAAAATGGTAGTTTGCATCTAATTTCCTCTTTGACTATAAACTGCACTTGGATCTTTGATGTTGCTCAGATTTTTCCAAACTGTAAGCTTCCTTCCAGTTCATGGCTCTACTCAAATACAGTGCCATCCTTAGAAAGAACAACTCCGTGGAAGGGTGTTGTTTGAAAATGTTCCCTAAAGGAAGAATTTGCAACATAACCTATGTTTATGTACCTCTTTACTTCCCAGTTTAGTCTGTCCACCATTAATACAGTGATGGACTGCGTCAGCATACTCTAAAATAGCAGGCCAAGTGAAAATCCAATGAAAATGTTAATAATTGAGCTCGTTATGGAGTTGGGAATGTGATTTGCTTTGTTCTACTGCTAGAACCCTGACCAAGTGGATCGATATAGAGATTATTTGAAAGGGGTTATCTCATAAATTATGGTAAAAATTGTCTGAAACCACCTTGGATAATCATATTTTACACAGCAGGTACTCCTAGGTAAAAGAAAGAATGTGAGAGGGGGAAAGAGGGGGTGGATGGGACGATAGAAAAATGAAGCAAACAAATCCTGAAAAGCAAAAGAGCAAATCAAAACACTTTATTTCTTATTTTTGAGGGTAATTTAGCCCTAAATGATCAGATTCACTCTCGTATTGTCTTCTAATTTTATTTAGTTAAATGTTTTTATATTTTTTACATATGAAATAAAAATGTTTCAAAACATACCGTTTTTCAATTTCTGGGATCAGATATCTGTGTATTCCTTCATTGATCCTTGACCTTAGGGACTCTAAGGCTGAAGCCAAAATATTGGCCAAGCATCTGTCATCTCAGCACCTGACTGGGAAGAGACCCAACGGTCCAGTGATTTATATGGTGATGTTAGATATTGTGTCATTGCTTCAGTGCCAAATGGGCTTTTCCAGTATGAAAACTCACTTCGTTAGAGCATGAAATCCAAGATAGAAATAAGCAAAATACTGACAAGTGATAAAATCCAGCATTTTTCTAACCAACTCCTGGGAGTCGTGTGATACATCCACTGTGGTAACTTACTGATTAGAACTAAAGAAGAGACACAGTTACCAGATATCTTAGGTGTGTGAAATTGTGAGATGTTAGAGAAGACTACTTTTGAAAGCTTCTTATCATGATTCCTATTAAGGTTGTTTACTTTCATCCATCCATCCATCCATCCATCAGTTTGTTTGCATAACTTTGCCGACATTAATCCAACCCCCCATTCATATTTAGAGTTAGTGAAAGAATTCCCAACTTCAAAACAAGAAATTTGGATCAAATTATGTTAGGCATTATAAATAACCCTTTAGAATAGGAAAGTACAAGCATTGGGCAGTATCTTCGAGTTCTGAAAACCTATCCCAATTCACATGTCTAAAATGCCCAACACATGTTAGCAATGCTTTAATAGATTTCAAAAGGTCTATACTTAGATCACTCAAGAGTGATATGTATTCTGCTGAGGTTCTATTAGTCCAATTATCTATGCAGAAAATATGTCTGTGACTGATCAAAATTATTTTCAAATTAATAATGCTGTTTTGACACTTAAGTCTTCTTCCTTTATTATTTTAAATGAAGATTATATCATTTAAGCCCACAATGATTGCTTGAGGTAGATAAGTATTTTCATTTTTCAAAGGGAAAAGCATACAAGAATAAGTTAATCTGTTTTACAAGAAGGGGAAAGTTGGATTTAGAATTAAGCAGTCTGATTCTAGTCTTATAAAGTAATGCACTCAGTATTTAATGGTTGGTAATAAGTTCGTTTGTGTTGAATTATATTTCTGGTTAATCATGATAACTATATACAGCAGAAATTGTTATTGACAACAGAACCAACAGAGGAAAGTGAGTGTTGAAAAAAATTATGTCTAACATATAGTAGGGACTGGAAAATGTAGAAAATAGAAGGCCAACCACAGGCAAGCTAGGAATCAAGTAAATTAAATGAATTTATACTAAAGAGTTCTTTTTAAGTGACAGGCATAACATTTAGCTATAATAACTTCTGCTAATTAGATAACCAAAATACTCCAACAACGGAAGGTCTGATCAATATTATGGAAGGAGTCAATAACATCAAATTAATGTGTTTAATTAGTGATATTCGTGGAAACTGTGTGAATCTTATTTTTAGTTCGTACTTACAGACCTACCTTCTGTGGAGTTTCAAATAGGTATCTTTAATACTGGAAACTGAGCCAACAAGTTATATTGGATGTTCCTCTCACTGTGCTATAATCGTGATACACCATATGATAAAGTTCATCTGAAATCAATTACTTTCGGTACTCAATGAAATACCTTCATGCTTTCAACTGTTAGCCTTGCAATGAAGCAAACTTCATGTGAGGAATCACTACCCTATCTGTTACTAGCTGAAGCTTCCAACTCCATGGACCAGACACAACATGGGCCCCCTTCAGATACACATAGTTGATTAACACCATTTCTTTTTAAACTGGTTAGTTAAGGGGTTAACTCTAATTTGAGTCATAATAATAGAAAACAATATCCAAAAAATGTTAAACTATTTTTATTGGACATTTGATATATTTACATTTAAAATGCTATCCCCTTTTCTGAAACTTCCTATTCCATCCCTCCTCCCCCTGCTTCTATGAGGGTGCTCCCCACACACCCACTCCCACCTCCCTGCCCTGGCATTCCCCTACACTGGACTATGGAGCCTTCCCAGGACCAAGGACCTCTCCTCACATTGGTGCTCAACAAGACCATCCTCTGTTACACATGCCACCGGAGCCATGGACCACACCACGTATGTAATTTTTAATTTCCATAAAACAAATTTTAAGCAATTTAGATAACACCTCATTATTTTACATGCGTGGTTAAGATTTAAATTAATTTGGACATGAACACTTTACCTCCATCATTGCTACCCCATACTGCTCCCCCTTTAACTAATCCCTTGTCTCCGGCCCTCCCTCCCACATGCATTTTCTTGGATGTATGTCAGTGTGTAACCAACTGTAGACATTTAGATTTGCTTGATGAACTTGTGTTTAGGGCTGGCCCACTTGTGATTGCAAGTATCAAGTATTCCTGTAGGAAACTTCCTTCCCTGAGAAGACATCAATTTTGTGCAGCCTTTTTGTTTAGTCCTGTGGGTCTGTGACATAGCCTTAGTCCACATCTGTATGTTGACTTGTGTGGTTTTTATGCACGCCTTATTTACAAAGCATACCTTTAAGATTCCACAGGGATGCCATCACTGTCATTTTTATAAGACACTATTTTGCAGCAGACTCCTGGTGTTTTGACTCTTAGAATTTTCCTAGCTTCTATTCTGTGATATTCCCTTGTAATTGGATGTAGGGACTACACTGACTATGAACCACCTTGGGCTGTGTTTCACACTGCCAGTTATTCCCATTTTGACCAATATTGGATGCCTGTAACAGCCTCCATTTGCTGGGAATGGATGCTTCTTAGGTGAGGAATGAAACCTGCAATTGCCTATATGTATAAGGATACATATTATAAAACAGTATAACCTACCCTGATTCAGGAAAATTACACAACTAAGTTTTATGGGATACATACTTTCACCAGGCAATAGTAGATGATGCATTTAGAGTATAGGGCATTTTCTATTGGTGCAATTTTACATCTATTGAGGAGGCCTTAAATCCATTTGGACAGCCGTTAGTATATCACCAAGATGTGTGACTTTTGCACTTTTAGGGGTAGCTTGCTGTACTGGCCTTCAGACTTTACACCTAAGTAGTACAATTGATTGATTTTTCTGCTATGGAAGGTTTCATAGTGCCTTTTGATACTCTGAGAGCTAATTCTGAGGGAAGAATCATCTGAAAATCAACCATGGGCAATGGTAAGAGCATATATTGTTTTAGAAGTATCTTTAATCTACTACAAAAAACTCAAAGGTAATTTCCATTGCTTGTCATTTGGGTTTTTGTATAATATTTTATTGCTATTGAAAAAGTACTGGTACCCCATATGGTATAAAACCTCACAGATATACCTAGCTATTTGAATATTTTAAGTAAGCTTACAAATACATTCTTTTACTTTTATCCCTCCATAGAATTCTTTCTTCCCTCTCCCCCAATGATTGCGCTGTACTTCCCTGACATTTTTGGTTTTTCTAGAATGTGTACTCAAATCTAAAACTTTAAACATAAAGAACATTTGGTTATGTCTTTCTGATTTTTGGCTACTTCGTTCAGTATGCATTTTACTTCCTACTGTTTACTTACAAATGCCCACTTCTTTACTGCTGTGGAATCCTGTTGAACGCATGTAGCATACTCTTTACCCATTTGTCAGAAAGAAGGTCTGTAGGTCAGCTCCATCGCTCACTTATCCTGGGCAGAGCAAAATCTCTGTAATGGAATGAGTTCTTTGGATATCTACTAAGAAATCCTATAGCTGGTTCACCTGGAGGTCTATTTTTAGCATTTTGAAAGTTCTCCCCACTGGTTTTTCTAGTGTCTGGCACAATTAGCAGTCTTATCATGAGCAAATAAGTGCTTCTCTTTTTCCATATCCTGGTCAGAATTTGCTGCCCATTGGATTCTCAATTTCACACATTCTTATTGAGCCTAAAGGGAAATATTTGAAGACTTTTAATTTGTATTTATTACATTACTAAAAATATCGAAAAGATATTGAACATAATTTTTAGATATTTTGTAACTGAGTTTATTTCCTCTTTTAAAATTATGTGTAGAGTCATACCTGATTTTAAATAATTTTTTTAAAATGTCCTTAATTTATAAAACTAATACAATGTCCATTGAAATCCCATGACCCAAGATATATAAATATATATATATATATATATACACACACATTACCTTTACTTACTGCTAATCACTATAAGAATTTTTCCTGGGATCATCTCACAAAAATTCTTTTAATCTTACAATGATTTCTCTCAGCAAAGAAGCCATATTTGGAGTCAGATTTACTTCTGCTGTGTCTGTCATTTGACTCCATCCTTGATATTCCTTTTCTGGTCCAGACCTTGAGTTTTGAAAGGATCTTCAAATGAAGAAAGGTCACTTTTTCCCACAATTCATGTGTCTGATAAACTTCCATCTCCCCCTGAAAATCACTATCGAGTTATGAAGCAATCACATGCTGGAAATTCAGGACAATCGTAAGGTCATAGGAAAGGTTGCATGGGTTGATTTTTTTTTCTTTTAAATCATCAGAAACCTGAAATGCGCAGTTCTGAACTTCACGAGACAGAGAGGGCAAAAAGAAGGGGCCTGGCATTTTATCACCAAAAATCCTCACCGGAAATCAAACAAGAATGCAAATTGAACACCAAATTTCAAAGTGTTATAAAATTAAAAGAGATAGAAAACCAGTGTTCAATCTTTCTCCTAAATACTACGACATAATAGTGATTTTTAAATTTTAAAAAATGGTGGATGGGAGAGATAGTAAAACAAAGAGTCTCTATTGTGTGACACATGATCACATGTGTTTTGTATAAATGTCAGCCATACCTTTGGAAATAAGGGAATGATCAGCTGAACTGAGTTCAGCGCTCGGCCTTAGGAGTAGTCCTTTTCCTGGAGGAGTGGGAAGGGATTGCAAACCCATAGGAAGAACAATGTCAGCTGGCGGGACCACGGAGGCCTCCCAGGGACTACACCACCAACCAGAGAATGTACAGGGAGGTATCCATGGCTCCAGATACATGTGTGGCAGAGGATGGCCTGGTCTGAATGCAATGGGATAGGAGGTCCTTGGTCCTATGGATGTTTGATACTCCAGCATAGGGGGATGCTAGAGCAGCGGGGTGAGAAGAGTGTGGGTGGGTAGGGGAGCACACTCATATAGGCAGAGGGGAAGGGGGAAAGAGCAGATGTTGGAGGCGGGGTTTGTGGAGGGATAACCGGGAAGGGGGATATCATTTGATATGTAAATGAAAGGAAATAATAATAATAATAATAATAATAATAATAATAATAATATAGAATAGTCCTTTTCTGATTGAAGTGTATCTCGCTGTTATCTTGCCCAATGACTTTCACACTTCAGTTGGAATCCTGTTTCCCCAGTACAATGTGTCTCCTTTCCTGTGTATAACTGACATCTTGGCCAAATACCAGAATCTGTAATTATAAGTGTTTGATTCATGTCTTTCATCACATTTTAGGTTAACATAATTTTCCTTTCTTCTTATCTCCCAAGTCCTCCGTTGAAGAGTTTTCAGATGTGAATCCCAGCAACACAGAGGTCTCTGGCAGGCCCAGCCCAGTTTTTGAGTAATTCATTTGATTTCATGACTCAAGTGTGTTCGTGTGTGTGTAGGTCTGTGTGTTATTTCTGTGTGTGTGTGTCTGTGTGAGTGTGAGTGAGTGTGTGTGTGTGTGTGTGTGTGTGTGTGTGTGTGTGTGTGTGTTGTGTTCTTTTTCTTTGGGCTTTTTTTCACAGGAATGATAGTTTCCTGTTTTTTTGTTTGTTTGTTAACTTTTTTGTTAATTTTTGTTCTTAATTCCTGGGAGGTTCAGATACAACTCAAAAAATCCTTCTCTGAACCTAAATCTCTTAGGTCCCAAGTTTATTTTCTTCAAGAAATTTCAGTGTCTTAACTTTTATACTATGATTTTGACCTATTTAGAATTGATTTTGATGGAATTTTAATAGACACAGGCCTGAGTTTTTTTTTTTTTTTCTTCTTCATATGGGATCTTGTTTTCCTAGCACCATTCGTTGAAGATGGTGTTTCCTTTCCTGTATATATTTGACACCTTTGTAATTTACCAGAATCTGTAATTTTAAGGGCTTTGATTCTGGTCTTTCATTCCATTCTATTAATCTATTATCTGCTTTTCTGCAAGCATCATGAATTTTGATTACTATAGCTCTATACTATATTATGAATTTTTATGTAGCAGTTCTCCTAGCACTATTTCTTTTTTCTTATGTTTACTTTGGATTCCAAAGGTCCTTGGTAATTCCATGAGTACTTTAGCTTTTTTGCGACTTATTTATTTGTGTGTATATATGCTGTTTGTGTGAGTGTGTGTTGTTGTGTTGGTGTGTGTGGTATTATCTGTGAAGAATTTCTTGGGATATTGTTTGAGGTTGCATTCAATTAGCAAACAGATTTGATAAAAAGTCATTTCAATAGTATTATTTTTGCCAATCTGTGAACCCAGGATATCTTTCCTTTAGTCTGTGTTTCTTAATATCTTCAGAAACTTAGTTTTGTAGAGGTCTTACACCTTTTTCCATATATATATATATATATATATATATATATATATGCTACTGTGAATTAGATCTTTTTGCTCTTTTTATTGTGTTTCTTATTAATATATAGATTTGCTAACAAATTTTATAAGTTGATCTTTCTGTCTTGCTATTTTTGTAGATCTTTTCAGGATAGTCTTTTTTCATGGACTTGTTTGTTTTTTGGTTTATTCATTTATCTGTTTCCAAAACGTGGTAGAGTTATCTTCAGCTCTGAAGACTTTTAAATGAGGTATTGATTTTTGATTGGCAAGCCTTGGTTATTTTCAACCCAATGGTAATCGAAAGGCTTGTTAATGTGGCTCCTGACTGGCCTCGGGGATAAGGACGCCTTCTTGAGCAAGGTGTCCAGGGAAAATCCACTGACAGAGAATGAAAACAGCTTCCAGTGTTCCTAGGTTGTGTGCCTAGTGCAAGTATGAATTTGGGGGACTCACCTAGCTAATACACTGTCTTGTGGTATTATGATTTGGCTTGGGGAGCCCTCAGGAGGACTCACCAATCTCTGGGATAACCATTTTTAAGCACACTCAGTTGGCATAGGCTATAAAATTAGTGTACCAGCATTAAGATATTTTTAAAATGCCTTTCACAAAAATTTGATGCATATTTTAATATATTGAAGCATGTTTCTGTGTATGTACACATAAGCATACAGTTATACCAACATGTAAAACAGTTGGTTAAATATGTGCATGCATTTTGTTTCAAATTAATTTATAAATAATTTTTAAAAGAATAGAAGTAAGAAGCAAAACATTTATTCAATCTGAAGGGAAACCAGAGTTGAGGTGGGAGTGGGTGGGTGGGAGGGGGAGCATTCTCATAGAAGCCAGGGGAAGGGGAAGGGAAAGGGGGAACTGGGAAAGGAGATAACATATGAAAAGTAAATACATAAACTATCCAACAAATAAATAAATAAAATATAGATATCACTGAGTTTGTTTGTCATCATTGCTTTTTGATAGGATGTAAAGGCTGAACATTTTCAATATAAAAGTTTAACGGAAGATCCTCAAATTTCAAGATGTGCTAAAACTCATACATATTTTCCTGTTAGAATTTAATTTGTATATGCATGACATGCTTAATTCTTTAAAGTACTGAGAGAAAGACAATACTTACATATTTTTACATAACTAAATATACACTAAACTAAAATTGAATAGCAAAATTTAAAGAATTCCTCATAAAGTTAATATATATAAAAATATGTATACATATATACACAAGGCAAAATAAGTTGTTTTAATAACTTAAAAGATCATAAAACTAGTAATGCAGGAAGCCTTTAGTAATCTTCAGCACTTCAGGGTTGATTATTTAAATAAATATTTAAAATGTATAAACTGCATTTAAAAACGGAGACATTTTTACAACTTTTTTATATTTGAATTGTATGCCTAAAGTTATCTATTCATAGTATGTGCATAAATTACAATTTCTAAATACTTGAAAGGAAAATGAATGGATCTTCAAAGAAATAAAATGCCTTGGAACACTTAGGGATATAATTTTCTAAACTTATGCATATTTTTTAGTATATATATGTAACATGCAAATGTTTTAAAGTGCAGAAATGTAACATTATCCATGTTGAAAACACTCAAACTCTACATCACTATCATTTATCTACTTACATAATCATCTTCCCAGTTACTATTAGCTGAACCCTTTTTGTATTTTCTTGGTATCCACAAATCCATATGCCCACTTTCCAAACAATGCGAGTTAAACTCACATTCATATGACCTAGGTTTAAACCTAGG
Organism: Rattus rattus; assembly: GCF_011064425.1. Lineage (NCBI taxonomy): Eukaryota > Metazoa > Chordata > Mammalia > Rodentia > Muridae > Rattus > Rattus rattus. The sequence goes on along the minus strand of NC_046164.1, from coordinate 36,622,058 downwards.
TTTAGCTCACAGTAGATAAATGCTTTAAAACTGACCTATAACGCAACCCTGGGTGTAAAATAATTTAGGATATTTGGCTTTCGTCCTTAGATTTTTGTACTATGCATAAAAATACATTAGAATACATTCTCTTCTGTCTTGAATGTACCATCTTGCAAACCTTTGTCATCTACCTGCAGCTGGGACAATCTCTCTCATGTTCCATTATGCATTTTTCAAATGTTGGATGGACATGTCGTGAATTTCATGAATCTTCTAGTTGATGAGTGAGAGTTTCAGGTACAAGATCAATTGAGTGCTTGGTCAACAAATAAAAAATGCTATTCTCTGGAAAGTGTTTTTGTACTTTGAAAAATCCGACCACTGGTTACTTTCAAAATTCTAATTTCATAGGCTTTCTAATGCAGGTATTCTTTCAGGGATAGGATTAGATTTTGCTGGGGGAATATTTATATATAACATTTTTTAATACCATTGTTGAGTAAAGTTATAGGGTTGAAACTCATCCAGTGATTGCACAGACACAACAGTAAAGGTTAAGGTACCATAAAGACAGCATCACTATCTGTAAGATTGCATTTTGGATCAAGCCTTCCAAATCCACTTAATCATAGCCTCCAGCCTTTCTACATGCTACAAATGTTACATAATGGTCTCTCCCAAAACCAAATCTGAAGCATCTCTCTAAAATAAATGCTCCCCATCTCTGCATATCCATATATTCTATTTATTCAAGTTTTCTTTAAGAAATCAAAAAAGGCAAATTTGCTTCTAACACTAATATTTTATTCATACTGAGACTCTGAATTACTTGCTTGCTATTTAGTGAACTAAAGGTAATTCTAATGAATTACCTTAAATATTTGCATGTATTAAAGTGAAGAAATTTGAATGTAGTTCAGAAACATAATATTGGTGGTGTGGCAGAGTATGTGCTGATTCTATGTCCTATTTCATTTTATTTTGTATCATAGCATTTTGTAGATGCTTCATGAATTCTGTGATATCCTGAAGGAGAGTCATATGAGCTGATGCTTATGTGCATTGTAACATCTGTGCTCCGTTATTTACATGGATTCTGTCTTAGAAACAACATTCCTGAAGGAAAGCTCGTCTATAGGTGTATAATAGAGTGCTGAAGAAGTCATGCCATCTTCACGCAAATGATGTCCAAAAAACCCAACCTCCCACATGAATGGTTCTCATTCAATGTAATTTTTGTCATCGCTTCAATTGTCAGAATCTATAACCAGACATTCCCATGTTATGACAATGTTATCGCATTTTAATCCTAAAGGGAGCAAAGAAATACCAATATGCTTTCATTTTAACCATAACCATATTTCCCCTATATTATAGCTAAATATTCCTAAATGTCCTTGAAATGGACTTACTATCTATTCACAAATGATAGAATCAGTATCATGTGATATTATCATACACAAGACATTTGTGTTTAAACAGAAGTAATGATAAACTTCAGTAACAATTAATACAATATATAAGAAGAGTAATAAGAGTTATGTAGGGGAAATTTAAAATGTTTACAATATTTTTAACTATGTAGTAGATGGTTATAGAGGTTACACAAAACAGCAAAGTACTTCAGTGAAAAATTCTATATTGTAAAGTAGTTCAGAATTAAATTGGATTGCCAAACAATAAATATTCAATGCTCGTGGTATATTAAATGTTGTACCTAATGTGAAAAATTCATTTAATTGCTAATTCAGTTTACTTCAAAGTCTTTATATCTTAATATTATCTTTTTTATATATAATGAGAGCCTAAATTTCATTTCACCTAACTCCTTATGCATAGAGGAATGTAGTTTTGCCAAAATGGTCAACAAAATTTTGTAATCATTTTTAATTATAAAAGCAGACAGGAGGTGAACTTGTTATTGGTAAAGGCAAGATTCACTGATGGGCTTACAGGTGGAATGAAATTGGCTATGTCTCATGAGGAACAAGAGATTCCTTTTTTTTAGTTGAGTATTTTATTTATTTACATTTCCAATTGTATCCCCTTTGCCAGTTTCCCTTACTGAAAAAACCCCTATCTCATATTGCTCCCACTACTTCTATGAGGGTGCTCCCTTATCCACCCACCCACCAACTCTTCCCTCCCTGCCCTGGCACTCCCCTACACTGGGGCATCAAACCTTCACAAAACCAAGGTCTTCTCCTCCCACTAATGCCCAAGAGGCCATCCTCTGCTACATATGTGGCTGGAGCTATGGGTGGGTTAGTCCCTGGGAGATCTATGGTATCTGGTTGGTTGATATTATTCTTCCTGTGGGGTTGCAAACCCTCTCAGCTACCTCAGTCCTTTCTCTAACTCCTCCATTGGGATCCTGTTCTCAGTCCCATGGTTGGCTGCAAGCATTTACCTCTCTATCTGTCTGGCTCTGGCAGACCCTCTCAGGAGACAGCTGTATCAGGCTCCTGAAAGCAAGCATTTCTTGGCATCAGCAATAGTGTTTAGGTTTGATGGCTACACATGGGATGGATCCCCAGGTGGGGCACTCTCTGGTTGGATTTTCCTTCACTCTCTGATCCACATTTTATCTCTGTATTTTCTTTAGACAGGAGCAATTCTGGGGTAAATTTTTGGAGATGAGTGGATGTTCCCATCCCCTGACCGGGGGCCTTGCCTAACCTCTGGATGTGGTCTCTACAGGTTCTCCCTCCCCTTTGTTGGGCATTTCTGCTAATCTCATCCCTATTGGGTCCTGAGAGCCTCTTGCTTTCCTGGTATCTGGGACCTCCTGGTGGCTACCCCCAATTCCCCATTCCCCATTGCTATACACTTCTGTTCAAATTTCTGACAGTCTGTATTTCATCCCTGTCTCCTCCCATTCCTGATCCTGCCCTGCTTTTCCCCCCTCTCCCTCCTCTATTCCTCTAAAGTCACTTTCACCCTCTACCTCCCATGAATATTTTTGTTTCCCCTTCTAAGAAGGACTGAAGCATCTGGACTTTGATCATCCTTCTTCCTCACCTTCGTGTGACCTGTGAATTGTACCTTGGGTATTCTGAGCTTTTTGGGCTAATAACCACTTATCAGTGAGTGCATACCAGGTGTGTTCTTTTGTGACTGGGTTACCGCACTCAGGATGATATTTTCTAGTTCCATCCATTTGCCTAAGAATTTCAGAAAGTCATTGTTTTTGATAGCCTAGTAAGACTCCACTGTGTAGATGTCCCACACTTTCTATATCCATTCCTTAGTTGAATGGCATCTGGGTTCTTTCCAGCTTCTGGCTATTATAAATGAGGCTGCTATGAACATAGTGGAGCATGTGTCCTTGTTATATTTTGGAGCATCTTTTGTGTATATGCCCAGGAGGGGTATAGCTCACACAGTACTATGTTCAGTTTACTGCGGAACCGCCAGAATGATATCCAGAGTGATTGTGGCTAAAAAAAATATTGTTACCAAATACCTTTCAATTGTATGAGGTGTTTTTACTATTTTCAGAGTATACTAGTAGTTGCTTAGCTGCAATGTTGTTTGTATATTCCTTGTGTTGGAATGAATATCCTCTAATATTTTGATTTTTATAAAATTATAAATTTTAATACATTTTTATAAACTTATAGATTTTACAAAATTAAATTTTATAAGAATAAAGAATTCTACTTAGATTTTTATAAGAATAGCAAATTCTTGACTTATGACATCGAAGTTTTATTTTCAAAATGCCTTGAAAATAAGATTTGTGAAGATTTAGTACAAAAATATTAGAAATATTTAGAGAGAGATCATTTGCTTCTGTATTATGCCTTATTTTCTCTGAATGATCACGTTTGCTCAGTGTTACAGGCACGTGCTGAGCACCTTCCTCTAGCCATCTATTTTTGCCTGACCACCTACCTACCTGCCTGTCTTAACTCTGCTCTTACCCAGTAACTCCTGAAATATTTATCATGTGTGACCTGATAATGTCCAAAGAAAAGGGCTGAAATATAATAGACCCATCTCTGTGAATAGGAAGTCTGGGAGAATACAAAATTAAAAGGAGCGCATTTCTCATGGAAAGAGGTACAAAATAACAGTGCATGCTTTTCTCTATAATGAGTTACTGAGTGTACAACTTACATTACACCATAAATCATAGTCAACCAAAAAGTCTATTGAACAAAGACAGAACACATTTACTAAGTTCATATGTTTTCTTTTCTAACAATACTTATTTGTTTCACACCATTTCTTCAGTTTCCCTGTTCTTGTACCTCAACTCATTGGTAAAAGTGTTACTATTACACATATATCTCACTATAGATAAATCCCTCAAATAAATAACAAAATATTTCATATTGAAATCAGTCAACATTATGCAATGAATTATACTAAATTCTGAAGCATTTAGAGTTTATAAAACAGAAAGATTGTGACAGAAATCACACATAAATTTCAAAAATTTTATCTTATCCCAGCAATGCGAACAATTTAATTTGTTTTTTAGAAATATTTAAGATACAGATAGCTAAACATATGTCAAATGATACATATTGAAAAATGTGAAATAATATAGAAAATACATTTTCTGTTAAAATACATTTTAATAAAAATGCAAGCAATTTTATCATAGTTTTGATTGAAGAGTAGTTTCTGGTCCACTTATGAATAAAACATGTTAAAATAACATGTTCATAAAAATGATAAAATTACATATGTAAAAGAAAAACTACATTATCCCCGAATTCTTAAGTTACTTTACCAAATAGGATATGTTGTTAGATTTAAGAATGAATAAATAAATGATAGCCCTAATAGTCTTTGACTGTTTCATTTAACTTTTTATCACACAAGCTATGTCTAAATTTGGCACATAAAATAGTAATTTTTGCCAGCAAGTTAGCCTTTCATATGCTTTCAAAGGTTATTTTCTCATCTATGAACACCAAAAATATGATGTTAGCTCCAATTCTTTATACATTTTAAGTTTACGCATGAAAGAAACTTTCCATTCAATTTAAATGAACAGACTGCTTTCTGCAGCAGAAGAGTCTAGAAATCATGTCAGGTGGGAACAGGCTTTGTAGAAATGCTTTACTGAGATAAACTGAATTTTACAAAGTCTCTGCCCTACAGAGCTAACTGGGAATCTGTCTGCAGATAACTGTAGAAAGCAGGATGATCATAAAAGATCCCAAGTCCCAAAGCTGAATGTAGTGAGAGCAAATTTAAATTTTTTTTGTTTTCCATGAAGACATTATATGCCAATATGACATTTACCTTCCAGAAGGTAAAAATGGTTTAATGTTATCTCATTGGATCAAACCTGTCCTAGTATAAATAGATGAACTCGATATCTGTTTATGAACTTTCAATTTCAGATGAATTACACAGTCATTACTCAAATATTACTGTGCTTTTTGAGAGATTAGGTGCATATGATGCACCTTGTACTAAAAGATGATATGTCCTGTGAATATGTAGAAATTTCTGTTTTAGTCTGAGCTGTGGCTTTTTGTTCATATGTGCCTGAAGACATGAGGAAAATTGTTGAGAAATTCTTACAGAAATCCCATTGTATGGAAATCCGAGGGTTCCTTGGAAAAAAGGAACCCTTTGGCAGAAATGGTAGGTGTGTGAATAATAAAGCCTGGCCTATTATAGAGAAAGACAAACTGGGAGTTTCAATCTGGAAGTTTCAATAGATCACTCATTTCTACATGTCCCGTCTCAATTCAAATGAGGGGAAGAATGAGGAGGAGAAGGAAGAGGAGAGGATGAAAGGTAAGAGGAAGAGGACGAAAAAGAAGAGGAGGAGGAAGAGGAGAAAGAGGGGGAGGAGGAGACGGAGGAGGAGAAGGAGGAGAGGGAAGAGGAAGAGGAGAGGGAAGAGGAAGAGGAAAAGGTGAGGAGGAGGAGAGGGAAGAGGAAGAGAAAAAAGAGGAAGAAAAGGAGGAGGAAGAGGAGGAGGACTACAGCAAGTAGAGAAAATATATCAACAAGATCTAGGCACAAGGTTTTTGGTGTTTTAAATATATTTTAACTATGAAGAACTGGGAAGACAGTCTTCTATTTTGTTCTTCCTGTGTGTTGATAATGCAGATATTTCCATGATATGGTCAGGGATATGATAAAGCTCAGGGGGAGAAATTCCAGGCCCTGGGAATAGCAGATGCTGTGGGAGGCTGTTCTTATGAATTCAACCTTAGCAAGAGTTGGACTTGAAAAGCACACGTGCCAGCTGCTGTCAAGCACACATGTAAGAAAATCTTTGAAATCTAAAATATTTAAAGAAAACTGTTGGTCCCAGAAGCCAGTGAGGATGGTGACCAGGAGCACAAATTACCCACAAATATGTCCTGTGGGCTGGGACCTAGACATTCCTGTAACTGTTTTGACATAAATGTGAGTTTCTCCACCTCCCCTAGACATTACAAAAGGTATATGGATTCTATGTGTACCTAACTCAATTTTCCTTGCTTACACCTCTGTATTTCTTCAGTTTACACATACTAAGCAGACCCCAGACAATAGCTCTGTTAAATCTCTGCTGTCACATTCTCATGTTATATTTCGTCTACAACACAGGCTTTCCCTAGGGCACTGTAACCTCTAAACTCCATATGGCAGTTCTTCCATTGGACTCCAAGTGGAAATGGATGAGATTTATTTCCATCCACATCCTTACAACATACTGACATAAATAATAAGCAAAGTTAGAGTCCAAAGGTTATGTCAAATGCATTCAATAGTTGTATATATTTGATTGTCTCTAATAAGAGAAAATATTTCAGAAAATTACATAGTATATGTTCAAATATGTATATTTTTATACCTATATAGCATTTCATCCCAGAATAACAAATATCCCAGGTAAGAAATTATTTCTCAGCATAAATTTGAATAAATATCTCTTATAATTACTTGAAACAGTAAACTAATTCTGTACAACAGACCTAACCCTCTCTGTGCCCCAATTTGAAAAACCTGGTAGTAAAATTCCTTCAGTACTAAAAGGTATTGTGCTCCTGTGTCTGTGTCTTAGTCAGGATCTCGTTGCTCTGATGAAATACCATGACCAAAAATCAAGTTGGGGAGGAAAGGGTTTATTGGCTTTATTTTTCCAGAGAATAATCCATGATCGGAGAAAGTCATGATAAGAACTTAAGCAGGGATTGAAACAGGAGGCAATGCTGAAGCAGAGGCTACTGAGGGTGCTGCTCAATGGCTTGCTCAGCCTGCCTTCTCATAAACCCATGACAGCAACTCCAGCGATGGTTCCACCCACACTGGGCAAAGCCCTCTGAACCTAACTGATCACTAATGGAGTAACTTCCTTACAGCTTGATCTCATGGAGGCATTTCCTCAACTGAGGCTTCTTTCCCTGTAAGGACTCTAGCTTGTATCATGTTGACACTCGAAACTAGCCAGTGCATGTGGCTGGATAAGAGAATGTCCTAGCTTATCCAAACAGAAATCATTTAACTAAATTTTTTAAAGTGAAAGTCACAGGAAAAATAGCCAATACCTGCAACCATTTAAAACAGAAATCGAAAGTAATAGAGAAAAGGAACCAAGTACTTAAGTAATTTGGAATGTTTCCAAAATGCAGAGGCGTGGGTGTGGGAGGGATGTTTTTTAAGGTATTTGGAAGGTTTGTGTAAATCTTTTGAAGTACAATTTAATTTCTTTTTTTTAATGCAATAAGTTTGAAACTTGTTAGGGCTTCCATGTTAAAGTAATTTAATGGATATGTTTCCCCTTGTGGAAATATTTAGGAAATTTTTTAAAATTAGTATATTGTTTAATGTTATGTTAGCTATCAATCTGAAAAATCCACCTCATGCACCATGAGTAACATGATATTTCTAAGTTTAGTGAAGTAAAAAATTTAAGAAATAATCCTTTATGTCACAATGCCATAGAGAGGGACAGGGTGGCTCGGAGAAATCCTGAAACAAGATATTCACAAGATGCATAAGGTCACTTTATCTGGGGTTACAGATCATATATATACATCCTACTTTTTTTATCTATTGTTGATTTTGCTGCTTGGACATTTATGGCTTCCGTAAATAGCCTTAAGAAATCCATAGGTTCACAAAGCTAAACTTGGATGGAGTTAATTCACTGGTTAGTGTTGTCTCTCTATGGAGCAAATAGAAACATACTCTCTAGAAATACGGATTACAGAGCTTAGTGACTGCAGAGTCCAAGAGAAGCAAAATGAACCCGAAAATAGCTGTTACAGAGTCCTGCGATAAGGGATAAAGCAAGCTGCAGGGTCTGAGCCATCTGATGGACTACCTTTGTTGTAAACCCCGTTATGACCAGTGACCCCTATATAGGATATGCTACACCTCCCTGATGCAGTGACAGCTATGGAGAATAGCACATGCCACTAAGGCTGACAGGAGACTTTCCATGTAAGGGAGAAATATAAGGAGGGAAATAAAACTGGATGCTTTCCACCCCATTACCTTGTTATTTTGCAGGTGAATAAAAAGTAAAACAGTAGTGGGGGATTAGAATTGGTAGGATGGACATGCTGAGTTTCTATTTGTCACATCTACTGAGGCATAAGAAAGAGGAAATTTTCAGTCTGTTAAAGAACACTCGCTTCCTTGACCCCAAACTTGAATCCATTCAGCGAGAAGGGAGAGATATAGGTAGAAATGAATGTAGCTACCCCTAAATATAATCTCAAGTTCATAGCAAGGGGAAATCCATCACTACCTGATGATGGAGACCTTGTAATATCCCAGTCTATCAAAGTCCTTTAACCAGAGAACATGCTACTCCAGAACTGCTTTCATCAAGAATATCTCTTTAGGAATGGACGGAAGAGCCTCCCACAAGCTGGCTCATGAAGGGGTGAGACAAACGGGTGGTGGATACAATTGTGTGTTGGAAGTGGGGAAAGGAGTAACTGCTCATCACTCCTCGAGAGCTGCCAGAAGAGAGTTGATGTTTAGTACCCACATCACCAGACTCCACAGGACTGTGCTGTCAGGAGATTTAAGGAAGTGCGAAACTCAGCAGGGACATAATTTAGATGCTCAGCACCATGAGGAAACATGAACTTTATGATTTTGGGTAGGTTATGACATAACTGAATAAATGAGGTAGGAATATAAATCCAGTTTATAGTAATCAGAAGGAGGAGGAGAAGTAATAAGAATATGCCATAATAAACCAGGACTTTAGTTGTTGTTGTTGTTGTTGTTGTTGTTGTTGTTGTTGGGGTGGTTTTGGTTTTTGGTTTTGGTTTTTTGACTATACACAGTAATACAACTTCACCATTGTCTAATGTCTTATATATTTGGAAACTTTGGAAGAACAACAGAAATAGTTTAAAAGCTTGAATGAAGATACCTTACATAGGTGTACACAAAGCTCCTCCCTGTAATCATTGTATATATGCTCATAGATTATGTTGCTGGTAACCTTTAGTGTAAATGGAACCATTTATTTGCATACTGAGAGACAGATAGTGTTAAGACTCAAAAGCTGTTAGACTTCTGAGAATCTGTGATTTTGTTGTGATTTCCTGCAAATTTCAAGTGGGAAAAAATAACACATGTACATATGAAACCCCTCCAAGGAAATGTTGCAAAAGAGAAGTAGAAAAAATGCAAGGACCATCAAAGGAAGGAATAGGGTTGATGTTTTGGTGTGAATTCAAATGGCCCACTTAAGCCCATCAGGAGTGGCACGATTATGAAGTATTGCCTTGTTGGAGTAGGTGCAGCCTTGTTGGAGAAAATCTTTACTCCATAGTAGACTTTGAGGTCTTAGAAACTCAAGCCAGGTCTATTGTGTCTAATTTCCTTCCTGCTGTCTGCTGATCCAAGGGTAGAACTCTCAGCTACTTCTCCACCACCAGGTCTGCCTGAGCCACGATGCTTCCTGACATGATGACAATGAAATAACCCTTTCAACTGTAAGTCAACCACAATGAAATATTTTCCTTTAAAAGAGTTGCTGTGGTCATACTGTCTCTTCACAGAAATAAAACCCTAAGATAGGAAGAAAGAGTAGATATGAGGAATATGAGAACCACCTATCTCTTTGGTTATGTAAGCAGTAAAAAACTGCTAGAAGATTCTATGGAATAGATGCCTCCTATAAGTGCTGGGAATTCAAGGGTTGCATGAAACTTCCATACGCCATCACCCAGAGTTAGGTACGATTTTGCAGGATGCCACTGAGTGAATCACGCACAGTAAACAATTCAATAAATGCTTTTATTTATGGGGATGATTTGAATGAAAACTTTTTAGACTGTCACTTTTCATCTTCTATATCTGGTGTGAATGAATAGGATTAGACTCAAAATGAATTGCACTAGCTTACCATGACAAGGAGTCTAAATTTAACCTTTAGGTTTCAAGTAATTTTCAGTTCCTGCTAATCTCAAAAGCAGAAAGCGTAAAACAAAAATAGACACTCAAACTGGTTGGGAAGCCCCTCTGGGTAACCTTGAAGTCTACCATGTCTGGGTAGCTCCTCTGAGGTAGTCGAAAGTGGATTTTCAGCCTGGATTCTCCTTCTCTGAACTTATCTGGCACCTCCAGCCACCACAAACTCTCCAAGAGGAATGCCATGTAGCCCTTGGCCAATGAACAAGTCCAACTCCTCCTTCACCCATCCATGTATGAACCTGCCCAGCAAGTAGCTGGGATTCCTGGAATGCCTCTCAGTACAAAGGAGGCATTCACAGAACTTTAAACTCCAGGGGATGATTTCCATTTACCTGGAAAACTCCTTCTCACTCTCCACTGTTCCCATGTAGCCTTTGTTCACTGTGAATAAAGTGTATGTGCGTAAGCTGTTTCACTGAAAAGAGAACTAGTTCATTGAGTACAGTCTAAAAGAGCTGTAACGCTACTCAGACAGGCAACCCTCCCCCCGCCCCCAGCACCTCCCTCCCCATTCTATCCTCACTAAACCTTGATACTGCAGATCAGAATCTTCTTCTAAGGCTCCTGGACACCCAATGGAGAAAGCAGAACAAAACACCACAGCTGTTCCCCAAAGCACATGCATACTACACAAAGTGACACACATTGTCTTTTTTGTTGTTGGTTTTTTGTTTGTTTTGCTCAAAATCCTGATAATGGTGTACAGTATTTCCCGTGTTGTCCTCTAAGTTAATTTCTTCACACTTTGGTCAGCTTTTAATATGTTTGTGTGTGGGGGGGGGTGCGCGCTCGCGCGACAAATTCTTTCATGTCTAGGATCACACAGAGGCCAAAAGTCAGCAATCATGTCTTAGAATCTGTCTGTTATATTTTGTGATAGAGGATGTTCCATGACCTCAAATTTGCCATACAGATTAGGCTGTCTGGCCATAGAATCTCAGTGATTCATCTCTAACTTTCTAGCACTATGATGTCAAGGACATGTCATGGTATCCAAATATGTTTGCTTGTTTTGTTGTTGTTGTTCTATTTTTTGTTGTTTTTGTTGTTGTTGCTGTATGGATTCTGGAGGATTGTTCTCAGCTCTCCATACTTTCAAGCCAGCACTTTCCCAACTTAGCTATTACATCAGCCTAGACTTCAGTGTTTTATAATATATGTTCTCCATTGGGAAAATTATTCTAAACAAATACAATTGTGTGCTTTCTATATTGTCTACAGGAGCATTTTGGATCATTGATCTAAAGCATCTGTTTTTAGGCAGACTCTGTGCTTTTACACATGACTCACATATATTATCTAATACTTTCTCCTATAGCAATCTTGTTTTAACATACTATTAAAACAAAGATACGTTTCCCAAGTGAACTTTCAACTGTAGTCATGAGTACACACCACACATGAAGTGTATCCTTTCTTTAACCTTGTGGCAATATTTGAAAATTATGATTTTAATATGAACACTCTTCCTTTGATTCTAGCCTTTGACATTGCACCAGCTGTTATGGGAGTATGGTAGCTCTCAACACTAGTGAGGCAGCTTCAGTCTTCCATTGGTTAGGTGTTTGTGAGCAAAGAATGAACCTCATTGGGATGCTATGCATCCCGGTTATTTCAGCTTCTGGACACATCCTCAATTCCTGAATGTCAAGCTGCCTTGGAAATGAAAAACTCTCCAGACATTATAACAGCCTTGATTTCATTTGGTATGTCCCCTAGCAGGCTCAATCCCACGAAGGTCTGAGACTTATTTAAGGATACCTAGCTTAGAAACTGTGATACTTTGTGAATACTTTGGTAATTTACTCATGTTTAAACTTTCCTGAGTGTGGCTAGGGTTACAGATAGGTTGGAAAAGGACTTCCCTAATATGCACACAGTCCTATGGTGTGATATTGGTGGCAATACATATGTTCCAGGCCTCTAGTTGCGGGGACGCTCAGAAATATCAAGCCATAGCCAATTTTATGTGATTTTGAGATGAACCTGGAATACCCCATCTTGAAAAAAATAAATGAAATATGCGTTTGTTCCCTGACTGTGTCTGGTAGAGAAATATTCCAGGAAGCCTAAAAATATATTATCCATTAATATATTATAATAATACCCATGCTATTTACCAGAAAAGTTTAATTTATTGTATTATAAAACAAGGAGTTCATTGAAGGCAATTAAAATATTATAATGACCAGACATCCATAGTAAAAAAGGTATAAAACTAATTTTCCCTAGCACGTGAATATTTTTATTCATAACTAGAGTATAACTTTAAATATGACTATCTCATTATGGAAAACACATTAAATGTAAATAGTAATAGTTCACTAAAACAGTTCTATCATTCAAATAATAATATATTCAAATAAAGAAAAATCACGAAAATGTAATTGTATAGATACATTGTAAGAGTCCAAAAATTGCTGAGAGAAGACTCCAGGCTCAGATAGTATACAAAGAAAAAGAGCGTTTATTCTGCAGAAGCAACCAGCATACAGGGGTCAGCCATTCTCCAAAATGGTGACCCTAGACACAGGTGCTCAGACCTACTTATAGGGAATGGGGGAACTCTCTAGAAATATTAGGTAATTTAAAATTTCATTGATGGATGCTAGGTGATCATAGGTGGTCAATGGTCTGCATTCCTATGTCTCAAATGCTTAACAATAGGGTGAGATAGTTCTGCCCAGCACAGGTGACCCATCATTAGATATATTCCTATTTTTGTAGTTATCCCCAGGCTGTTATCTTTGGGAGGGGGTTTTAAGACATTGTTTCTGGATTTTATGGTCTGTTCCTAGAAGTGGTGCCTCATAGTCTTGTTTTGGAAATCAGTCCCAGTCCTTAAATGGGAACAAATTATTATAGGTAATGGACTCTAATTATTAGAGTAAAGCAAGGATATGTGTATGTTTGCATTTGCCATAGCTGTGTGTCTACATCACTTTGTGTATGTGTGTGAGGGAGGAATAAAAGAGATTATAGATTTACTAAATAGAAAATTACATTTGGCTGTGTGCCCTATATAATTTTTCCAAGTTATAATATTCTAAAATATGAAGAAGAAATGGTGAATATCAAATGGCCAGGTAGTTTGCTTCACTGCAGCTCTCCTCCAGGACTTAGCATTTTATTCTCATGGAGGGTGGGGACAACTCTTGGATGCAGTCTTTAAGCTGTGACCACCTTCTGCTGGAGTCTGTCATTTACTTTTCCTTCATTATTAAGTAAGAAAGCAATGTGTATGATAGGGAGGCTTTCAAAAATGCAATCTACTCAGAGCACATGTTGTTCCCATTCTGAGTCTCTCATTTTAAAATTTTACCTTAAAACTACATAAATAGACATACACAGTGATTCTATAGTCTAAAATAAAACCAGTTTGCACAGATACCTTAAAAATACTTCAAACAGTATGCTTGAATATATATATATATATTTCAATTATATTTATCTTTATACTTTTGCTATCAACTGAAGGATGGAATAGTAAATTCTGAAAAAGTATAGTTTTATGGCCTGAATCCATTTTGTCATAATTAAGACATGTATAATATCAGCATTGTCTATGTTTCAATAAATTAACTCAACTTTTTAGGTAAAAAAAAATTGTCAAGGAATTACCTTTTAAATATTGGAGGACCTTAAAAGAAAACAAGAATTTATGTTGAATACATTAAAGATTGATTAAAGTCATTTTTCTCTACCTATGCAACATGATGTATTTATTTCTAATGTTGAGTAAAGCATATTCTAATAATCTTTCTGTATGCATTTTGACATGAACTAATCCACATTCTAAGAGCTTATGCAAATGTTTCCAGTAGTATTTTATTATTTTTTTTCTTTTTTCCGGAGCTGGGGACCGAACCCAGGGCCTTGTGCTTGCTAGGCAAGCACTCTACCACTGAGCTAAATCCCCAACCCCGTATTTTATTATTTTTAAATCTTATTTAGAACCATTATTTTTTATTTTGTTGCTAGCGTTCCAATTAAATAATTGGCAGTGAGCTTCCGCAGGTTACAGACAGAAGGCCTGCTGCTCTGAGTCAGTCAGATTTAGCTTCCAAATAGCCATCATTTATCTAAGAACAAACAATTCTGTGATTTTACAATAAGAACAACTATAAGACTCTAAACTGTATTAACAATGCTGTCATAAACTATATTCATAGATGGCTATCGTTCTCATAAATCCTGTGACTTCCTTATAAAAACAAAGAAATTATGATTTGGAGAGATGCCTCGGTATGGTATGCCTTGTATGGTAGGCTATACCACAGTGGCTCACTACTAACAGAAGATTTGAAGATGTGTACTAGACTTCATATGCACTGTATAATTATCATTTATGGATAAAAGCAACCAAAAGAGCCATACGCATATATTTTAAAAAAATCTTTAAAAATATGTATTAGTAAAACTTCACAGATACAGACAGCATCTAGTGTCACAAGGAGACGTAAGAATCTTAAGTCAAGGGGGTTGGGGATTTAGCTCAGTGGTAGAGTGCTTGCCTAGGAAGCGCAAGGCCCTGGGTTCGATCCCCAGCTCCGAAAAAAAGAACCAAAAAAAAAGAATCTTAAGTCAAAGTGGTTTGTGAATTATCAACTTGAGCTACACAACTCTGGATTTTGATTGTCTTCTTTCCTCCCTTGTCTGTATTTCTTTCTTTCTTTCTTTCTTTCTTTCTTTCTTTCTTTCTTTCTTTCTTTCTTTCTTTTTTTCTTTCTTTCTTTCTTTCTTTCTTTTTTCCTTTCTTTCTTTCTTTCTTTCTTCCTTTCTTCCTTTCTTCCTTCTGTCCTTCCTTTCTCTGTAGTCTCTTTCTGTTGTGAAGAGGAATTTCTAATATGTTTGCCAAAATGTGAACTGAAAAAGAATGACACCAAAAGCCAGTAGGCCATCAACTCTACACAAAATTTACAGGAAACCGAGTAAAGTTACAAGTGGGTGAAATGACCCTTCCTAAAGATGAGTATATCAACTGGTTGGAGAGTAACAAACTGTTACCCCTAAGTATACATACAAGTAATAGTATATGGATCCAACAGATTATACTTAGGAATATATATTTATATGTAAGTACATATGTGCAGAGAATAATAATTACTGAAATAAGAGGATATGAATTTGAAGGAGAGTGGAGAGGGATATCAGGGTGTTTGGAGGAAGAAAATGGAAAGGAGAAATGTTGTAATATCAGAAATGAACTAAAAATAAAAAGAATGTTTGAGTGCGCAGAATTAAAAGAAAACAAAATTAATTAAATATAAGAAAATTAGCTATCCAGCCTTAGTGGGTTTTTCTAAGTAAAGAAATAAATTAGTTACTAAACAACCCCAGTGAGATAAACTCCGAGATAAGCAAATAACCAATCAACTATGAAATCAATAACTTCTATTTATGATGATTGAAGAGGCTTGGAGATACTGTTCAGTGGTTAAGAGTACTTCATCCCTTTGGGTTTGGTTCCTAGCAACCACATGGGGCAGATGAACTCCATGTACAATTTTGATTCCTGGAAGTCTAGTGCCATCTTTTGCTTTAGACATGCTACAGACAAGTAGATAAACAGATTGATAAATAAATCAATAAGTCAATAAATATTAAAATTTAAGGAACATAACTACTGCTCCCAATATAAAACAAAAAATATACAAATTAAAAAAAAGAATATGTGAATTAAAGTTAATGTTCTTATTTAGTGTTAACTAGTATTAGAGATAAAATGATGGAGTTCTATATTCCATATTATTTTACACAAATATAAATAATCTAAAATTATAAGTGTAAAAGATGTACATAGGTGAAAGTTCAGACATTTCATAGTTTTGTTATTCAGTGCACCTAGATATTATATAATATGCATTTTGTAAAATGTGTACCATTTATAGTTTTCCCTGCAGTTTTAAGAACATGCTATAATTTGCCCACTTTGTTATACATGTTTCATAATTCCCATTATATCAAACTCAAATATGTCATATTCAGTGTAGTTCTTGCTGCACATGCTATATCACTTAATAAATGATTTAATAACACAATTATAAAACAAGATTTTATCTATTTTACCTATATTTTACTATTTTAAATAGTTCAAGATTAAGTCAGTAAAGTATATATCCTTAATTCATATATTTGAATATTATTCTCCTAAAGATATTATTTTATATCTGACCTAAGGATAGGAGATGAGTTTTTCACATGTGTAAATGGATAGTGTTTAACTTTTAAGATGAGAATTCGGGATATTGCTTCACCCAATGTCTATCACACTTCTGTTTATTCTCTGAAAGCTTTATAGAAATCCTAATTTTTTGTTTTGTAAGTGATGTTCAGTTTTCAAAAAGTAAGAATTTGGTTATCATTAATTTCTAGGTATAAATATAACTTTTGCCTAACCCATGATATTATATTGATGGTGTGTGTATGTGTGTGTGTGTGTGTGTGTGTGTGTGTGTGTTTTGTATGTGTTTATATAGACAGGTACATGCAGGTATTCAAATACATGTACCTGTGGAGGCTAAAGGTCAGTGCTGTATGCATTCTTCAGTCATTCTCTAACTAGTTGTTTTCTGAGACACCATTGCCCTTTCCAATTAAGATCATTAATTCTGCTAGGTCAGCTGGCCATTAAGCTCCAGGCATTCACCTAACTCTGGTCCGTGAGCTTTTGGGATCTACAAATTTTGATTTAAAGAGTTTTTAAATCAGTATGTTTGTAATGAGAGTCGCTGAAAGTGAATTTCTTCTTTTAATATAATTCTACATCTAGCAGGGGGTGAATATCCAAAATATATAGAGAACTCAAGAAAATAGATAAAACAAACCAAATAATCTAATTACCTAATGGGGTAGAGATCTAAACAGAGAATTCTCAACAGAGGAATCTCAAATGTCCAAGAAACACTTAAATAAATGTTCAAAGCCCTTAACCATTAGGGAAATATAAATCAAAATGACTCTGAGAATCAACGTTATACCTAACAGAATGACTAAGATCCAAAATACTAGTGACAGTTCATGATGGCGAGGATGTGGAGCAATTGGATCACTCCTCCATTGTTAGTGCCATGGCCACTTTGGAAATCAAATTGGCAGCTTCTCCCAATATTAGAAATAAATCTACCTCAAGACCCATCTGTACCAATTATAGGTATATACCCAAAGGGCACTTCTCCATACCACAAAGACACTTACTCAACTATGTTCACAGCAGATTTATTCACATCAGCTAGAATCACACCAGCTAGAAACTAGGTACAATCTAGATGTCCCTCAACCAAAGAATGAACAAAGAAAATGTTGTACATTTACACAGTGGAGTATTACTCAGCTGGTAAAATAAATAACATCATGAAAATGGCAGACAAATAAATGAAACTACCTCCTGAGAGAGGTAACCTAGACTCCCTAAGACAAACCTAGTATGTACCAACTTGAAAGTGAATGTTAGCTATAAAAGTAAAAGATAATCAGGCTAAAATCTTTAGAACCAGAGAGGTTAAGTAAACAAGGGAGAACTCAGGGCAGGACACCTGGATTGTCCAGGAAATGAAATAGATTTTCGGGGCAAACTGGAAGTAGGTAGGGTTGGGAAGAGGAGAAAACAAGATGAGGGGATCAAAGGAGAGAATGCCAGGAGAGATCATCTTGAAAGGAAGAGGGAGTAGCATCATTTCTGGAACAATGAAGAAACATATTGCAATGGAAACACCTAGGAATCTATGAAGATGAATTTAGCAAATCTCTTAGTGATGGAGGATAAAGAGAATCATCTGTATCTAGACAAGGCTTTTGGTAGAAGGCTGGGACACCAACCCAGCCACCAACTTTCAACCTACAATTTGTCATGCCTGCAAGACATGCTGGAGTAAAGGAAGCTAAAATCTATGGGAGTGGCCAATTAGTGACTGATCTAACTTGAGACCCGTGCCGTGATGGGTAGCCTACATTTAATACTACCTGGTGACTGGAGATCACCTAGGACACAACTAACTTTGACCAGCAATAAACAAGTATGAATAAATGAATGAATAAAATTAAAAGAACGGCATGATTTTTGATGATACTCTGCTATAATTGTACACAAGAAGATAGCACAAATGTCATAAAGAGGCTTCATCCAACAACTGATAGAAGCAGATACAGAGACCCACAGTCAAATATTTGACAGAGTTTGGAGTAATCTGTGGAGGACAGGGAGGGGGAATTTAGGAGCCAGAAGGATCAAGAACACCACAAGAACATGTTCCACAGAATCAACTAACCAGGAATAATAAGGGGCTGGCAGAGAATGACCAGGGAAGCTGTATGGGTCTGACCTAGGTTCTGTGCATATACCATATATGTTATGGTTATGTATATTGGTGGGACTCATAACACTGGAAAGAGAAGCTTCCTCTGACTCTTTTGCCTGGACCTGTTTCCTCCCACTGGGTTGCCTGATTCAGCCTTAACATGAGGGATATGCCTCATGTAAGACTTTATCACATACAACATGATATGCCATGTTTGGTTTATGTCCCTGGAAAGCTTGCATTTTCATGAGAGGAAAGATGGAGCAGAGGATATGGTGAAGAGGAAAGAGTGAGAGGGAGACTGGGAGGAGAGGAGGGAGGAAAACTATGGTTGGGATGTACTGTATGAAAGAAGAATTAAAACAAATAGTAGCTGCAACTAATGAGTTTATCTAAAGGTCCAAGATCTGATCACCACAATCAAAATAAAATAAAACTACTGTTTCTTACATGTGTGCACACAAAAACACACACACACACATAAACACATACACACACATACAGACACATAAACACACATACACACACATACACATACACACACATACACTCACACACATACACATACACACACACACACACACACAATTGATTTTTGCTGTCTACCAATCATCATTCCCTGTCCTTCTTTCTATATCTCTTCCTCAGTATCTTAAAACTACCATTTTGTTCCTCCTCTGCCTTTACCAATAAAATAGTTAGAAGAAACTGAAGAAAAAATCCTATGTAATAAACATTAAAATAAATGTAAATGATAACTATGACTTCTCCATACAGCTTATGAGAACATGTAGAATCATATGGGATGAAAAAAAAATGACCCTATTTTCTACAGAAAACAGTAAATTTTAGTAATTTCCTAGATATCTGAGCATCTGGCTTTTCAGGATACATAATGTATTTTTATATAAACAAATGTGCAGGCTTTCAGCAGTACGACATAAAGAACCTTCAGAATTGGGAGTACAATACACAGAATATACAGTCACAGTTTTATTTTCTTTATGTAGTCCTATTGACATTTCTCATAATTCATGTGTAATAGCACTGTATATCTGCCTTTAGGGAAAGAGGAGAGAGAAAAAAATGCAGAAGCATTTTCAAATGTTGACTACTTCTCCCCCCACCCCCTGATCCCCTTACATGATGCCATAGAATTGGTGTGCAAGACTGAACTTCTGTTACTCTTCTAACTGAGCTGTGTTGTTTGAACATTGGGTGTACATTATTCTAAAGTTATGTGTTACTCATTTTGCCACCATTGTGTGTCAGTAGATTATGATCTAAACTGAGAGAAGAAGTGATGCTTTTCTTGTTAGTATCATATTTTAAGTCAACTAGATTTGTGATTCACTGAGTATTATAAAAGTTTTGTTAAAACGTCTGTAGAATAAAATGGAACATGAAACCTCTTCTGTTGACCTTCTGGCGATAAACTAAACAGAGCTTCTTGGTTGGAGAAGGCATTTTTATGAAAGATGCTCGGTCTTATCTTTCTTGTGGTCAGAGGTCTAAAATATGCCTCATGAAATACAAGCCATAATGGAAGCTGTTTGTGTGAACTACAGCCTTTGAAGGCTGGCTTTAAAATCATTTATTATACGAATGATTTCCCATTGCACCAATGTACTGGAGCCTCAAGTGGCCATGGCTTGATGTCATACATGCTCAAACTCCTTTTTGCTATCAGAAATAAAATGATTGATTTTGTTTTATTTAAGATTCAAGTCAAATGTCATTGGAGAGCTTTTTACTTCTGAAAACAGGCATAGGCACCAGCAAGAGACTGCATGAAATCAAAATATAAACAGGATTACCATGCCACTTACTAGTTATTTGGTTATAAGAAAAGTTATTTCATCTCTTTTTTACCTCAGTTAAGGCAAATGGTGAAACAAATGAATCAGAACATATTTACACAGACAAATAATACATTGTAAAGAAAATAAATATAACTGTGGTAATAAATAATATAATTATCTCTTATAAAACACTTCTAAATCTTACATGTCTGGTAATATGCTTAAATACTTGATCCTTAACATTGTTTATTAAATATGTTTTATAAAAATAAAATAATTAGATTTTATTTTCATGACTGAATACTATCCCAGCCACATGCAGTGATTTAAATTAATCGATATTATTTATTAATGAATTAATATTGCCATTTATTAAAATTAATTTTTCATTCACCAAATGACTTCCTGAGAACTTTATTCTTGATACAGGAGAAATCAGGGTCCCATCTTGATGTTCTTAGTTTCATCAACAAAATAATTTAATAAAAAAACTTAAGTGAAAGAACAGAACAATTTTTTAGTGTTTAAAAGAAAAATGCCGGGCAGAGAATTGGTAAGATCTCAGCAGCCGTCTGGAAAAGGAGAATGGTGGAGAGGAGGACAGACAGCCCACTCCATGAGCTGTCAGATAACGGAGGACAAGTAGCCATGGTAGAGAGAGACTTTAGAGAAAGGAAGAAGCTCACATGTTGTGGGGAATGTCCAAACTTAAGGGAAACATGCTTAAGAGAAAAAGAAAACTCTGATCTCCTGGGTAGATTTGTAGGCTGTAGACCCCATCATCTTAGAAGCTCAGACATTGTTGGCTCTGTTTGCTCATGCCCCAGAGGCTGAGATTCTGAAGCAGAAAAAAGCCCAGTGTTGTCTTCTCCTTCCAGGTGAATGACCTGCTCCAACTGCAGTGTTAAATCTCCATCCACACACAGGGATGGACAATGAATGGTAGTATTTTTCCACTAACAAAGCATCCCATTAGTAAAGTAGAAAATCTTAGGCTTGTTTTTTCATGAGGTGTTTATTGGAAAACTGTACTCTATACAGAAAATTACAAAATAGTGCAACTGACTTTCACTCACCCTTACTCTTCCATTAAAATATGTGAATAATACCTCACAAATGTTTTATGTATAACAAAATGTTTTATGTATAACAAGTATAACAAAATATGTATTTGTGCATTATTTCGATCGTAGCTTCTAGATGCCATAGTCTTTCCTTATTATATATTTCATAATATAGTATCTCAAATTTGATTGAAAAAAAACCTCATTTTAAAAGATCTGCTCGATTTTCATGTTGGTCCCTTAACAATTGGAGCAGCAGCTGTCTCTAAAGCTGTTGCCTGTCTGTGGATCGCATGCCCCTAACTGAGCTGCCTTGTCTTGCCTCAGAGAAGATAGGCTTGGCAGAGACTTGATGTGCTATGGTGAGGGGATTCCTGGAGTGGAGGTGTGGACATGATAGGTTCTCCACTCTCTCAGAGAAGGTTAGGGGAAATCGCAGGATGGACTGTGCAAAGGAGGGCAGGGAGTACTCAGGGATGTACATTGACTAAATTATTAATGGCAGAAAAAAGTAGAAAATAAATCATTACTTTCTAATATTTCACCTCAATTTAAATATTCTCTTCTATCTCCTACCTCTTTTAAGAAATTGTAGTCCTGGTACCGATGATCAGAAATGCAAATCCAAAATTTTCAGAGAAATAAATATTATCCCTAAATTTTAGGCTCTTTCCAAATTCACATTTTTCTTAGAAAACTCAACAACAACAAAACCCATTAACAGGCTCTTTTCTCTTGTAAAATTGCTTCGTGGCTTATTTTCATAATTCTCATTTGTATTTGCAAATTAGTTTTGTTAATTTTCTTCGTTCCCATAGCCAAACACCCGGCACTCTAAAGAATGAGGACTATCCTGCAATTATTAGTTTATGAAAATTTCATAGACTTTTATTTATCCAAATTAACTAGCAGAATGTTTTTCACTTGCAAATCCTGAGCAAGATTTTCTTGATAATGCTGAAGAGAATGTTATCATAAATAGGCATGATCACTGTGTCAATACCCAATTGCCCTCTGATAGGATTTGAAGTCTCATTGTCCCTGATGGTTGAGGGAGAGCCAGATACTATAGGTCTAGATAATATCCCAGGCCCTGGGAGATCCTAGACCAGGCTATAACTTATCACTATTGTATATGTAAGTTGTTCTAACATCAAACTACCTTTTCAAAAAGATATTTTTTGATGATAATTTATAGAATTTGTTAATTTTCACACCCAAAATAGCTTGTATTTATTAATCATTATAACTCTTTACTATTAAATATTTCAATGAATATACATGGGTCATACAGTCCATATATGTATATATATGTATATATGTGTATATATATATGTATATATATATAGTTGTAAAAAATAGTTTCTTCTGATACTGTGTCAATGGATTTAGTCTGAGTAAGTCCCAAATCTGAAATTATTGCCAACCACATTTTCATTTTATTTTATTTTATTTGTGTATGTGTTTGTGTGTGTGTGTGTGTGTGTGTGTGTGTGTGTGTGTGATTGATCAGCATATCATTGAATGCTATCCACAAGACTTTCAGCCCCTTCCCTTAGGACGAATTGAACTCATATGGTTTATTTACCTTATACTTCCACAGATTGGATAGGGCATGAGTTTTTAAACTAACTTCAGAAAAGGGCATAACCAGGAATGTAGTCATACTTCCAAAATACCACAAAACAGCTTTTACCTCAATTGTTAATATAGCTCCCTTCTGATACCTCTTTAACTGGGCCTCCAGAACTGATATTTGCCTTAATATGTCCTAAGCTCCTCTTAAGGATAGACATTAAGTTTTTCCTACGCTGTTCAACCACTTTTCTAGTCTAAATTCCCAAAATCTATAATACTTCTCCAAAGGACAGCATTGTCACCTGTTTCACAGCAGTATTTGACATCTTGTAGCAACTTCTGTTTAGTTACCTTTCTATTGCTTTGATAAAATGCCACAACCAGTCCAACTGTAGAAGCAAAGGCTTAATTGGGATTATGGTTCTGGAGGGGTAAGATCCCTCATGGTAGGAAGCAAACATTGTGGTGACTTGAATAGCAGGCTGAGAGATTACATACTGAATTGGGAAAAAGAAATCAGGAAACAAATAGAAATGGCACAAGTCTTTAATCTCTGAAAGCCCACATCAATGGGCATTGATGCATTTCCTCAGAAAGACCAAACATCCTAAGCCTCTGCAAACAGAACTACCAACTGGTGACCAGAAATTTAAATGCATAAGACTATGGGAATTTTATTATGATTCAGAAGACCATGTTGTACATTTAGCTAAATACATTTAAATTAAGAAATTGAAATTCTCAGTTATTCCTTTAGACTTAGGTAAACAAATAGAGGTCTATGCAAAATATAAAATATAATAAAATAAAAAACCTACACTTCAAAAACTCTTCTTTCAAGATGGGTTCTGTACTTTTGATATATGAAATACACCTAACATGTCAAAGATATAATGAAGTACTTGCCATAGTTATCAGAGCTCAAAGCAAATACAGGAAAAATATACATTATAAAAATATATATTGTGTGATATAAAGAAGTTTACGTGAAGGGTCTCTAGCACAGTGAAGGGCCACCACTTGACAAGACAGACACCATCTTTGTAACCAGACCTCCATTTTATACAGTAGGCCCTGTCCCTAGGTTTAGCTCTAATTACTAAAAAACCCACAAACTGTTCCAGGAAGGAACCTCCCTTGACACAGGCCTCCAGTAAAAACTACCTAACATTCTGGAGGCTGTAGATAGATTAAGATCATTGTTAAGCAGTTGTGAAACTGCCAAGTTGATAAGCCCTTCCTCACCCTGCTGTAACCAAAATAAAAAGGCTGAACAATGGGTGCTCTGGGCATTCTGCACTACCCTGCTGCATTGGACAGGACTGAGGGTGTGAGCTTAAACTTGAATAAAGACTGTTGCTTTTTTATATAAGTTCGACTCCTGCTGGTCTTGGGGGACACTTGCGTCTGGGCCTGACAGAGAGCATGCAAAGAAAATACTAAACGGGATAACACAAAGCTTGCAAAGTAAATACTAAACGGTGAGGACATTATGAAGGACATGATGACAACTCCGCTTTTACGTAAAACTATATAAGAACTAAAAAGAGATGCTATAGAAATAGAAAAGCTGGCTTCCAATCTGAATCAGTGCCCTGAGCAGACTTTGGGCACTGACTCCATACACAGTCCCACAAGACCCAGAGGAAGCTCGACTCCCAAGTGCTCTAACACGTCCAGGATCACAGGTGCGGAGGCCACAACATCTGTGTGAACACTGGTGTAACTGAGTTCCCCAGGATCCAGAGACACAGGAACTCCTGCCGAGCCAGGGTCCTAGGTTCCCTCCAGTCTGAACCAGTGCCCTGAGCAGACTTGGGGTGCTGGCTCTGCACCAACTCCTACAACACCCAGAGGGGGTCCGACTCCCAGGTGTTCTGAAAAGCCCAGGTTCATAGAAGAGGAGGCCACATCTGCCCCAACACCCAGTACCTGGGAACCCTCCAGGAATAAGGGAAAAACAAAGAACAGCCCCAGCAGAGGCCCCACACCTGTTCTTTCCAGTTTTCACCTGTGCCCGGAGCAAATCTAGGGCTCTGGCTCCCCACCCACTCCTGCAACACCCTGAGAAAGCTTGACTCCCAGGAGCACTGATATAACAGGATCTTGGGAGCTTGGTCACTTTAGGATTTCAGAAGCCCATAGGCAGCTTGACTCCCAAGAGCTCTGACACACTCTGGATCTCAGAATCCCAGGATTCCAGAATAACAGGATCACCGAGACAGCTGGACTCAGAGAAGTTCTGACACAACCAGGATCACAGAAGAATCCTGCACAAGAGGCTGCAGTCAGAGACAGCAAGGGCAGCTAACATTAGAGATAATCAGTTGGAAGGGGCAAGCACAAGAACATATGCAACAGAAACCGAGGCTACTTAGCATCCTTAAAACCCAATTCTCTCACTCCAACAAGTCTTGGTTACCCCATCACACCAGAAAACAAAGATTTGAATTGAAATTCACATCTCATAATGATGAGAGAAGACTTTAGGAAGAGCATAAAGAACTCCCTTAAAGAAATACAGTACAACACAGGTAAACAAGTAGAAGCCCTTAAAGAGGAAACACAAAAATCTTTTAAAGAATCTTTTAAACAGGAAAACACAACCAAACAGGTGAATGAATTGAACAAAACCATCAAGGATCTAAAAACTGGAATATAAACAATAAAGAAATCACAAAGGGAGATAACCCTGGAGATAGAAAACCTAAGAAAGAGATCAGGAGTCATAGATGTAAGCATCACTAGCAGAATACAAGAGATAGAAGAGAGAATCTCAGGGGCAAAAGATACCATTGAAAACATCGACACAACAGTCAGAGAAGATGCAAAATGCAAAAATCTCCTAAACAAAAGCATACAGGAAATACAGGACACAATGAAAAGGTCAAAACTAAGGATAAAAAGAAAGTGAAGATTCCCTACTTAAAGAGCCGATAAATATCTTCGACAAATTATAGAAGAAAACTTCCTTGACCTGAAGAAAGAGATGCCCATAAACATGCAAGAAGCCTACAGAACTCCAAATAGACTGGACTAGAAAAGAAACACTTCTCATCACATAATAATTAAAACACCAAATGCACAAAGCAAAGAAAGAATATTAAAAGCAGTAAGGGATAAAGGTCAAGTAATATATAAAGGCAGACCTCTGTCAGATTACACCAGATTTCTCACCAGAGACTATGAATGCCAGAAGATCCTTGGCAGATGCCATACAGACCTTAAGAGAATACAAATGACATTCCATGATACTATATCTAGAAAAACTCATAGACAATTAACATAGATGGACAAACCAAGATGTTATAGGACAAAACAAAATTTAAACAATAACTTTCCACAAATCTAAGCCTACCAAAAAAAAAAAATGTAGAACTCCAACATAAGGATGAAACTACACTCTGGAAAAAGCAAAAAAGTAATCTTCTTTCAACAAACCCAAAAGAAGATAGCCACACAAACATAATTCTACCTATAAGAACAAAAATAATAGGAAGTAACAATCAATTTTCCCTAATATCTCAATATTAATGGACTCAATTATCCAACAAAAAGACACAGAGTGACTGACTGGGTATATAATCAGGACCCAGTATTTTCCTGCATACATGCAACACATCTTAGTGACAAAGACAGATTGTACCTCAGAGTAAAAGGCTGGAAAAAATGTTTTTTCAATCAAATTGGTCTGAAGAAAGAAGCTGAAGTAGTCCTTCTAATACCGAATAAAGTCGCGTTTCAATCAAAAGTTATAAAAAAGGATAAGCAAAGACACTTTATACTCATCAAAGGAAATATCTACCAGGATGAACAATCAATTCAGAACATCTATACTCCAAATGCCCACAGTCATAAAAGAAACCTTACTGAAGTTCAAAGCACACATTGCACCTCACACAATAATAGTGGAAGATTTCAACACCCCACTCTCATCAAAGGACTGATCATGGAAAGAGAAAACAACAAACAGGGACACAGTGAAACTAACCGAAGTTATGAACTAAATGGATTTAACAGCTATCTATAGAACATTTCATCCTTAAACAGAAGAATTTACCTTCTTCTAAGCAACTCATGGCACCTTTTCCAAAACTGACCATAAAATCGGTCACAAAACAGGTCTCAACAAGAAGATTGAAATAATCCCATGCATCCTATCAAACCACAACGGATGAAAAGTAGTCTTTAATAACAATTAAAAAAAACCCCAAAAGCC
This sequence comes from Rattus rattus, assembly GCF_011064425.1. Taxonomy (NCBI): domain Eukaryota; kingdom Metazoa; phylum Chordata; class Mammalia; order Rodentia; family Muridae; genus Rattus; species Rattus rattus. The sequence goes on along the minus strand of NC_046164.1, from coordinate 36,594,709 downwards.
CACATACACATGGAAGCTGAACAAGGGTCTACTCAATGATAACTTGGTCAAGGAAGAAATAAAAAAAAAAAATTAAAGACTTTTTTTAATTTAATGAAAGTGAAGTCAGAGCATACCAAAATGTATAAGACACAATGAAAGCATGGCTAAAAGGAAAACTCATAGCTGCTGAGTACAAAAAAAAAAAAAAAAAAAAAGGAGAGATCATACACAAGCAGCTTAACAGCACACCTGGAAGCTCTAGAACATAAAGAAGCAAATACACACAAGAGGAGGAATTAGCAGGAAATAATCAAACTCAGAATGAGAAAACTCAAAAGGAGAGATAAGCCATTAGCCAGACTTACCAGAGAGCACAGAAAGTGTGTCCAAATTAACAAAATCGGAAATGCAAAGGGAGACATAACAAAAGAAACAGAAGAAATTAAAAAAACTTATTTGATCTTACTATAGCCTATAGTCAATAAAATTCGAAAATATGGACGGAATGGGTAATTCTTAGACACATGTCAGGTACCAAATTTAAATTAGGATCAGATAAGTCATCTAAACACTACATTAACCCCTAAAGAAATAGAAGCAGTCATTAAAATCTCCCACCAGAAAAGCCCAGGAGCAGATGGGTTTAGTGAAGAATTCTATCAGACCTTCAAAGAAGACCTAATGCCAATACTGTCCAAACTATTCCACAAAATTGAAACAGAAGGAACATTACCCAATTTGTTCTATGAAGCCACAATTATGTTTATACCTAAATTACACATAGACCCAACAAAGAAAGAGAACTTCAGAATAATTTCTTTTAGGAATACACTGTAAAAATACCAATAAAAATCTCACAAACTGAATCCAAGAACACATGAAAATGGTCATCCATCATGATCAAGTCGGCTTCACCACAGGGTTACAGGGCTGGTTCCATCAGAAATCCATCCATGGGGGGTTGGGGATTTAGCTCAGTGGTAGAGTGCTTGCCTAGCAAGCGCAAGGCCCTGGGTTCAGTCCTCAGCTCCGAGAAAAAGAAAAAAAAAGAAATCCATCCATGTAATTCACTGTATAAACAAACACATTGCAGGGAAAAACATGACTATTTCATTAGAGGCTGAGAAAGCATTTGACAGAATTCAACACTTCTTCATGGGAAAAGCCTTGGAAAGATAAGGAATTCCTGGCCCATACCTGGACATAGTAAAAGCAATATACACTAAATCGGTAGCCAACATCCAACTAAATGGAAAGAAACTTGAAGCATTCCAACTAAAATCAGGAACTTGACACAGCGACCCGCTCTGCCTATATATTCAATTTAGTACTTGAAGTTCTAGCCAGAGCAACTAGACAACAAAAGGAGGTCTAAGGAACAAAAATTGGAAAGAAAGAAGTCAAAATATCACTATTTGCAGATGACATGATAGTATACTTAAGTGAACCCAAAAGTTCTACCAGAGAACTTCTAAACCTGACAAACAACTTCTGCAAAGTGGCTGGACTTAAAATTAACTCATACAAATTTGTAACTTTCCTCTACTCAAAGTATAAACAGACTGAGAAAGAAATTAGGAAAACAACACCCTTCATAAGAGTCTCAAACAATGTAAAATACCTTGGTGTGACTCTAGCCAAGCAAGTAAAAGATCTGAATGACAAACCCTTCGATTCTCTACAGAGAGAAATCAAAGAAGATCCCAGAAGATGGAAAGATCTTGCAGGATCATGGACTGACAGGATTAATATAGTAAAAATGGTCATCTTACCAAAAGCAATCTACAGATTCAACAAAATACCCATACAACTCAAATCTTCATAGAATTAGAAAGAGCAATTTTCAAATTCATTTAGAATAACCAAAAACCCAGGATAGCAATAACTATTCTCAATGATAACAGAACTTCTTGGGGAATTATGATCCCTCACCTCAAGCTGTATTACTAAGGGGTAGTGATAAAAACTGCATGGTATTGGTACAGAGACAAGCAGGTAGGTCAATGGAATAGAATTGAAGACCAGAAATGAATCCACACACCTATGATCCCTTGATCTTTGACAAAGGAGCTAAAACCATCCACTGGAAAAGACAGCATTTTCAACAATTGGTGCTGGTTCAACAATCATTCCATTCTTATTTGCTTGTACAAAGTTCAAGTCCAAGTGGATCAAGGACCTCCACATAAAACCAGATACACTCAAACTAATAAAAGAGAAAGTGGATAAGAACCTCAAACATATGGATATAGGGGAAATTTTCCTGAACAGATCATTAATGGCTTATGCTCTAAGATCAAGGGTAGACAAATAGTACCTCATGAAATTGCAAAGCTTTTGTAAGGCAAACGGACACTGTCAATAGGACAAAATGGCAACCAGGAAGCTGCTGTTTGGGTGAGTTCACTGGCTTAAAGGAAGAGGCCAGGGAAGTCATCACGGGAGTGGAGGGGAGAAAGGACCCCCTGTTCAGAAAGAAGAGGAGGAAGACGAGGATGAGGAGGAGGAAGAGTAGGAAGAGGAGGAGGAAGAATAGGAGGTGTGGGAGGAGAAGAAGGGGAAGAGTAAGAGGAGGAGGAGGAGAGGAAGAGAGAGTAAAACATCTGGATTATATATGGAAGTTCTGGAGAAAAGACAGCCCAGTCCCTGGAATGAAAAACTCAAGGTTGGAGAAAGGGTATGCTAGCTATAGACCCGTAGATGCTGGGAAAACCTGTAGGTCATGTCTGCTTTCACATGTACAATCTGCACCACAGTTCCTTGTTCCCAGTCTGAAACCAAACACAAATAATTCAGAAATTATAGAGAATAGTTTGTTAAAATTATTTTGTGAGGAAAAACAGGATGGGAAAAGCAAGAAAAAAAATGGCACTGTGGATAGTAGTGCTGAGCTGAGGGGAAAATGGAGCAGAAACTACAAAGAATGCACCATGACCCCAGATTTTCAAAAGGAAGAGACGATTCATTGCCATCTGGAAGTTTAATAATCTATTTGTTCAAACAAAACACAGAAGCAAATTAAATTGGTGTGGCATGATTTTAATAAATGCTATCTTGCCTTGAATGACTGATTTGCAAGTGAATGGAAAAGGCCAAGAGCCTTTGGGGAATTTAGAGGGGGAAGATACCACCTTTTACTGTGCAAGTGACTTGGACTTATTGGAGACAGAAAACTGCAATACAGTCCTAAGCTCGACCTTGAACAGTCCTCACTCATGTGTATGACTGGCTTAGTAAAGGCTGCGCACGTAAAATACACATTAAAGCTGAAGAGAAAATCAGCACAAATGTCTTGAAATGGATTCAATTGATTGGTAGACACAACTTGCTAAAATTAACACCATTTAAAGTGATTTTTTTGGTGTGTGCATTCATACTGTCTAGAAGTCAGAAACATTCCTTCTCCTCCAACACAGGGGTTTGACTATAGAAGCATGTTATCATCAGAACTCTTTTGAAATATACACGGTTTTGGAAAATGTGTTTTTCAAGGAGTCCACTTTAAGAATAAGAGAAAAGAAAAGGATAAATTTATTCTATTCACAGTTTACTAAATTGTCCATTTAACAGTGTTTCTTTCAACAATGCTCAAATGATTAGCTCTAATTCCAGTGCTTTAAGAGGGTACCTGGATTTGGTTTTTCTTTATGCCTCCTTTTCTTAATGAAAAATAGTATTTGTCTAGAGACACAATAGAGAAGATGATGTTGACAACAGACAAATTATCTCTCCTCCAGAAAGGTGATTGATTGCATGGGTACATTATCTTGTCAGTGATTATTGTGTCTTTTCATTCATTCATTCATTCATTCATTCATTCATTCATTCATTCATTCTAGTATTTTGACTGGAAACGATGGTGAACCAATTACTTAGAATACTGAATTTGAATAGGGGAGCTGTTATAATCATCTTTAGAAACACATTATAAATCTGCATAATAATATCTAATAAAAGGTGTCCTTGGAATTGATAATTTACCATCAGCTTGGTTATAAAGACTAATGCCAACATTTTATTTATGCTTAAAGGAAAGCCAGTTGTATCATGCTGACTTCTTTGAGTGCCAATTTGTGGAAAGTTTTGTAATATTTTAGATTGCAGCTTCAAAGTCAATTAAGGTGTCTTTATCCTCAAAATAAGAAAAATATATTAAAATAACTATATGTTGTAGAAAAGTCACATGAAATATAAAATGTGCCAATGTCTGGGGAAAAGGAAAATAACTTAGTCCATTCTGAAGTTGAATTCCTATCTCATGGAGAAAATGGAAAGTCCATTATGTACTTTCCAATTAGATATAATTTCATGTTTATTTTATAACAAAAATATAAACTCAATTTTTGTTCTGTCCATTGGTGAAAATAGGTGTTTAATTAGCTTGCTCTAACTAAGCCTGGTCTAATCTGTGGCCATCTGTATGTGTAGTAGTATATTTCTTACAAAACAGGGCAAAATTGAGTTTGGTGAGTGTACTGGCTAGTTTTGTGTGTCAAATTGAAACAAGCTGTAGTTGTCACAGAAAAGGGAGCCTCAGTTGTGGAAATGCCTCCATGAGATCCAGCTGTAGGGCATTTTCTCAATTAGTGATCAAGTGGGGGGCGACCCAGCTGTCCCCTGGCTGGTGGTCTTGGGTTCTATAAGAAAGCAAACTGAGCAAGCCAGGGGAAGCAAGCCAGTAAGAAACATCTGTTCATGGTCTCTGAATCAGCTCCTGCTTCCTGACCTGTTTGAGTTCAAGTCCTGACTTCCTTTGGTGATGAACAGCATGGAAGTAAGCTGAATAAACCCTTTCCTCCCTAATTTGCTGCTTGGTCATGATGTTTGTGCAGGAATAGTAACCCTGACTAAGACAAATTGGCACCAGCATAGTGGGGTATTCCTGTGAATCCTGACCATGTTTGGGGAGAACTGTGGAAGGACTTTGGTACTTTGAGCTAGAAGAACTATTGGGATGTTAAGAGCTTCTGTAGGAGCTTAAAAGATAATGTTGAGAACAGTGCGGAAGATGGAGGCCTGGCTTGTGAAATTTCAGAGGGAAGATTTAAGACTCTTATCAGGGCTGTTGCTATTTTGATTGTGAAGATTGTGTGGTTTTGGTTAGGTGGGGCTGAAGAATCAGCTGTGATTAACAAGATACCAGAACTACTAAGGCGAACCTTTGAGTTACTGGGACTATTGATGCTGGTCACCTAGAGCTAAGAAGTTAGTGATGATTAGGAAGAGACCAGCATCACTGAGGTAAAATCTTCTGGGAACTGTTTCTGAGAGCACAAAGAGGCTGTGTTCCAGAGATAGCCAAGGTTGTACCTCATGCTGTGGCTGTACTTGGTAATGTGTAAGAGTCACCAAAGTGGTACTGGTTTTGAAGGCATGAAGGGGTCATGAAGAGCAGCTGAGGCTGGGCACTGTGAGAGGACATGGAAGGCCATTGGTGAGGGTGCACCCTCAGTTGCATCTGATGGCACAGGACTGAAGGAGTCACGCAAAGTAGTTGAGGCTTGACACTGTGAAGAGAGCCTGTGAGAGGCTGTTGGTGAAGCCTAGTTGGAGTAGAAGAGAGCAGTACCTAGTTGGAGATGCCAGTACCATGAGATGACCACCAAGAACAGCAGCAGCAGTGGAGTACAGGCATCTGGAGCCTAGAAGACAATGTGTGTACTACAAAGGGCAGAACTGGAGAAATGACCCAAACCCTTGGAGGAGCCTAGAAGATCATGAGTGGACACCGGACAGTTAGTTTGATTTCACTTTTGATTGTGACTGTGCCCTGATATTTTTCCCTCTTGACCTAAGGAGGTATTTTGGTGGAGTCTACAGTTAAGAGACTTCGAAATTTAAAAAGACTTTGAATTTTAAAAGATATTGGATATTTTAAATAGATTGAACTTTTAAGATGTAAAGACTGTGTGACTCTTAAAGTTATTTAGATCTTGAGGATGAATAAGAAAGTAAGGGTTGAGGCTTAATAGCAATGTGTTTGTGTGTCAAGTTGACAAGGGGTCAATTGTACTGGCTAGTTTTGTGTGCCAACTTGAAACAAGCTATAGTTATCACAGAAAAGGGAGCCTCAGTTGTGGAAATGCCTCCATGAGATCCAGCTGTAAGGCATTTTCTCAATTAGTGATCAAGTGGAGAGGACTTACCCCATTGTGGGTAGTGCTATCCTTGGGCTGGTGGTCTTGGGTTCTATAAGAGAGCAAGCTGAGCAAGCCAAGGGAAGCAAGCCAGTAAGAAACATCCCTCCATGGTCTCTGCATCAGTTCCTGCTTCCTGACCTGTTTGAGTTCCAGTCTTGACTACCTTTGGTGATAAACAGCAATGTGGAAGTGTAAGCTGAATAAATCCTTTCCTCCCCAACTTGCTGCTAGGTCATGCTGTTTTTGCAAGAATAGGAACCCTGACTAAGACAGTGGGTCTCCACGTTTACTTATAATGTCTTCTTGATGTATTATACTTCTAAGGAGTATAAATGATCTTTATTCTTTCTATTAATTTTAGTTGAAAGTATATTTTGTCTGTTTATAACTTCTTTATATTTGTTCCAGCTTTACAAACAATCTTTGGTTATTTTATCAAATTGTAGTCGTTCTGTCTTTGGTAGTGAGGTATGATTTTAGAATTCAGCAAAATAATGGAGCCAATCCAGTCAGCAATCCTATGAATCTTTTTGTTATTCTACTTCTTATGTTTTTATTGAAAATAGACTTTTTTCTATTCCAATACATCCTCACCACACTCATCCCTTCCTCCAATCCTTCCAGCTCCCTTCTACCTCTGCTCTCCCCAACCATTGTCCTTCTGCTCATCTCCTCTTCAGAAAACAGCAGGCATGCCCTCTAAACAGGGAAAAACCAATAACAAGATCCAAGACGACAAGGTGAAAGCCCTCACATCAGGCTGGACAAGGCAGCCCAATAGGAGGAAGAGTCTTCATAGCAAGAAGAAAAGAATCAGGGATATATCCATTCCCAGGGCTAGGAATCTTACCGAAACACCAAGTAACATCCATTACATGTACACAGGAAGACAGGAATGATGGCATAGAGACCTGGGATGAGTGGAGAGAGGGGAAATTGTGGTTGCATTGTATTAGATGAGAGAATAATCTATTCTGAATTAGCAATCATGCTGGTTTTTAATGTACTGTTTCTATAAATATATAAAAATACTTGTAAAATATTTTTTAAATGGAAGTGAGTGGAAGCAAAGTTTTGAATTGTCATCACTGGGGAAACATCTAAATCGTTTACCTAGATAAAAATCTCTCTGCCTCTGTTTGTACTTGATGTTTCAATGAGCACCACAATTTTCTGGCATTTCTACTGGCACACAAAAATTTGACCATTATAAGTTAAAAATGTCATCGTTAATTGCTTAAAACACGGTGTGCTATATAAAGTTGTAAATGTGCGCTGTGTGCGTAATGCTAGACATTGCCTTATTCCAGCTGTGTTATTGAGTGGTCAGGACAAGTTATATAATCTCATTATGCACTTATTTTGTTAACAATTTACTAAACAAGGATGCCAAGAGGAATAATACTTGTTTTATTCCGTGCACATAAATGTTTTATAATCCTAAAAGAATTTGGTGATATAAACAAGGACTTTTAGCATCCATTAAATATTTGAGTAATTTTCAACCTATTACATTTTACCTTTGTCCTGCTGACACAAATAATTCAGAGCATAGTGATCCAATAAATTAAAAAAATATGTAGTCATAATGCAAGAGGTTTTCTTAAATATATAGTTTAGTTGACTGGAGTTTAATTTATTTAAAAAGTTGAGTCTGTGCAGATATCTTTCTGAGAGTTGAGTGGGGAAAAACAGCTGAAGAAAACTAAATATAATCTCCTTATAGTTGTATTTTAGAAACATCTGTCAGCATTTTTAATCTGTCTGCTATTTCACTTGGGGACAATTCTGATCCTATGAACAGCCAACATTCCCTTTATTTATGTACATGTGTCCATTTATTTTATCATGAGATGTTACACCAGTGCCTGTCATACCCATGGGGGTTAGAGAAGATCTTCGGACATCACTCTTCTCTCTCGCAACATGGGTGGTAGACATTGAACTTAGGTTATATGGCGTGGGTGGTAACAAATTTCCACTGAATCATCTCTCTGAGCCAATTAAAATTGAGAAGAGAAAAATTCTAGGGGTTTAAATGCCACTCACTTCTCAAATTTTCCAAAAGTAACTGAAAGAATAATGGGAATAGGGGGATCCCCTTTGTGCTGGTTGGTGTTAGATAGGCCAACTTGGCACCAGAAAATTCATCTGAGAAGGAATCTCAATGAAAAATAATGCCTCCATAAGATCTGGTTATAGATAGGACTGGGAGGCACTTTCTTAATTATGATCAATAGGGGAGGGCTCAGGCCACTGAGTATGGTACCACCTATGGGAGGGTGATCCTGGGTCTGTAAGAGAGCCATGGAGACCAAGCCAATAAGTAACTCCTCCCCATGGGCTCTACATTAGTACCTGCTTACAGGTTCATGATCTACTTTAGTTCCTATCCTGACTTCTTTCTAGGATAAATAGTAATGTGGAAGTGTAAGCATAAACCCTTTCTTTCCCTACTAGCTTTTGGTTATATTGTTTCATCACAGAAAGACAAATGGTAACTAAGACAATGCATATTTTCCTAGTGCAACCTTTTCCAATCTGATAATGATAACTAGTTTTTCTTAACATTATTTGGGACAGGACCAGGAAAAAAGATTAGGGATAATAGTTTTTATCACTGTTTTCTACATGTTTTAGTTATCTGACAGGTTTTCTTGGAAATTAGACAATTTTAAATTCCCTGCATACATATTTATGATTTTTAAATATTGTAAATGTTCTATGTATGGTCCATCAGATGGATGGTAACGTCTCTGAAGATTATTTCACATTCCCATCCATAATACTTAGTGTTGATATGTACTTTTCATTAATGAATTTTCCTAGAGAGGCTTTTCATTCTGAAACAAGCCAAACAAATAGCAACTCAAAACAAAGCAATTCTTTTCATTTGCAGTCTCGTTTCTCTACATGGTTATAAGACAATACATTTTTATGAGACCAGAGTCCCAGTATTGTACAACCAATTTAAGCTTTTCCCCGAATTGCTTACAAATAAATGAATCACAGACTATGCTTATTTTGTTTGACTTTGAGAGTTACCGGGGGTAACCCCTAATCTAGTGTTCTATCAGCCTGGCTACCTTCTCAGCAGTGTACCCCAGATAATTGCTGTTTCTCCTGGCTACCTACACATGGTCCATCTCCCTTCATGGCAGCTTCTTTTCTCTCTTGTCTTTCCTCTTTCTCCTTCTGTCTCTCTTCTACAACAAGGTCACTCCAAACTCACCTACCTCTACTCCCTCTAGGATTTGGCTGTGTCAAATTTTACTTAATTTTAAGACTTAACAGTTTTAAATCAAGGACAAGGCTTTCACCACAAAACCTTGTAAACATGGGAAGTTACTCATAGGTCTTCACTTTTAAGAATGGAATTTAGCATAATAAAATATAGCAACAGAAAGAAAATTATTACCTAAGGTGACTAAATATTACCATATTTATACTAAAAGTGGTATAGAAGATGGTCAGGTGTATAACTATTATATTTTAACATTAAATAAGAAAGAATACAAAACAGTTTTTTAGAAGGTATCAATAAATGTGACTAACAGAGAATGTCACATTTATCTATGAATAATAAAAAATTGATATGGCAAAGGCTCTATACAAGACCGTTGCCTGTTTTCCTAACAGAAATCCTGAAGTGAGAAAGCTGGCACTTAAATGATGGATGGGAGGTAGATTCATAAGCAGAGTTTGGAATGCATAAAGCCTGCTGTGATTCCTGAGTTTAAGCTAGACATCACATTCATCTATTCCAAACTCAGAGCTTAGTAATAGGTGGGATCAGCAAGAAAAGAACCCTTACCATGGTATTTTATCCATTCCAGATTTAAAGATACAGTCCAGTGCAAACTGAAGGTATAGGTTGGGTTGCAGTTATACGACAATCGTGTGACTCAGCAGATCACCCTCAATATATGCAAAATGCACACTGTCTCTGCACTGTGTGCAAAGCGATTAGTGAAGCTTCTGCTTGAAAAGAATAGACACAAGAACTTTTAGACACTTTGTATTTTATATGAAAAGTTTTGCTGTATGAAAGAACAGAGTATCTGCTTCACTTTCTCAGTAAAATCAGTTACTGCAGACTTCCTATATGCCTGAACAGGTTTTTGTTTGTTTGCTTTTGTTTGTTCATTTTATTTTGATATTTTTCTATTTACATTTCACATGCTGTCCTCTTTCCTGGTTTCCTGTCCATAATCTTCTATTCCATCCCCCATCCCCTGTTTCTATAAGCGTGTTCCTGCATTCATTTCTTCCTGCCTCTACGCCCGACATTACCCTACACTGGGGCATTGAGCCTTGGCAGGACCAAGGGCTTCTCCTCCCACTGATGCACAACAAGGCCATCCTCTGCTACATATGCAGCTGGAGCCATGGGTCTGTCCATGTGTATTCTTTGGATGGTGGTTTAGTACCTGAGTGCTCTGGTTGGTTGGTATTGTTGTTCCTATGGGGTTGCAAACCACTTCAGCTCCTTCAATCCTTTCTCTAACTCCTCCTTTGGGGATCCCATTCTCAGTTCAATGGTTGGCTGCTAGCATCCATCTCTGTATTTGTCATGCTCTGGTAGAGTCTCTTAGGAGACAGCTATATCAGGCTCCTGTCAGCATTCACTTCTTGGCAACAGCAATATTGGCTGGGTTTGGTAGCTGTATATGGGCTGGATCCCCAGGTAGGGCAGGCTCTGGATGGCCTTTGCTTCAGTCTCTGCTCCAAACTTTGTCTCTGCCTGGACAGGTTTTATGTAGTAAAATCATTGAAGAAGTAATGATGTCTTTAGACCCTGTACTCTGTAAGAGTAATAAAGTAACAAAACTTCAATTACAGTGAGTCAGGCTCTCTTTGGATATGCATTTTCATTTTGTATCACTATTGTCCAACTCCTTAGTTTTCAGCATACATAGAATTCATTTCTACTTAGTGCAAGTATGTGCTGTACTTTATTATAGTTCATAATTAAGCTTATTCTGCTCTTCCTCCCAAATCAATGTTAGTAAATGAATTTGTGTTCCAGGTATTTTTAATGCAAAATGATACATTTTCTTATATTGTGATGCCTATTGTACTCTACATATTACACATGTGCTTTTTATCTTTTTTGATAAAACATGAATCTAATTATAAGCTCAGAACCAATGAGTATTCATGTTTGAATCATATATTTTAGGTGGGGTATAACTATAGGCCATTTCTAAATGAGAAAACTAATTTGCTAGAGAATAGCAATTCATTTTTTATCATATATATCATTTTTACCCTGGGTCTCTCAGGATAATTTATGGTTTAAAACTTCAAGTTGCGTTCTTATGGTTCATATCACTTTGACAATCCCTGTTCTTTTAGTGCAATGTCTTTCACTAAAGGCAGATATAACATTAAAAGTGCACTTTCTTTTCTTGTAAGATAAGAATGTTTGTGTTACTGCAGAGATAAACGTCATTTTCAGAAGTCATGGAAGCCCATATGTCTCTTGCCTGGCAAAATTTGACCATAGATTTTGAAATAGTCAAATCATCATTTTGTCAAAGCTCTGGAATATTCAGAAATTTATAAACTCTCTGTATTTTCACAATGCTATTCTGTAGCAGCAACTGCAAATCTATATGAAGACCTGTCTTTTATATTTTTCTTACAGACATCTACTATTTAAAAATTGTTTGCTAGTGTAAGACATAGACTACCCCAAACTAATTTCTGTTGTCAAGACTTTTATAAACTAATCAGAACATGAATGAATTTGGTTTTGCAAAGAACCAGCTCCTAGTTTTGTTGATTTTTTTCTTGTATAGTTCTTTTTGTTTCTACTTGATTGATCTCAGCCCTGAGTTTGATTATTTTTTGCTGTCCATTCCTCTTCAGTGTATTTGCTTCGTTTTCTTCCAGAGCATTCAGATGAGCTGTTAAGGTGCTAGTCTATGATCTCTCCAATTTCTTCATGGAGCCACTCAGAGCTATGAGTTTTCCTCTTAGCACTGCTTAGTTTGGATATGTTGTACTTTCAATTCATTTTCAATGAATTCTTAAAAAAAATCTTTAATTTCTTTATTTCTTCCCTGATCAAGTTATCATTGAGGAAATATTTGTTCAGCTTTCAGGTATATGTGTGCTTTCTGTAGTTTCTGTTGCTATCGAAGACCAACTTTAGTCCATGGTAGTCCAGTAGAATACATGGGATTAATTAAATGCTTTTTGTATCTGTTGAGGTTTGTTTTGTGTCCGAGTATATGGTTGTCTTTTGAGAAGTTACCATGAAGAGCTGAAAAGAAGGTGTATCTTCTTAGTTTAGGATAAAATATTCTGTAGATGTCAGTTAAATATATTTTGTTTATAACTTCTAGTTTCACTGTGTATCTGTTTAGATTCTCTTTCCATGTTCTGTGCACTGGGGGGAGCAGGATGTTGAAATCACCTACTATTATTGTGAGAGGCTCCATGTGTGTTTTGAGCTTTAGTAACATTTCTTTTACAAATGTGGGTGCCCTTGCATTTGGGGCATAAATGTTGAGAGTTGAGAGTTTATTTCAGTGGATATTTCCTTTGATTAGGGATTGTCCTTCTCCATCTTTTTTTGATAATTTTTGGTTGAAAATCTTTTTTTGTGGAATACTCCAGCTTGTTTCTAGGGACCATTTGCATGGAAAATATAGTCCCATCCTTTTACTTTGAAGTAATGTCTGTCTTTGACACTTGGGTTTGTTTCCTGTCTGCAGAAAATTGCTGAATTCTGTTTATGTATCCAGGGTATTAGCCTATGTCTTTTTATTGGGGAATTGAGTCCATTGATATTGAGAGGTATTAGGGACCAATTATTGTTGGTTCCTGTTATTTTTTTTGTTGTTAGAGGGAGAATTTTGTTTGTGTGTTTCTCTTTTCTTTGTAAAAAAATAATTTCTTGCTTTTTCATGGGTGTAATTTCCCTCTTTATGTTGGACTTTTCCTTCTATTATCCTCTGCAGGACTAGATTTATGGAAAGATATTGTTTGAACTTGGTTTTATCTTGGAATACCTTGGTTCCTCCATCTATGATAATTGTGTGTTTTGGTGGATATAGTAGCCTGGGTTGGCATTTTTGTTTTCTTAGTGTCTATATGACATCTGTCCAGGATCTTCTGGATTTTAGAGTCTCTGGTGAGAAATGTGATGTAATTCTGATATGTCTGCCTTTATATGTTACTTGACCTTTTCCCCTTATAGCTATTAATATTCTTTCTTTGTTCTGTGCATTTGGATGTTTAAATTATTATGTGATGAGAGGAATTTCTTTTTTGTTATTAACTGTTAGATGTTCTGTAGGCTTCTTCTATGTTTATGGGCATTTATTTCATGAGATTAGGAAAGTTTTCTCATAATTTTGTTGAAGATGTTTGCTCTCCTTCAAAAGAGAGTAAAGACTCTCTTCTATACCTATTATTCTCCAGTCTGGATTTTTCTTTTGTGTCCTTGACTTCTTGAATGTTTTGAGCTAGGAGCTTTGCTTTTTGTATTTCCCTTGACTGTTGTGCCTGCATTCTCTATTCTATCTTCTGCCAATGAGATTTCTTCTCTCTCTTGCAAGCATCACAAGCAGAATACATCTGTGACTGCTATTCTCTTTCCTAGGTTTTCCATCTCTAGGGCTGTCTCCCTTTGAGTTTTCTTTAATGATTCTGTTTCCGTTTTTAGATCCTAGATGGCTTTATTCAATTCCTTCACCTGTTTGATTGTCTTCTCCTGTATTTCTTTAAGGGAGTTATTTTTGTCCTTCCTAAAGTCCTTTATCATCCTAGTGAAATGAGAACTTCCATCAGAATCCTGCTTTATAGGTGTGTAGGGAAATTCAGGATTTCCTGTGGTGGGAGAACTGGGTTCTGATGTTTTGAAGTCAAATTGGTTTCTGTTGCTTATGTTCTTATGCTTGCCTCTCACCATCTGGTTATCTCTGGCATTATCTGGCCTCCCTGTCTGTGACTAGAGCCTGCCTGTCCTTCTTGTGATCCTGTGATCCTGAGATTCTGTGATCTTATAATGCTGTGATCCTGGACATGTCAGAATACTTCGGGAGTTGAGCTGCCACTGGGGTGTGGGCTGTGTGGGATTGGGTCCAGCGCAGGGTTTCTGGTTCCTGGCATAGATGGGAACTGGAAGGTGCTGAGTGGGAAATCTGCTTCCCTCAGTCTGGTGAGTCCTGATACACTGGGTTTTGGGGCAGGGTTTAAGGTATTACCTGTGTAGCTGTGTATTTCAGAATACCTGAGCAGTCAAACTGCAACTGGATGTGGGCTGTGTGGAATCGGTTCCAGTGCAGGGGTTCTGGTCTGTGGTACAGGTGGGAACTGGAGACCCATGTTTTCATATTCTACTTAAATGTTTAAACATGAGAAAATAAACAAAATTATACAAAATTTTCCTTGTTAAATAAGATTGATGTATATCTTGTTTTAATAAATAAAATGCCACTGTCCATGATTAAATTGATGTGCTTCCTGAAACAGTTATGGGCATTTTTCATATACCAATTTTTTAACACTAAAAAATAGAGAGGAAGCACGTTAGAATTATGAAAAAGTAAAGTAAATAGACACATTGTAGGGTTATGAAAGATTAAAGAAATCATACAATTTGAGACAAAGCAAATCAAAACAAAAAAGGAAGAAAAATTTATAGTGAGTCAGTAAACTATAGTAAACTTCAACTACATTTAGACTCCTCAAGTGATTTTTAGATTAAAAATATTTATTATTCAAAATTAAATATTGTATATTAATTTTCAGAAGGTAATTTATTTATCAATCTTGCATAATTATATCTTCAATTCTCTCATGCTCTATAGCTCATAAAATTGTTTCAAAACAGGGCTTGTGAAACAGGAAAATGTCACATTTGCTATGTTTCAGTGAAGAAATGCCATCTGCCCACCACTAACGGAGTACTTTTTTAACTTTTAAAGCATAAACTAGTTCTATTCACTATAAAACACATCATTAATGGTTTGTCTTAAAAGCTATGTCATATAATTCCTCAGATTATTAATTTTAAATTGACTAAAGATTGAAATGTAAAATATCAGCTTATAAATAATTACCAAGAACAGAATTGCTATTGTAAAAAATAGCAAATTACAGATTACCATGTTTGTGAATCATTTTTATGAGCACTTATGCTTTTATTTAATTTGGTAGCTCAAAGTCAACAGAAGCAATTCTTTTCATTGACATGATGGAATTGCATGGGGTGAGGAAATGCTTTGGTTAGGACAAAAGGAAAAAAGAGCTAAACGATCAATGTCAACAACATTTTGAAAGTCACCATAGAGGTGATGAAGTAATAAATACTCTGGACTCAAGATTCTTACAAATACAAACCATAGAGATAAAAAAAAATACATAGTCTACTAAAGACAAAGGTGAACAATGAAGGGTAAAGTAACAGACAGAGCGAAGTTTTGGGGAACCTTCTGAGCTAAGGCAGACAAACGCAGAAGTCAGCAGGCCAAGGGAGAAGAGATATGGGAGCAATATGAGTCTTTGATCTGCAATACCTGGATAAAATAATGCAAAATCAGAGGTCCACAGAGATGAGCTACAGAGAGAGCTATCTCGAGTGTGGCACTGTCTGACCGTGTAAAGCTGACTCCTTTTATCATCCATCAAACTCACGATAAGAAAACATTTCTAGAAGAACTATATCACGAAAGGCCCCGTAGCTTTTTCTAAAGTCTATTCAATGTGACCAATCATAAAGAAACAAAGCACAGACAGAAGTGGAAGAAACATGTCAGGTAGACAGCATGGGTAAGGGTAGTAAATAGAAACTGTTTTAAATACATGGAAATATGGGCCAAAACGTTGTCTCAAAAGATACCTAATCTGTGAAAATACATAGTAGATACCAATAAAAAACAACGACAACTTAATAGGTGAGGTTATAAGTTATGAATAGTTAGAGATGACATGGCTAACCTTTGAAACTGAGGTTTTTAAAAGGAGGCAGTGTTAAGAAATGGGAATTTCACTATTTTGCTAAGAAAAGACTGATCAAAAGTACTGAGCTGAAGGGGCTTGAGACCCCATAAGAACAACAATGCCAACCAATGAGAGCTTCCAGGGACTAAGCCACTACCCAAAGACAATACATGGACTGACCCTGGGGTCCAAATTCATAGGTAGCAATGAATAGCCTAGTAAGGGCACCTGTGGAAAGGGAAGCCCTTGGTCTTGCCAAGACTGGACCCCCAGTGTACAGTATTGTTGGGGGGAACACACATATTATGAACCTTAGGTATAGGCTTACCTTATAAATGTTTATAAATTGGTGTGTGGCATCACACAATAAATTGCACTTAGGAGTTGGACTAATTATTGATATGGGTAGTAGTCTCTAACAGGTATGAAAAAAGTTGCCTTGATAAGGGTGAAGAGATATACTTAAATGGGTGGTTAAGGATAAGTATTTAGAAAATGATATATTTTACTGGTTAGTGTGGCTTAAAATATATAGTATCAACAATAACATCCCCCAAATGTAAATGTATCTTATGTATCTAGTGTAAAATTTTAAAAATGTGAAAAACAACCACTTCATTGGAGCCAATAATATTGCTGATGGCACCACATACTTCAGACACAGCACTTGGAAGAAAAAGAACTCAAACTGACCTGGAAGCCTCCTCCCTGAGGAGCAGATCTCAAAATATCCAAAACTGCTCTGCAAAATGCCGAGAGAGAAAAGCAATCAGTAGTCCGTCCCAGATGTTAGGTGTACATTCCACGACAATGACCAGCAAGGCTATATGTACACAGGTTCAATAATGGCACTCAGATCTTAGAAGTAACCATCATCCCATCATCCCTCAAATATGACATCTCATATTCAATAACAGAGAATTCATAATTAGAACTGTAAATTTACTCATCTTTCTATGACTAGTGATCCTATCAAATCTAGAAAAGAACCTACTATTACCAATTTTCTATAAAGTTTAATTCCCAATTTTATTTTAAATATTTGTCATAATATCCATTTAGTGAACATTCACAATGGAACCCCTATGCCTAAGAATCAGGGAATATTCCAGCAGAGTAGGTAGGAAGCTTTGAAGGGACAGAGCAGAAGGTTATCACTTCTTAAATAGTGTCTTCTGTATATGACAGTGAACCAATGAGTGATTATTTAAACAAAACCAGAGCAAAGACAACACCAGTCATCATGCAAATAAATATGGGAGGAGGCTCTCACAAGGTCATACATAAAGTAATACAGGCAATTGATGACTTTTAAGAGAAGAACAATCTATTGTCTCCAGGGCTGAGATCTGTGTTAGGTTAGTGATTACATGTAGGCATTCCTAAACATATACCAGTATGAACAAAACTAAATGATCCCACTAATTTATTTATAGGCATGTATAAAATAATGTATGTATAAAATAAGAATAAAAGAAGTCAATATACTGAGAGGGAGTGGGATGAACATGGAGGGGTTCAAGATGGGAGGTGGAGTTAAAATGATATAACTAAAGTATCTCTCTCTCTATATGTCTCTGTCTCTCTCTCACACACACACACACACACACACACACACACACACACACACACACACACACACACACAAAACACAGTACCCAAAAAAAATTTTACTGAGAGTTTTATTAGCTTCATACATTATGATTTTTCTTTGATAATAGTAGAGTATTTCAATTATGTTGTAAGAAATGTAATTTTTGGGGTTGGGGGTTTAGCTCAGTGGTAGAGCGCTTGCCTAGCAAGTGCATGGCCCTGGGTTCGGTCCCCAGCTCAAAAAAAAAAAAATGTAATTTTGAGAAAATCAATGGAAATAAGCATGAACCTCCAGAAGAAAATATTGAGAAGGTAAAGTGATCTGTTAAACAAGGAAAACCCATTAAGCAACTTGTACTTTCCACAAATGCAAATTTAATATATTATCATCTGTCAGAGTTAAAAAGGAAAATAATCACTTTAATTTAATGTTTATTCATTTAAAGAAAACTGGAATTTCTTAACCTTATGAAGTAGTATAAAGTCATAAGCACTCTAATTTTCAGAGACAAAATAAAGGTTAGGTTCAATCTTAAATAGCATTAATAAAGTATATTAAAGAAGAGAGAGAAGCTCAAAGGAGTCTGTGCTATTTTTAAGAATTATTTTAATTTTCATTTTGTGTATATGTTTATGTTTGTCTATGTCTGATTGAGAGTGAGTACAGAGTTCAGAAAGTTATGTCACATAGAGTTGGAGTCACATGGAGTTGGAGTTAATTTGTTTGTAATATGTTCCATATGAGTGCTGAAAACTGAACTTAAGTCCACTGGGAATGGCCTCAGTGTTCTTACCTGCTTAGTTAAGACTTGCTATCCCTCAGTGTCCTCTTTTGAGATAATGATAACAGGAGATAATTAGTATGAGTTCAAAAGGAAAGCTTGGAATTGCTTTTAAAACACATGTCTTAAGGAATAGGTATATTTATATACTATGGTAATTCAAGGAAGAGATAAGACTACTTCCTTGAGGTGTTAATTTGATGGTATTTTCAAGCTTGCCAAGAGTTTTGATAGCACAGCTTTTCAGAAGAAAAATCTCTCCCATTATATATGTGGATAATAATAATAAATTAATAGAATTCATGTCAACCACATAAGTAGATAAGTTATATGTGATGAAAGCAGAATATCTGGTGAGAATTTAACGATAAGTCTTGCTAAATAGAAACACTGAAATATTCCCCTAATATCAGCATCAAGATATGTTGTTACTGACATTTTTATTTCACAGTAATCTAGGTTTATGTATCATTGAAATAATTCAGAAGTAAAACAATGTACAAAATGTCCAGCATAAATTAAATAAAGTGTTATAAATTAGAGGAAAAATGTGTTCAATTAAAAAAGCCTTTAAATATCTATATTAACAATAGTATATGAACCTAATAAGCCCATACAATAGAATTATTATATTCAAATATTTCTCATATTGTATAGAGATGAGAATTTAATATTTTGATATTATTTGAAGTAATAAATATAACAGATATTAAAGTATATGTATTTTAAAAATTCAAATGTCATCTATAATGATAACTGCAAAGCGATACAAGGAATTTAATGCCTAAACATATAAAACGAGTCCATCCTAATGAGGAGAGGAAAGCAAATGCTGTAGATGTTAATTATCTTCAAAGCTTTCTGTAGAGTAACTGCTCTTCCAAACCCAAGCAGCTTGTCTGTAGGTGGATGCAACGCAGGGCTAGCTTATGTAATTTTTGTGGAAACATTACAGGGTTAAGATAGTCACAAAATGTGATGAACATAATAAATATTCATCCTAACAAAATATTTTGTAGAAGATGTGTAGTTAATAGAATGTGAGCTGATCATAAAACAATTCTATGGAACAAGAACAACAACAACAATAACAAGAAGACACGAAATAACTTTTTATGGATCATTTTAATGATGACTTTGAGTCCCAAGTAGATTTGGAAAGGATAGCATTTTTAAAAACATGACTGTGTATATAAAATATTTACTTGCTTTTGGCTTCAAGTTGCATTTTCCATAGAGCTGCAGGAGACATGATAAATGTCCAGTAAAACCGTAACAATAGTTCAATTATTCAACAAATGCTAATTTTAAGTATAGAGAGAAGTTACTATTAGTGACATTTTATGAATATAAAGAATTTAAGGTACAATCCTGAAATTCAATTTCCTTTCTTATAATGCAGAAATAAAACAATGTATGACATTATTTCAAATTTTGAAAGCTCAAGTTTTCTTTGCAGAAATTGTGGAAATACTTGAATTGCTTCTGGAAGTGAATGTGTGGTTTTGCAGCACCATAGCAGGGTCAAACTAAAAGAAGAAGGATAAAGTCTCCAAAGTGAAGAACAAATATGTCGGTGTAACAAACTCATGCAGTATTTCAGGTGGTCATTTTAGTCAAATTAATCCCAAATATCACTTGTCCCTCAGCAAAGTTTCTAACATATCAGAATATTGAGTTAGATAATGTACTCAACATTCTTCAGGTGTTATTAGCCTGGACTGGGCTTCAGAATGACAATGTAGACAAATTGTTACTCTCTCTAAGGTGAGGATAACATCAACTTCTTTGATTATATCCATCATACCGAGCAATAATTTTTCCAAGTATTACCATATATTAGATATGTATATTAGATAGAGAAGAGGCATCTATCCCTCAAAAGACTTGAGGCCACAGTGAGTGGGCTGGGGGTGGAGGGAGGTAACATCCTGTTGAAAATGGGTAGGAGGAATGGGATGGGCAACAGTTGGAGGCAGATCAGGAGGGGCTTAAGGATTGCACCTTAAAAAACATTATACAAAAACAACCAGATTTGTTTTTAAAAAATTAGCCAAATTAAAGAATTTCTTACTTAGTATCAAATTTCTTGAATATTCATCCTTTGAATTCAAATCAATTTAGTATCAATCATATGATCTAAATGTAACCCGTGGCCGTGTCTTTACTATCTCTGAGATTTTAATTAAAATGCAGTAGTTTACACTTTATAAGACTTTAATCAGTATTTTCATCCTAAGTCGTAGGACATGACAGCTGTGCTTGGCCAAGGTTATCTAGAATAGAATCAATCAGGCGTGTTGGGAGGATTTAGAGAATATATTACTTCTATGATTTATCTATATGCACAGTTGGTTGTTTACTAGATAGTCCTACTATCTCAGTCACTATATTGCTGTTAAGAAAACATCATAACCATGGCAACTCTTTTAAAAAGAAAGCATTTATTTGGAGCTTTTTTTCCTGATTTTGGAAGTTTCGTCTGTTATCCACATGTGGAGCATATGGTGGCACACAGGCTGAAGTAGTAGCTGAAAGTTCTAAATCAAAATGCAAAAAGAAAAGAGAGAGATCAAATATGGCCTGATCTTCTGGAAACCTAATGTACATGGCCAGTGGCACACTTCCTCCAAAAAGGTCACGCTTCCCCTGTCAAGAAGTGTTGATCTTTAATGACCAAATATTCAAATACATGAGTCTATGGGGGCCATTCTTATTCATACTATTACCCACCCACCCACACACACACACTCACTCTCTCTCTCTCTCTCTCTCTCTCTCTCTCTCTCTCTCTCTCTCTCTCTCTCTCTCTTCCTTCAGGCTGTAGAGAAAGAGAAACCAATAGTAACTTACTCAAAGTATCTGGTAGCCTCAGAACAAGAGATATCATTGATATGATCCCAGTCTGATGCCTGGAGGCTAAGATGGTCGCAAAATATGTGCCTGGGCAGGAAGATGGGACTTGTATGAAAGCCTTCCCTTATTACCTTCAGTTGTTTACCCCAGGTCATAATGCTATCCAATTTGCGTTCATATTCCCCTCCAGTTCATAGACAAAGATGCCAGTGAATTGTGGAGGCAACGCATGAATACACCCACATATTTTTATCTGTGTGTCTTTCCAATCCAGCTGAAAACTTTGATTACCCATTATAAAGTCCGTATATCTCTATATTTATATATCTGTATATCTACATATGGGTGTGTGTGTGTGTGTGTATTTACATCAGATTGCAAATGTATTCACTAGTTTAGAATTCTTAACAAACCAACAGTGAAATGTTTCAGTAATCTATTTTTTCTTGTATTTAAAGGCAGTAGTAGACCAATTTATAGATATGTAACCACTCATTCATATTTATATATTTGGTGTGTGTCAGTTTTCATGGATTAACATTACAGTTGGAAAAAAACTCCTGCTCCAATCAACCACAACATTGGCAATTTACTGGAAGTGTATACTTTGGAAGCCAAGAATGTGTTTAAAAAAGAGTGTTTGTGGTGAATATCATGGAAACTAATATTATCAATTCAGTTAGCATATGGCACATTTTACATTCATCCAAAAATGTCCTTTAATCTAATAAATTATCATTCTATTTCCACAACACAATCATGGATCTACTATGTGTACCACACAATGTTTGCCAGGACCTATGTAGTTCTAAGAATGCCTTGCACTTAAAAATTGACTTCACTCTCTCAAAGATGTCCTCTCATGTTTTTGTCATAAAAATCACAGATCAAAGAAACATGATTGCCCCTTTATTTTCCTCAATAATGCTGGCACATTGTTTTTGATTAGTAGCATCTAAATCTGTCTAATATCACAGGGCACATAATTGGTTGCCTGACTGCTTCCTGGAAATTATTTATGTTGGTTATATATAATCAGCATATATCAGAGAACAGTGACAGCTTAAATTCCAATATTTATTAAAATGTGTTTGTCATTTACTCTTGATTTTACTTAAAATTTGTTAGATCATAGTATATAAAACTATGTAGTATGTATAAATATATATATATGTACATATGGATATAGGCAGATATACATAAAATATGTATATGAGTGAGATTGTGGCTTCAAAGTACAACAGAAGATAAACCTAAAATATTTGGAAAAAATGTTGGGATGTTTTAAGAAATAAAAATATGGAAATATAAAGTTACATTTAATTACTAAATGTCTTCATGAAATAATAATAAACATACTAACTCTAGAATCTGATTAAAAACTAAGTATACAGTGAAAAATAAGTACTTTGAAAATGACAAAGAAAGTTCTTGTGGCTTACATTTTTTATTCTATTACATCCTGATCATAGCCCCCCTCCCTATTCTACCAGCTTTATTTCTAGTCCCATCCTTCCAAATCCTTTCCCCAGTACTCCTTCCCTTCTTCTCAGAGAAGAGGATGTTTGCCTGGTTACCACTGCACCCTGATAAATCTAGTCCCAGCAGGACTAGAGATAGCTTCTCTCACAGTCCAAGTGGGAGAAAGAGGCTCTACTGGCAAGAGAGTGAGACAGCCTCTCCTCCACTTGTTAGGGTTCTACTTGAAGACCAAACTGCACGTTAACTACAAATGTGTAGAGGTTGTAGGTCCAACTGCTGTATGCTCCCTGGTTTGTGGCACTGACTCTGTGAGCCACATAGACCCAGGTTAGTTGACTCTGGGTCTTCTTATGGTGTCCTTGACTCTACTATTTACACACTTCTATCTCCCATTCTTCCACAGGACTCCCCACGCTCTGCCTCATGTTTGACTGTGGTCTCTTCATCTGACTTCATCAGCTGCTGAATGAAGCCTCTCAGGAGACAGTTGTGTAAGGTTTTTTTTTTTTTTTCCTACAAGCATAGCAGAATATCATGTTGTCTCTCTCACATGGAATGTGTCTCAAGTTGGGACAGTTACCGGTTGGCTGTTCCCTCAGTCTCTACTCCATCTTAATCCCTTTACATGTTGTAGACAAGACAAAGCTTGAGCTGAAGGTTTTGTGGATGGATTGGTATCTCACTCTCTCCTCTGTAAGTCCTGCCTAGCTACAGGCGGTGACACTTTCATTGACTCTCTGTTATGACCCGTCTGGTAGGAATCTAAGTGAGGGTAACCCCTATGTTCTCCTCATATCCTCTCCCATCCCAAGCCTCCAGCTAGTCACCAGAGATGCAACCTCTCACTCCTGATGATTTTTACACTTTCTTCCTGACCCGTCTCCCCACATGTCACACCCCACACCTGATCACCATCCCCATTTGCCTCCTCATCTCCTTTTCTACCCAGTTGCCTCTTTCCATCCACCTCGGTTGACTACTTAGTTTTCCCTTCTTCATGAAATTCAAACATCCTCCCGTGAGGAGCTTCTTTTTACCCAATTTCTTTGTCTCTGAGAATTGTACCATGACTGTTCTGCAATTTATGGCTAATGCCCATATATGAGTGACTATATACCGTATGTATATTTTCTTGCTTTTGATTATCTAACTCAGGATGATATTCTCAAGTACCATCAATTTGCCTGCAGAATTCATGATATATTTGTTTTGAATAGCTAAATAGTATTCCACTGTGTATATGTACCACATTTTCTTTTTCTATTTTTTAGTTGTGGCTCAACTAGGTTGTTTCCAGGTACTTTCCATTACAAATGGACCTGCTAGGAAAATAGGTGATCAAGTGTCCCTGTGGTATACTAGGACAGCTTTTGGGTATAAGCCAATTTCTATTTTCTTTATTGCTTCTATTTTTATTTTTATGTCTTTAACAGTTTTCTTTATTTCTTTCGTCCATTTAATTGTATTTTCATTAATTTCAGTAGAGGATTTATTCATTTCCCTTATAAAGGCCTCTAGCATCTCTATAAGATTGGGTTTAAGGTCATCTTCTTCTACTTCTACTTCTCATACTCTGAGAAGTGCCTTAATTGTGTTAGGACATCCAAGGTTTGCTGTAGTAGGATAGGGGTGTTCTAAAGGTGTCATATTGCCCTATCTTTTGTTGATTGTGTTCCTTTGAAGGTCTATTGCTTTCTGGTTGTCCAAGGATGTTCCTGTTTTAGTAGGCATTTGGAGAAGACCTAACTTTGATGATCCTGGTGTGGCAGTCCTCTGATGGATATCCTTGTGTTGGACAATGGAGCTCAGGGATTAATGCAATTCTCCTAGCAGTTGTTGTGCCCATGGGAACAAAGAAAGAAGGAGATTTTAGGGGTGGGGTAGAGGCACGTAGAGATATGGTCAGACAATTGAAGTTAGGGTAGCAACAACCTTGGATTAAAAGTATAATTCACAGTTTTCTGTAAATAATTATTTTGAAAATATACTAAAAGGATATGTATAAACTAAACCTAAGTTTTTATTTAAACAGGAAAGTCACATGATATCTAATTCTATTATCAAGAGTTATTTCACTTTATACATATATGTACACTTCAAAGCCCTGCCTAAACTGCTGTCTTTGTGCACACTCCCTCCATAGCATTGTGACAAGAAACTTGTAGACAGAGAAAGAGGGTCAAAAACTCCTATATGAATTGATATCACACTATCACCATTTATTTTCTGATATTATCTTAGAAGGCATAAAATGTGTTGATGTCTCAAGTCTGATAATGCACCCAACCACAGTAGTCTTCCAATTTCTACTACTCCTACTATATCACATTTAATTTCTTTAATAATTTTCAAGTCTTTGTAAATATAAGTTAATAAAATATTTTAGAGGCTATAAATATGTTTAAAAGCACTGGAGATTATTTCATTGTACCTATTTATTTTAAATTGATTTTCTAAATGCTGCAGTGCTGTAAGTTTTTACGAGGTATATTCTTAGATAGTGTCATGGGAAAAATCATGTTCCATTTGATTACAACAAAAATAATTTTTTAACATAGATCAAAATATAAGCAAGAATACTATTCTATATACATTCTCAAATTTTCATTTTATATAGATATGAAATACTTGAAGAAAATATTTTTATCCTATAAAGTAGTGTAGCATCTTTACAAATTACAGACCTCTCTTATGTCATTACAATTGCCCTCCCGTTTGAACTCACAGCATGAAACTCTTTAGATATTTAATTTCCTTTTTAAATTATTTATACTTGCAGTGTTTTATGGTTTCTATAGCTGTGTTAAAACACCATGACCAAATAATTTGGTGAATGAAAAGTCATTTCATTTGAGAGGTCACAGTTCGCTCTTTATACAGGAGGGAAGTCATGACAGAGAGACTGGGGCAGGAAAAGAACCTAGAGGCAAAACCTGAAAAGGAAGTGAAGGAGGAATTCTTCACATTGGCTTGCTCAGAATCATTTGATTTAGACCTCATGATCATCTATCAAGAGGAAGCACCAACCAAAATATTCAGGGTCGTTCTACACTAATCAATGATCAAGCTAACCTATAGTCTATTCTTATGGATGCCTTCTCAGATATCTGACCAAACATCAACTGTCATATAAATGATTTTTCTATTGATTCTGACCCCTATGTCTCTTATACATAATATTATCCTGTAGGCAGAGAATTTGGTTAAATTTAATATTAGTTTCCAGTGTGTTTCAGCTTCATAAATTCACATGGTGTAAGATACCACAATGGGTACACAAACAGTTATATTCTGTGTTCTTCTAATAAAGAAGAAATGGATCAAAACAAATAAGGCATCACATATTCTCAGCAAAATATTTGTGTCAAATGTTAGTGAGTTCTCTGGTAAACATGGGATGTTCATGTTTATTCTTGATCCTTAATGTTAATAATGGCTTGCTTAGGAAATGTAGCTATTATATTACCATCGTTAGCAATCCCTTCCTTCCCCATTTGTTAATAGAAACAACATAAAACACAAGATATTTGCTTGGCATTTTGGCATTTTTACTTAAAGTTGTTTAATTTCTTGAAGAATTTTAATGTTTATATATTTAATATACACCTACTATTTGATATTAGAAGTAACATAGATTTTTAGTGTTGACCAATAAAATTAACAATTTCAATGTTAAGCCTGCTATCTTAGTTTATATGTAATTATTTCTCTCACTATATTCTTGACTTTCATCATATTTATCTTGTGAAAAGTCAATAAGCATTGTCATATGCAAATATTTAAATCAACATGTTACTTGAGTGCTAAAGAAAGAGTTAAGTATTGTTGCTCATATTTTAAACAGATAAAAAGTCTAAATATAATTAAAGTAATATTTACTTAATTTCTAATATTGGAAATGACACACATAATTTAATGAAATACACAATGTATGAAATATAGTATTAAATCCAATAAATTCAAATATATTTCACAATTCCATAATATAATGTTCTTGCCTAAGTTACTTTCTTTTATTTTTTTTTACATTTCAAATGTTATCTCCTTCCCCCAACTAATCACCTACTCCTTCCTGCCTACTCACCCTGACATTTCCCTACACTGTGAGTCCAGCCTTGACAGGACCAAGGGCTTCTCCTCCCTTTGGTGTCCAACAAGGCCATCCTCTGCTACATATGCAGCTGGAGACATGGATCTGTCCATGTGCACTCTTTGGATGGTGATTTAGTCCCTGAGAGTTCTGGTTGGTTAGTATTATTGTTCTTATGGGGTTACATACATTTTCAGCTCCTTCAATCCTTTCTCCAACTCCTCCAGTGGGGACCCCATTCTCAGTTCAATGGTTGGCTGCAGCATTCACCTCTGTATTTGTCATGCTCTGGCAGAGCCTCTCAGGAGACACCTATATCAGGCTCCTGTCAGTATGTACTTCTTGACATCAGCAATATTGTCTGTTTTTGGTGGTTGTATGCATATGGGCTGAATCTCCAGGAGGAGCAATCTCTGGATGACCTTTCCTTCACTCTCTGCTCCAAACTTTATTTCTTAATGTTATTTTTTATTTCTTTATGTATTTTAGAGACTAAGCAATTTTGGTTTTATAATTTTGCTCATCATTTTTTCATATACTATAGTCTGCCTTAATGCCTACAATGTGAAACAGTTCTTAAAATATGAAATTCAAGGAAATCAAAGCCTTTGGAAAACAATCTAATGATGAAATGAGACTATGGCCATAATATCTCTACATTGCAGTATCTCAGAAAGACCAATGATGCCCCTTTATAGTATTGTGACAGATAAAGGCTTTCTTAGAATTTTAAGGTTATACTTCATTGATCTTTAAATTAAACAATAGTGCTCTTAAGATCTTTCAAAATGTTTAATCCAGCTATCTCCAAAGGCAGAAGGGGCATATATATGCTGATTTCTCTAATAGGTACTAGGAATACTCTGAGAATATCTGTCATGTTTTTAAAAGAATGCTATCATGGAAACAATGACAACTTTAACTGAACTATATAGATAAAGTTTGAAAGCCTAACAGAAAGTATGCAACATTCTTCTAGGAGAAGAGAAAACTGCTACGCCATGTACATTTATCAATACTGTTGAAGAATGAAGGAAACAAACTTAACTGTCTAATATAAAGAAAATGGTGCATTGTGAGATCTGGGCCACCACCATAGCATCAGAGTCATAAGACAGTAGAGGCAAGAATACAGTTCAGTTTAACATGACTAAGTAGTCAACTTTGATTCAAACTCTGGGACTCTAACATGTATTAGTATATTTTGGGTATATTTAAGCATAGCCCAACTATCCCAGCAGTAATTAATTTAATACATGTATACAATAATGCATACATAAATTTCCTTTAGGAACAAAGTAAAAAAAAACAATGATTGGACATGATTAGATGCAATTTCTTTAATGCACATGTGACACCTTCCATAAAAAATATGTTTGAAAGATTGATTGAGAAAAAGAAGCTTGTGATAAGTGTCTTGGGAGGAACCATGTGGACTCCCATTGACAGACAATGGTTACTATGTTATTAAATATGTCTACTGCCAGACTTCTCAGCAGGTGACTGGTCATGTATTCCTTCCTTTGGAGTAACAAATTTGTGTGTTTAAAATGTCAGATTTACCTAGTCCTACCAGGGAACGCAAAGATCTCTCTGCCACCTAGAGAGAATACCTGTTGGGTTAAAAGAGAAATTTAGTTCTAAGTACAATATCAATATGTTTATGTTTTCATTCTTGAAAGTGTCTCGTAGTAAGTGAGACAGCACAATGGGTAAAAATACTTGCTACACAAACATGGTGACCTTGATTTCTTTCCACAGAATCCATGAAAAGAGGAAAGAAGCAACTCCAGATAATTATTCTCTGACCTCTAATATATCCACACATGCACATTGCATACAGACATATATATCATACACACAGATATACATATATATAATTATAATTTTAAAATAATATACAAAGGTTCTATGATCAAATGATTCTTTTCCACTTTACTTGTATGCTTTGGAAGGAATATTCTTGAGAATAATACTGTCTAGTTTCATATGCAGTATATGTTATCTCTTTAGCTCCTAGACTTATCGGCATAACCTTTCAAAGAAACTATATTTGTACGTAAGTCTGAATTAAATGACCAGATTCTGGACATTGAGCTCATGAAATAATAGATTACATTTCTTGTGCTAGTTGGAAGTTTTACTTGGAAGGCTCATCACAAGAGAGAGGCAAATTACTGTTCCCAACCTCCAGTATTATTTCCAAAGATTCCCTTGCCTTGGCAATCACTTCTTCCAATTAACTTGGTCTATGATGTTACAAATGTTTTTTTTTTTTGTTTTGTTTTGTTTTATGTGAAGCTTCTAAAATATGGCAGATATAACAGATCATCCCTTCTGAAAGTAGAGTATAATGACCACTGTAGCTTTTATCTCTTCTATGATTACATACTTAGTGCAATCCCCTTGTTATAGTATAAGCAATCCTGTGAAAATTTGGCAGGATAAGAAATAGAAGAAATATAGAAAAAGTGTATGAGTGAATCTGTATGAAGTTTCTTCTTAATGCTTCAGTAAAGCTCTAAAGGTCTGAAGTCTGACTCATACCTCATGGAAGAGCAATGTTTACTAGCGAGTATAGATTCCCAACTTTCTAATTTCTTTCCACAGAATCCATATGAGAAGGAAAAACATCCTCTCCAAGCATTTTGTGCCATCTACATGTCCATATTGGCAGCATGCAGCCATACATGCATATCATGTATACATACAATGATAAATACATACCTGCAAATTCATATAATGATAATTATAAAAATACAATACAAAGGTTCTATTTGTGTTAATTTTAAATATTGTTTTAACCTTTGTGGCTTGTATTTCCTACGTTTTGACTATTTGAAAAATTTAGGGTGCAGGTTGATAGGATATGTTCTAATATGTTGTAGAAACCAACCTCAATTATTGACACTCCTCATTTTCTGTAGCAGTTCTTATTTTTTCTTCCTCTAATCAGTATCCCCTTCCTCATATTCCCTTCCTCTGCCATTACTTTGCTCCCTCTCTCATTCTTTCATTATTCCATTTCTCCACTCTCTTCATTTTGTCTTTTTTCCATCTCCTTATTCTTCTTTTACCTTCTTCCTGATTCTTCTTTTCATCTTCATTATCTCTTGTTTATTCATTTTATTTTATCCTTTTCATGTAAAAAACACATTTTTCTAACGTCATGCAGCAGGTTAAGTAACTCAAAAAAATGTTTATAGCTGTGTAAATTCTATTGGGCATTATTTTTAATATAATGACAGATAAAAAACTCACATTAATAAATGATAATAATTAATTTGTTGTAAAAACTGATAAAATAGTTGCTGTGGTTGTACAGAAAGATAAGAACATTTTTAACAATTAATTTGGAAGAAATAATAGCATTTTGAAGACTATCTCAGAGGAACCGGCCTGTGGACCATCTACAATCATAATTCTGTTTTATGTTACTGTGGTCATTAGCAATTTATATGTTTCCTTTCTGACAAATGTTTGTAGTCCAAGTATGAGTAAATGACTTATGAATTAGGATCTGTCTTCTCTGGAATATAAAAACTCATTGTCTCACTCATTACTGGAAGTGTTTATAAAGTCATATAATATGTCACACTGAGAACACAGCCAGAGTGCTGGGAACGAGAGTGCACAAGACAAGGAATGAACCTTAGGATGCCGCATGGAATCGTTCCTGATGGGCATGCACAATTCAGAGCTGTGTATTATCTGAAACATCTAATTGTATTGTTTATTAAAATATGCTTATAGAACCACCTTACAATGTGATTAAGAGAATATACGGAAAATTGACCTTGGATCTATAGATTTAATTTTATAAGGTTTATGATATTGATACCAGAAAAAATAGTTCGTGTGTTTGCATGTGATTTTAGATACATAGATAGAAATAGGGAGAGATATAAATTATCAAAGAAAGTTGTTTAATTATTTCAGTAGGTGAAATAAATCTAATTATGAAAAGAGGTTGATATATAATTGAACTTTATATGTGATTGTTAATTACATTGAATAATTTATAAAAATTGAAGAACATTCGTAATTTTGTACTACAAAAGCTATGTCACTGTACAAAATAGATTCAAACTCTTGTAGAAAGTACAAGTACAGAGACGTGTGCAGAGATACAGGAAGTAATATGTTCAGGAGAAATATAGACAAATATTCACTGCTGATCCTTGGATTCTTAGTATTCTCTGTTTTTGGCAGACATTTCATATTTTACATTATCAAATTAACCTCAAAACATATAATATTAAACATAAAATACATTACTTAATGCTAATTTTCTAATTGTCCTGATTAATTGAAAACATAAAATGTATCTCACTAACATGTATGCTCTTTATATTCTTGAAAATAAAAGAATGATTAATTCCAATATTTCCAAAAAATTGTTTCTATATAGGATTATATATAGGATTTTGTCAAAATTCTGTATTTTATCTTGAAAAGTAAATACAGATATTTAAAGTTACTGTAAATATGAAATAGTAGGCAAAAATATGACAGAAAAATGAGAGCATTATAAAGTTATAATCAGGATACAGATATAAATCATAAGCATTCTGACCAACCAAGAGGAATGTATCAGAATATTTTAGGGTATTATCCATGTATTTATATATTTTATTTTTTTTGTCTGTATTAAAATTTGCTACTTAAATGCTTTAATTGTCTAAAAATTCCTTCTGGGGAAATTTTGTTCCAGTTTTAAAAAAGGAGTTGGGAATTTGAATTAATAATAACATGAATTTGCATATTTCATGATTATAAAAATAAACTGTATTAGCTGCTCAAAGCTCCAAAAGTAAAAGTGAAAGATTAAAAACTTAAAACAATTATAACAAGTATATTTTTTTCTTGCTTGCTTCATACTAATTTACTGACTCCTGAAGAGAGAAAGAGAACGAGATATGCAATACAAATATCCTAGCATATATGGGAGACGAGCGGGAAAAATTCAATCCCTTGCAGAGGAGAATTTAGCAATTGAGGTGTTCTGGGGTAAGAAGCCTGTCAATCCATCTCAGGTAAACCACCCTGGTAGGTTGCCCATTTTCTGGTGAATGGTCCTAAAGGTATAATCTACTAATCTTCATGAGTGAGTGCACGCACGTGTGTGTGTGTGTGTGTGTGTGTGTGTGTGTGTGTGTACTGAAAGTAAAGTGGACTCAGAGGTTTAAAAGCAATACACATGAAGTCCAGAAGAAAGATTTGTGACTGGAGTGAGAAATGTTGGGAAGGAAGGAATGGGAATGCATTTGATCAAAATCCTTCATGTAAATGTATGGTATTCTCAAATAGATTCAAATAGCAAGGTCCATAAAGCAGTAAAGCCAGGAAGTGTCACCATCTTCCCCCATGTCCTGGAGCTGTTGTAGGCTTATTCTGATTATTATTCACCTTGGAAAGACTTCTAACCTGTCCAGGAAATAAACTAGTGATTTTTTTATAGAAATCAGTATCCTCTAGAAGCCAATTTAACATTTAACTATCATGTCAATTTTCAAGGTGAGAAATCACAGTTTAGGGAGATGCCTCAATATTTAAGAGTACTTGATTTTCTCGTAGAGAAGGTAAGTTTCATTCCCAGTACACATTTGGAAGCTCACTCATGGCTGTAAAACCAGTGTCAGGGGTTCTAACACCCTCTTCTGGTCTGAGTAAGCACCAGACATTTACACGATGCACCAATACACATATAGATACTTGCATAAACATATTAAAAATCTTTTAAATAAGAAAGAAAAGTGAGAAATCACATGTATCTGATCTGTCTTTTAGGAGAGCATTAAAAATTCCTGGATGACCAGACTTTTGCCAGTTCAGTAATGTACTATTTGAGACACATGCTCAAAATGTTTATGATAATTTCTCTGACACACTTACATAACAACAACACTGAAAACACAATTGTCAATTCTTTTTCTCAGGCGTAATTAACAGATCAATAATATAAAGTGACTTTTTTTCAATATAAGATAGGTTCCCTTGTGTTTGTTGTTATTTTTTTCTAAAATTAAGACTTGAAATTCATGTTATTATCCATTTTGAGTCATGGTGAATATGTTTGATATCTTTTAATTTTGTTTGCTTCCTGTTTGCCATAATTATTTCAACATACCACATGTCAAAGACAGGGATAAGGTATCTTAATGAAGTCACCATTTTCATAATATAACATTGACTCTTCCTGTTTGTTTATTCTTCACGTAGCTCATATGATATTCCTGAATTCACT
Source organism: Rattus rattus (assembly GCF_011064425.1). Lineage (NCBI taxonomy): Eukaryota > Metazoa > Chordata > Mammalia > Rodentia > Muridae > Rattus > Rattus rattus. The sequence goes on along the minus strand of NC_046164.1, from coordinate 36,561,580 downwards.
CAATTTATAGGTGACATTGGTGAGACATTTTGAACAATACTAATAAGCACCAGCCTATCAAAGCCCAACATAACAAAATCTATCATCCCCTCTAACTTTCGATATTTTAATAGACTATTTTAAGCAATAGTGTAGCAATTATTATAAGAGCCTTGTATGGGGCCATTTCCTCTTTAACAACTTTTTTCTATAGGCCTAGGAACTAATTTAAGTTCCTATTATGGATAAAGTAAACCCTTTATTGCTAAAAATTCATGATTGAGGAGGTTAAAAGATGTTTCTTGAGACCCACTGAACTCTCTGTGACCTAGAGTTAGGTCACCGACTTAAATAAATATCAGATACCAGTTTACTGTATATGTCAGGTAAGTCTAGCAGGTTATCAGCATGCTCCTAAGCTAGAACATAATATATATATATATATATATATATATATATATATATACATATATACATACATATATATACATATATACATACATATATATATATACATATATACATACATATATATATAAACAATTTTCAATTATTGCTTTCATTATTTCTCTAAAACCTTGGAAAATGACCATGATATTGATTCTCAGTATACAATCCCTTAGTGTTGCAGAGATTTTTATCAATGAACGTCAACCCGTTCTTTAGTCAAAACATTCTATGCCAGAGAAATATATCAGATGTAACAGGAGGGCAAGAGATAGTGAGTCTTTTTATATTCTTTTATTTTTCTTGGATATTTTATGTATTTACATTTCAAATCTTATCCCTATTCCTCCCTCTCCCATACCACCCCTCCTCTCTCTCTCTCTCTCTCTGCAGCTATGAAGATGCTCCTACCCAAACCGCCAACTCCAACCTCAACACTCTGGTATTACCCTACATTGGGAAAATGAGCCTTCACAGTACCAAGGGCTTTTTTTCCTATTGATGCTGGTCAATGCCATCCTCGGCTACATATGTGACTGGAGTTATGGGTCCCTCCCTGTGTACTCATTGGTTGGTGGTTTAGTCCAGGGAGCTCTGGTGGGTTCTAGCTGGTTAATATTGTTGTTTTCCCTATGGTGTTGCAAACTGCTTCAGTCTTTTCTCTAACTACTCCCCATGTTCAGTCTAATGATTAGCTGCGACAATCCACATCTGTATCAGTAGGGCTCTGGCAGAGCCTCACAAAAGAAACCCATATCTGGCTCCTGGTAGAAAGCACTTCTTGGCATCAGTTATGGTGACTGGGTTTGGTGGCTGCATATGGGATGGATACCCAGGTGAGGTAATCTCTGGTTGAAAGACTCCCTTCAGTCCATGCTCCTTTTTTTGTCCCTATATTTACTCCTGTGGGTATTTTGTTCTTCCTTCTAAGAAGGAGTGAAACATCCACATTTTGGTCTTCCTTCTTCTTGGACTCCATATGTTTTGTGAATATTTCCTTCGGTATTTCAAGCTTTTGGGCTAATATCCATTTACCAGTGAGTGCATACCATATGTATTCTTTTGTGACTGGGTTACCTCACTCAGGATGATACTTTCTAGTTCAATCTGTTTGCTTAAGAATTTCATGTAGTCATTGTTGTTAATAGCTAAGTAGTACTCCATTGTGTAAATGTACCAAATTTTCTGTATCCATTCCTCAGCTGAAGAACATCTTGGATTTTCCAGCTTCTGGATATTATAAATAAGGCTGCTACATACATACTGAAACATGTGTCTTATTATATGTTGGAGCATCTTTGGGGTATATAACAAGGAGTGGTATAGCTGGGTCATCAGGTAGTGCAATGTCCAATTTTCTGAGGAGCCACAAGACGTATTTCAAGAGTGGTTGTACCAGCTTGCAATCCCACCAACAATGCAGGAGTGTTAACTCTTTTTCCTCATTTTACCAGCATCTTGTATCACCAGAATTTTTGATCTTAGATATTTTGACTGATATTCTACTAGTAGAATCTTAGGGTACTTTTGATTTACATTTTCCTGATGACTAAGGATGTTGAACATTACTTTAGGTGCTTCCTGACCATTTGAGATTCCTCAGTTGAGAATTCTTTGTTTAGAATTTTACCCCATTTTTAAAAGGGTTATTTGATTCTCTGGAGTCTAACTTCTTGAGTTCTTTGTATATATTAGATATTAGGCCTTTATCAGATGTAGGATTTGTAAGGAACTTTTCCCAATTTGATGAATGCTGATTTGTCTTATTGACAGTGTCCTTTGCCTTACAGAAGATTTGCAATTTTATGGGGTCCCATTTGTCAATTCTTGATCTTAGAGCATAAGCCACTGGTCATCTGTTCAGGAAATTACCCCTGTGCATATGTGTTCAAGGTTCTTCCCCACTTTCTCTTCTAATAGTTTTAGTGTATCCAGTTTTATGTGGAGGTCTTTGATCCACTTGGACTTGAGCTTTGGTCAACTTGAACTTGTAAAATGAGATAAAAATGCATCAGTTTGCATTCTTTTACATGCTGACCACCAGTTGAAACATCACCATTTGTTGAAAATGGTGTGTTTTTTCTATTGGATAGGTTTAGCTCTGTTTTCAAAGATCAAGTGACCATTTGTGTGTGGGTTTGTTTGTTGTTCTGCAGTTCTAATCCATTGATCTACTTGTCTTTCTCTGTAATAATACCGTGATTGCAATGTAATACAGCTTGAGGTTAGGTATGGCAATTCCCCCAGAAGTTCTTTTATTGTTGAAAATAGATTTAGGTATCCTGGGCTTTTGCTTTTACAAATTAATTTGCAAACTGATCTTGCTAATTCTATAAAGAATTGAGTTGGAATTTTGATGGGGATTGCATTGAAAATGTAGATTACTTTTGCCAAGAAGGTCATATTTAATTTATTAATCCTGCAAACTCATGAGTATGGGAGATCCTTCTGTCTTCTGAGATCTTCAATTTCTTTCTTCAGAGACTTGAAATACTTATCACACAAATCTTTTACTTGTTTGGTTAGAGTCACACTGAGGGTTTTTTTTTTTTTTTTTTGTAATTTGTGGCTATTTTACAAGATGCCATTTCCCTAATTTCTTCCTCAGCCTGTTTATCCTTTGAGTAGAAGAAGGCTCCTGATTTGTTTTGAGTTAATTTTATACCCAGCCATTTTGCTGAAGTTGTTTTCCAGTCTCAATAGTTCTCTGGTTGAATTTTGGGGTCACTTAAGTATACTATCATATCATACTGCAAATAGTGACATTTTGACTTCTTCTTTTTCAATATCTTTTTTTTGTTTGTTTTTTTGTTTTCTGGTTGCTCTTGCAAGGACATAAAGTATTATATTGAATATGTAGAGAGAGAGTGGGCAGCCTTGTCCAGTCCCTGATTTTAGTGGGATTGCTTTAAATTTCTCTCCATTTAGTTTGATATTGGCTACCTGTTTGCTGCATATCGCCTTTTCAGTGTTTAAGTATGCATCTTGAATTCTTCATCATTACAAGACTTTTATCATGAATACCCATTTGTCAAATGCTTTCTTAGCATCTCATTAAATATTCCCATGTTTTTTTTTTCCTTGAGTTTGTTTATACAGTGGATTACGTTAAGTTTTCCCTATATTAACCATCCTTGCATTCCCTGGGATGAACCCTACTTGATCATGGTAGGTTTTGATGTGTTCTTAGATTCAGTTTTTGAAAATTTTATTTAGTATTTTTCATCAATATTCATGAGAGAAATTGATCTGAAGTTTTCTTTCTTTGTAGGGTCTTTGTATCTTTTAGGTATAAGTGTAATTTGGAAGTCAAAAAAATGAGTTGGATAGTATTCCTTCTGTTTCTATTTTGTGCAATAATTTGAAGAGTAAGAAAAAAGTTGGAGTAGCCATTCTAATATCGAATAAAATCAACTTTCAATCAAAAGGTATCAAAAAAGATAAGGAAGGACACTTCATACCTAGAGAGTTCATCTACCAAGATAAACTCTCAATTCTGAACATCTATTCTCCAAATGCAAGGGCACCCACATTCATAAAAGAATCTTTACTAAAGCTCAAAGCATACACTGTACCACACACAATAATAGTAGGGGCCTTCTACACCCCATTCTCATCAATGGACAGATCATGGAAACAGAAACTAAATGGAGACACAGTGAGACTAACAAGTTATGAACCAAATGGGTTTAATAGACAGCTATAGAACATTTCACCTTAAAAGAAAAGAATATGGCTTCTTCTCAGCACCTCATAGTACATTCTCAAAAACTGAGCATATAATCGGTGACAAAACAGGCCACAATAGGTACAAGGAGATTGAAATAATACCATTCATTCTATCAGATCACCACGGACTAAAGCTGGTCTTTAATAACAATAAAAACAACATAAAGTCCACATATACACAGAAGCTGAACAATGCTCTACTCATTGACAACTTAGTCAAGAAAGAAATAAAGAAAGAAATTAAAGACTTTTTAGACTTTAATGAAAATGAAGGCACAGCATACCCAAACTTATGGGTATGTACTAAGAGGAAAACCCTTTGCCAGAAAAACCAGGGGGCACAGAGAGAACATCCAAATTAGCAAGAGAGAAATGAAAAGGGAGACATAACAACAGAAACTGAGGAAATTAAAAAAAAATTACCAGATCCTACGACAAAAACCTATACTCAAGAAAACTGGAATATCTGAATGAAATGGAAATATTTCTAGACTGGTATCAGGTACCAAAGATAAATCAGGATCAGATAAACCATTTAAACACTTCATAATGAGTAAAGAAATAGAAGAAGTCATTTAAAAATAAAAGCCAAGAACCAGACATGTTTAGCGCAGAGATAGTGAGTCTTAACGGAAGTCTTCAGTTCCCTTTAATTCAATTAGTGGAGTTGTTTTGTTTAAATCTTTAGTTCAGATGCATTGTACTTTCTTATATTTCAAGCTCATAGCATAATGATTTGGTCCATGAAAAATTGTAATATAGTTATTAGAATCTAGCTAATTGACATTTTGTTACAATCTTGGTATTTATTGATTACATAAATTAAAAGCATCTATACTTGGTACCTCTGGAGATTGCTATGTGTTCTTAGCTATTGTTATATCTTCCAATTAGGTAAGTCCTCCTGGATCTACACACATTTTTGTTTCTTATAATACTTTCTTCTACTTCATGCTGATCAATTACTTTTACAATCTTGCCTCTCATCCATGCTCTTCTCATCCTATTCCATGACAATACAGTTTAGAAAACTACCTCACATGATCCAATGCAAAACAGAGTTATCATCACTGCTTCTCAGTGTCATCTGTATGTACCTTTCAAATTTAACATTGATGTAAGAAATAAATGCTCATTAATTATTTATGCAGAATTTAGAAACCTCATGTTTTCCCTGGTCTTCCAATCTATAATCACTATTGCCTATTTACCTGTCAGAATTTTTGGATATTTTTTTAACATTTTATATTACCTTCCTTTACTATTATGAACAATGTTTATTTCAAGTTTCCAAGATTCTCCTTGGGAAATTAGAAAGGTTGTTTTTCAAATCTTGTTCATATGTATCACAGTCTCCCAATCATTTACTGGAGTAGGGAAATCAAAGTATAACAAAAGGCTAATATTTCCTTGGAACATACCTAAGTCATTTTTTGTTTCTTCATGTGCTCAAAGCAGCATGTTTTAAAAAGGGAGGATGAACTATATTTGAAGATCTCTATACTCCCAAAGAATATTTTTAATTTCTGTGATTATAATTTCATTACATTTTTTCTTTCTCTCAGCCACTACCAAACCCTCCCATATATTCTTTCTCATGCTTCTCCAAATATATGGCCACTTCTTTTCACCAGTTGTTATTATGTCTCTAATATTCTGGAATATTTATAGTTGATACCTAAGGCCCTCTTTGCCTACCCCTGAAGGGGAACTGTATTCATTAATTTAGGCCAGCAGACCCTTGGGTTTTCAAATTTTCTCTTAAATTAGTGGTAATGATCCCCACACATACCATTTCTTTCTTCAATAAATTCTCATCTTAGAGAGGGAACTAGACAACTTATTGAAGTTTCCTTAGAGACAGCATTTCTTATACCTTTTAAAAGCTGATATAATTGCCTATATCATGTACTTTGTACTAATTTAAATTTTTCTGAGTATTGCTCTTCCAGCACATATTGACAAGATGAACTCCTGAAACATGTCTAGCTGCTGATATCTCTTTGGAGTTTAATTTCATATTCTATTATGCAAGACAGTCCTTGATGCCAACAATCTCATATTAAACACCTTAGCAACAGACTTAGCTGGAGGTCTGTGTATAAATGGGGATATGATATGTTTTGTTGGCAAACACAACTATGTGGAAATGAATTAGGCAGGGAGAAGCTGACAGAAGAAATGAAACAATTTAAAATTGTGAAGGATTCAAAAGTCAATCTTACAATGAAATATAGCATTGAGTCATCTAAAAGAAAACACTGATTGCACCTGCTTCAGTCAAGGTTTTAATCGGTCATCTCATAATTAAGCAAATAACGCAGAATGAGGAAGATTTTCCCTTTGAGAAAAATCATTTTAAAATATATATCAAATATTAGATGATGCTGAGTTCCTTGTCCTTATGTGAATGAACTGAATGAAGCAAAATAATTACTTACCACCTAAGGGATTTGTTAAAGCAAAGGAAAGTTAAATTACGATGAAGAAAAGTAACCTTAGAACAAAAAATGTGTAACACAATAAATGGATTGAGGAAACACATATATGGTTTTATTTTTATTTTACTTTATTTTTATATTTCTCTGAAATAATCATTAGGCAGAACCACCAATAAGTAAGCAATTGGAGAAGTTTTAATAATCCATTCAACACAATTAAGTTCTATCTTTTGTATCATTATTAAATATATATCATACTTATAGTAAAACTGTTTGATTGAAATGACACATACTTCACAGCACACTAATTACATTTGTCCTGTCATATGGATGGAGTTTTGCATAGCAAAACCCAAGGAAGTTGATTTCCTCTGACTTCTTTGTAGGAAAATGTATCTCATAAGACACATTTACAAGAAACTCATACATATATAAATTACCTAGTTCCTTTTTACCTCACAGTACCAGAATGCCAGATATCTTTACTGATCCCTAGTTCCTGGATGTAGGCTGGCCAATAAGCATCATATTATGAAAAGGGTACCTCTTTTGAATCCTGTGTCTGCTCTCACTGTTTCATATTGAGAGAGCAACCATGAAGCTTGTGATGTTTGAGGTGTTTCCTTTGATCAGGCGCTCCTATTTCATCATACCACTGCTCTAACATATTACAGTTCCATTATTTATCAATTTATCTACCTGAAAAAATTTCAGCTGTATTGTAGGTGCTTTCCTTATTAATCTTTTATATTCTCTTTTTATGCTCCATTTCTTTCTACTATTGTGTTATATAATACACTACAATTAGTAGATTCAGTACAATACTCAAAGCATGGATGAAGGAAAGATATATCCTGTGATAGCGTACTTAGAGCTTGCTTGATGTGCTCCTTAGACACATCATTCATTTTCTTAGTCCTTGCATTGTATCTATCATGTGTCTAGGAAGTAAATAAGAACAGTACTTATAGTTATTAATTATTATAACTGCCTTATGCCCATATTGAATTCACTGTGGCATATCGTATCAATTATATTCAAGATATGCTATAACAGTAACTTTTATTCACATGATATATTCACATCTTGGAGGCTTACTACTGAACAAAGTAACTCTATTTCTTTTATGAATTTTATATGGCTACTTCAACTCAGCTCTTATGGCTCAAACTCTTCTCCAAGCCAATTGATTCAATCTGGCTTCTCTCAGCATCTCACTGGATTGTTCTGCTTGGTTTCGAACTAACTCTGGCAATTTGTTCTAATCTTCTGACTCCTTATTCTCTGGCTTCAACTTCCTTTGCTGATCTGCACTGTAGTTGGTAAATTCATGAGTGAGCTGCATTCCCCAGCACTGTACTCACTGCCCTGACTCTCAACTGACTGACTCAACTCGGCTACACAGAAGTCAAGGTACTGAACAGAAATGACACCTAAGTGCTGTGATTAAAGGCGTTTAATACCATACCTGGACCTAAGCTTTCCTATACCTGGAATTTGCTTTGTAACAGCCTAGCCTTAACCTTAGAGATCTATTTGCCTCTGAATCCTGGGATAAAAGGCATGTCTGTATTATGCCATAGTAGACATATTCCTGGATCAAAATTTTTGTACAGGTTGCCATTGGGAAATAAGTAATTTCCATTTAGATATACACTCCTTCCATATTTGTACAGTTTCATTTGGCTACAATGTCCTTTATATGAATTTGAAAGAAAAATAGTTTAATGGTAAACATGGATGATATAGTAAATGCATTTTGTATTGGAGTAAAATGAGAAGAAAATTAAAAGCAGTTTCTTAAATTGTACTCATTTGAAATTTATGTAGAACCACACAGTATATGTAATTGAAATTTTAATAGTCAAAAATATTGTGTGACACTGTACATATGACCAAATACTGGGATTTCTATGTGAACAAAGAATTGACAAATATTTTATAGGAATTGTCATGAAAAAAGCCACAGGTAGCCTGAAGTGTCTTTAGTAAGACCCTAAATGTTAAAAGTTGTATCTTGGTCTTGATTATATATACATTGTTTTCTTTTGAGATTTTTTTCTCCCTTTACTGTCCTTCCTCCAAACCCTCCCATATACCTCTCCCTGCTACTTTTCAAGTCCATGGCCATATTTTTCATTAATTGCTATTGTATGAATTCAAGTACCTTGTACATGTATACACATTCTAAATATAACCCACTGAACCCAAATACTGGTACTTATATGTATGTTTTTAGGACTGACCATTTGTCTGTGGACCACCAATTATTATAGCTGTATCTAGAATACAGAATGCAGATGGTGTGCTTATTTCTTTCTCCAAAAACTATCATCTTAAATGCATAAATTCTTAGACCTGGGCTTTACTTTGATAAATGTGATAATAAATTTTGATATAGAATAAACTTGATTCCTTTGAAATTTCTTTTTTATAATTATTCATGTACTGAGACCCTAATATACTTAAGTAGTTTCACCTTTCAGTCTCTTCCATATGTCTGTCCATGATCTTTTCCAACTCATTATCCCATTTTTATTAATTAAACATATATATATACACGCAACACAAATACATTCCAAAATGCATAAATATATGAGGTCTCAATTCCAAAGAAACAATCAAAAACAGCTAAGAAATGCTGGCAGTGGGAGATACAATCCTCTTCAGAGGGAAAACAATTGGTAATCTACTAACAAATTATTAACTCTGAAATATACATAAAACTAACACTATACAGACTAATACCATCACTTTAAAGGAAATTAGTTGTTTTTGTATAATCTCTGAAACTAATAGGAAGTGGTAAAATTGAGTTTATTATGTATTAGATATTGGGAAATGTTTAAGGTGTTTAATGTATCTAAAATAATATTTCAATTTTGTATAAAATCTTTGAAGATTTTCTTTTGTTCTATCCATTTACTAAAAGTGGATAGGTTTTTTTCCAATTTTAATCAAGGATTTTACAATTAGTCTATTGAATTTAGGATGTGTTGCTTATTAATAATAATCTAATATTTTGGTTTTCTTCATTAAAACTATTTATTTAGTTTTGTGTGTCTTAGTTAGGGTTTTCCTGCTGTGAACAGACACCATGACCAAAACAACTCTTATAAGGATAACATTTGATTGAAGCTAGCTTACAGTTTCAGAGATTCAGTCCAAAGCTTGAGCACAGCAGTGCTCAGGAAAACATGAGGCAGGAGGATCTGAGAGTTTTACATCTTCATCTAAAAGCATTCAGGAAACAGGCCTTAAAGCCCATGCCAATAGTGACACACTTCCTCCAACAAGGCCACACCTATTCCAACAAGGCCACACCCTGTAAAAGTGCCACTCCCTGGGCAAGTGTAATCAAATCACCACAGTGTACAAGTGCAAATGTACATGCTATGGTACAAATATGGAGGACGGCTCGCAGTGAGCTAGCTTTTTTTTTTTTTTTTTTTTTTTTTTTTTCTACTGCATGTATCTAGGTTAAGAGCCTTAATACACAGAACCATGTCACTGGCTTTGTGAACCAATATTTTCTTATGTTGTTCTACATGAATAGTTTATATAGAGATTAAAGTCTGAGATACTTGTCCAAAGTGTCCACTCTATTTAGCTTTCTTACAGTTATCATATTTATACAGTCTGACTAGAGAGTCAAAATTTTTAGCTAGTAAGTAAAATCAAAGTGTTAATGCAAACCTGCATGCAAGAAAAGAGAATCAATTAAGCATTTTTTTTCAACCTCCTTCCCATTCTCCAAATTCTACTCCCTAGTTCTATGCCTGGCTTTTTAGGAGACCGCTTGTTGTGACCTATGCTTCTTTTCTGTCCTGAGTTCAGTGTACAAACAGACCCTTTCCAACAACCTTCTGCTCTCATTTCATTCCTTTTCCCCTGTAAGCCTGCAGGCCAGCCTGGCCAGGTTATTTGATGCTCATGGCAGACCTAGCTTTTTTCATCCTGTGCACTTGCCAAACACTGTGTCTCTTCTACCTCATCCCATTACTGCATATCAGCTCCCTACATGTAAAAGCGAGTTCCACATGAGATCCTTAGTGATCAAACGTGCTAAAATCTCAGAAGCAATACCTTGCAGGAAATTCACAGAAATCACATGATCTTAAGATTCAGAGTAGTCAACAGAAACTAAGGAACTGAAAACATACCTAACAAAGAAAAGATGAAATGTTAATACCTAAAACAAAATCATTTCAAATCAGGTTATATATAGACACCAATATAGTCGCACAATCAATAACAGCTAGGACAGTAAGTCTCCAATAGAGCCTAGTACCCTCCTACAGTAGGCCATGAGAAAGAAGACTTAGCACAAATAAAGGTCTTCGCAGTAGATATAATACACAGTTCAAAATAGTAATTATTACATATACCATTATATAATTATATTATTATATAATAAATGGCCTTAAAGAGGATATGAATAAATCTATTAGTGAAGTCACTTAAAACACAAATAGTGGAATGAAATGAAGAAAATTGTTTAAGACATGACAGTAGAAACAGAAACAGTAAAGAAAATCTAAATGAGTGAAAATTAAACATGAAAACTTTAGGAGCTTAAACAGGAACCTCAACAGAATACAAGCAATGGAAGAAAGAATTTCAAGCATCAAGGAAAGTGGAGAATAAATGGATAACTTTTTCAAAGAAAAGATTAAACACCAACAAAGAAATAAAACAAACAAACAAACAACAACAAAACAAGCACAAGAAATCTTGAAAATTTGGAACACTATGAAAAGATGAAATCTATAAATAATACAGATAGAATAAGGAGATTAAAACCAGGTCAAAAACACAAAAACTATTTTCAACAAAATCATAGAAGAAAATGTTCTTAACCAAAAGACAGAAATGCCTATGAAAGTACAAGAAGCATGCACAGAATAATACATTGCCTGGATCAGAAAATAAATTTCCCATATCACATAAAATTGAAAATCCTAAATTTAGAGACTAAAAAGAACATTAAATCCTCAGGGGAAAAAAAAAACAAGTAACCCATAAAAGCAGATGAATTAGAACATATGTGATTTCAATGGAGGTTCTAAAATAAAAAATCAAACTCAAAGGGGGCTGGGATGGGTGTTCTGCAAACTGCAAGAGACCATCAATGCCCCTATAGGATGATATAAAATTAAACTGACACAAGAAATATGTATTCTGAGCAGATTAATAATAACAAATAAAACACATTAAACAATCTCAGACCAGCAAATCAAAAGATGGACAATTGCCTATGCCACAAAATCATGAGAAAAAAAATCAGATTCAATGAACACTGCTCATTGAAAACTCTGGACATCAATAGTCTCAATTTCATAATTAAAAGATACAGACTAACAAACTGGATTAAAAAAACAAATCTATCCTTCCAATGCATCTAGGAAACCAAACTTAAAATCAAGAATATTTGTCAACTAAGGGTAAAGGGATGGAAAATATTACTCCAAAGAAATAATGCCAGGATACAGGGAGATGTAACAGTTTTAATATGTGTCAAATATACTTCAAGCCAATACTAATAAGAATAGTTAGAGAGAGATACTACACGCTTATCAATGGAAAATTTACTAGGGGTACATTTAATTCAAAACACTTATGTACCAAACACAAAGATATCCAAGTTCATAAAAGAACCACTACTACATATTAAATCATTTGACAGTCACATAACTGGGTGACTCCAATACCCAATTTTTAATCAATAGACAGGCCATCGACAAAAATGAAACAGAAATAATGGAGCTAAGGAATGTTGTAAATCAAATGGACCTAGCATCTATTATTTAACCCTTTATCCAAACACAAATAAATATATCTTTTCCCCAGCACTTCATAGAAAGTTCTGTAAAATTGACTACATACTTGAATATGAAGGAAGCCTCAATAGATATAACTATGTTGACATAATATAAGCATGCTAAACAGCCACTGTTGAATAAAGCCAAATATTGAATGTAGAGGAATTTTAATTCAGTGACATTGCTGCTTTAGCAAGAGAACCCATCCAAAGATCTTCCAGGTCTATGTGATCTGTCTAGAATACAGCCATGCCCCTAGTACCCACCTTTAATTCCAAACCATGTATGTAAGGTTACATTGTAGAATGGGCCCACCAATTTGGAGGGCAGTTCAGTGAGTGGAGTTCATTTAAATTTTTTTCTGTCAGTTGGAATTTGAGTGCTCTAGAATTGAATGAGTTCAGAGGAGTTCAGTTTGTGCAGAGAGGAGGCTGTTTTATCGGGGCAGTTTTATAGAGACAGGTTACAAGTAAAGACAGAATGAGCCAAAGAATTCAAAAGATCCAGAATATTAAAACAAATTCCCCAAATTAGTTTGAGCCCAAAAGAAGCAATTCAGTGAGAAGCAGAGAGAAACCAGGTTAAATCAATCAGTTAGAAGGGAGTGTGAACCGGAACAGCTGATATGAACCAGCTAAGAGTTCAGAAAGAGCTAAAAGAATAAGCTTATTTAGCAATAAATCTCAGTCTGAAAACATTCTAGACTTATATTAGGTTGTATGGAGGCTAGAAGTTTGCTGTACTAGGCCAAGGTTAGCTTTACAGACAGAGGGAGTAAGCCCTGAGATGACAATTGCATCAAGCTGATAAAAGTCACCTTTACAATCAAAATTTAGGGAACCACCAGGAAGCTTACACAGTCACTAGTCATGTCACTACTGAGTAAAGAGAGGGAGAGCATTGCAAAAACTACTAATTGCGAAGTTTTTATAATTGAATGAAAATCAAAACATAGCATGCTCAAACATATTGGAAATGATGAAGGTGATTCTAAGGAGTAAGTTCATGGCACTGTGTATGTTAAACCAAAAGGACAGATCCCATGTTAATAATAGCACACCTGAGTGCTGCATCATAACAATAGCAGCAGCAACAGCAGCAGCAGCAGCAGCAGCAGCAGCAGCAGCAGCAGCAGCAGCAGCACAACCAAAAATTACACCCAGGGGAGGTAGAAAACACGAAATGATACATATTAGAGCTGAAATCTATAAACTCGAAACAGCACCACCACCAACAAAAGAGTATAAAAAAATCAATGACACCAAGTGGGTTCTTTTAGGAAATCGATAAGATTAAAATACTCTTAGCGAAATTAACTAAAAGGCATGAAGAGGGAAGATTCAAATTAACAAAATTAGAGAGGAAATGGAGGAAATGAAAACAGACATCAAGGAAACCCACAGAATCATAAGGTCATATTTAAAATCCTGACTCCACCAAATCAGAGAATCTGAAGTTAATGGGAGATTTTCTTGATGCATACCCACTACTATAGTAAATTCAAGGTCAAATAAGCAATATAAGCAAAACTATAATTCCTATTGAAGTAGAAAAGTATAACCAACTAATAATTATCATCGTCATCATAATAAGCCCAAGTCCCAGTGCCGTGATTTTAGAACAAAATTCTAACAGGGTTTGAAAGTAGAGTTAACCCCAGAAGTAGAAAGAAAAGTAGCATAGCTCAATTCTTTTTTTTCCACATGGAAAGGTTTAGTGAGAGAAGAAGGGAAGATGTGTAGAAGAGGAGAGGAGTAAAGGCTGACCATGAGCACCTGGAGGGAAGGGTAGAGGGGAGTGGGGAGGGAAGGGACAAAGGATAAGAGGGCAAAAGCAAGAGAGCAAGGTGCAAGCGCAGGGGGAAGCCCAATTCTTTTTGCAAGTCCACAATTAACCTGACACCTACATCACATAAACTGAACAAGAAAGAAAATCACAGACCTATTTCTTTTACTAACATAGTTGCAAAACTACTCAATGAAATATTTGCAAGGTAAATCCAAGAACACATAAAAAAAAAGATCATCCAGCATTATCAAGTAGCCCTCATTACAGAGGTGCAAAGATGGGTCAACATACATAAAACCGTAAATATAATAAAATAAATAACAATTAGCAATTAACATTTCCAATATCAACCTATGTGGGAAGAAACTCAATTCATTTACACTAAAACTGGGAAGAAGTCAAGGTTGGTAAATCTACCTGAAGCTATTGAACATAGATAGCACTTGTGGAGTAGGAGAACTGAAGAAGACGCCTGAAGGGATACAAACAAGAAGGGAATACTTCAAACTATCTTTATTGGTGGATCGCAACAGGGTAAACATAAATAACTTCCACCAGCAAACTACACCGGATAAACACATTCATTAAGGTAGCTGGATACAAAATTAACATTCAAAATCAGTAGTCTTTCTACATGCAAATGGCAGGCAGAAAACTGTAAAGGAAGCAATCCCTTTCATCCTTTCACCATAGCCTCACAAGAAGTCTTTGGGTAATTTTAACTAAGGAAGTGAAAGACTTGCAAAATAAATTAATTCATGAGTGAATTAAATCATACAATGATATCCCTTTATACTCTAATTGTGTTTATAAATTCATCTATACTGTTGTTTATAATAGTTCACTGTCATTGGTCCATAATTGTCAACTCTTTGATTTTATCACAATTTATCTCACTGTTAATGAACTTATTTATTTATTTATTTATTTATTTATTTATTTATTTATTTTTACACTCTAGATTTTATTCCCCTCCTGGTTCACTCTCAGACTATTCCACATCCCATACCTTGTCCTTCATTCCCCCACACCACAATGATATCCCAACCCCCACATCCCACCATAACTATACATTTTCTTGGGCCTCTCTAAGGGTTAGGTGCATCTTCTATGACTAAACCCAGACCTGGAATCCTCTGATCTATATGTGTTGGGGGCCTCATCTCAGCTGGTGTATGCTGAAATGTATGCCTGGTTGGTGATCCAGTGTCTGAGATCTCAGGGGTCCAGATTAATTGAGACTGCTGTTCCTCTTACACGATTGCCCTCCACCTTAGCTTTCTCTAGCTTTTCCCTAATTC
Organism: Rattus rattus; assembly: GCF_011064425.1. NCBI lineage: Eukaryota > Metazoa > Chordata > Mammalia > Rodentia > Muridae > Rattus > Rattus rattus. The sequence continues at coordinate 36,546,073 of NC_046164.1, read as the reverse complement.
AACCAGAGGAGTGACCCAGCTTCTGTTCATTAGTTGGGTTCATGCATCTGACTATTTTAGCTGCTTGTTGGGTCTTTTGGAGGGCAGTCATAATTGGTCTCCTTTTGTGAGCGCCCCATAGCATCAGTAATGATTTCAAGTCTTGGGGGCCTCCCCTTGCCTGGATCCCACTTTGGACATGTTGCTGGACCTTCTTTTCCTCAGACTCTTCTCCATTTCCATCCTTGCGTTTTTTCAGACAGGAAGAATTATGGGTGCCAGCTTTTACTGTGCGATAAACCCCATTCCTTACTTGATGCACCATCTTTCTCCTGGAGGCGGGATCAATAAGTTCCCTCTCCACACGGTAGGGCATTTTATCTAGGGTCCCCCCTTTGAGTCCTTAGAGTCTCTCACTTCCCAGGTATCTGCTACATTCTAGAGAGTCCTCCCAACCTCCTGTCTCCTGAGGTCACCTGTTTCTATTCTTTCTCCTGGTCCTCAGGGCTTCAATTCTTTTCCCCCATCCAATACCGATCTTGTTTCCCTCTTCCCTAAACCCCATCCCCTCCCCATTCCTCCCTCCCTCCCTCCCCCCTTGTTCTTACTTCCTTCTCTTCCCGAGTGGGACTAAGTTATTCTCACTTGAGCTCTTCAGCATGTGGACCTTTTAGAGTTCTGTGGACTGTATCTTGCGTATTCTGTACTTTTTTTGTCTAATATCCACTTATTAGTGAGAACATGCTGTGCATGTACTTTTTGGTTTGAGTTACCTCACTCAGGATAATTTCAGTCCCATCCATTTGCCTGTAAAACTCAGGATGTCCTCGTTCTTAATAGCTGAATAATATTCCACTGTGCAAATGAACCACATTTTCTGTATCTATTTCTCTGTTGTGGGACATCTGGGTTGTTTCCTGCTTTTGGATATCACAAATAAAGCACATGCCCCTGTGGCATAGTAGGGCATCTTTTAGGTATATTCCCAAGAGTAGTATTTCTGGGTCTTTAGATAGTTCTATTTCCAATTTACTGATGAACCTCCACATTGATTTCCAGAGTGGTTTTACCAGTTTGCAATCCCACCAGCAACGGAGGAGTGTTTCTCTTTCTCCACACCTTTACCAGCATGTGTTTTCACTTGAGGTTTGGCCATTCTGACTGGTGTAAGGTGGAATCTCAGGGTCGTTTTGATTTGCATTTCTGTGATCACTAAGGACCTTGAACATTTCTTTAGGTGCTTCTCAGTCATTCGAGATTCCTCTGTTGTGAATTCTCCATTTAGTTCTACACCCCATTTTTTGATTGGTTTGTTTGGTTGTTTTGTTGCTTAGCTTCCTGAGTTCTTTGTATATTTTGGAACATTTGAACAGACTTAAACTTAAGGTATTGTGAGCACTGATTTTTGAACACCCAAGGGACCTGTAATTATTGAGATATTGATTACATATTTGTTAGGATAATAATATGTGTCAAATGGTTTACATAAGACCACCATTTTTTGACATTTTAATTAAGTCATTTAATAACTTTAGATACGTTTCAGAAATATTTGTTATCTGTGATAACACACTTATCTAATAACAAAGCATTAAAAACACATACATAGAATTCTTCATATATATATGTGTATATATATATATATATATATATATATATATGAAATGTGTGTTTATGTGTGTATGAAAGTTCAACACATTCATTCTCCCCTCCCCTCCTCTAAGGACTATGTTTCATTGAAGAGAAAAATGACTAAATATAAAAAATAATCAGTGGAGAAAAACCATCTGAGAAAATAGTAACTTAGCTGACTAATGAGCTGTTTTTTAACTATTTTTTTTTATTTCAAATAGTTGTTGAGTATGTTTCCCCTTCTTAGCTAGGTATATGGATGTTGGGTTTTGGATATAATCTCAAATTCGTGTTTTGTTCATGCCGTTTTAAGTAGAACCCCATACTTCAAAGTAAATTGAGTTTGTTGCTTACATCATCCTGATTGATTAAATATCTATGCTAGCATTCCCTTTGTTGTTCTGCTTGATGCTGTCTTGTTTAGGCTATGCAGTAGTTTTTTCAAATATAATCGGCACGGATACTTCTGTTACATGAATTGTCTACAACTCTCAAATGTCATTGCCCTTGCATTTTTCACAGTGACAGTTAAATTCTGATCATCATAAAGGCTAAAGATATGAGTATAATTGACTCTGGAGTGCACTAAGAGTTATTGTTTTCAACCAACTGTATAATCATGAAGATAAAAAAATACCACACAACATTCCTATGTTATAAGGTGAACTATATTAAGTGGAACACATCCATTTTTTGCTCACTATATTTTCAATGTCTCTTAGATTTAGTGACATGTTCACTATTATAAACCATAGGGCACTGGTAGCTTTCATAAGAGAGAAAAATAAGTTTTTGCTTAATATTAAGAGGTAAAAATGTCTTTCTGGTAGTAATTGATTTAATATTCAGAAAAATGTTGAACTTTTTACCCATAAATATAAATACTATTACTTTAGAGTTCTTTTTTTTTTTTTCCAGAGTTGAGGACCGAATACAGGGCCTTGTGCTTGCTAGGCAAGCACTCTACCACTGAGCTAAATCCCCAGCCCCCAATACTATTATTTTAATTGAAGGGTAGATGTAGCAGTGGAGAGAAGAAATACTGTAGCTGAAAGTGTGGATACTGTCAACATCATGATATTCATAAGGCATATGAACTCTTTGTGACTAGTCTGAATATTTTCATAATAAAATACACTTCAACAACATAGTAAAAATTACACTTCAACAATTATTACAGTGGTAAAGCATTTCAAAATAGTGGACACAGAGAGGAACACTTTTACTTTTAAAATGTTGTGGTATTATTTGGATACATTTTGGAAGCAGAAGATTAATAATAATGCAAATTTTAGTACATTTTAAAGTTCTGAGATTTTATCAATAGGCTGGTTGCAATAATAAAAACTGAGATTTAGATATATAAATGGCATATTTGTATGTACATACATTATATACATACATTAAACATTATATGACATTAAACATGTGTGTATACATATATAATATATATATATATATATTATATATATATACATGCACACACACACAAACATACATTAAACTTCAGAAGCAGCAGAAAACATTGAATCATGGAAAAATGTAGATATGAGGCTAACTGAATAATAATATCAAATTTGGAAACACAAGGTACACAGAAGGCCAAGAGAAGATCTCAAGTTCAAGGGCAGTGTAGGCATCTTTGTAGTAAATAAATAACTAAAGTTCAACCTCATGTCCTACTAAAAGACAAAGAACATTGCATGTGGAAGAGAACCATTACAGCAGCAAAAATACAACTCACCATAAGAATTAATTCTTCAAGGAGAATGCATGTATACAGCAAAAGTGTATTCATTTGCATTAAAGGAAAATTCGTGTTCAAAGTTTCAGAGGCTCGTAAGCCCTACATTTCACTGCTTTGCTTTAGCAAAGATTAAACCCAAGAGTTTATTTCTAAAATCAATATAATAAGGTTCATTTCTAGAATAAGAAAAAATGAGTAGGGAGTACAGAATATAGATAAACAGAATATAGATAAACAGAATATGCATGCACATTGAGTTAATATGCAAGGAGCAAGTTATGATCTCATAGGTGGTCTTCTTAGACCTGCCATCTAAGTAGGCTCAACAGTTATCCGTACAAAACCACATATAAACCCATAGGTACGTCTGAACACACTGAATGGGAATGTGCTGTCATTATCCGCCTAATGGGAATTTCTCTTGTTGATTCATAGTAATGCTGGAGCAGGTGCAGTGCTCTCTGCACATGAATAGCAAAATAGCCTCCCTCCAATTTCCTTATGACCTTTCATTTCCAGTACAGAATGACACTTAATGAGCTTGCATTCATTCTCCAAGTGGAGAAAGTGCAAACTTATTTATTTTAAAAGAAATTAACATTTGATCCAATCACCCTTTAACTAGATGCTATTTTAAATGTTCGGAATAATTATTTGATTCTGCTTATCAGTAATTATTTCACCATGCTTATCATCAATGCTCTTTGACATAGTCGTACGTTTTTGGCAGTATCTACATAAGTAAAGGCTAGGAAATCAAATCTGAAATTGTGGCTTATTTACAAAACTGAAGGCAAAGACAGGTAGAGATTTCAAAGAATCCAGGTCATTATCAATGATCCTCTTGGTTTAAAAAGTCTCCTGTTTGGAACTGTCTATTTATGAGGTAGAATCCTAATAAATACATCTCTGACAAAAGTTGTTGGATACCATGATAAAATTTTGTGTGTTCAAAGAACTCTCAAAACTACGTGAGGTTTTTCTTTATTTTATCCACATGTAAATTTACAATGGAGATTAAAATACAAGGTAATTTATAATGCAAAATGAAATTAATACATGCCCATCATTTCTTGTTAATCTTCCATTTTGCACCTCTTCTATTCCTTCCACTCCTCCTTCTCTCCTCCCCTCCCCTCCCCTCCTCTCCCCTCCTCTCCTCTCCTCTCCTCTCCTCTCCTCTCCTCTCCTCTCACTTTTCTTTATTGTCCTCCTTCCAGAAAAGTTATTATAGAAACTATGTTAGAGTTAATGCAAAATAGCACCAGAGAATGGGAGAAGTGTTGGGTCAGAGTTGGGTATCAGAAGTCAGGCAGGCTCGAGAAAGCTGTCAACTTGTCAGGGTGGGCAAGTCTGGTAGAAAAAGTAGGACACAGGTTGAATATGACAGGATTATATGCAAACAATGGTACATTGGTTATCAGGGCTTCTACACTGAAGGTAATGACGCCAAATGTACTGGCTCTGAAATAAAATCAACAACATACACAAAACCAAGAAAGCACAATATGTAATCAATGAACCTGTTCCTGCATAAACACTCATCAGACAGTGACCTATGAAGTGTACCAGGTTTATTACAGTTTATGGGGACACACACTGCCCTTGACTTAGAATGACTTAACTTCTACTTCCTCTTCCTCATCCTCTTTGGCTTCTTCCTCTCTCAATCTTTACTATATACCAAATAAAAGCAATTCTCTATAATTTAAGTCCAATCTTTTGGCTCTTTCATACAATAATCTGCCATGACTCTGGGGATTGCCATAAAAACAGAAGATACATATTGATACCATGTGGTACATTATGATGCTAAACTTTGACCCATGGGCTGGTTAAACATTGTTTTATTGAATTTAATGTAGATGTTCTTTAAGGTATGTTATATATTCTAGTCATCCTAATTGGAAACAAAATTTGAAAAGCCTATCAAGTTCACTTCTGAATAAAATCTTTGCTACATAGTTAATGTGTGGGTCTTGAAACTTTTGCAGAATTGCGATAAAAAGGTATATTTCTGGAACAATTTTACATAAATGATATTTGAAGAAGTTAAAATAGCCATTGGCCTAGTATGTTGAACACAGTTTGCTATACTGTGCAATACTACATTTTCTTCCAGGCCACTAGGGTACCATTGGAGAAACTACTCTACTGAAAGAGTTAATGCAGCTTTCAAACTTTCTTATAAGGAATGTATTGGGCTGTTACTCACAGGAAAAAAATCTGTCTTAACACCGCTATATCTGAGAAATCCTCAGACCTTAGAAATTGAAATCATAAGAGTGAAATTGTATAACCCCTTGGTGTGTACTTGAAGTATTCTACCCGAGATTCATACTGCATTCTGTTTTTTCATGGGAGAACTGAAAATTCACAGAAGGCAAAACATAGCGCCAGTTCTTCCTAACTTTCCACTGAAGGCTTCTGCAGCTGGTTTTAGGGGTTTGTTTAAAGGAGAGGGAATTTGACTTGCAATTTTCAGCAGAGGCTTTCTATTGTTCTTCTTTCACATCTGCTCTTGAATTTTGATGTTGATGGTAAGCTGTAGTGGCTCTCGTGGGCATACCAGGAGACCAAAGTTTGATATTGTTTTTCACATGCTTTACAAACCGACACAATTGTGTGTCTCAGTTTTGCTGTTATATATATATATATGTGTGTGTGTGTGTGTGTGTGTGTGTGTGTGTAAGTTATTAAATTAACTCAATTTCTAGTTATTCAACATACTTGAGATGTATTCTTCAAGTTCCCTCTTCTGACTGTCTGTTGTGTATTTCGTCTAATGTGCCTCCCTTTGAGTCCTGAGATTCTCTCACTTTCCAGGTCTATGGTATATTCTAGAAGGTCCCCCCACCCCCCACCTCCCACCTCCTGAAGTTGCATATTTCTATTCATTCTAGTGACCCTTGGGGCTTAACTCCTGTCCCCCCCAATATCTGATCATGTTCCCCTTTTCTAACCTCTCCCCTTCCCCTCTCCCACCCAGTTCTCTCCACCAGTCAAAGCGTGAGCATAGACTGGCTCAGGTCCCTGTACCTGAGCAGATGTGCAGCTTAGTCTTCACACAGGTCTCCCAGCAAGTGGAGTGGGTTGGGAGGATGGCCCTGAGTTTCTTGCCTGCCTGTTGATCTCATTCTCCTCACTGGGCTGCCTTGTCTAGCCTGAGTGATATAACATGTCCTTAGTCTTGCATTGACTGATCTGTAGAGGCAGGGGGTCTACCAAGGGGTGCTCCCTTTCTTAGTAGAGAAGGGAAGCGGGAATGGGGGAGGAACTGTGTGAGGGAGCTAGAAGGACAGGGGGACTGATATTGGGATATAAAGTGCATAAAAAATGTCAAAATTTCAAAAGAAAATATCCTTTTGGATTGATAATACAAGAAGTCCAAAAGAAGTCACAAAATCTAGAGGGTGTTGATATTGTGTCTGATTGCTTTTCTAATGTGGGGAGGGCAACCAAGTATAAATGTTTTAAACTATTCCTGGTTCTCTAGGCTATGGAACCAAGAAAAAATCTACTATTGTCAGTTACTAAATAAATGTAATCCCTAACTGGAATTTAAACAGTTATTGCTAAAACCAATTCTTTAAATTTGAGAGGCTCAGGCAAATAGAGAATGATGATTACTTGCACATGAATATTGTGTTAGAAAAATTTCAAAAAATCTTATGCACAAACTACTTAATTATGTCTGTAGAATTATTACTGAAAACCTTAGAAACTAAAAAGAACATCACTTAGTATTTTTCCCTATGGTATGGAGTTTGGGAGTATTTATCCTGGCTAGTTCCTATCAACCACAAAGTGTTTGACTAAGTAGAAACTTTGTGACAATTCCTCCCACTAGAATTATCACTTAGGCCTGTAGTATGTCTTCTCAAATTCACACAAATTTATTGAATAAACAATTCAATTGGTTATTCACTGATTCATATCAGCATTTATAGAATCATTAGCCATAAACGGCTTGCTTCATGCCTTTGTGCTGTTGGTGGTCTCTTTGGGTGAGTAGGCTTTATATTTGAAATGAATTATACATTCACTTCAAGATATCTTCTGATACATCTATACATCTATAATAGAAAGTAATATCATCTCTAGATATTCAGTACACACACACACACACACACACACACACACACACACACATTTGTTTTGTGCAAATTATTCATTCTTGATAAAATGACCATGGGCATAAAACATATGAATGATAACTATTTGAGAATCACAATCCTCAAATCCATTATTTCCCAGCTGACTGCGCAGCAAAATATTCACCCTAATTTAATGGTAGACTTGGGATGAACTTTCCTTATCACAGTGGTATCTACAGTCAAGTATGTACAATTATGGGATTTCAAATTTTCTCCTGGAAAAAGGTCTGCTTAACCTAGCTGAAAAGAGATAGGTGGAAAAATGACTATGCTAGCTGATCTTCACCATCTTTATGGAAACTTAAAAACAAAAAGAATGCATAAAATTGCCTCAATTTTAAAAATCATTATATGGGATGAAACAGCCTTGCAAGAAACTTCTACAAAACACAGTTTGGGCATCATTTACTCCAAAGCACAGAATTGTGACTATTCTTATTCTCAAATGTTTATTTTTCTTCTTTTTATTGGCACATATATATTTTCAGTAGAGCTTTGAGACTGAAGATCTGAGCTGTGTATGTGAATAAACACGAACATCTTAGTTATTACTAAAATATATGATTATACTGAAACCACTAAAAATTCATAGAGTTGTATAAAAACAAATTTTTACTTTCACATACTAGAGGCATGTCTATTTCTGAAACAGTCACAAAATCTTATGCTGAGACTCAAAATAGTAGGATATTTATTCCAATCTTGTTTTAATTTATTTTTCTCAAGTTGAATTTTACAAAATCTATCTTTATCACTCAAATAAATTCACTATTGGATACAATTTAGCAAAGCTCAATAATTAGCAAGACTTGCCAAAGACATTGATACTAAAGCTCAACAATTTTTAAAATTTTTGTAATCATTTTTATTGGATATTTTAGGTATTTACCTTTCAAATGTTATTTCCTTTCCCCCTCTCCCATACCCTTACCCCTTCCTCTGCTTCTATGAATATGCTCCCACTCCCACAAAACCACTCCCACCTCAACACCCTGGTGTTCCTCTATACTGGGTAAGCAAGCCTTCACAGAACCAAGGGTTTCTCCTCCTACTGATGACAGACAATGCCATCCTCAGCTACATATGTGGCTGGAGCCTTGAATCCATCCATGTGTACTCTTTGGTTGATTGTTTTATTCTATATCTACTTTGTTGTAGTCATAAAAATGAATAGGCTGATAGACTCATATTATTTTTGTCTATTCATAAGCATAGATGATTATATAAAGAAATTAGTATAAACATTGTCATTTAGGATCAAAATAACCCAGATACGAAATGGAAAGGATCTATATTCATTGTCAGCCTAAATATTAACTAATTATATACAAATTTAAAGCAAAATAATGTGTAATTTTAAATACAACAGAACATTCCAAATATTTGCTCAAATTTTATATAACTAACGTAATTAAGAGAATAGTGAAGAAAAAGAATCCACTTATAGCTAACTACTAAATGAATGTATGATATAAATATAAAAATTTCATATTTATAAATGATACTATAAATACAATAATAAGGTTATAGAAAATATATTTTTCATCATAGAAAGTAATAGCTATCACAACAGAATACTATGTTTCACTTAATTTCTTTCTTTAAAAAATAATTCATATAAAAAGAAGGGTCATATCATGATAAGAGATTAAATTATTTGAAGAGATTAAAATATTATCCACTATTAAAAGGGTCATATTACTGAAAGTTGACTAAGTCCTTACATTTAAATCAAATGCAAGTTCAAAACAAGGTAATGTTTATTCTTTGCTCTCAGAATCATGATGAATATAGGGATATTAAAATAACTCAGAAGCAAGTATTAAATTAATAAAATGCCACGATAGATTTGTAACTCCATGTCTTGACACATCATTTCTTGCACTTGGCATATTGTTCATCACATGAAATTTTCTCAAAATTTAATGTTAAATTAGGGTACAGAACAGGCATGAGTAGCCAATAAAACAAAACAAAACAAAAAACAATCAGCAGTGCAAAGACATGAACATTATAAGAGGAAGCATTGAGGCAAAGACCGGATAGTAATTAATGAGGGAATCAATAAAATATCATAAAATAAGCCATATTAGAATTTCTACTGGATACAATGAACCTCCTTAATTTGCTTTATTTTAGACTATAAGCATAAATATTTTCTCTGGTATAATGTTTCCACACTTTCTCCCTTATACTTTCAAATGAGAACACACACTCATTAAGAGAAGAGACACTGGCGTTATGGTAGGGCAAGTGGACACTTCACAGAAATGGAGAATATGAAGTTTTGGGTTTTTAACTGAAAATGTGGCTTATGCAATTCCTTATCCAACATAAAGAAATAGGTGAAATACTGTTAATATTTGAAGAATAGCATGATTTCTTACTTTCTGACATATCTGTACTTTTATTTAATGGTAATATACTTTTTTATTGTTCCTCATAACTCTCCTCTGCTCATACTATTAGAAGAGTACTATATAGAACAAAGGTGGATATCAAGTTAATAGGCCAATGTTTACTAAATATTTGAGAGTATCAGAAGAATTACTAGTCATAGTTTTTTTTTTTGGATTTTTTTGTATGTTTTGTAATATCATATATTCTAAGGTTGATGATAAATAAAAGTAAAATGTTTTATTTTTGTGTTGCCTATTTTGTGAGCAATAGTATGAAATATAATAAAAAGATATGAAAAATTAAAGAATTCTAAACATGAAAATCATTCTTAGATGAGCATCAGAGATCATGCTGAATGTTTGAGCAAAAAAGAATCAATGAACCTTGGGATCAAATGATATGACCATAACATCATCATAGGAGAAAAAGGGCATATATCTGAGTGATAAGGGAAAGAGAAGTCAAAAGGGAAGATAATGGATTAGGAAAAGCAGTTTAATAACAGAAATGGCATGGTGAGTTCTACATTTCTGATCTAAATCTTCTTGAGGGAATTGAATGTTTTATCTAAGTGTAATATTAACATTACTGCTAAATCCATTTAAGGGAAGTTGTTAATAAACCCTATAGCAAAAGAAATGAACTCATGTACAATGATGGGCCTGCTGAAAGTCATGATCTACATAATTAAAGATCATGTCTTTCAGTTGGAAATTTCAAAGGACACTACTTGTGTCTGTTACTGGAATGCCAACTCTGTTATGCGATGATTATAGACATAACTCAATACCAGAGTTACGACATTTTCTTTATTGATAAATATCAGCATGGTCTAGTTTCAATAGAAAACTTAAAAAAGGTGGCTAAGTGCTACATATTTGACATTATATATAAATTTTTTTGACAAATGATACATAATTCAGAATATGAAAGTGTGGGTGAAATCTGTCCCTTGGATATTGAATTTCTAAATGCTTATAAGTAAGAATCTATGATTGCTTTAAGATCCACAGTATGAACATTTACAGTCTACTTAAACATTATTGCTTAAGGTTCTTTATAGTTGGGGAGTTTTCTATTCACTTTATTTAGTGGAAATGACATCTGCTTATGTACTACAGAAACAGTTTCCAAAGTCTCCTTGGTTTGACCTAACCTTCATGCCTTCTCCTTGAGTACTGGGTTCCATGGTATCAGAAAGGACAATGTAGACATCCAAAGGACTTAAGCAGGAAACCTACAGTTCTCTTTAGTGATGACACCAATTAACCACATTAATAGAGTCATGGCACAGCAAGACTTAGGATACTGTAGTAGCTCCCTTACCTTGCCAGCAACCATAAGCTCTGTATGGTTTGATTTAAAACCAAATCAGTAAGATGGAAAGGTGGCTTACAACTCACTGCTAGTAAAGCCATAGAAATTGAGGAAGAACACACAACCACCCACTGTGTTGTTAAACCAATATATTATCTAAGAACAATCTAAACATCTGTCATTATACCCACAGATAAGTGTAGTCTTCACCTTTCATCAAATAAACTTCTCTTTTTAGCAGACAGATAAAACTACAGACACCAACAATCAAAATGCTGAGTTACAGAGCCCAGGACCAGTGGATACATCTATCAATCACCACCACACATAAGGCAAAGGAAGCATGGGGAAACAGGGCCAGAAAAGATATAAGTGACAAAAGATCAAGGATTTTGATATGAGGTATGTCTCTTGGTAATCTCAGAAGCTGGGTCCATGAAGTTTCACTGATATGACTACCCAAATATCAACTGAACAAGGAGAGCAGCAGACACACTAATGTGAGCAGGGAAACGCTCATAAGTTCTCAACCTAAGGAATGCTAAAATCAAGAGAAGAGTCTTTCCCAAGGAAGAACAAACCAATTTGGAATCCATACCATATGGGCAGCCCTGAAAACATGCATGCAAGTAATATTAAGCAGACTGCACAGGTTATATTTGGAAGCATATATTTTTATATAGAAATCTATGTAATAACAAATGATGAAAGAGGCCATACATTTGAAAGAAATCAAGGGATGGGTATATTCAGGGTTGGAGGGAAGACAATGCTGAACAATGTCTTTATATAATAATCTGAAAAAAAGGAGAACTATTGCCCAAAGAATCAAAGGGCATGTGACGCCCTGGTATTGAAATATATGACCTATACAAAATAAAATGCATATGTATAACCTTTTCTTTCAAATTCCCAAGATGTAGATGTCCCACTTAGACACAAGCATTTTTACCTGCCTTGTATCTTATATACATGTTCATTGGTGAATGCCATTATTAGTAAACATCTACTACAAAAGGATGCTTCTCTGATTATGGCTAACAAAGATACAAAACTAAAAAAAACAAGACTTGAGGAGCAGATTATTACTATGTCCATTTAATTGTGTAAAATTACTAAGTTCTCCCTTAGGGCGTATAATGTAGGCAATCAAGGGTGGTATCAGGCTTGAGTTTTTTCTGGGATAGGAAATTAAGCAAAATGTCACTGGTTACTTTCAAAACATTTGTGTAACTATGGGCATTTCCTAACAGGCCAGTGGTTACTGTTACTTTCAGAATACACAGCTGGGTAAGACTGTTGATATTTCTCTCCCAGTTCTATACATAGAACACTTAAAAAGCCAGCTTAGAGCACTATAAAACCCAGCTTGCCAGCTTTTCATACTTAACTTCCAGGTTGGTACCATTTTGATATCCCCATGTCCCATTATTTTAATTTATGGTGTTTTAAGCAACACTGTCTAACCATCTACTTCTAACCATTTGTAGCATAACAAATAACAATGGTAATATCCTGTGATGTTTCCATTATCTATGGGACCTCACTCATCAACTTATTTGAGCTGATACATTGGCACTGAGCTTCATCTTTAATCATCTCTTAAGAATATGAATCATTAAGGAAGACAAAGCAGAAAGAATGTAAGAACGAGAAGAAAAAAAAACATCTGTAGTGAAAAATATTTTCTGGATATTACAGCACAGTTGCAGACACAAAGTTTTAAAACTTGGAATTCCATTTATAAGAATGTCTCTAGATCAACCAGCCTAAATGCCTGCAAGTTAGAGGACAAACTCATCAAGTGCCACTCCTAGCTTAGAAGGAATTGGCAATTGGTAGCTTCTTTTCAAGGGAGAATCACCTTTTGATTGATTGATTGATTGATTGACTGATTGATATGCATCCCAAGTACTGCCCCCACTTTTGATGCCCATCTCACTGAGCTCCCCCCTTGTTTTCTCCTCTTCTCCTCTGAGAGGGTGGGTCCTCCCTGGCTATTCCATGACCGGGGATTATCAAGTCTATGCCAGATTAGACACAACATCTCCAGCTAAGGCCAAACAAGGCAGCCCTGTTGAGTCAATCTCACACTCAGGCTACAGGCTTAGGTAGAGTCTCTGCTCCAGATGTTGGGGCCCTCAGAGATTGAGCTGCATGGCATGTGTACTGCATATTTAGCCTCATTCTAGGCCAGGTATGTTCTTTGCCTGGTAGCTCAATTTCTGTGAGCTCCCAGAAGTCCAAGTTTGTTGACTTTGTTGGTCATCTTCTGTGGTTCCCATCCCCTGTAGGGCCTTCAATCCTTCTCCCAACTCTTGCTTAGGAACGTTCATGTCTGTCCAACGTTTGGTTATGGGTATGAGCATCTATCTCAGTCTGCTGTTGGGTAGAGACTCTCAGAGGACAGTAATGCTAGCCTCCTCTCTGCAAGCCTAACAATTCAGGGACAAAGATGGAGCAGAGACTGAAGCAATGGTCAATCAATAATTGGCCCATCTTGAAACCTGTCCCATGGGCAAAGGCTCGGAATACCCATGATAAAACGTATAGACCATATGAAGCTGAAGAAGAAGGAAGACCAAAGTGTGGATGTTTCAGTCCTACTTAGAAGGAGGAACAAAGTCATCACTGGAAGTAGAGGCTGGGAGGGCTTGCAAGGAAAAGAAGAAGGGGAGAGGGAAAAAAGGGGGCAGGATCAGATGTGGGAGGTAATGGGGGAGATATGCCGAGTGTCAGGAATTTGAAAGTAGATATGTAGCAATGGGGGATGGGAAACTGGGGTAGCCAACAGAAAGTTCCAGATGCCAGGAAAGCAAGAGGCTCCCAGGATCCAACAGGGATGACATTGGCTGAAATATACAAACAAGGGGAGGGAGAACCTGTAGAAACCATATCCAGAGGTTAGGCAAGACCCCTAGTTGGGAGATGGGGCCACCCACCCTTCTCGAAATTTTAACCCTGAATTTCTCCTAAAGGAAAAACAGGGGCAAAGAGTGAAGCAGTGATTGAAGGAAAGGCCATCCAGAGTCTGCCTCACTTGGGGCTCCATCCCATATGCAGACACCAAACACAGTCACTATTATTGATGCCAAGAAGTCCTTGCTTTCAGGAGCCTGATATGGATATTTCCTGAGAACCTCTTCAAGCCTTACCAATATAGATATGGATGCTTGCAGCCAACTATTGCACTGAGCACAGGAACCCCAATAAATGGAGGACTTAGGGGAAGGATTGAGGGGGCTGAAGGAGTTTGTAACCCCATAAGATGAACAATACAAACCAAACAGACCCACAAGAGCACCCAGGGACTAAATCACCAACCAAAACTATACAAGGAGGGACCCATGTCTCCAGCTGCATATGTAGCAGAGGATGGCCTTGTCTGGAATCAATGGAAGGGGAGGCCCTTGGTCCTGTGCATGCTTGATGCCTCAGCATAGGGAAATGCTAGGGAGGCAAGCTGGGAGTGGGTGGGTGGGTGGGGGAGCACCCCCATAGAAGCATGAAGGAGGAAGGTAGGATAAAGTGTTTGTGCAGGGAAAACCAGGAAGAGGGATAACATTTGAAATGTAAATAATTAAAAGAAGCAATAAAACATTTTAAAAAAGAAATACAAAATCTACATATTTGGACATGGGAAAAAAAGTAGTTTTCAATCAACTATTCAACCAAACTAATTCGGGTACTAGAGGTTTACAAAAATAGAAATATATTCTGAATCAATAGGAATAGCATATGAACAACGTAACAGCCATAGTAAGGGATCATATAAGAGCATAAACATTAAAGACTCCATAATATCTCAGAAATGAATATCCTAATATAACTCAATATTTTGAGAAAACCTAAGGAAATGAATGTAACTAAAGGATACGTGTGTGAAAATTACTTCATTACTCATTTAATTATTCTCTGTGCTCATCTCTACTAAGTTTTCTTTTTCCTTCTGGTATAGTTATTCCCCATAAAATGAAAATAATATATATTTTATTATAAGTTACAATCATGAACAAGTCATGTACTTTGCTGATAGAAATATATAAGACAAAATGAACAAGGTAAGAAAATCATAATAGCTGTGGTAAGCTAATTTGATTCCTTGCCTTTAGCAGACACTATTTCACTTTTATAATCTACCCATACAGCTATAGATTTCAGGTGACCAATGATAATTTAATATGGTAAGTGCTCATTATTTTTAAGCATATTTATTACATGCCTTGCAATGCTAATTTGTTAAATTGATTTTCAAAATTAGGAAAAGAATGAACTTAACGGTCTGCAACTTTTCTTGCTTCAAGACAACCACACCCCAGATGAATGAATATTGAATTGTTTGATGAGATGGGTTTTAATAATTCTTCAGAGTCTTTTAATTAAATATGTAGGCTTTTATCTTACATAGTATAAAATGAGTTTTTGTTAAATGTGCATATTCAGCCAGCACTGATGCATTATCATAAACATCTATGTTTGAAAAAATTAAGGAAGTGTGTTTAACCATTTTTGTGCTATCTTGTGCTTATATGACTACCTGTGAATCACTAGGTATATATGATTCATGCAATTAAATCTGTATTTTTCAATCATAGTAAATCAGATCCCCAATATTAAGTACTGAAGAAAACTATTTTATTATTAAAAGAGGTAAAAATGATGGTTGAAATTCTTTAATTGACAAAAATTGTCCCTAATATCAAATGTCAATTCATAATCTCCATTTTTATCCCATTTATCACCTCCTTCAGTGAGAGGGATAAATTCTTACTTCCCAGGCTCTCAAAGTATCTATTTGTGGGTGTAAACTTCATTACATTCTCAGGTCTTTACTTGTTACTTTGTTTCTTACAATTATTGACAATTTTCTTCTCTTTTATGAAAAGGTCATTCACTCCTACCAATAATTTTGTTTTCTATAAGTACCTAATCACTCTAGATCCAATACATTAATTAGTCTTATCAATATTATTAATAAATGCTATGGTTAAGCCAACGTGGAGTTTTAAAATTACTATCTTTATTTTTTCTATTTTTAGTCAAAAGATAAAAATTAATAATCCCTCTAATAAATTAACCATCAAATTGTTGCTTCAATTTAAACTTTACAGATATCAAAGTGTTGTATGTGAAGCTGTCACAGTGTCTTTTGCAAAAATAGAACTTCTAGTGTCTTTTCCCCTAAAACTCCAATATAATTTCACTTTGTTTGAAATTTGACAAGGCTTTCTACATATTGTCAGTGTTGAAACCTCAGCAGGGACTATGCAAATAAAAACCCTGCTGAAAGCCATTTAAAATGTCCCTCCTTTTCTTCTTGTAATTTTTTTCAAAAATAATTATAGTTTAAAAGTTTATATACTTCACAGAAAAAATGAGCATTACACAACAAAAACAAATTATCTATTATCACCCTTTTTAACAAGGGAATAATTAACTATCAACAAACTACAGTAGACAAGACCTCATAGAGATACATTAGGAAAAAAGGGTGCATGGTGGTGGCTAAAATTTTTAATAGTAAATCCTGATTTATTGATAGCTAATGTGGATATATAATCAGGAAGGGTAGAAGTAATACAACAGCATGATGAGCTTTATCATATTGAAAATTATTCTTAAGCTCTCTTGGGGAATTATAAAGATAAACAAAGTTGTATTGTTCTTATCTTTATTGAAAGCAAGAATGCAAACCATACATATCTTGGGATTACAAAGAATTTAAAGTAAAAATAATAGACATATATATCAAATTATTAGAGCAATGTAATTAATTACAATATCTCAGAACGAGTAAAAGTAGTGCTTCAGTGTAAAGGTTCATCCTAGGCTCTAGGGTGTTCTTGAAGGAAAAATGTCAACCCAAGGACACAACTTAAATAGGAGTTTATCTAGCAAAGTGGCATGTGTTCAAGCAAAGCGTGCACTCAAAGACAGATCAGAGTGAACTGTCCTAATGGGATTAAAATAGCACAATGGGTCATATATTGTGCATTTTAAAGATTTATGTTTATGAGCTAGTGGGTCCATTCACGGAGGTATGGCAGACACTTTCTCCTCCTTTAAATATATTTATTCTCTGGAATGTCTAGAAAACACGCACTAAAGCTATTGGTCAAGATCACAATATAAATGGTATTATAGCAAATCCAAAGTATTTTGAGGATGTAGAATTTTGATTAGCGTGCATAACCGGGAAAATGACCTGATGATTTAGTTTTTAATAAAGCAAGAACAGCAGATCCACAGCCTCAAAGATATTTATCCACCAAAGGGCATTCTGACCAATAGAGGGCTCAGATATTCAGATGCAATTTCCATGGTAATCACATGCGTATCTCCTTGTCTACTCAGCATCATCTTTCTCAGGAAGAAAAAAAATGAATCTTTCATAAACTTAAGATGGAGAAGTCGTAGAATTTCTTTACTTCAGTAGCTAGTAGAGGCTGATAAAAGATAATTGCACTACCTATGTCCTAATTGTGAGTACCTCATACCTTGTTTAATAAGGGGCTTAACTCCAGGAAAGCTGGGACCAATTAAGAAAATTCATCTTTAACTTTGTTGAAAATGGTAACTTTTGCTTCTATTTTGTAGAGATTTTGAGATTCTGATATCAATCCTTCTTTACCATTCAGAAAAAGGATCTAGTAAATTGATATGTACCTGTTATTTACTTTATGAAATGTTTTAGTTTTCGTTCATTTGTTTGTTTTTGGGATATTCCATATACATTACCTCTTCTGATTAAACTTGTTTAGTACATAAAGAATTGAAACACCAGAAGAGGGCATGAGATCCCATTACAGATGGTTATAAGCTACCATGTGGTTGCTGAGATTTGAACTCAGGACTTCTAGAAGAGCAGTCAGTGCTCTTAACCACTGAGCCATCTCTCTAGCCCTATTTTAAAGAATTGATTCACTCTCTCTAAGAAAGATATTTCAACTTTGTCTTAACCATAGTTTTATGTCAATAAGATCAATACTAAAGATCTTAAATGTTGCTAAAGTGTGTTGATTCTGTTTAGTATGTTATTCTTAGTGCATGCTCATGAACATAAATCATAATAAAATATAATTTGGCATTTTTGAGCTTTCTTGATTTCAAGTTTATTTATTTATGCCATATCTTTTTATACTTTCTCTAGCTGGTGTTATTTTCCTAATGCTCTGGTAGATGCTAGATTATTGTTTTAGTTATTGGTCCTGGATTTTCTTCTTCCCTTATATTGAATTTCTTGCTGCAAATATTCGTCCATGTTCTGTTGATTTTGAATAAGCGAGGAATTAAACATGAGGTAACTAAGGAAAATGTTCTGTATCTTGTTTGCTGTGTCTCCTGATAGAAGACCTCTTTGTGTTTAAATTGTTCATAAAATTTCAAATAGTGTCTGCTATACAAAAATTTACAGCACCAGGGAATTTGCTCATCTAAACAATATAGACACGAATCGAGGGTTTGTATGTGGTGAGAAGAATTCAGAGCAGATAACCAGCAAGCAGAGGGTGACCAAGGCATGCAGGGACAGAATAGCTAGGGGTAGCATGGCATGGTTTCCTAGAACTGACCACCTCGGAAAAGAATGTACCTGCTGATGACATGTGACCCAAAGTTGCTGGCTAGCACAGGTTTCTGGGTCTTTTTAGTAATTACCGCAAAATTCATATACCAAAAAGACTTTGATTTCATTATGATGGTATTTATATGTAATTTTGATATCCCTGCTTTGTTATGATTTTGTACAGAATCCTTGTAATAAATATGCTAAAATGGATATCTGTTCCATCAGGCTTCTGGTAGTGCCATGTGATGCAGATTCATGTGGTGTTTTGCTCAGGCAAAACCCCTGGGAAGACACATGATATTTGGAGAACACATACACACACACACACACACACATACACACACACATATGTACATATATGTGTGTATAAATATATATATGTATATATATGCTACTAGTTCCTCTGCAGATATTTTGAATCCTACTACATTGTCTAAAATATAATGACTTTAACCTGATTTGACACATTATGTAAGAAATAGAAGATGCTCTCAACTTATTCCTTACAGCTACATTTTAATTTTTAACTTAATTTTTAATATATAGTCTGTGCTGGCAGAAATATGAATTACTTGGTTTGCAAGTAAGAATAAATTAATTTGTATATTAATAAACAACTCTGTAGAACTAAATTAACTGAACTATATGAATACTACATTATTTGGAATGCATCCATTCAAAAGTAAATAAACCCAATTAATTTTTGTTAACTTATATATTTAATCATTCTAGTCAGCCTCCATCTCTCCTTTCCTTCCAGGTCCACCTTCTGTCTCCCATTCCCCTGTCTTCTTGAGCTCCCGAACAAGGTAGGTACCAACCCTCCCAGGCACATCATGTCTCAAAAGGATTAAGTGAATCCTCTCTCATTGAGGCCAGCAAGTCAGTCCAACCTAAGACCCACTCCATGAGAGACAGCCAACTTCCGACACTATTAATGATACTCTGCTATGCTTGCACACAGGAGTCGAGCATACCTGTCTTCCTAGAGGCTTCAACCAGTGACCATTAGAAACTAATGCAGAGACCCACGGTAAAATGTTAGGCAAAGCAAAATAAATTTAAAGCCGTACCCTCTTTGCTTATTTTTTCTTAAATTTTTCCAGTCAACTTTTGTTTACTGCTAGTTCCTTGTTGCTTTACTTTAATGTTAATTCATGGAGATAATAAAACACCTGCAATAAAAATAATACAGGCGACTTGCTATTTTTATTAAGAGACACATTGTTTAACTGCTTCAATTGAGAGTTTTAGGGAAGTGATTAACAAGTGGGACATCAAGAAATCTGAGTGCTAGTCATCTTGGACTTGTGAGACTCAGGTCTACTTGATGTTGTTTCAGGATAAAAACCTAATCGTTCCAAAACAAAACCAAACAGTAAAACAAACTACAGAGGTAACAGTAGACAGGTAAGATGGTGCAAATAAGGCAAACTAATACATCTAGGAAATATATTAGATTATTTCAACAATATTCTCCTTGGAAATAGATCAGTGTTTTGAAGCATAGATGGAAACCAGTTGGGTGGGCTAAGATCTATCTTGTTTTATGCTCTTTATGTGTCATCGGTTTCCTCCTTAGGTTAATTTAAGAATTGTAGTAATCAGAACCTTAAATAAATGTAGATATCACTCAATTAACAAAGTGTTTCTCTTCAAGAAAAAAATACTGAAATGTGCTTAAACTATCTAGTTGATGTCATTATAACATTTTCTGTTCATACTCTGTTTTTTATACAAGGTATTACTTGAATTTATAAATTGTTTATTTTAAAATATTTTGAAATTTACATGTTTCCTTCTGTGGCTGGCTGTTATTATTAGCTTCTTTGCTCATGACAAAGTCAACTTGACTCAGGCAGATATTTTTGTAGTTTTTCATACACTCGCAGTATATCTTGTATCATACACCTTGTGAGAATCTTCCCGCTCAGAACGTATATGTCAGAAGAGAACAACTGAGACATAAAAGTATGCAAATATCATTTTAAGATTAAAGCCATGTTGGTTCAGGTGCTTAAAATGATTATGCCTGAAATCCACCACCAGTTTTGTGATCTATATTTACATACAAGATTCCTTTAAAAAATTGTATGGTCTCTGGAGAACAGCATAAACTTGACTCTCTTGTCACATGTGTTAGTATGTGGCATGGTTTCAGTGCTTGCCCTGTAAAATTTATAATAAAATCAGTCATCATCTAATAGTATTAATTGAGAGTTTTAGACATGTGATTGGCCATGGGGGAACTCTCCTTATGAAGTCATTTAATTCCTTAATAAAAAAATAAATTTGGTGATGTTTTCCTTTTTAATCTTGTTTTATTGGAAATACTAAATATTGGAAATAGGGCCCTGTTATTGTCGACAAAGATTCTACTACTGAACAACAACCCTAGCTATATTGCTCTTTGTTACAGAACTAACTGGACGATAAGATCATATCAACAAGCCAATAATCAATTCAATTGTAAGATAAATAGAAAGCAAGATGAAAATCAACTAAAACTCATTTTCTTGCCAGCTAGTACCATAAGGTATATGGAACATTATAAATTATAAAATCATCAGCAGTCTTACTCTGATATGAACAATGCAAGCTCTGATACAATACTGTTAGTCAACATTTTACCATGTGCAATCCTGGCATGACTTCTATCAGATAACAACGGATTTCTGATTGGATTTGAGGCCCACTCTACAGTCAGAAATCTGTACTTGGTATATAAACATTCATACAAAACAAAGGGATGGAAAGTCCTAGCATCTACACAGAACTTACTTTGTTGTTTATATAAGTTTGTCATAACATGTAAGTTTATGCCCATAGACAGAAAGGATTTTATTGAAGTGAGTTCCTCTGAAATCAATGACTAATATCTGCACAAGGTGGAGAGAATAGACGACATGTGATTTCCCAGCACAGTAATAACCTTGTATTATTTCATAGGTTTAGGGAACATGATCAAAGCAGAACTAGAAAGGTAGTCAGGGGTTGGGGATTTAGCTCAGTGGTAGAGCGCTTGCCTAGGAAGCGCAAGGCCCTGGGTTCGGTCCCCAGCTCAGAAAAAAAAGAACCAAAAAAAAAAAAAAAAAAAAAAAAAAAAAAAAAAGGTAGTCAGAGGTGGAAGACAGAGGGAAATCTTGTGACATGTCATCTTTTGGGAAAGCAATAGCCATTGTTAGCATTAAAATCCAGAAACTATGGGTAATGACACTTGGTCTATACAAGGACATTTACATCAATAACTAAGCAACACTAGAACGGAGACTCTATTTCATGGAAAGGGAGAAGCTTTATGTGTATGCCCACTGGTTACCTAACAGTCTCAATGGACATTTCTAATACAAAGGTCAGGTAGGAAGCCATCTTAAACTAACATGGTCTTATATAAAACCAGAAGATATGATATTAGAAAATGGACAGTGAGAGAAGACATGGATACATAAATGATGGAGAGAAAGAAGTATAGTGAGAGTGTAACCAGACTGCAGTATAGACAAGTATGGAATTCTCTAAAGATTTTTTTCTTAAATTTTTAGCATATTTTAGAATTTTATACAGACACATTTATAATAATTTTTATCTAGCATATTTCTCTATGTTTCTCTCTGCTTCTCTTTGTCTCTCTCTGTCTCTCTGTTTCTGTCTTTCATTTATACACATACACATACACACACACACAGAGAGAGAGAGAGAGAGAGAGAGAGAGAGAGAGAGAGAGAGAGAGAGAGAGAGAGGAAATGAATAGTGAATGCTCCTTTAACTGAATAATGCAGCATTTAACAATCCTCTCTCCTGAACAAAATAAGATCCCTGACCTGATAGCAATTCAGTCTTGAATTTTCTGGCTTTCAGGATGATACAAAAATAAATTTCATTTTGGTATCAATCGCTTAGTCTCAAGTGTTCTTTTATACTGAAAAAAATGGAGGAAAGCAGTTTCTATGTAGAAGTCCTGACATGATGAAAAACCTATAAAGTAAATACTTTCCAACTTCTAAACTGAGATAGTACTTCTACCCTAGACTCTGCAGATTCTGAGTGAGACCTATATGTCAAGGAAAAAGTTTCAGAATATTGAGGGATTAATAAAAAGAAGACGGGGTTGGGGATTTAGCTCAGTGGTAGAGTGCTTGCCTAGCAAGCGGAAGGCCCTGGGTTTGGTCCCCAGCTCCAAAAAAAATAAATAAAAAAAAAAAAAAAAAAAAAAAATAAAAAAAAAAAAAAAAATAAAAAGAAGACTTTTTTTTTTCAGTTTTTGTGTATTCACTCCTGTCTTGTGTTTTCTGTTTTTCTGCATGGTCCCTGTGGGCTAGCTATGGTGCAGATGCTTAATTTATGTTCTCATGAGAGAAACAAAAAATAAAAGTTGAAAAACTAAAATGTTCAGTCGCTTAAAGCCATAGCTATCACTCTGTCATTTGATTCAAAAAATTGAATGAACAAAATTCAGGGGAAAGTCACAGAGCAAGAGCCCTTTCCTGATCAAAGAAAGTAAACCCTCTTGGCTTGATCTCTCTGACTCTACTTTTCCCCCATTTCCAAGAAAAAGCCAAATCAATTTTTTTCTTTTTTCTTTTTATATGTAGTGCATGTATTATTTTGTGTTCCTCATACGTGCAGGTGTATGTATGTATATATGCATGTGCATGTGTAGGCCAGGGGATGCCATGCTTTCTCTCTTTATATGCAGTTTTTGAGAGAGAGCCAATGGCCAAGTTTGGAGTTCACTGACTGTACAGACAGCTAGTCTGTAAGCTTTGGTAATGTATCTGTCTCTATGTTTCCAAAGTACTAACATTGCAGACATTTGTAACAACTGGTTTTTATGTGAGTGCAAGGGATTTGAACTCAGTTCCTTACATATGTACACTGGACACTTTATTGACTAAAATATCTCCCAGCTCCAATACCTGCTTTAAAAAACATTAATACTCAAATATGATATAATTCTCTATAAATTAATTAAAACATATTCTGAAATTTTAACATGACTCATTCTAAATATGCATATAATCTTTATCATATAAACTATCACACAACATTTTCTAAAATGAGGGTCACTGAAAATCAAACATTTCACTTTATCTGACAAAATATAGATTACAAGAAGTCCACTACATTGTAGTGAGTGCTAAAAATATTAGTCCAAGATGGGAACATACTTATAAATTGGAGATGGGTTTGGACACACAATGGATACATTGTGTAATTTAACATTAGAAATCCTAAAAGAAAATATATCAGTGTAGATATGCACATTTAAAAGATCAGTTAGTTTAAAAATATTCATTTTAAAAATCTGCTCTAAATCTCTCTTATAAAAAATGCAAAAGTCTTGAACTACCTTTTGTAAGTATTAATTGTTATCTAAAATATTTAGTAAACACTTTATATTCCAAAGTTACTGAACTGTAATTGTATCCAGATTCATAAGAAATGTGTGAAACATTTCCTCAGAAACATTTTAATTAAACAAATACCCAATTTGAGATATAATCATAATCAGTTAAGTAAAGCCATTTCCCTATCTGGAATAATTCAGTCTTTATCTATATACAGTCAAATGAACTAACACCCTGGCTTTGCTCAGAAAGCTGAGTTTTGTCAGCAAAGGAAAATTTCAAGGAGAATATTGAGACTGCAATCTTGTAGTTTAGAAATTAGAACAATTCTAAGGTCATTTACATTGCAAAGAGAAATCTTGACTCAACATATTGGCTTATGGCGAGGAAGACTATCAGTTTCTCCCTGCTCATCATTTTAGTCACACTCTCCACATTCTAAAATTGACTAGTCGAAGATTTCGATGGGGCTGATCACAATCACTTACAGACTGAGAGCTAAGTCCTGGATAGGTTTATGAGACGAACCTTTGAGTACAGTAGTAATCAACTATAACTGGACTGTAAATGATTGGCTTATTAGGTCATCCTAGCAACCAGACTAGATGACCCAATCAGCAATCAAATCTTACTGCTTCACTACCCAAGCAATTGGGCAAAGAAAATCAAGTATCAGAGACCAATTTCATATACTTTATAGATATCAATTGTGTTTCTAATCATATGGAGTGACATTGCTTACCCTTCTCTTCCTAGGTTTGGTTCTCAGTTGATTATGCCATTGTACTCTATTTGTTTTATTGTATTTAATTTCTCTGGCTAAATATATAAACACATGTTTTAATAAGAGTACCATTATTTTTGTCTTAAACTTTCTTTAATAATAGCCTTTAATTTTATAACATGTTTTTAGTCTGTAAAATAATAATGGTGACACTTAGAATGTGGTTGAAATGTATCCACTTAAAACAGAATTCCAATAATGATAATATCTGAATAAATATTCTGCTTGCGCAAGAGAGTGCAAGTCCTGTGGTGCAGTACACTGAGGATCTGAGGCAACATGATTTGTACTCCATTCCCAGAAGCAAACATGCTGACAACCTGAAGTGATAAACAGTTACCTCTCCACACCAGGGGCTTCTACTGTGATTTATCCTGGGAAGTTATGGTTCCTTGAAACTTTGGATATTGGGAAGTGGAACTGTTCTTATGTTCAAAACATTTTAAGTATGTGCAATGTCTTTTTAGCACACTTTGGTAGTTTCAATATATAGTGGAAAAATGAATAGAAAAGAGAAAACAAAAGCATATAGATAAACAGAATATATATATATATATGGCAAATTTGTATGACTTTCATGCATATGTACTAGATATAAAGTGTTATATGAATGTCTAAAAGTGGTAGACATGAATCATCTGCAGGGCACAGTGAATGAGTGCTTTACTGGTGTGTCTGTGCTCTGGAAAGACTCATGAAAACTCCTTTCCAATTAGTCAGGACCTGTGGTGAATTTGGTGATCTGTATGCTTAACACTTTAATAGTTCATGTGTGCTATAAACTCTACTTGCTTTCACTATGCTGTTTATACTCATATCAATATTTAGTTTCACTTTGTCAGTCATGGACAAGTTCCGGAACATGCAGGCTGAAAGCCTCTATGAAGGATTCTTCTTTTTTCTTTCAGTATTCTTGAGAGGAGTAAAACTCCCCCCTCCTCTCTCTGCCTTATATATCCTACAGTTCTGACCATTATTCCTCGGTATTTTGGAATACATAGCCATGCTCCAAGAAGAAGAGCTACAATCACACTGAGAAAACCTGTGGCAGTTGGGGAGAGCACTACTTCTTGACTGCACAACTGCTCTGAGAAAAGTGTGTCCAAATAACAGAAACTTAAAATGGGCAAGGTTTAAAGTTATAGATTGTAGTTCATTCCAGATATAACAAAGTTGACAACCAAGAATAACCATCACACACTTGTCAATTTGGCCCACAATCACATCTCCCTATGTCCAAATGAAAACAATAGCCTGGTCATAATAGCAACTAAAATGATGTAATTATCCTTTGATTGACTGAAAATCAATGAACAATAAATTTTAGCAGGTTGGGATTTTGCCCATGGTCTCCTCCTCCCATAATTCCATGCAATATCACTGAACACATAATTTAGATCCATTCCACTTCCTGAAGAACTTTCAATCTTTAAACCAGATATTTTGTATTTTTCCATTTGTCAGCTTCCTGCTTTTCATCAAAATGCTCTTCATAAGAGTGACCTTTAGTAACCACAGAACAGAATTTATACAAGGCTATTTAGATCTCCTTTGCTGTGGCAATTAATTGAAATCTCTTTATTTTAGCCTTAGGCAGACTCTTCAGAGAAGAGCAAAAAGCAGCCAAATTCTTGACCAAACTATCACAAACATGACCTCTAGGCAACATACTAAAATTTTCCTCTGAACCTTTTTGAGCCATCCCCCAAATTTCAAATCACCTTAGCATAAATTTCTTCTACATTCCTACCAGGTTGGCCTATTAAACACCACTTAAATCATTCCACCACTTTCCTCACGCAAAACTCCCAAATCTTTATCCCTCCAAACAAAAACACGTGTAAGGCTATCACAGCAATATCTCATAGTCTCAATGTCCATATTCCTCCAAGCAAAACATGGCCAGGCCCAATACAGCAATACTCCAGATTCTAGTACTAACTTGTATCTTAGCACTTTCATTGAAGTAATGGACTAATGTATTTGAACAAGCCCATAGGAGCCAGGGAGCAGAATATGGTAGTTTAAATGCTTGACCCATGGGATGTGGCACTATTATGAGGTGTGGCCTTATTGGAGGAGGTGTGGCCTTATTAGAGGAAGTGTGTCACTGTTGAAGGGGAACTTTGTGGTATCATATGTTTGCTCAAGTCAGACCTGTGTGATCCAGTACCTTCTCCTGGCTACCTGTACAAGACAGTCCCTTTCTTCTCTCTGTGGATCAAGATAAAGAACCCTCAGAGCTTCCAGCACCATGTCTGCCTGCACACTGCCATGCTTCCTTGCATTATGATCTGAAACTGATCCCTGAGTCTGTAACCAGCTCCAATTAAATGTTTTCCTTTATAAAAGTTGCCCTGGTCATGGTGTCTTTTCCTAGCAATAATACCCTAACTAAAACACTGTCTGATAAATAGAAAATTAAGAATAATAGTTCTTAGAAACATGGTAACAGAAGTAGATAGGTACATACAAGGAAAGGTTGCTTGGTACAATGAGTATGTCTGTCTGCAATTTAAAAAAAATATTATGAGTTAGGATACTATTTGATAAATGGGTTTATATCCACCAATGATTTATCCATCTCT
Organism: Rattus rattus; assembly: GCF_011064425.1. NCBI lineage: Eukaryota > Metazoa > Chordata > Mammalia > Rodentia > Muridae > Rattus > Rattus rattus. Next base: position 36,518,554 of record NC_046164.1, on the reverse strand, counting down.
CACCTTGCACAACTATATAACCACATTTGCTATCAGCTGGGTATGTGCTCATGTTTGCCAGACACGCCTGTCTGGACATGTATTTTTGGCTTGCTTTAATTGTGCTTTATAGAGAAAAATAATGTTGAGGTGGGGTGATAAACCCAGCAGTATGGTGAAGGAAGAAGGAACACTATTGGGTGTGTCTTTTTTATAATTATGGGCATTAACAATGTTGATGTTATGATTTCTTTGAATAAAATAACAAATGACATCACTGCTTAGGTAAGCAGGCTTATGATTGGATAAATAAAGATGGCTTAAGCTATTGAGGGTCACTTGCCTGAAAGTCAACAGCTAACTAGATTTTCAATTGTGTCTATGTCCCTTACCCTTGTCTCATGACCTGAACTTTGCAGATGGAGTTGGTGTACAGCAGTAAAAAAATCTATTCCTATGTAGAAATGTAAAATATGCATATTTATATATATTAAATGATATTATATGTATTTTTGGATATGAGTTCCATTATAAATTAACTGTATAAATTATAGTTTTGGTGGTGCTTGAGATTATTGCCTAGGTTCATTAATTGACTATGTTTTTCAAAATCCTCTCTTTTTATTTGTAATATTGGGCATTTAAAAAATTTAAACTACTTTTTATTATTTAAGTACAAATACTTCATAAATTGTTGGTGTTTCTTGACCATGTGTCAGTATTCCATGTAATAGATCATGACCCCTCCAAAAAACAAAAGTAATTAGCAGGGTACAGGTTGAGTGTGTGTAGTATTATTAAGGCATGTGTATAACTGTCAGATTAATGTAATTCTATAGCATTTGCAAATGTTACTGATAATTAAAGCTATCCATTACTTATTCAATAGGAACTCATTTATGCTATTTTTCTTTCTTTTTTTTTTGTGTGTGTTAAGGGTTCTTTTTTAATGTATAAAATTATTTATTGTCAATAAATTTTTATTTAAGTGGTTGGTTTGAAAGATCCAGAAAATAGCCCTTTCTCAAATCCAGTTGTTTTTATTTTTATCTGTTTTTCTCATTTTCTAAGTTCTTAGCCAGAAGATTTGTGGATTTCTTCAATTTACTTTAGGGACCCTTCTGCAATTAGCTTTAAAAAATTTTAATGGGTTTCCCTTGTGACACCCAACATCTCTGTAGGTAATCCATTCCTAACACTCAGAATCCTAATCTTTAAAGGAAATTTAAAACAAAACCAAAATTGCACATCAGTTTTGTACTTTGTTATTTTTAGTTCCTTCCCAAGACCTAACAAACAGTCCTAACAAGCAAAACCACAAGTTATTCATTTTAACGATATGTGGCTACTAATGAAGCCCCACTGATAGACCTCAAGCTATTTTTCTTAAAGTGCTTCAGCAATGGTTGAAGTAATAATGATGGAAGGAATAGAAATATGAAAACTGTTTATTTATTATTTATTTTAATTTTTTGTACAACAGTATCTTCCCCCAATATGTACAAAAAAGAATGGCTTATTCTAAAGGGTAAAGGGATACTGATAATTTCCTGACACTGTCCTTTTTTTTGATGGAACATTCATTTTAAGGGTAATATTCAACTGAATTCAGATATCTTACATTTAAGAATTTGAAATATTTTTGGATTTTTTTTTTCCCCCCCATAACTTTTATTTGTTTAAAAAGCTCTCCTTTGGTTTGGGTTCAAAATATTGGACCAAATTTAAAGTTCAACATCCATGAAAAATTTTTGGTTCTTGCATCTTGATTTAAAAAAAACTACCACATGCATGAAATCCAATTACAAAGTACTAAACAAAATTATTGAAATAAAAATAATCTCAATAATATTGTAGTACCAAAAAGGTAATGAAGAAATACCTCAATGGGAGGGTACAATATTGTCTAAGTTGTATACAAAACAGACATATCTTCATCATATTCTTAGAAATAAATGTATTCCACATGATTACACGTGAAATACAGTTAACAAAACAAACAGAATTATAATAAGGTGAGTATTTGGCAAAGAAAATGAATAGAGAGTGAGTGGAAAGGGGATGCTTTTTATAATAGTAAACGTAGGAAGCTAATGGAAACCATTTAAATGAAACGAAGAGTATTAAAGGGTAACAAAATTAAATTCACGAAGTTGAGTACTCTTATAGCAGATAGTTAAAACTCATCTTCTGATCAAAATAAAAGTAAACAGAAATTTATGTGACTTTTTAAAAAGACTTAATTGTTCTCACTTGGCAAAGATGCATCTAAGAAGGATTGTTGCCCAACATCAAACAAGTCCCTCTTGGCAACGGATGCAGGACATAATGTAAAACCACAACTGATCCAAATTCAGAGCAGACTTCTGGTTTTCTGTGATGGTCTCTGTCTGCTGTAAAATGAAGCTTCTTTGATGGGGTCTGAGAGATGCATTGTTCCTTGGGAATAAGAATGATTATTCAGAATGCCGTCAGGATAGATGTTGGTCTTTACAGTGGCAAAGTAGGTTTTACTCTCCATGCCATCACTGGTCATAGTAGTGCTGCTAAGTTTATATCAGTCATTATTTCTCTCCTGCTGAGTAGGCCTTAGTCAGTTGGATACTATTAAGACACGATTTCCTCTATCTCTGCTTCATCTCCTGTTCCTGAATTTCTTTCAGACACCATAAATTTTGTATTGGTGTCCCTATCCCTTCACTGGAAATCTTGCTAGCTACAGGAGTTGAACTCTTCAGGTTCCATATCCCCAATGCTATGAGTCTCAACTAAGGTTACCCCATGGATTCTTGAGTGCCTTCACTCTCCCAGGTCTTTCAGATGTCCTGTAGGTGTCTCCTACCCCCGTCCCTGCCAGTTGCAGATTTCCATTCATTCTCACAGTCATCCTGGCCTTTTTTCCTATCCCTTCCCACAACTCATCCTGACATACCCATATTGCCCTCCCCATCCTCTCTCCAACTCAGTTCCCTCACTCTATCTGCCCCCTATAACTATTTTATTCCCACTTCTAAGTGACATTCAAGCATTCTTGCTTGAGGGATGGAACAGAGACTGAGGATGGGGTGCATCCCATGGGCAAGCACCAATCCCTGACACTGTTAATGATACTCTGTTATTCTTACAGACAGGAGTCAAGCATGGCTGCCTCAGAGAGACTCCAACCAGTAGCAGACTCAGATAGAGGCATCAGAACAACTTTGGAAGGGGGGGGGCTTATCCCAAGAGCTGTTGCCTATCTGGAGAATATGTTTTCTATCAGGGCTGTCTTGTTTGGCCTTAGTGGTACAGGATGTGCCAAGCCCTGCAGAAAATTGTTGTATGGGGATAACCAAGGGTGGCCATTAACCTCTCAGAGGAGAATGGGCACAGGAAGGATGGATATATATATGTTTTTTTCCCTATGAGTTCTTCCATTGTAACCCCAGGGATTTGTGGTGCTGAACACTTTTGTGCTTCATAGGCTTCATAAACAGGTTGATCTATTGATCTCTACTCTCTTTTGCCAGCTTGATTAGTACCTTGTGGTACTGTGAAAGCTAGACTTTAAGGAGGACACATTATGGTCTTATCCATCTTGAACCTTTTAGTCCTGTGTCCACAGTCCATGGTGTTTTCAACATTAGTGACTTGAATTCAAATTCTGGAAATAGCAGATGGTGGGGTGCCCAACCGCATGGATGCAGGTGCAAGATAACTCATGCACCTAAGAGTCAGCGGACACTTGAAAAGAGGAAGCTATGAAAATACTGTCCAATTCACAGAGGGAGGAGGTGGAGGAGGAGGAGAAGCAGTTAGGAGAAAGAGGAGAAAGAAGAGGAAGAGGAGGAAGAGTCCAATCTGTGTTATCCATGGTCAACTAGACCATGGTCAACTCTTAGTGGCCAGGCACTCAAAGAAAACTGAATCTTTTCCCTCAGGCACCTCTGCCTGAGGCCATCAATTGTTGAAAGTTCCACTTCAGTGTCCTTATCACATTTTTTAGGAGTTTTCTTTGATGGCTTTATGTTTATCTTGTTACTTTCCTTTTTTTTTTTCCTTTTTTCTTGGCAGGGTTTGGGTAGAGTATTGGTTGTCACAGAAGCCTTCTGTGTCCTTTCTGAACTATAAATCTGCAGTCATGGTTATCTCTGCAAAAGAAGCTTTATTGCTCTCTTGCAGTGAGCAGGAGCATGGGTCATGAACCACATGGTTTCTGGCAACTGCATAGACCACAGACCTCAGTAATGGCCTCCATTTTCAGCACATTCCACAGACCTCAGCATGAACTTTTGTGGCACTACAGATCAATGATATCAACACAGTCCACTGCAGCAGCACAGGCTAGAGATATCAACAGTGTTTTGCAAAGCTGTTTGTTTCTTTATTTCTTTTTTGCCTGTTTATTTGTTTTTTCTTTCTGATTAAATTATTTCTTTTACTTGTTCTCTTAACATCATGCTCACTGTCCACTCCCAGTCACCCCTTCCCACAATCCTTCCAACATTCTGCTTCCCCTTCTCCTCAGAAAAAATGCAGGGCCCTGAGTATCCTCCGACATCCTGCCACGTCTAATCTCTGTGAGGATAGGTGCTTCCTCTTCCACTGAGGCCAAAACAGCCAGCATGGCTAGAGTACATCCCCCCCCACCCCATATAAGCAGCAGCTTTGGAACAGTCCCAGTACTAGTTGTTTGGGACCACTATGAAGACCAAGGTGCACATCTGTTAGATTCTTGCAGGGAAGCCTAAGTCCAGCTTCTGCAGGTTGCTTGGTTGGTGGTTCAGACTCTGAGCACTCCAAGAGTCCAGGATGGTTGACTCTGTTGGTCTTCCCATGGAGTTTCTATTCCTCTAGGGACAGATGATCCTTGCTCCTTTTCTCCCATAAGAGTCCCCAAGCTCCACCCACTGTATGGATATGGGTGTCCTTGTCTGAGTTAGGTGCTATGCAGAGCCTCTCATGCTCCTGTCTGCAAGCATAACAACCTATCATTAATAGCGTTAGGGATTGGAGCTTGCCCATGACATGGCACGTTGGGCTGGTTATTGGCCAATCCCTCAGTTTCTGGTCTATCACTTGAGGCTGCATTTGTTATAGACAGAATAAATTTGGGGTTGATTTTTTGTTTTTTGGGTTTTCTGTTTTTGTTTTGTTTTGCTTTTTTTGTTTTTGTTTTTGTTTTTTATGTTTTTTGTTTTGTTTTGTTTTTTTTACCAGAGTAAGTCTCCAATCAATGTCCAAATTGGAGATCTGCTGGTTTTGTTGAGCTTACTTACAGGATTTGCGTGAGGGCTATGACACTTATGAACCTAAAGGATAACCTTATGGGTACAGCAGGGGCACACATAGGTTAGCAGGAAGCAGCAGTTTTTAATTAGACTTTAGACTCACTCAACAAGAAAATTAGGCCTGATATTCAAAACATACACAAATGCTCAGAGCTAGTGAAATCATAGCTCACAGCAGATAATCTACAATGACCACTTTAATAAGTACATATAGTCCCTAGCTACACTTTAAATATTTGTCCTTCTACAGAAATATAAAGTGTTTACTCATACAACATTAAGACTTCTACTTGCAACAGATGGATACCATTACAGAAAACCACAACCAATCAAAATGAGAATTTATAGAGCAAGGTCCAAAGGGACATAATCCAACACCTTTACTCAAGATACAGGGATCATTGTAGTAAGGGGAAATTAGATATTCTTCATTCTTTTACATATATACAGTTAATTTAAAAATGATCTACTATGAATAAAGCCACCATAGCTATTGCTCTATTGCGCATGGTGTTTGTAAGTGCAAAGATACAATTAAGTATCCTAAATGATCAGGATGTTGTCACAGTACCAAATGAATGAAGCCTAACTCTTAATGACATGCGTTTTATGAAACTGAAAATTTTACTTGGTATAATTTCATTGACTAGGTTAAGATATGTATGTACATTTCAAACTCTGATTTAATCTTTATTGTTAATGCTTCATTTACTGCTTTTCAGCTCAAGTTAGTTACTTTGAAGTAATTATACATTTTTGTTCATCCAAAGTTGGATTATATATACACATATTCCTTTTATATATATAAACTTTTTTTCCTTGTGCAATTTAAAATATTTGCTGTTAACTAATTGCTAATACTAACTCTCATGACAAAGTAGATTTTTGTTGATATTTTTATAAAACATTTATAATATGGCCATCTAATAGCTTATAGATTTTTACTAAAACTAATAGTTTCTAGATTTTAGTATGAGCTTAGTCCCAGTACAATGAAGTGTGACTTCTTGCATGGCACAAATTTAATTGATCAAAATTTTCTTTGTGTAATTATTTATTGATTTAACTGTGTTGTCCAGAAGGATGTCAATTATATATAAAATTAAATGGAACCTTGGGAAAGATTTGTTTCAATTTATTTAATAATCATTAATTATATATAATATTTTAGAATATTTTATAAAACCCAACATTCTCATATGAACAGCATGTACTCAGTTTTACTGATCAGAAACACCACCCAGAGTATATAATGATTAAGATCAATGGTCATCTTGAATGAATTAAGAGATATTGTATACAAGAATAAAACACAGTTTAAGTGTATTGGTGAGATGAACCCAGAGACACATAACATGAAAGCTCTGACCTAATATTAACTTATCTGACACTAAAAATTTGTATACTGAGTAAGAAAGTGATGTGATTGGAAATTTTTCAAAATTGGAACTATGTTATGTTTCATAAAAGGCTAAATCTTCTTGTGTCTGAAGCTTTAACAGCTCTAGAGAGCTTCCTGTGTGTTAGTGTTTTGTGTGCTGTTCCACAATGCCCTAATAGTATGCTGGACCAAATTTCTGAAACCTTGGCAAAAATAGTTTCTTTCTCCTTTTATTGTGTCAGGTGTTTTGCCATAAAATCACAAAACCTAAGGTATTCTGTGACATACTTATAAGCAAATAATTCACTAGAGCTCCACGAGTTCTAGAATTGTCTTCTGAATAAACTTTTACTGTACAACAGAGAGGCCATAAATAATACACTCTCTAGAAGTGAAATGAATGTAATTCGAAAGCAAGAGATAAAAGGTCTGTGATAAAAGTTAAAAATATTTTTAATCAAACACTGGGTGGATATAAGAATTCATCAAAAATTCCAGCATATAGAGAACAGAGACTGATTGCCATGACAAATCTACTTTTTGTAACTGTTAGCATGCTTATCTATTCCAAAATCTCACTGATTATTACTGCAGACTTTTGTCTCTATTTTATAAATAAATGGCCAAAGAGAACAAATCTATTCCTTATATTGACTTGTTTCAGTGCATATAACACAACACATTAACAGCCATGATTTATAAAGGAATAGAAGGATGTTGATATGGGCCTGGATTCTAGCAATTCAAATAGCATGATGTCAGCTTCCTAGTGGGTTCTGATGAAGGACTTTTTCATGCATCACATCTGGATAAAGGATACCACATAGGCAGAGAGAGTAAACTCCCAGTATTTTAAATTTTATTATTTTTAACCTTATTTATTTCATTATTTCCTGAAAAAAAAGTTGCATAGATTTCCTGTTAAATAATTAACTATGGCAGGGAAACAAGTATTATGATCAAAGATCTATCTTATGTTAAATTCTGAATTCACGGTATATATACTTATTATTTATATAAATACTTTATTTCTTTATTTATACTTTTGACCGTGACATATCTTGTTACAGTAAGACTGGACACCTCCCCTCTTATTAAGGCTCAATAAGGCAACCCAGAAAGAGGAGAAGGTCCACACAAAAGCCGAGCTCCACTACTGTAACATAAGCCCACAGGTTCTAGGTTAGACCCAGGCAGGATTGCAGATGCTCAGTTAAGCCTTTGTGTGCCCCTATGAGCCCAGTTTGATTGAAGAGATAGTTCAGCTAATAAAAGCAAGACAGCCAACCAAAAATATAAATTTTTTATAAACACTAATGAACATGCCCACAATATATCACCATCACAAGAATAAGACTTGATGAGAAGTAGCTATGAGGTAATTAAAATTTCAGTAATATGGAGAGGTTGGAATGTTACTGTTCTAGAAGCTAACTATAATTTACATTGGGCTTTGTTTAGTCTATTAAGGCATTTTTACCTCCTTTGTGAGGAACCTTACATCCTGTGACAAACAGATAAATCTGAACTTAACATCCTGACAAATACTTAAAAAAAAGTTTGTTGTGTATTAATTTAACCAAATACTAGCTTTCTGCCAATCGAAGATATGAGTGTTGTCAGCATGTAACTACTATAAAAGGTTTCTTCACATCATGCTATAACCTATGTTCCTAAAATACCCACTAATGTATTTGAAAATAGTCTTGATTTTGGGCTTTCTTATTGTTACTATAAAAAGTTAATGAAACCATCACCACATTTAAATATAATAATGGGGAGACATATGTTTCTGGGTAATGGCCATTCATACTTAACTTGAGAGTAAACAATCTCTTCTCCCTTTGAAGTGAAAGCTGGTTTTTGTTTGGTTTGTTTTATCAGCAAATATACAAAACTATTTTAAAAAATATAGCATCAGGTCTATTTTGCTTTTTTGTTCTCTATTGGTTATTTTATTGATTTATATTTCAAAAACTATCACCTGTCCATCCAAGTTTTCCCTCTGCAAACAACCTATCCAATAGTCCCTCATCCTGATTCTATGAGTGTGCCCCCCACACACTCATCCATGCCCTATATACTCACTCACACTTCACTGCCCTAGCATCCCGCTATACTGGGGTGTCAAGCCTCCATAGGACCAAGGTTTCCCCTCTCATTGATGCCAGATAAGGCAATCCTCTGCTACATATGCAGCTGGAGCCATGGGTCCCACCATGTGTAATTTTTGGCTGGTGGTTAAGTCCCTGGAAGTTCTGGGGGTAAAGTTAGTTGATATTCTTGTTCTTCCTATGGGGATGCAATCCCTTCCAACTCCTTCAGTCCTTGGACTAACTTCTCTCCATTGGGTTCCCTGTGCTCAATCCAAAGGTTGGCTATGAGCATCCACATCTGCATTGGTCAGGCTCTGGCAGAGCCTCTCAGGGGACACCTATTCAAGGCCCGTGTCAGCAAGTGCTTCTTGGTATCAGCAATAGTATCTGGGTTTGAAGTCTGCATATGGGATGGATCACCAGGTGGGGAAATCTCTGGATGGCCTTTCCTTCAGTCTCTGCTCCACTCTTTGTTCCTGTATTTCCTTGGACAGGAGAAATTCTGGTTAATATTTTGAGATGGGAGGGTGGTCCCATCTCTCACTCAGGAGCCGTGCCTAACCTCTGGACATGGTCTCTACATGAATTCTGTCCCTTTGGTTGGGAATTTCAGCTAATGTCATTCCTGTTGCTTCCCTGGCATTATGAAATTTCTAGTGGCTATCACCTGTTCCCCATTCCACACTGCTATACACCTCTCTTCAAATTCCTGACTCTCTCTACTGTTCCCCTGTTTACCCCACACTTATCCTGACCCCCCTTTTCTCTTCTTCTCCCTTGCTCCCAGATTCCTCCATCCCTCTGCCTCCCATGATTATTTTGTTCCCCCTTCTAAGTAGAACTGAAGCATTCATACTTTGGCATTCCTTCTTCTTAAACTTCATATGTTCTGTGAGTTATACCGTGGGTATTCTGGTCCCACATCTAACTACATTTCCCCCCATACCATGCATTTCTTTCTCCTCCTCCTGTTCCTCTTCTTCATCATCATCATCATCAATAGTAGCAATAGTAGGTGGTAGTAAGTAGTATTTAATTTATTGCATTCAATTAGTATTCACAGTATGTGCATGGTGTTGAGACCATGCATTCAGGTATCATTAATGTTCCAGGGCCACATCCCGTAAGAAAATTGATTCTATCTTTCCTATCACCATTGTTAAAAGCTCAAATCAAAACAACCCTGATATTCCACCTCATATCAGTCACAATGGCTAAGATCAAAACTCAGGTAACAACAGATGCTGGTGAGGATGTGGAGAAAGAGGAACACTCCTCCATTGCTGGTGGGTTTGCAAATTGGTATAATCACTCTGGAAATCAGTCTGGTGGTCCTCAGAAAATTGATAATATTCCCTTGACCTTTAGCACTAGGTCAATTCTACCCCCTACTCTTCCAAAAGACTCCCTGAGCTCCACATGTTTGGCTATGTGTCTCTGAGTCTATTTTTATCCACAGCTCAATGAATCCTCCAAGAAACCAGTTATGCTAGTTTTCTGTCTGCAAGCATTGCAGAGTATTATTAATAATGTCAAGAGTTAGGTCTTTCCCATGGAATGTGCCTCAAATTGGGCCAGCTTTTCGTTGGTCATTCTGCTCCATCTTTATCCATGAGCATCTTATAGGCAGGACACATTTTGGGTGGAAGGTATGGTGGGTGGGTTGTTGTCACCATCCTTCCACTGTAAGTACACCAGTCAGTATGATTAAGATCAAAAACTAAGGTGACAGCAGATGCTGACAAGGATGTGGAGAAAGAAGAACATGTCTCCACTTGGTAGAATTGCAAGCAGATACAATCACTCTGGAAATCTGTCTGGCAGTTCCTCAGAAAATTGGAAATAGTTCTATCTGAGGACCCAGCTATACCACTCCGGGACATGTACCCAAAAGATGCCCCAACATGTAACAAGGACACATGCTCCACTATATTCATAGCAGCCATATTTATAATAGCCAGAAACTGGAAACAACCCAGATGTCCTTCAACACAGGACTGGATACAGAAAATGTGGTACGTTTATACAATGGAGTACTACTCAGCTTTTAAAACAATATCTTCATGAAATTCTTACACAAATATATGGAACTAGAAAATATCATGAATGAGGTAACCTAGTCACAAAAGAACATAAGGTATGTACTTACTGATAAGATGATTTTGCCAATAAAACTAGGAATATCCACGATACAACTCACAGACTATATGAAATCCAAGAAGAAAGAAGATCACATCAAAGTGTGGATGCTACAGTCCTCAGAAGGGGGACGAGAATTATTTCTGGTAGTAGAGGGGGAGAAGGTTTTGGAGGGAGAGAAGAGGAGCAAGGGGAAAAGGGGGACCTGTTCCGATACAGGAGGGGGTGGGGGAGAAGTACAGAGGGTCAAGAATTTGAAAGGAAGTGTGTAGCAGTGGGTGAAGGGTAACTGGGTGTAGCCACTAGAAATTCCCAGTTGCCATGGACCCAAGAGGTTCCCAGGACCGAAGAGGGAGGACATTAGCCGAATTGTCCATCAAAGGGGAGAGAGAACCTCTAGAGGCCATATGCAATGCACAGACATGGCCTCCACAGTTGAGGGATGAGGCCACCCATCTACCTAAAAAATATTCATCCAGAATTCCTCCTAAAGGAATTCCTGTTTAAAGGAAATGTGGAGAAAAAGAGAGGGAGAGAGTCTGATGGAAAAAATCATCTAGAGACTGCCCCATCTAGGGATCCATCCCATATGCAGACAACAAACCCAGACTATTGCTAATGCCAAGAAGCTCTTGCTGACAGGAGTCTGATACAGCTATCTCCTGAGAGGCTTTGCCAGAGCCTGACCAAAACAGATGCAGGTTCACCTGCAGCCAAACATTGGACTGAGCAAGGGCACTCCAGTGGAGAAGTTAAGTCAAGCCCTGAAGGAGCTGAAGGAAGAACTTCCATGGGAGGGGAGACGCTGGGTCCTGTGGAGGCTTGATGACCCCGGTTAGGGGAATGCTAGTGTGGTGAGGTGGAAGTGGGAGGATTGGTGGGAGAGCACCCTCACAGGGAAAGGGGGTGGGAGAGGAAATAGGCGGTTTGTGGTGGGGCAACTCAGAAGGGGGATAACATTTAAAATGTCTATAAATAAAATAGCCAATAAAAGAAAGAAAAAAAGATGGAAAAAAAAGAAAAAAGTGTCAATATCTTCTCTTCCAGCAGTAATGCTTTAGTAGCTCCATCACTGTCAGTTCTGTCAGTTCTTGGGTTTTAACTAGCTTAACCTTCTAAAGATTTTGTGCAGGTAAGTACTGCTATGTGAGTAACAATGCTATCTTAAGTCCTTCTGAAGTTAGCCGTAACTGCCGGGTCATCAACTTCCAATACAATCAGCAAATGCTACATCTCTCGGGATTGTATGGCCAGTAAGGGAAGGAGTGAGTCTGCCCTGTCCGCTATGTTTCCTTTTCCCATCCATGCTTCACTTTAGGATGAAGTTCTTTGTTTCTTCCTTTCAAATCATTTATCTGTTTATTTACATCGTTGTAAAGTTATCATACTCTTCAGAGATATTTTTTCACGGTCACTGAGTGCTTTCTCTTACTATGGATCGGGCTGCTTCACTGTTTTCCTTTGGGCAAGGGAACAACTAAGAGTCGGGGCTATCTCTAAAACAGATCTGAATCTAGTGCTAGTCACAGCGCATGCTTTCAGTCAAAGCTAAATCATACTGCCATGTAAGGCGGACACTCTGGATGAAGGCTTGCCTCCCATCTTCTGATGAACTTAGCAGTTATGCTTCCTGCACTCTCTAACTTTTGCATTGTGAAACACAGAGCCATCTCCAGCTTGCTGTCTGTTGTGAAATCATTTTTATTAATGCCTTCTATTCTTCTTTTCCAGGCCATTTCTCTTCGCAGTACATATATTTCTCCAAAGCTGCATTTTTAAAAGTTTTTAATGTTTTCTATTTTTATTTATTTTATTTTTATTTATTCATTCTTTTGCTTTTCTTTTGCAATCCTGCAAAACCATTCTTATCTTGCCTAAGAGTAAGGCAGGGCAGGGCAGCATGCAGTTTACTTTGTTGTACTGTTTTGTATTCTGTTCTGTTTTTTCCAAGTTCTATCACAAAGCTTTGTGAAGCCCCATACTACATTTCTGAAGCTAAGACAATTTTATGTTTTTTCCAAGTTGGCATTAGGAATACATCTTTTATTCCTTTAACATGTTGAGTACTTTGGCATTCTGTTTTGACTTTTTTTTTTTTTCAGTAATCTTGCTTCACTATGAACCTCCACCAATGTGTTCTCTTTTCATTGTCACCTATGTATTTAAACCATGTCTTCCTAATGTTATCCGTCTGCGTTCTGGTTTGTTTGATGATTTTCCTTGTGCATTCTCATCAGTATTTTGTAATGGATGAGTTTCATCAGTTGGAGATGAGTTGATACTGTTATTCTACTGGAAAGGGAGCCCTAGGAAAAGATCGCATGCTTGTTTTTGGAATCTCACTTATTACTTTGCTTAGGAAAATAACCATCATAACAGGTAAAATGTATACAATTCTGATTTTTTTTCACCTGACGAAAACAAAATGTGATATATAAAGATAATAATGCTTATAATATTAGCATTTTAGAGCTATTTGCTTTTGTAATTCCTGTAATGCGTATTGCACTGTTTTGCAGTTTTCTTTATTTCTGTTATCTAGTGTAACTTTATCTCTGTAGCATGTTTTTACTTCTGTATCTAACTTTTTTTTCAGTACAAAGTAAATCTTTATCAGGCTTTGTAATTAATTATGAACATGTGACTTTTAATTAAATATATCAATTATATCAATTTTGTGACATGATTTTCATAGTCCTCTACCATATAACAATCTGCTTCTTCACCAAGAATGTATTGATAGTGTTACATTCTGAATGTTTCATTGATTCCAAACATTATACCATATGCTTGTAATCAATAGTTAATTATATATAATTATAAAAATTAATAAATTAATATGAGAAATCTATTTTATATATACTTACTAATTCAACTTTTGATTATAAACTATTAATTTTAGTAAGTCATTTTTTTTTCTATCTGGCTTCTGCACATTTAAGAAAAAGATTGATAGTCTAAGGAATACTTAACTATATGATTTCACCATCTATTTCTTGCTATGTTCACTATTAATTCAGTTCACTAGCTTTGGTGGTTCTTTTAATCAGCCAGATGCAGAAATTCCAGAAAATTTCCCAGTACCTTTGCAAGTTTTAATAGAGAATAAATAAATAAATCCTATAAATAATTTCTCTTAAGATTATTATAATTATTACATGTCGACATATATTAGTAAAAATATATCAGTAATTATAAGGAAATAATAAAATTTCAATAATTTTTGCTCACATGGAAATCCAAAGGGAGATTGTGTTTAAACATTTACCAACACAGAATTCAAGTTCAGCTTTGAATATTTTGATTTAATTTATTTTCCTTAATTTCAAAACTATTTAAAACCAGCATTTATGTATCTGTTTCAAATTTTAGAAAGTGGAAATTTGTCAACTACAGATTACTTAAGAGTTTTCTATTCATAATTTATGCAAATGATACTAATTAATAGGGTTGATATCAGCCAATATTCAAGTTCCTTAAAAGATGATTCTTTATAGTCAAGTAAACACAATAAATCAGTTCATGGATGTTATAATAGTATTTTGGGATATGTTCATTTTAGAGAAGTATAATTGTCACTCACAAGAAAAACTGTCATGTTTCAAATGATGTAAGTTTTATATTTGAAAATCATCAAATGGATACATAAAGAAACATATATACATAGTAATAGTAAAAAAAAAACTTTCCTAGTTTTCAATTTCCTTCAAGTAAGAGGAATGATCCTCCACTGGTTTCTACATATGCAAAATATGTAAATTGATTACATATGTGAAGTGCAATAATTACATATAGTAGACTGTTACACTAGAATGATTTTTCTTTAATCCTAACTGTAATCCTATAGGAAGATCATTCAACAGATGCACAAAATAAGGTATATATTTCAAAAATTGAATATTATCACCAAATACATATATTATTATTATTATTCACGTGCTAAATATGTTCATTTGAATTTTTCATGTGACTCTCATTCATGAACAGTTAAAACTGATATCTGATACAGCTATTATAGATTAGATAATACATGTCCTCTGTTGTAGAGGGCCGCAATAACATTCGCCACCACTAGATGGCGCTGGCTTCCACTGCGCCCCACGTGGAAGGCCGAGCTAGACAAGATGGCGCCAGCCTTCGTCTGCGCCAGCCGACTGCCCTTCTCAGGAAGTTAACTGTGCGCATGTGCAAGAGTGCCTTCATGCCAGGTCTTTGCCCATTTCCGGGGCGTACCTGATGAGGTCATGAGTAAGCAACCAATCAGGTGGGAGTGCGCACACTGGCGGCGCAAGGGAGCTTGAGAGAGGAATAAAGTCACATAGTAAGAATTTCTATGTCCGTGTGCTTCTTGAAGTCGCGTGGGACAAGGACTTATGTGTCATGGTTGGTTTCAAACTTGTACTGTTACTGAGAGTGGAGCATGATAAAGCTAACCCACTGGTGAATGTGGTACTGGTTGGACCCTATAGGAAGATGTAGGGGTAAATAGAAGTGTACTTTTTGTGTGTTAATTTTGTCCCTATCCACATTTTCCCCGTGTCCATTCATTCAGCAGTATGAATTTAAAAGTCTCCTGTATCTTACGCTCCTAAAGTCATGGGGTTTTTCCCTCCCTCAGGCCCAGAGCAATAGGACCAAGTGACTCTGAACTGAAAGCTCTGACATCCTAAGCCTCAGCAACACTCTTTCTTAAGTTGTTTGTTAGAGCTGGTCTTCACAGTGGTAGAAAGCCGTTTGATAAAACAGCTTTAACATCAATAACTGGTCTCTTCTGCCTAGTAATTATTCTGTCCATTTTTCAGGAACAAGTACCTTGTAGCCACCATCAAATTATTATTAATAATAGTAGGTATCTAATATTTATATAAGCCTTATCTCCCATTTTCTTATGATATAAGTAGTTTTATTCATTTTTCTTCTACCATAAAAAAACTTAATATCCCTAAAACTCGAGATATGTTTTCAGTACTATTGATGGAATCATCGATTACACACAGGAGAGACAAATGCTGTAACACAAAGGGCTATCAGCTATCTCACATTTCATTTTATAAACTAAGACAAGATCTCATTACATTTCCCAGGCTTTTCCTGAACTCACTCCAACTTCAGGCTGCTTGATTTTGTGATCTTTAAGTCAAAGAGTTTTGAATTCTGCACAGCCAGGCCCAACATTAGATTATTATTTTTTAAACTTTATTAATATTCATATGCCTGCATAGTTGACTCATTAATTGGTAACTCCCCTATTTCCAGACTGTAATTCATGGCTTGTCTATTTCCATAGACAATAGTTCACTTAGAGTAGGGACACTGAGTATGAAGTTTCACTGTGCCTTGATGTCAATTCATGTGTCCACTGGAAATTGTGAACAATTTAATGTTGTTGTTCTATGCTATGCTGTAGAAGCATTAGTTTTTGTATGGATTTACATTTATTGCAGAAAGATAATGAATAATTTATAAATTTTATGCTATAACCAAATATGTAAAACAATAGCTAATATTTACTAAACATTTATTTTTTCCTGATTTCAATTAGAACTTTTGTCCTTTTTTTGTTTTTCAATGATCTCATGTGATGAAAAATGGCAATATTCCTAACTGATGAATGAAACATCTGAGATTTAAGGTTAAATATAACAACCAATATCAGACAACTAATATTTGCATATTGAGTACTGCATAAATTTTTTATATTCAGAGTTTTTGCTGGAGGATGTTTTTTATGGCTAGAAGTAGTCAAGGGGTATGTAGCTATATTTCAAAAAGAAAGATTAGCAGTGCGGTATATTTACCATCTTTGAGGACTTGGTTTTACTTTATGAACTAGTTATATGAAGTGCTTATTCCATATACTGACTATTTAAAGAGAGTCATTTAATAATATTTCCATGAAAAAATAATTTATTCAATTAATTTTCAACTACACGTTGAATAAAATGATGTTTTTTCTAAGTGAAATTAAGTGTGTTTTTAATAGTGAGATACTCAAATGAATACCAAAGGAAGTTATTAATGGTGACTTGTCCGGAGCATATCTTGGAAATGCTGAATGTCATCACAACCATTTGATCCCTTTAGATTGGGTTACCACAGAAACAGAAAACCAAATTTCTAAAGACTTTATTAAAAGAACAATGTGTGCTGTCTAAATTGTTGTACATGCCTACAGTACATGCCTACGTTTTAGGTTGATTGAACAGCTAATTTCAACAAGGAATATTTGCCACAAAGTAAACTTCCTTTATGAAAGCACCCTTGAGTCCTTTCAAAGTCCTCATGAATAGCCTAAATAAGAGAAGGCCATGAAAAATGTTTCACTATGTATTTATCTTTTTCTTGATTTCAATTTAAAATTATTCATTCATTAACTAACTTATTTTTTATTTATGTTACATTGAGGTCACAGCTTTACCTCCCTCCTCGCCTTTCAGTGCCCATCCTTCATCTAATTAACACTTATGCCCCCTCCCATTCTCTATGGAGAAAGGAGCAACCTCCCATGGATATTAACACAACTTGACATATTAAGTTGTAGTAAGACTGGGCATAACATCCTATATTGATGTTAGACAAAGTGACGAGATCCATAGGCAGGCAAATTCAGCCCTTGCTTCTGCTGTTAGAGGTTCCATATAAGGACAGATATGTATATCTGTTACATATGTGTAGGGGACCTAAGTCTGCCCTGCACATGCTCTCTTGTTATTGGTTCAGTCACTGGGGCACCCTATGGGCCTGGTTGGTTGATTCTGTAGATTTTCTTATGGTAGGTAAAAACATTTTTAAAAGTGGCAAAAACTATACTCAACAGTAAAAGAACTTCTGGGAGAATCACCATCCCTGACCTCTAGCAATAGCACAGAGCAATAGTGAAAAAAACTATATGGTATTAGTACAGAGCTAGGCAGGTATATCAGTGGAGTAGAATAGAAGACCCAGAAATGAACTCACATACCTATGGTCACTTTGATCTTTGATAAGGACCCAAACCATCCAATGGAAAAAGGATAGCATTTTCAACAAATGGTGCTATTCAATTGGAGGTCAGATAGAAGAAGAATAAAATTGATCCATTTTTATCAATTCTATACAGCTTTAATTCAAGTCGATTATGAACTCCAAAAAAAGGAAACACACTAATAGAAGAAAAATTGGGGAAGAGTCTGGATCACATGGGCACTGGGGGAAATTTCCTGAATAAAACAACAATGTCTTATACTGTAAGATCAAGAATCGAGAAATGGGATCTCATAGAATGCAAAGCTTCTGTAAGGCAAAGGCACTATCATTAGGCCAGAACAGCAACCAACAGATGGGAAAACATCTTTACCAATCCTACATCTGATAGAAGGCTAATATCCAAAATATACAGAGAACTCAAGAAGTTAGAATCCTGAGAGCAAAATAAGCCTATTAAAATGAGGTACAGAGCTCAACAAAGAATTCTCAACTAAGGAATATCTAATGCCTCATAAGTATCTAAAGAAATGTAAACATCTTTAGTCATCAGGTAAATGATAATCAAAATACCCTGAGATTCCACCTCACACCAGTCAGAATGGCTAAGATCAAAAACTCAGGTGACAACAGATGACACAGGTGACAATGATATGGAGAAAGAGGAACACTCCTCCACTGTTGATGGGATAGCAAACTGTTACAACCACTCTGGAAATCAGTCTGGAGGTTTCTCAGAAAAATGGACATAGTACAACCTGAGGATGGAGCTATACCCCTCCTGGGCATATACCCAAAAGATGCTCCAACCTATAACACAGACACATGCTCCACTATGTTCATAGAATTCTTATTTATAATATCCAGAAGCTGGAAAGAATCCAGATGCCCTTCAACAGAGGAATGGATACAGAAAATGTGAGTTACTACTCAGCGATCAA
The DNA here is from genome assembly GCF_011064425.1 of Rattus rattus. Classification (NCBI taxonomy): domain Eukaryota; kingdom Metazoa; phylum Chordata; class Mammalia; order Rodentia; family Muridae; genus Rattus; species Rattus rattus. Next base: position 36,499,785 of record NC_046164.1, on the reverse strand, counting down.
AAGCAATGGTTTTGTGAAATTCATAGGCAAATGGATTGAACTAGAAAATATCATCTTGAGTGAGGTAACCCAATCACAGAAAAACACACATTGTACGCACTCAATGATAAGTGGATATTAGTCCAAAAGCTTGAATTACCCAAGATACAATCCACAGACCACATGAAGATCAAGAAGGATGATCAAAATGGGGATGTGTCACACCTTAAAAGGGAGAACAAAAATATTCTAGGAGGGGATATGGAGGCAAAGTTTGGAGCAGAGGCTGAAGGAACGGTCATTCAGAGCCTGCCCTACATGTGGTCCATATATGTATAGCCACCAAAACTAGATAAAATTGATGAAGCTAAGTGCATGCTGACAGGAACTGGATATAGATGTCTCTTGAAAGAAAAATCCAGAGCATGTCAAATACAGAGGCGAATGCTAGCAGCAAACCACTAAACTGAGAACGGGGTCCCATGTTGGAGGAATTAAAGAAAAGATTGAAAGAGCTGAAGGGGCTTGGAACCCTATAAGAACAACAATGCCAACCAACCAGAGCTCCCAGGGACTAAACCACTATTCATGGACTGACCCACATCGCAACTGCATATGTAGCAGAGAATGTCTTATTGGGCAACTAATGGAAGGAAACCCCTTGGTCCTGCTAAGGTTGTACCCCCAGTATAGGGAATGTTTGGGGGGTGGATGGGGAGGAGAATACCCATATAGAAGAGGAAGGGGATGGGACAGGGGAATTATGTCTGGGAAATGGAATAACATTTCATATGTAAACAAAAATATCCAATAAAAAAAAGTGGCTATTTTTATCTCACAAATGAATTATGTTGCTAAGAGGCATAAAAAGCATTATACCTACATTTCCCACTTTTTGTCTGAGTAAAGGCTTTTTCTGTTATAATAATAAGTTATACGCCATGATCAAAAATATAAAAATTAGGAAATATTAAATTATGAACTATATTCATAAAGTTCAATCCATATGTATTTGTTAACTTAAGAGAAAGTGTTCTACTCTCCTATCTTGCTGAGTTTAGAGTTCTTTCCCAGAATAATTTCTCTCTGAACTTACATTACCATCCTAAAATTATCGTTTTAAACCTAAAACATTTTCCTAAATCCTAAACAACTTAAAATTAATACTGAAGGTATAAATATTTAGGTTAAACCCACTAGACACTTGAGAAAGAATAAATGTTGCCTGAGTGTGAAGGAAGGGCAGGCTTGCAGCTTCCAGAATTACAGAAATGAAAGAAAAGTGGCTGCCTGGAGAGTCCCCCCAAACTGTCTCCATGACGCCGGTGCATCCATTTTCAGCCTTTCGGACCAGTATGTCTGACAGACTTTCTATAAACAGAAATTATGAGGGACTGCTCACCTTCTCTTTGCACAGCTTAGCACTTGACTTCTCTGCATCGATGTTTGTGTATTTTGGATAGCATATTGTTGGCAGTTTTAGCAAGGCTGATTTTTTTTCCAATGGTAGCTTGACATATATGAAGCAAACTCCATATGGAGATTCTTTGATGCTCATCACCTTCTTTGAAGTAGAATGGGGGTACTTACCTATCAGGAATAGATGTGTCTCATCATCAAAAAAGTCTTTAGCTAATAAAAACATCTTTAAATGTAATATTCCATGAATTTCTGATGTTTTTGAAGACTATCTATCATCTATCATATATATATATATCTATGTATATATACATATATAAATTGTTGAACACTGCTCTTAACTATTTAATAACTATTCAAACTAAGAAGGGCATTTTGATACATTAGTCTAGTGTCTATAGCAGCAATGAGTTTGATTAACTATTAATTTGTATTTCTTACCCATCCATAACAGTTAGAAATTGTATCACTTTTTTTAATTGGATATTTTTAAACTTACATTTCAACCATTATCCTCTTTCCAGTATCCCATCCACATACCCCATATTGCATCCCTCCTCCCCCTTCTTCTATGATGGTGCTCCTCCACACATCCACCCCTGCCTTCTCCCCTCCTGCTCTTTCATTCCCCTACACTGCGGTAGTCGGGGGGGCAAGCCTTGGCAGAACTAAGGGCTTCTCCTCCCACTGTATGATCAACAAGGCCATCCTATACTAGATATGCAGCAGGAGCCATAGGTCTGGTGGATTAGTCCCTGAGAGCTCTGGTTGGTTAGTATTGTTGTTCTTATGGGGGTACAAATCCCTTCACCTCCTTCAATCCTTTCTCTAACTCATCCAATGGGAACCTCGTTCTCAGTTCAATGGTTGTTGCCAGTATCTGCCTCTCTATTTGTCAATCTCTGGCAGAGCCTCTGAGGAGATAGCTATGTCAGGCTCCTATCAGCATGCACTTCTTGGCATCAGCATTTTTCTCAGGGTATGGTGGCTGTATGTATATGAGCTGGATCCCCAGGTAGGTCAGTCTCTGGATCGCTTTTCCTTCAATCTCTCCTCCAGATTTTGTTTCAGTATTTCCTCCTATGAATATTTCCCCCTTCTACGAAGGACTGAAGCAGCCTCAATTTGGACGTCCTTCTCGAGCTTCATTTGATCTGTGGTTGTATCATGTGTATCTTAGCTATTGGGCTAATATCTACTTATTACTGAGTGCGTAACATGTATGTTTTCTTTTGATTGTGTTACCTAACTCATGATAATATTTTCTAGTTCCATCCAATTGCCTACAAATTTCACGAAGTCATTGTTTTTAATAGCTGATTAATACTACTTTGTGTAAATCTATCACATTTTCTGTATTCATTCCTCTGTTGAAAGGTATCTGGGTTCTTTGGAGCTTCTGGCTATTATAAATAAGGATCCACACAGTGGATTATGTGTCCTTGTTACATGTTGGAGCACCATTTGGGTATATGCCCAGGAGTGGTATAGCTGGGTCCTCAGACTGTACTATGTTCACTTTTCTGAGGAACCTCCAGACTGATTTCCAGAATGGTTGTACCAGTATGCAATCTCACCAACAATGGAGGAGTGTTCCTCTTTCTCCACATCCTCACCAGCATCTGTTGTCACCTGAGTTTTTGACCTGTTCTGACTGGTGTGAGGTGGAATCTCAGTGTTGTTTTGAGTTGCATTTCCCTGATGGCTCAGGATGTTGAACATTTCTTTAGTTGTTTTTGAGCCATTGGAGCCTCAGTTGAGAATTCTTTGATTAGCTCTGTACCCCATTTTTAACTGGTTTATTTCTTTCTCTAGATTCTTATTTCTTGAGTTATATGTATACATTGGATATTAGACCTCTACTGGATAAAAGACTGGTAAGGATCTTTTCACAATCTTTTGGTTGCCATCTTGTCCTAATGTCCTTTGCTTATAGAAGCTTTGCAGTTTTATGAGATCCCATTTGTCTATTCTTGATCCTAGAGCATAAACCATTAGTCTTCTTTTCAGGAAAATTTCCCCAGTGCCCATGTGTTCGAGATGCTTCCCTGCTTTTTCTTCTGTTAGTTTGAGTGTATCTGGTTTGATGTGGAGGTGCTTGATATACATGAACTTGAGCTTTGTACAGGGCAATAAGAATGGATTGATTTGCATTCTTCTACATGCTGACCTCCAGTTGAACCAGCACCATTTGTTGAAAATGCTATCTTCATCCCACTGGATGATTTTAGCTCCTTTGTCAAAAATCAAGTGACCATATGTATGTGGGCTCATTTCTGGGTCTTCAATTCGTTCCACTGATCTACCTGCCTGTTTCTGTACCAATACTATACAGTTTTTATCACTATTGGTCTGTAATACTGCTTGATATCAGGGATGCTGATTTCCCCAGAAATTCTTTACTGTTGATAATTGTGTTGGCAATCCTGGGGTTTTGATTTTTTGTTTGTTTGTTTGTTTGTTTATTTGTTTGTTTGTTTGTTTTGCCATATGAAGCCAAGAATTGCTCTTTCCATGTCTAGGAATAATTGACTTAGAATTTTGATGCATATTGCATTGAATATATAGATTCCTTTTCTTAAACTAGCCATTTTCTCTATGTTAATCTTACAGATTCATGAGCATCGGAGATCTTTCTGGTTTCTTTCTACAGGGACTTGATTTTCTTGTTGTATAACTCTTTCACTTGCTTGGTTAGAGTTACACCAAGATATTTTATATCATTTGTGGTTATTTTGAAGGGTGTAGTCACCCTGATTTCTTTCTAAGCCCATTTTTCATTTGCATAGTAGAAGTTTACTAATTTTTTAAGTTAATTTTATATCCAGCCACTTGGCTGAAGTTGTTTTTCAGCTGTAGGAGTTCTCTGGTAGAATTTTGGAGATGCTTATATATACTATCATATAATCTGTGAGGAGTGATAGCATAAATTCTTTCTTTTCACTTTGTATCTCCTTTATATTCTATGGTTGTCTTATTGCTCTTGCTAGAACTTCAAGTACTATATTCAATAGATAGGGAGAAATTTGAGCAGCCTTTACTTGTCCCTGATTTTAGTGAGGTTGTTTAAAGATTCTTTCCATTTTAATTTGTGTTTAATTGTGGGGTGGATGTGTGTGTGTGTGTGTGTGTGTGTGTATGTGTGTGTGTGTGTGTGTGTGTTTACATAACAAGGTCATGGACTTCAGTGGGAGAAAAATGAAGTAGTTCATTTCACTGATTAAAGGGAGGAAACATGAGAGACTAAATTGTATAATTATAACTTAAAAATATGAGTTTTAAGCTTCTATATTTTATGGCTACTTGTTTTGCATCATTAGTAATGGAAACAAATCATAGTACTTGGAAACTGGAAAATGTAATTTGAAAGAATAATACTATAGCATCATAGTTCTTGAAATTGAAGAGGTTGCTACTATTAAGCAAGCATGTTATATTTCTAATCATATGAAAATTGAAGGAACAAGGCATGTGATAATTGCCAATATATTCTATAGTTTGCCACCCAAAATGGCTATTTTTAAAGTCTCTCTGTAAATTACTCTTCTGCGTTTACTATTCTCCTTTACTCTTGAGTATAATGAAACATAAATTCTTTACACTTTTCAAAAGAACTTATAAAAATATCCTCCGATTATATACAAATGATCTGAACAATATTAACCACCAAGAAAATGAAAGTAAGTACAATAGAAATGATTCATTATAGCCTTAACATGGGGGGTATAAAAAGCTATTTTAAAAACACATATTGGAGGATATGTAGGTAAGGGAAAGTCATTGAACTATTAAGCAATATGAATTAAGACAATCATGCAAACTAATATTGAAGTTTCTTGATAAATATAGAAATAAATTACATATAAACACATGTCAGGACTCATAGTGAACTTATGAAATATATTAAATATACAGAATTATTTCTATCATATCTCATTCGTACAATGTTTAATCTATCTTTATGATGTTTGAGATCCATGAATAGACTGGATCTTCCTGTCCTGCTTAGTCTCTTTCTTTCTGTATGTCTCTCTCTTTCTCTTTCTCTTTCTCTTTCTTTCTATCTTTTTCAGTTCCTTCATTTGCTGTGTATGAAGCCATGTGCATTTGAAATCATGTTTTAGTTCTCAGAAAATTTTTTAGGAAAATTGCTTTATCCCTCACACCACTATATAGATTCTCCACTCTCTTCTTTCTGCATATGCTTTACTTCTACTATAAAATTAATCAAATTAAGTATTCACTCATTCCACATGTAACTAAGATAATTAACATCAAGATTGAAATTATTTTTAAAAAACAGTCTACTGAATTTGCATGTTGTAGGTGAAAACATTGACATTAAGTTAATAAAAATACATCAATAATACTAAGTTAATAGCTATAATTATAGTAAATATACAAGGGTATGCTTTAAGTTCTTTGAAAGCACCATTTATAGAGTATTCTATGGTAAGGATGCAAACAAAACAAAGCATACACCTGAGATTTATTAGATGGTGGATAGTCTGTGGTCCAGATAACTCAGCAATGAGTTGCTACCAACAGAAAGTCCAAGAATATGGTTGTTCAGTCTGTGACACAGACATTTCAGCTGGTCTTCAGTAGAATATAGAATTCCAAAGAAGCAGGCTCTAAATATCAGTGAAGTAACAGACTTGCCATCCACAATAACAGTAAGCTGACCAAGAGTAATAGCATTCTCATTTCATATCCTTAATATAGTCTGACAACCTCTGGATTAAAAGTGGATCTTCCCACCTCAAAAGATCTCCATTCCTTCAACAGGGGTCCCGTTCTCAGTTCAGTGGTGAAGGAATCAGAGAAAGAACTGGAAGAGCTTGAAGGAGCTCGTGACCCCATATGTACAGCAATGCCAACCAACCAGAGCTTCCAGGGACTAAGCCACTACCCAAAGACTATACATGGACTGACCCTGGACTCTGACCTCGTAGGTTGCAATGAATATCCTAGTAAGAGCACCAGTGGAAGGGGAAGCCCTGGGTCCTGCTAAGACTGAACCCCTAGTGAACTAGACTGTTGGGGAGAGGGCAGCAAGGGGGGGAGGTTGGAGGGGAACACCCATAAGGAAGGGAGGGGAGGGGATGTTTGCCGAAACCGGGAAAGGGAATAACATTCAAATGTATATAAGAAATACTCAAGTTAATAATAAAAAAAAAAAAGATCTCGATTAAAATCTGGTCTTTCTACTTCAATTAATTTAATTTAGAAAAAAAAAACACCCTTACAGATGTACCCAGCTGATTAGGTTTTATTTAATGCCAGATGTAGTCAAGTTGACAGCTGAAAAATAGCAATCACAAAAGGTTCTTGAAAATATTTTTGAGATCATTATTATTTTGATTATGCATAAGTTGTAGACGTTTTATTTTGAAAACATGAGTATTTCACAAAGGCTATAAAGGTGGTGAGAAACACAGAGGATCAATAGTTACTTCCAGAATCAAATCCTATATGGGCCCAGATCCAACTCTACTTGTCATTTCTAATTATACATCAAAGGAAAAAATTAAAATCTATTTTGATATATCTAGGAGAAGTGATCATTTTATCATAATGTTCAAATATTTGTACTAAAAAATTACTAATTATTTTAACGATTCCTATGATGCTTAAATATTCATTGTACTTAAGTTTTTTTTCAAGCATGAAAGTCTTACTTCTTTTATAATCAAATGATTCCTAAACTTAAAAGTTCAATGATTTAAAAATATAATCTCAAAAGAAACAGTCTAAATTGGTAAGGGTTAGGGACTTATAGGTCTGTGTAGGACAAGTTCAATTTAGAGGTTGTTTCTAGGTGTGCCTGGAGCTTCCGTATTACTTAAGACTGCTGAACACGTAATAACATGAATCAAAATGAGTTAGTATAGTCCTCTCACTATTGAGAGGTAAATGTGATATTTAAGCATTTTATAACCTTGGAAACAAAACAAAACAAAATAAAAAAAATCAATATTTTTTTGGTTGTTGCTTACAAATAAATAGTATCCCTACCAACACCAGCACAGAGAATACATTAGGATACATACCAACCAAAGGGCATATATTGGGATGGACCTAGGTTCCCTACATATGTGTAACAGACATGCAGCTTTGGCTTCATGTTAGTCCCCTAACATCTGTCTCTGCTGCCTGCCTTGGGAACCCCTTTCTCATAACTAAGCTCATTTTTTTTAGGTCGTAGGTGAAGGCATGTTGATATACATGAGAGCTCTCTCCTCTGAGGATAAAAAGAGAGGGTGGACTGGGAGAGAGAATGACTGGATGAAGAAGACGTAGGGGAAACTTTGATCAGGATGTAAAGTATTTAAGTAAATTAATTAAAAAAAAGTAGCAAAATTTCTTGGTTTAACAGTCATGAAAAGGTTGTTTGAATACCAATTCACTACATATCAGCTTTCTATTTTGTTTTCTTATTGCTCAAATATTTAACTCTAAGTTAACTTTTAAGTAAATCTTTGTTATTGAAAATAGATAGAGCATTGCAAAAAATTATTTCTTATAATATTCATTCTCATACTTGCCTGTTTTTAATAACATCTGGATAGAACGTTTTGCTGATAGTCTCTGAAAGTTCTGTTCCTCACGTGGAGGAAGTTGGCAGTGGAGAAGCTTTCTTTTCACACATCTTAGATGCCCACTTATGCCTCATTTCCTGAGCTATCAGCTTCAAGCTTTCACATTAAAGCATATGGCTTAGATCGCTCTGTTTCCCCGCACACTCCCATTAGATCTGCCCACATCTTGGCTGGCTAGAGTAGCTGCTGTTTTGGCCAATGAATCCTGTTTCCCTGACTGAGTAGAAATAACTGAAGTTATAATTGATATATTTCAGCCATTGCTAGAAAAGCTGCTGTGATTGATGAAAGTCCCCTTTCAGTGGCTCTAAAACACATTTTTGAAACCCCAGTAAATGGGGCATTTTTGTTAGTGTTCAATTGGCTGTTTGTATTTCAGGCAAGAAGTACACTCATCTTTGGAGGACTTTGGTCTTCTATTTGGTACAGACAATGAAACCATGAAAATACTTCTTCTGTTCCATCTTACTCATAAAGTACAGCAAGAAATAGTTTGCGATTTCTCTGCATATATGGAATCACAGAGCGAAATAATGATTCCCTGGAGACAGAAGGCGTGGAGGCCTGGTGTATTTCCTTTTAATGAAAGAACAAAGCTAGGATATTGTATTCATCTGATGAGCATATTCTATCTACTACAATAGGTTCCATTTTTATTCATTGTTTTCAACAAAATTATGTGATTTTATATATATTTGGTGAAGACAATTAAGCCCTGAGATCTTTAAAAAGTACCAAAATACTAACATACATACAACTATTTCATAGTACAAAGAAAATGTCATGTAAGAGCAGTAAACGAATTATACACCTCTCTCTCTCTCTCTCTCTCTCTCTCTCTCTCTCTCTCACACACACACACACACACACACACAGACACACACACACTCTCTCTCTCTCAGACACATACACACTCACACACACATACACACACTCACAAACACACACTCTCTCTCTCTTACACACACACACACACACTTCTGAACCTATAATTCATAGAGAAATGTTGAATAGCTGTTGCTTTATTATACTGATTAGAAGTAATTTATAATTGAAATTTCAATGAATTTGTAACTTCAACAAATGATTACATAACAATTTCTGAAATGGATAATTACACTTAAGGTTTCTACACTCTGAAGAACATAAACAAACATGAAACACAGATGAACAAACAATTTAAATGCAAACAAATATTAAGTCAAAGTAGCTCATGATTTTTAATATGTAGATAAGATTTAATAATTTTGCTTTATAATTTTCTTCATGATTTCAAGTACGTTTCCATGTTAAATTAAATCACAGAAGTTGTCAGAATCAGTGTTTTCCCTACATGATTCAAGATCCTGAATAATAATTCTGAGAGATTACAATGTGCTCATATACAATTTTACTTTGATTCAGATTAAAGAAATAAATACAACACCCCAGTAGATGACCTTAAACATACACAGACACACACACAGACACAGAGGCACAACAACAACAACAATAACAACAACATTTTACCATATGGATATTGAAATATTAAATAAATGAAATTGGAATAGTTGACAAAATATACAGGGAGCTTGTGGAGCTTAATTATCAATATATGCAAGACACATTGTGTCTATGTATGAAATTTTAAAATAATGAGGAGGAGGCAGAGGAGGTAACTGCCAAAAAAGTTGCCAAACTCACCTGTTACCATGAAAACACAGGATGATAGATAATTTCCTGGGATTAAAGAACTCTAGGCCCAAACACTTCTGAAAACATTGTTAGTAGTATAGAATTGTAATTAAATTTTATCAAAATTTAAAAGGAACATCAATGTCATAGGTCTTATTACCATATCTATACAGAATTGTTTTTATTCAAACAAAGTGCTATTTATCTCAGCTTGAATCCATACTTTACCTGGAAGACTAACTCAAAAATGTAGTTGTAAGATTATGGATATCTTTGTCTCCAGCACCCTTTATAGTGTGTTCAAGTACTTGGAATGATAAAAAGCAAAAGGAACTAAACAATGTGCACAAGTCCATACAAATATTAAAATCATGGTGATGCATGGGATTTGAAGTACAACAGAAAACCAGTTATAGTTCTCAATTAAAATTTGACTAAGATGTTTAAAAGGTCACTATATGGTCACTAAAGACCAAATGCTTGACATGCAAACAAGGATTCCTGACTTCAATAATCAGAAACCATGATGGAAGGAGAGAGGCTATTGTCCAAAGAAGACCTTTACCTTGGACAGGGAGGGAAACACTCGTTCACAAATAGACATATCCACATCACAAATACACATAAACACACACACACACACACACACACACACACACACACACACACATACACACACACACACATACACACACAGACACACAGACACACACACACACACACAAATGCATACTGTACAGCCATACAAAATTTTTTTTAAAAAATTAAAATATCATTTGAGGCAACTGAAATAATAAAATTTAATCCTTTCTCCTTTTTTATTAGATATATTTCTTTACTTACATTTCAATTGTCATTACCTTTCCCAGTTTCCTGTCCATAAGACTCCCCGTCCACTCTCCTTCCCCCATACAGGTATTCCCCACATCCATCCCCCTTACTGATGCCCCCCATATTCCCCTACATTGGGGTTCAACCTTGGCAGGACCAAGGGCTTACCCTTCCACTGGTGCCCAAGCAAGGCTATTCTCTGCTACATAGGCAGTTGGAGCCCTGGGTCAGTCCATGTATAGTCTTTCCGTAGTGGTTTAGTCCCTGGAAGCTCTGGTTGGTTGGCATTGTTCTTCTTATGGAGTTGCAAGCTCCTTCAGCTCTTTCAATCCTTCCTCTATTTCCCCCGAAGGGAGTCCTGTTCTCAGTTCAGTGATTTGCTGCTAGTATTGACCTCTGTATTGAACATGCTCTGGATGTGTCTCTCAGCAGAGATCTATATCTAGTCCCTTTCAGCATGCGTTCTTCAGCATCATCACTCTTATCTAATATTGGTGGCTGTACATATATGGGCCACATGTGGGGCACACTCTGAATGGCCGTTCCTTCAGTCGCTGCTCTAAACTTTGCTTCCATATCCCCTCCTATGGGTATTTTTTCCCCTTTAAGGAGTAGGAACATCCACATTCTGTTCATCCTTCTTCTTGAGTTTCATGTGGTCTGTGGATTGCATCTTGGGTAGTTCCAGCTTTTGGGCTAATAACCACTTATTAATGAGTGCATTCCAAGTCTGTTTTTCTGTGATTGAGTAACCTCACTCAAGATAATACTTTCTAGTTCATTCCATTTGCTAACGAATTTCATGAAGTCATTGTTTTTGATAGCGGAATAGTACTCCATTGTATAGAGGTACCACATTTTTTGAATCCCTTACTCTGCTGAAGGACATCTTTCCAGCTTCAGGCTATTATAAATAACGCTGCTATGAACATGGTGGAGCATGTGTCTTTTTTGAATAAAATAAATTGACAAGTATTTTCCATACAATTGTAGTATTTTTTAACTTTTCTCTTTCTTTTCTTTTGTTTTCTTTCTTTCCTTCTTCCTTCCTTCCCTTCTTTCTTTCATTGATTCCTCCAATGCCCACATCTGTACATGTACATGCATACACAAGTGTATTTCATTTAATGAGTAATAATTGGGAACATGACCATACCAGTTAAGAACATTTGATAAATTCACTAAAAGTGCAAGGCTTTGAATTTAAATTTTGTTTTATGAACAAGATAGACAAAAAAAAATAGAACACCAGAGAAAGGTCATTTGTTTCCTGCATATTTTCAAGTTTTGTTGAATATAGGCTTTTGTAGTAGGATCTGATGATTTTCTGAATTTCCTCTGATTCCGTAGTTATGTCTCCCTTTTCATTTCTGATTTTGTTAATTTGGACACACTCTCTGTGTCCTCTCATTAGTCTGGCCAAGGGTTTATCTATCTTGTTGATTTTCTCAAAGAACCAACTTTTGGTTCTGTTGACTCTTTCTATGGTCCTTTTTGTTTCTACTTGGTTGATTTCAACTCTGAGTTTGATTATTTCCTGCCTTCTACTCCTCCTGATTGTATTTGCTTCTTTTTGTTCTAGAGCTTTTAGGTGTGCTGTCAAGTTGCTGATATATGCTCTCTTCTGTTTCTTTCAGCAGGCGCTCAGAGCTATGAGTTTTCCTCTTAGCACAGCTTTCATTGTGTCCCATAAGTTTGGGTATGTTGTACCTTCATTTTCACTGAATTCTAAGAAGTCTTTAATTTCTTTCTTTATTTCTTCCTTGACAAGGTTATCATTGAGTTGAGCATTGTTCAACTTCCATGTATATATGGGCTTTCTTCCGTTATTGTTATTGAAGACCAGCTTTTAGCCTGTGGTGGTCTGATAGGACACATGGGATTATTTCTATCTTTCTGTATCTGTTAAGGCCTGTTTTATGACCAATTACATGGTCAATTTTGGAGAAAGTACCATGAGGTGGTGAGAAGAAGGTATATCCTTTTGTTTTAGGATAGAATGTTCTATAAATATCTGTTAAGTCCATTCAGTTCACGACATTGATTTATAGGATGCTGATAGAATTTAGTGAGAAAAATATGACCTTCAATAAATGTCGTGAACTTAGCTGTTATTAAAAACTTTATACAGTACAAATTAGTTAGGAAAATAAAAAAGGAAGCAAAAGAACTATATGTTGTATTTAAAAAAACAAGCAAACAAGGCTTTAGTGTGAAATCATAGAAAATATTCTATATGTTGTTGACACAGCCAGAGCTGATAAACCTGGAATCCAGAAGAGTGCTAGTAACAGTTTTCAGACAAAAGAATTCCAGTTAGATAAGCTTCTTTACGATTTAGTTGAAGGGCTATTAGTGTGCATCTGTAAGCATCTTAAGTATATAAAGCATGACAAGTACAATTTTTATGCATTTGCCATGACAATAAAATGCAAGCTAACACCTCATTTTCTCCTTATCACAAATTTCAGAATAACTATGTTTCTGAAAATACTGGATTATACTCGAGTGAACATAAATATGGCTAAAAAACACAAAGAAGCAATGTGAACAGAAAGTGAAATCAAGTGTACTACAATTCATCTTCATGAGAGAACAAAGTATATCTGAGAGAAACAGGAAGAGAGAAGAGAGACAGACAGAGACAGAGACACACAGAGACAGATAGAAAGAGAGAATCAAGAGTGAGATAGACACACACAGAGAAAAACACAGAGAGAGAGAGAGAGAGAGAGAGAGAGAGAGAGAGAGAGAGAGAGAGAGAGAGAAGAGTGAGAGAGGGACAGGCACACAGAGACAAATTTGGCCAAATTTCATACAGAATGGAGTAACATCATAATAGCAATAAAACATTTCCTCATGACAATTCTAATACTAATATTTGTGAATATTCAACGAGGGCTTATTTAGTAATATATGATTATTTTTTAAAAATTTCATCAAGAGAGATAGGAGGAAGCCATGACTATAAAAAGAAATCCAAGGAAGGAAAAACATGTGTGCATAGAAATATCAGAGATGATTCAGTATTGCAGTCTAACACCGTCAGTATAAAACAAGTTCTGTATTTGGTCCTTCCCTACATTTTGCTACGCAGCACATTAGGAAACTTGCGAGCTTTAAAAGCAGATGCTACTGTCAATTCTGAATTTCCTGCTGTTCTTTTTCCTTTGCATCTATGAAAGTTCACACTATTTTCTTCAGAAATCTTGGAAATGTACCATATGGTCCCGGTGATTTATTGGACTTGAATTTCTCTCGTCATTCTATAACTCCCCATTGTAGATGTCAATCTTTGTCAAGGGCACCATCTGATGTTCTATGAAAACTGCCTTAGGAATAGAAAATTTCTTGAAGTTCTCTCAAATAGTCTACTGTGAAAACTACTTTTCCTTTTGTCTGTCTTTTAGTTTCTTAAAAACCCTCCCAAGGAAAAAGATGCATTACTTCATTACAGTGTGTGTGTGTGTGTGTGTGTGTGTGTGTGTGTGTGTGTGTGTTTATTTATTAAAATATTTATTTTCTTGTTTTTCCAAAATGAATTTCAGAAATACATAGAAAGGACATGAGTTCATTTACAATTAGGTCTGGAAGGGAGCTGTTAATGATATAGGTATAGAGTAACTGTAAATTTAATCTCCATACTGGTGAATTGTTTCTCCCATTCTAGCATCAATATAGGTTACATTATTTTGCTCCATTTTCATATAAAATGACAAAGTACTAATCCAGTTCAGTGAGTTTCAATAAAAAAAAATTTGGTAACTCCTTAATTTTACCAACTCAGTATTAATAGATATGTTTTCAGGAAATAAGAAAAAATTCCCTTCAGCTTCCAGAACTCACATTTTTAATATTCTATAAATGGATCTATCATTGTTCAATTTGCCAATAAAATGTATTATCTTTGGCATTGCATTTTACCTAATCTCAGGAACTCCAGATGCATGGAATGAACACACATACCTCTTGGTGGGAAGAAATATTGTCTATGAAATTTATAATTCCAGTCTCGCTCTATTCATTTTTTTAAATTTTTTCTTTTATTGGGTATTTTTATTTACATTTCAAATGTTACTCCCTTTCCCAGTTTCCCAGACATAAGCCCTCTATCTTATCCACATTCCATTCTTCCATAAGGATGTTCCTCTCCCCATCCAACCCCGCTTCCCACCTTCCAACATTCCCTTATACTGGGGGTTCAACCTTGTCATACAGATCTTTCACTTCCTTGGTTAAGGTCACACTGAGGTATTTGATTTTACTTGTGACTACTGCGAATTAGAGAAAGAATTAGATTCCCTAACTTCTTTTTTTTTCCTCCACCTTTATTATATTGGGTATTTCTTATTTACATTTCAATTGTTATTACATTTCCTGGTTTCCAGGCAAACATCCCCCTAACCCCTTCTCCTCCCCTTCTTTATGGGGGTTCCCCTCCCCATTCTTTTCCCATTACCACCCTCCTCCCAACAATCCTGTTCACTGGGGGTTCAGTCATGGCAGGACCAAAGGCTTCCTCTTCCACTGGTGCCCTTACTAGGCTATTCATTGCTACCTATGAGGTTGGAGCCCAGGATCAGTCCATGTATAGTCTTTGGGTAGTGGCTTAGTCCCCGGAAGCTCTGGTTGGTTGGCATTGTTGTTCATATGGGGTCTCAAGCCCCTTCAAGCTCTTTCAGTCCTTTCTCTGATTCCTTCAACGGGGGTCCCATTCTAATTTCTGTGGTTTGCTGCTGGCATTCATTTTTGTATTTGCCATATTCTGGCTGTGTCTCTCAGGAGAGATCTACATCTGATTCCTGTCAGCCTGCACTTCTTTGCTTCATCCATCTTATCTAGTTTGGTGACTGTATATGTATGGGCCACATGTGGGGCAGGCTCTGAATGGATGTTCCTTCTGCCTCTGTTCTAAACTTTGCCTCCCTATTCCCTCCCAAGGGTATTCTTGTTCCCCTTTTAAAGAAGGAGTAAAGCATTCACATTTTGATCATCCGTCTTGATATCCTTGATGCACGTGTTCTGTGCATCTAGGATAATTCAAACATTTGGGCTAATAACCACTTATCAATGAGTGCATACACTGTGTGTTTTTCTGTGATTAGGTTACCTCACTCAGGATGATATTTTCCAGTTCCATCCATTTGCCTATGAATTTCATAAAGTCATTGTTTTTGATAGCAGAATAGTATTCCATTGTGTAGATGTACCACATTTTTCTGTATCCATGTCTTTGTTAAAGGGCATCTGGGTTCTTTCCAGCTTCTGGATATTATAAATAAGGCTGCTATGAACATGGTGGAGCATGTGTCTTTGTTATATGTTGGAGCATCTTTTGAGTATAAAAATTGGACATTGCACTACCTGAGGAACCAGCTATACCTCTCTTGGGCATATACCCAAACTTCTTTACCAGCCTGTTTATCCTTTGAGTAGAGGAAGGCTGCTAGTTTATTTGAGTTAATTTTATACCCAGCCACTTTGATGAAGTTGTTTATCAGGCTTAGTAGTTCTCTGGTAGAACTTTTGTGGTCACTTAATTATATTATCATATCATCTGCAAATAGTGATATTTTGACTTCTTCTTTTCCAATTTGTATCCATTTGACCTCCTTTTATTGTCTGATTGCTCTGGCTAGAATTTCAAGTACTACATTGAATAAGTAGGGAGAGACTGGGCAGCCTCATCTAGTCCCTGATTTTAGTGGGATTGCTTAGAGTTTCTTTCCACTTAGTTTAATGGTAGATTCTGGTTTGCTGTATATTGCTTTTGCTATGTTTAGGTATGGGCCTTGAATTCCTGATCTTTCCAGAACTTTTATTATGAAGGGATATTTAATTTTGTCAAATGCTCTCTCAGCATCTAATGAAATGATCATGTAGTTTTTCTCTGAATTTGTTTATATAGTGGATTACATTGATGGATTTCAAAATATTGAACAATCCCTGCGCTCCTGTGATGAAGTTTTCTTGATTATTGTGTATGATCATTTTGATGTGTTCTTGGATTTTGTTTGAAAGAATTTTATTGAGTATTTTTGTCTCAATATTCATAAGGGAAATTGGTCTGAAGTTCTCTTTCCTTGTTGGGTCTTTGTGTAGTTTAGTTATAAGCATAATTGTGCCTTCAAAGAAGGAATTGAGTAGTATTCCATGTGTTTCTATTTTGTGGAATGGTTTGGACAGTATTGGTATGAGGTCTTCTATGAAGGTGTGATAAAATTCTGCACTAAATCCATCTGGTCTTGGGCTCTTTTTGGATGGTAGACTTTTAATAACTGCTTCAATTTCTTTAAGGAGTTATGTGGTTGTTTAGATGTTTTCCTGATCCTGATTTAACCTAGTTACCTGGTATTTGCCTAGAAAGTGTTCCATTTCCTCCAGATTTCCCAGTATTTTTTAATATAGGCCTTTGTAGTAGGATCCTATGATATTTTTAATTTTCTCAGATGTGGTTCTTAGTGTGTCCCTTATCATTTATGATTTTGTTAATTTGGATAGTCTCTCTGTGACCTCTGGTTAGTCTGGCTAAAGGTTTATCAATCTTGTTGATTTTCTCAAAGAACCAGCTCCTGGTTTTGTTGATTCTTTACATAGTCCTTTTTGTTTCTACTTGGTTCATTTGAGCCCTGAGTTCGATTATTTCCTGCCTTCTCTTCCTCTGGGGTGTCTTTGCTTCTTTTTGTTCTAGAGCTTTTAGGTGTGCTGTGAAGCTGCTAATGAATGCTCTATTCTGTTTCCTTTTGGAGGCACTCAGAACTATGGGTTTTTCTCTTAGCACTGCTTTCATTGTGTCCCAGAAATTTGGGTATGTTGTACCTTCATTTTCATTAAATTCTAAAAAAGTCATTCATTTATTTCCTTACTTCTTCTTTGACCAAGTCATCATTGAGTAGAACATTCTCCAACTTCCATGTATATGTGGGCTTTCTGTCGTTTTTGTTGTTATTGAAGACCAGCTTAGTCCCTGGTGATCTGACATGATACATGAGATTATTTTTATCTTCCTGTATATGTTGTGGCCTGTTTTGTAGCAGATTATATGTTCAATTTTGGAGAAGGTGCCATGAGCCACAGAGAAGAAGGTATATCCTTTTGTTTTAGGGTGAATTGTTCTATAAATGTCTGTTAAGTCCATTTGGTCCATAACTTTCCCAGTTTCCCTGTCTCTGTTTAATTTCTGCTTCCATGATCTGTCTATTGATGAGAGTGGGGTGGTAAAATCTCCTACTATTATTGTGTGAGGTACATTGTATGATTTGAGTCAGTAAGGTTACTTTTATGAATGTAGGTGCCCTTGCATTTGGAGCATAGATATTTAGGCCTGAAGGTTCATCTTAAATTTTTCTTTTGAGGAATATGAAGTGTCCTTCCTTAAACTTTTTTATAACTTTTGGTTGAAAGTTAATTTATTGGATATTAGAAATGGCTACTCCAGCTTGTTTCTTCTTACCATTTGCTTGGAAAGTTGTTTTCTAGCCATTTACGCTGAGGTAGTTTCTGTCTTTGTCTCTGATATATGTTTCCTGTATGCAGTAAAATGCTGGGACCTCTTTATGTATCCAGCCTATTAGTCTATGTTCTTTTATTGTGGAATTGAGTCCATTGCTATTAAGATATATAAAGGAATAGTGATTGTTGCTTCCTGTTATTTTTGTATTTATAGCTGGAATTATGTTTGTGTGTCTCTCTTTTTTTGGTTTTGTTGCAAGGAGATTACTTTCTTGGTTTTTATACGGTGTAGTTTACCTCCATGTGTTGGAGTTTTCCATCTATTATCCTTTTTAGGGTTGGATTTTTAGAAAGATATTGTGTAAATTTGGTTTTGTCACAGAATATCTTAGTTTCTCCATCTATGTTAATTGAGAGTGTTGCTGGATATACTAGCCTGGGCTGGCATTTGTGTTCTCTTAGGATTTGTATGTGGTCTGCCCAGGATCTTCTGGCTTTCATGGTCTCTGGTGAGAAATCTGGTGTAATTCTTATAGCTCTGTCTTTATATGTCACTTGACCATTTCACCTTACTACTTTTAACTTTCTCTGCTTCGTGCATTTGGTGTTTTAACTATTATGTGATGGGAGGAATTTCTCTTCTGGTCCAATCTATTTGGAGTTCTGTGGGTTTATTGTATGTTTATGGGCATCTCTTTCTTTAGGATAGGGAAGCTTTTTTCTTTAATTTTGTTGAATATATTTACTGACCATTTAAGTTGGGAGTCTTCACTCTCTTCTATACCTATTATCCTTAGGTTTGATCTTCTGATTGTGTTCTGCATTTCCTGGATGTTTTGGACTAGGAGCTTTTTTGCATTCTACATTATCTTTGATGGTTGTGTCTATGTTTTCTATAGTATCTTCTGCCCCTGAGATTCTTTCTTCTATCTCTTTTATTCTGGTAGCAATCTCTTCCGTAGGTTTTCTATCTCCAGAGTTGTCTCCCTTTGTGCTTTCTTTATTGTTTTTATTTCCATTTTTAAATTCTTGATGGTTTTCTTCAATTCCTTCACCTGTTTGGTTGGTTGTATTTTCCTGTAATTCTTTAAGGGATTTTTGTGTTTCCTCTTTAAGGGCTTCTATTTGTTTACTTGTGTTGTCCTGTATTTCTTTATGGGAGTTATTTGTGTTCTTCTTAAAGTCCTTCAGTGTGTTAGGATATCCAGTATTTGCTTTGGTTCGACAACTGGGCTCTAATGATGTCAAGTAGTCTTGGTTTCTGTTGTTTAGTTCCCTGTGCTTGCCTCTCGCAATCAGGTTGTCTTGTGTTAGTTTGTTTTGCTGTTTCTGACAGAGGCTTGACCCTCCTGTAGGTCTCTGCATCAGCAGTCCTGTACAACAGTTTTCCTATTTTCCCTCAGCTCTTTCTGGGAACAGAGTTCTCCGCTCTTGACTGCTCCTATATTCCTGTGTCCAGAGGCACTATGCTGCTTCCTTTTGGGCTAGGGATGTGGGCAATGGTGGGCAGAAGTTCCAGTCTGTTCTGCTGTCTCAGAATGTTCCGCACTTCTGCGTGTTCAGCTCTCTCCCCACAGGATTTGGAAGCAGGGAGATATGGGATGGGAATCAGTTCAATTCCGGGCACAGACAGAAACCGGTAGTGGTCTGTTCCAGAGGACTTCTGCCTTTGTCTTTCCTGAGTCCACCAGGCAGGTCACTTGGAGCAGAAAAGTTGGTCTTACCTCTGCTCTCAGGTGTGTAGGTGCTCTTGCTGACTGTCTTTTAGCTCTCGGTGCAGAGAGAAATCAGAAGTAGCCTGCCCCTGATTGCTCCTAGGTCCCTTTACCTAGGGGTTACAATTGGCATTAGGTGATTCCCTCTTGGGTCAGGAATGTGGGCAGAGGGTAGTCTCCTCTGATTTCTCAGGAGTATCTGCACTTCTGAATGTTCAGCTCTCTCTCCCATGGGATTTATTGCTAACATTTTTACATAAGTCTATTTTCATCTTGAAAATTTTCTCAGGTCTTTGTAAATGTGTACTTGGTACCTTAGTAAATCAGTAGCCACAGTATATATGTGTACTAAATTAAATAATAGAACTTATTGGAGATAATCCTTTTTATTCATAATTTTATAGATAAACATTAAGATTTCCATTTATATCAGCATAATGATTAAGCACCAGTAAAATTATGGAAATACTGTTTGCTAAGTAAATGGTAACTTCTGTATATCTTTTAAAGTTAAAATAAAAAGATACATACCTACTTTTTCTTTATTTTCACATGGAGATTTTACAAATATGGGCAGGTTTTGTGTTTTATGTTAATCACAATTTGATTTTTTTTCTCACAGCTTCTGTCTTCTCAGATTATGTCCCTTCACAATTAACTTTTTTGTAATTACTTAAAAATATATGGCTACATACCTCTTATGCTATATATCTCAATATAATGTTTTAAACAATAAGGCATTATGTTTGGTATAAAGCAAGGTTAGTTAGCCAATTTTAGGAAGAAATAGGAACAACTCAAAGTCGAATTACTTTTGTCGAAGCCAAAGAAAAGAAATCATACAATTATGCTAGTGTTATAAGTTAGTTTGCCACACTCTTTTTATTGTCAGCTTGAAACCAGCTGCATATGTAGCAGAGGATGGTCTTGTCAGGCAATAATGGGAGGAGAGTACCTTGGTCCTGTGAAGGCTCAATGCCCCAGTGTCAGGTACTGCCAGGGCAGGGAGGCAGGGGTTGGGGTGAGGGTGCATATATGGGTGAGGGAGCACTCTCATAGAAGTAGGGGAAAGGGAGATAGCTGTTTTCCTATAGTCATTGTAGTCTCATAGCATTATAATTATATATATGGTCTTTAGTGTTCCAAGACAACAATCTTTCTAGTTTTTTACAACTCAGGTTCCTAATCAGATAAATGAGAAAAAAAAAGTCACTCACAAGTATCATGGATCATAAATGTACTATCATCATGAAGGGTTTTGTCCTTTCTAGGAAGGACTGAGAATGGACTGAAGTTGAGTTATTTATTCTGTGATTGATTTTTGTTCCCTGCATGCTATCGTCCTTGCTTTCCCAGACTGACCTCTGCATGTGTGCTGATTTCTCTGCTCTATGGATGGTTTCCACTTCCTAAACACATGTCGAAAGCTTTACACATGAGTATGTTCAAGTCTTCTGGAGTTACTACCACTCTACGTACCCCTGTCCATATGCTACCTGTGGTGTCTCTTCTTTGTTTTCCTGGCTGTCCTCCCATTCTCCCTTTTCTTCTATATTACATTAATAAAATCCCTGAGATTGAGCAGTTTATAAATAAAGAAATTTTGTAGCTGATCATTGGATTGGGATTCAATAACTGGCACTGGTACTTGCTTGGAAGCAGTAAAGAGGGCCTTGGTATACATACATAGTGGGGTCACTATAGTTGGAACATAGCAAACCTCTTACACGAAATAATTAGATCTCATAAAAATAGATTAGTGTGTGTGTGTGTGTGTGTGTGTGTGTGTGTGTGTGTGTGTGTGTGTTGGGATTATTCTCAATGACCTAGCTTCGTTCCCCATCATTCAAGTATACATCACTGTCCACACAGCCAAACTGGCTAAACTTTATCACAAAATATTCTGGAATATTATGCTTAAGGTACATCCACATCACTGCCATTCTATCTGTACAATGAGAACTAATAACTTGGCATTCTTTAATGCATGCCTAGAAATAGCTAGAAGATTAGAACAAAACGTAAGAGTTAGCTTGAGGCCAAGCAGAAGAATTCAGTGAGAATCTGAGAGATGCCAGATTGAAAATGTCAGCCTGGAAAGACATTTGAGCCAGAGTAGCTGAGTTGAACCAATCAGCCAGTGTTCAGAAAGAACTGGAACAGTGAGCTTATTCAGCAGAAATCCTCTGACATGACAATTATGTCACATAAATAAAACTTATTTTTATAACTAGTACCTGATGGATAATGCCTCTACATATATTTTTAGTAAATGAAATGGATTTTTGCATATTATAACAGAAAACATATTAAAATTTTATCGTGCAATCCAACAGTTACAGAAAGATGTAAGTGTACCTTAAAGGAGATACTTAATAAACAGAAAAGGGAATAAGCACACCAAATAATCTGTTATTAATTTTTATTAATCACTTTATTCTTTTACATTTCCAATGATATCTTCTTTCTCAGTTACCCCTCCACAGAAACTCCAGGTCTATCTCCCTCTCCCCCTCCCCTTTGTATCTATGAGTGTTCTTCTCCACCCACTCACCCACTCCCACCTCACCACTCTAGCATCCCTCTCTGCTGGATCATTAAGCCTCCACAGGACCAAGGGCCTCCCATCCCATTGATGTCAAATAAGGCCATCCTCTGCTCCATATGTGTCTGGAGTTATGGATCCCTCCATGTATACTCTGGTTGGGGCTTTAATCTCTGTGAGCTCTGGGTGGTCCAGTTACCTGATATTGTACTTTCTATAGGGTTGCAAGCCCTTCAGCAATTTAAGTTCTTCCCCTAACTTTTCCATTGGAGTTCTGGGCTTAGACTGATGGTTGGCTGTGAGTACCTACATCTGTATTGGTCAGGTGCTGGTAGAACCTCTCAGGAAACAGCCATACCAGGCTACTGTCAGCAAGCACTGTTTGTCATCAGCAATATAGTGTCTGGATTTGGTGTCTGCAGTTGGGATGCATTCCCAGGTGGGACAGTTTCTGGATGGGATTTTCTTCAGTCTCTCTTTCACTCTTTTGTTTTATGTTTCTTTAGATGGGAGTAATTCTGGGTTAAAATTTTGGAGATGAGTGGGAGGACACATCCCTCAACCAGTGGCTATATCTCTGGATACGGTCACAATAGCTTCTCCCTCCCTTTCTTTGTGCATTTCAACTAATGTCGTCTCCATTGGGTCCTGGGTTCCTCTTGCTTTCCTGGCATCTGGGAGTTCTGATGGGTACCCCCAGTTCTCCATCTCCCATTGCTTCACACCTATCTTCAAATTCCTGACCCTCTGTACATCACCTCTGTCTCCTCCAATACTTCTCTCTTCTATGAGAGACATAATAAAGCAGCTTTCTTAGTATTGATCAGAATCCTGTTTTCTGGTCCAACCAAGTGAGTTAGCATAACTCTTATTCACCTACAACTGTCATATTTCTCAGACCTAACCCAGGTTACATATTTTGTGTACTATCCCAGTCTAATGAACACTGTCTGTTCTGTTCTTTAACTCCAAATTTGAGCCTGGTCTCAATCCTATGTCTGGGGAGTACTTCCTTCATCATTCCTGAATCTAAGCTTGGCTCTGGTTTTACCTTATTTTAGTGAGCATGGCATAGTGAGTTTTGTTGACCTTAGCCAGCCATTATGCTTCCAAATCTTCATATCTAGCCTACTTCATATACCCAGTGAAACAGCCCAGGCTGCTACACCCCAACTACACTGTTCCCAGCCTTTAAGCATGGCCCAGGTTGTACAGCCTACATTCTCAGATATATTGAATCATCTGGACCCTAGTCCAATCACACAATTCACAACCTTCAGGCTTAACCCAGGCCATGTATACTGTATGCTAATAACGTCTCATGGGTCCCTGGACCTAGCCAGCCTGTACCATATTATGTTCTTGTTTATTATTAAAATGGATCATCCCTGTTCCAGCATCTCCTCATATCACATCTGAAATAAATCACACATGAGCAACAACAACCAGTCAAATTTCCACTCAAAATGGGCACCTTAGTATCTCAAATGTGACAAAAACCAATGAAAAGTTCACAATGCTCAGATTTTATGGCTACAATATGCCCAGTGTAGAGGGAAATGACAGTGTATCTCAGACAAATCTGCAGGTCATAAAACAATGTCCTCTGATAAGAATTTGGCCAAGAGAAGCATCTTCAGACCAGAGTTTTCATTAGACCTGGATATATTTTAAACTTATTTGGGACACTTAGAAATTTTGTAACCATCTTTAACACTGTCATAGTTATTTTGTAACCAAACAAGAAAACTGTTGCCTAGAGGAATATCTCAGTTGGTAACATATTCCCCTCTGAAGCATCAGTTTTATCCCTAGAATACATTAAACAAACATAAACAACAATAGAAAGGCTGGGCATAATAGTGTTACTTAATAATTCCATCACTGAGAAGTTATCTACAGGCACACATGTTATTATTTGTTATTTTCATTCAGGAAGAAACAGAATTATTCAAACTTGTAATAAGTACCTGAAATAAATATATAGTTGTAATCTTTATCTCAATCCACTACCAACAGCTACAACCCAAGATAATCAACATAAAATTGTGTTTATAAAATTTCCTCTCAAGTGTTTCTAACTTTAACTCATTTGATCATTACTGCTGAGATTTTCATTTTTTACAATCTTTCAACACAGCAAGAATATTCAAGCTACTTTTAATTTGTCAATTGGTAATGAAGACTCATCTAACACTGGAATGGCCTAGTGGAAGGACTTGCTCACTAGCTTATGGGAGGCATGCGATTTTTACTGTAATTTAGACAGCTGAGTGTGTGTAGGTTAAACCTAAGGAGGAAGAATGCTGTATGCATGTGAGTCTCGCCAAGTGGTTTATTCATCAAGATGAAGTTTTCGATGAGGGCAATAAATAAATCTCTTCACCTCTCATCTTCAGAGGATCGCTGTGGTGCTTGGGGAAATGACTTCAATAATTGTTTCCAGACATTCCTGCTTCTTAGCAGCACCTTGAATATTAGTCCTTGCGGAACATAGGCAATTACTAACCATCATGTGAAATCTCTATCATTTTTCACGGAAAGAACAGAAATAAATATAGATATATAGCTTATTTTTTCAAGCTGACAGCTGACAGGCAGGTGCAAACGAAATGAAAATGAGTTGTATTCAAATTATGGAATCCTCCAGAGAACATTAAAGTCATGGGTATGTTGAGACTTCATAACAACCATCTTTTTGCATGTTTTTCTTTAAAAATATTGTAATAATTTAGAAATAGTAACTACAAAGCTTTCCAGTGATGGCTACAGTTTCTTTTGATTTATGGGTATAATCTGAAACCATAATCCCTGAGAACCTTACCTCATATGACATGCTCAGAAGACCCTCAGTGACCAAGCACATAAAATAATACTTATGTCTAATTTGTTCAATGAAATTCCCTGTCACTGATTTTTCTGAATTCACATGGAATATATTCAAACTAAAGGTCTTTGTACATGATCTACAAATAAGAGTGTCTATGTACCATTTGTCTTTGTGGATTTGGGTTTTACCACTCAAAATATTATTTTCCAGTTCAATGCATGTGTAAATTTCATATAAATTTCCTAGGTTAGTATTTTTGGATAATTAGATATTCATCTATCTTTTTGGATGAATAGAATCATGTGTGTGTGTGTGTGTATGTGTGTATTTTCTCATTTTGTCTCAATTCGTTGATTAATACATGTCTATGTGCATCCAATTCTTACTGATTGACACCAGAGATACAATGACATGGTTTAGCAAGTGTCTCTTTCATAGGAAATTGAGTCCTTTGAGCATATGTCCAATGTTAGTATAGATGGGTGATATGGGAGATCTATTTCTAGGTTTTTTTTCCATGAATTTCATGATTTCCATACAGGCTGCAACTGTAAATAAGGGTTTCTCTTCCTCTAATTCTTTGACACAATCTGTTGTTATTTGATTGCTTGATTGTACTCATACTTACAGGTTGTGAGATGAAATCTAGAAGTAGCTTTAATTTGCATTACTATGATTTCTATAATTGTCAATCGTTTTTAAAGGTATTTTGTACCCATGTTTTATTTTATTTTGAAGAAATGAAACTCTACACAGAAAATCTTCTTCAGCACCCATGACTTACAGGGTACTGTCTTTGTTTTGTTCTATAAGTTTCAGTGTTTCATCTTGAGACGTTTGATCCACTTTCGTCTGATTTTGTTTTAAAGTACTTTGGAGATAATGTTACTATTTTATGTGTAAGCATGGTTTGCCTGCATTTATGTCCATGCAGCACATTTTCACAGTGCTCAATGAAGCCAGAAAGCATGTCAAATCTTTTGGGCTGGAGTTCCACATGTTTTTAGCCACCATGTGGGAGCTGGAAATGAAACCTGGGTTCTTCAGAAAAAGAAGCAAGTTCCATTAGAAGCTAAGATATTTTCTGACTTGGAAATCAATTTTCTGTAGGGTGATAGTCTTCTTCATGACAATTTAGATATATTTATGTATGACTTCAAATGACAATCTCTCTCTTGATAATTTGTGAAGCAAAGGAACAAAATGGGTTTTTATTTGATATTTGTAGCAGGTAAATATCATAAGATGATGCCTGAAAGCATATTTGGCAAGTTTTTCCATGCAATTAAAAATAAAATATAAGTTAATAATAATTATGTTTATTACTATTAGTAGTAGTAGTAGTAGTAGTAGTAGTAGTAGCAGTAGTAGTAGTAATATAACCATTTGCCCCTTTAACAATATCACCATTCACCACAATTGAAACTATCAGTCTAAGAAAAACTAGCATTTTTCTGAAGAGAAGTGGGTGAACTTACTAAGAATCACAAAATATACTTTGTCTGCCCAACGAGAAGAAATGCCACTGGATAGCAAAATAGTAAGCCAATTGCACCTTGTGAATGAGTTAGTACCTTGTGTGCTTCTAGACTCATTTTGTATTTAATTGACAGCAAATGCCTCAGTAGCACAGTGAACTGTCTTTTTTCAATCAACTCCAATGACAGGTTAGTTGTATCTTTTGTGTGATACTATGACATAGGGAGTCTAATCTGTCTCTGCTGCCACTTGATCTCATTCAAGTTTTAATTATTATTATATAGTGAAAAGTTTTTATAAAATCTAATTGCATAATAAACTTACAATATGAAAATGTTATAGAAATTTTAGAGTACTAGCTTTGAAGTGACACTGTATGATTGTAATAATGCATGTATTAATATGATGTTTTTATAAGATTTTACATTTCAGAGATATTTTATACAATTCCTGTAACACTATTTTAACTCCTCTGTATAAAAGGTATATAGTTATTAATTTAAATAGACTTTCTTTACACTACTTTTGGGCACATATTCAAAGGAATTTATGTTTTAATAAAGAGATATTTGTTCATCCATGTTCTCTCAAGCCCTATTAATAACAGATAAAAATTGAAAATCATCTAGATGTCCATCATCTGATAAATGGATAGTGAAAATGGAATACATTGACACAGTACAATACAATATATAAATAAAAGGTAGGAACTTAAGTGGAGTAACCTTATAACTGGGGAGACAATGCTTCATCTAAACTTCTTATGTTGCTACAAGGAAATCCCCAGTACTAATAATAAGTCACATCTTGTTGATTCACTGCCCAAAAGATTCCCATAGAGCCTCCTAATATAACATGCTATTGTCAAGGTTATTGGTTCTCCGCAATAGTTTGATAATAAGGCACTATTTTAGAAAATACATTTGCTATTAATATCAAACATGAAGAAATCAAGCTAGTACTTTACTAGAAGCTTCATTTGTGATGACTACAATATATGGTGCTGAAGATCCACATAGTACTTTACTGATGGAGAGTTAATTATCAATATTACCCAGCATTAATCCTACCACTACAGCATGCACCTTCCTTCAAGATATATTGGTGCAATAGTGACACAAAGGTCATGAGAATAACCAACTACATTTTTTCAATTGGATTGAAAGGGCAGATCAGTGTGCCCCTGAGTTCTCTCAGAAAAGATTCTTTCTGTAGATTATAATCAACACAGAGACACACAACTGGACAATAGGCAGAGAGTGAGAGACTTGGGAGCACTCTGCTCTAAATAAAAAAGTTCTAATCACATCATGTCCCTTAAGGCTCAGGAACATTGAGAAGTTTTGCTACTCATGGTTGCCTAAGCAATACCCAAAATATTATAGATAGAACATTTGTTGCCCACCCAGAAACAGAAAGTGATTCCCTATTGGTGGAGGTTTCCTGGCAGTGATATATAGGAAACACTAGACATTGGGAATGCAGCTCCATGGCCCATATATATACAGCCACCAAAACTAGGTAAGATTGATGAAGCTAAAAGATGCATGCTGAAAGGGACTGGATATAGATCTCTCCTGAAAGACACATCCAGAGCATGTCCAATTCAGAGGTCAATGCTAGCAGCAAACCACCGAACTGAGAACAGGACCCCCTTGGGAGGAAATACAGGAAGGATTGAAAGAGTAGAAGGAGCTTGCAACCCCATAAGACAACAATGCCCACCAACCAGAGCTTCCAGGGACTAAACCACTACGGAAAGACTATACATGGACTGACCCAGGGCTCCAACTGCCTATGTGGCAGAGAATAGCCTTGCTTGGGCACCAGTGGAAGGGTAAGCCCTTGGTTTCCATTCACTTATAGTAATTCTAAGTTGCATTAGATTATTAGCAAAAGATGATATAATAAAGAAAATCTTGGCTTAAATTGCAAAGTAATATTAAATGCAAGAAAGAGTGTGTGTGTGTGTGTGTGTGTGTGTGTGTGTGTGTGTGTGTGTAGGGGGAGGATAAGGTCGTGTTCACTGTTAAATATTACTGTAAATGGATTGATTTTAAGGTATTTGTTTAAACAGTGTTTTTATTTTATGGAAGTTGATATTGTTGCTTCAAGATTGCCTCATTTGATGTCTCTTAAATTTGATTTAACAGATTTCTGATATTTCAGCAATATTATTTTGGGAACTTATATTTTCAACAAGTCACTGCTTGTTCAATGGACCTTATCTTTTTATTCTGACGTAGTTTAACAAGGTAAGTCTTCCTGAAGTACTGCCAGTGAATTTCAATAAATACATTCAATGATACAGGAAATATAATTTCTAACCAATAAAAAGTTGAATTCATGGATGTTTTATCTTCTTTAACAGATACATATGGATTATTTTTGAAACAACAAGTCTAGACAACAAAATGCCAAGTTAAGAGAAAATGCTATCTGCAAAATTCAAATTCTAATCACACACATGAAATAAATTATTCCAATCAAAATGTGCTTTTGTATAACAATTCATTCTCCTTTTAATGTTTACGTTTGGATAGCTTTTCAGAGTTGAAACTGAATTAAAATTGCTGGACACACAAATTCTTATTAATCTCAGATGAAGTCATTATAGAGTAAAATAGTAAAAATGCTGTCATAGTTAACTAAAATAGAAAACAGTGAAAATTAATTATATTATATGATGAGAAAAGACTATGCTAATCTTTCCTGGCCTCAGTGGGAGAGAAAGTGCCACAGTGGGTGACTACAGAGTGGGAGAGGAGAAGTGGGGGAGACTGGGGAAGGATTATGGTAAGGGGTGGCCAGAACGGGGACAGTGAGCATAATGCAAAGTGATTAACAAAGTAAAAAGAAAGGAATGTTAATATCCAAAATATTTGATTGGTGTAAATAATATATTTGCTTACAACAGCAAGTAAAACTTAATGAATTCTATCACTTACAATAGCGAAGTAACTTTTTGTACATTTTTACTTCTTACATTGACAAAATTATGTATATGTCTCTAACATACTATTAATTTAGGTGACTGTGCCGTGCATTGTAAAAGGATAATATACTCTTCATTTTTTAAATATATTTATTAGATATATTTCTTTACTTACATTTCAAACGTTATTCCCCTTCCCGGTTTCCTGTCCATAAGCCCCCATTCCCTCCCCTTCCCGTCTCAGATACATGTATTCCCCCTATACATCACCCTTATTGCCGCCCCCCATATTCCCCTGCTGAAAATGTTTTGTTTAGCTCTGTACCCCATTTCTTAATAGGATTATTTGGCTCTCTGGAGTCTAACTTCTTGTGTTCTTTGTATATTTTGGATATTAGCCCTCTACCAAATGTAGGATTGGTAAAGATCTTTTCCCAATCTGTAGTTTGCTGTTTTATCCTAATGACAGTGTCTTTTGCCTTACAATAGCTTTGCAGTTTTACGAGGTCCTATTTGTTGATTCTTGATCTTGGACCATGAGCCATTGGTGTTTAGTTCAGGAAATTTTCTCCAGTGCTCATGTGTTCGAGACTCTTCCCACTTTTTCTTCTATTAGTTTGAGTGTATCTGGCTTGATGTGGAGGTCCTTGATCCATTTGGACTTAAGATTTGTACATGGTGATAAGAATTGATTGATTTGCATTCTTCTACATGCTGACCTCCAGTTGAACCAGCACCATTTGTTGAAAATGCTATCTTTTCCCCACTGGATGGTTTTAGCCTCTTTGTCAAAGATCAAGTGACTATAGGTGTGTGGGTTCATTTCTGGGTCTTCAATTTTATTCCACAGGTCTATCTGCCTGTCTCTGTACCAATACCATGCAGTTTTTATGACCATTGCTCTGTAATACTGCTTGAAGTCAGGGATGATGATTCCCCCGGAAGTTCTTTTATTGTTGAGAATAGTTTTTGCTATGCTGTTATTTTTTATTCCAAATGAATTTGTAAATTGCTCTTTCTATCTGTATAAAGAATTGAGTAGGAATTTTGATGGGGATTACATTGAATCTGTAGATTACTTTAGGCAATGTGGCCATATTTACTATATTAATCCTGCCAATCCATGAGCATAGAGGATCTTTCCATCTTCTGAGATCTTCCTCAATTTCTTTCTTCAGAGACTTGAAGTTCTTGTCATACAGATCTTTCACTTACTCGGTGAAAGTCACACCGAGATATTTTATATTATTTGGGACTATTGTGAAGGGTGTCATTTCCTTAGTTTCTTTCTCAGCCTGTTTATCTTTTGAGTAGAGGAAGGCTACTCATTTGTTTGGGTTTATACTCAGACATTTTGCTGAAGTTGTTTATAAGGTTAAGTAGTTCTCTAGTGGAGCTTTTGGGGTCGCTTAAGTACACTATCATATCATCTGCAAATAGTGATATTTTGAATTCTTCCCTGTCAATTTGTATCCCTTTGACCTCCTTTCACTGTCTGATTGTTCTGGGTAGGACTTTGAGAACTATATCGAATAAGTAAGGAGAGAGTGGGCAGCCTTGTCTAGTTCCTGATTTTAGTGGGAATGCTTCAAATTTCTCTCCATTTAGTTTGATGTTAGCTACTGGTTTGCTGTATATGGCTTTTACTCTGCTTTGATATGGGCCTTGAATTCCTGATCTTTCCAGGACTTTTATCATGAAGAGGTGTTGAATTTTGTCAAATGCTTTCTCAGCATCTAATTAAATGACCATGTGGTTCTTATCTTTGAGTTTGTTTATATAGTGGATTACATTGATGGATTTTCATATATTAAAATATCCCTACATGCCTGGGATGAAGCCTACTTGATCATGATGGATGATTGTTTTGATGTATTCATGGATTTGGTTTGTAAGAATTTTATTGGGTATTTTTGTGTCATAAGGGAAATTGGTCTGAAGTTCTCTTTCTTTGTTGGGTTTTGTGTGGTTTAGGTATAACAGTAATTGTGGCTTCGTAGAAGGAACTTGGTAGTGCTCCATCTGTTTCAATTTTGTGGATATTATTGGTATGAGGTCTTCTATGAAGGTCTGATAGAATTCTGCACTAAACCCATCTGGACCTGGGCTCTTGTTGGTTGGGAGACTTTTAACAACTGCTTCTATTTCTTTAGGAGTTATGGGGTTGTTTAGATGGTTTATCTGTTCCTGAATTAACTTTGGTACCTGGGATCTGTCTAGAAAATTGTGCATTTCCTCCAGTTTTTCCAGTTTTGTTGAATATAGACTTTTGTAGTAGAATTTTATGACTTTTTTAATTTTTTTCAGATTCTGTTGTTATTTATGTCTCCCTTTTCATTTCTGATTTTGTTAATTTGGATACATGCTCTGTGACTTCTGGTTAGTCTAGCTAAAGGTTTATCTATATTGTTGATTTTCTCAAAGAACCAGCTCCTGGGTTTATTTTTTTTTGATTCTTTTTATAGTTCTTTTTGTTTCTACTTGGTTATTTTCAGCTCTGAATTTCTTTATTTTTTGCCTTCTACTCTTGGGTTTATTTAATTCTTTTTGTTCTAGAGCTTTTAGGTGTGCTGTCAAGCTGCTGACATATGCTCTCTCCTGTTTCTTTCTCTTTTTTTTTCGCATATCAAAGTATTTATTCACAGCCTTGTTACAAGGGTATACTCACCTATGGCGTTTTGACAAACTTTAAGTCACCCATGCCTCTTACAATCCAATTTCCAAATCATTGAGGACATCCTTAAGCCACTCTCTGCTCCCATGTGTCATTCATGAAGTATCTGTCAGCTTCAGAAACCTACTAATGTGTTCGTTGAGCTTTAATAAGGTTTCTTTCATGAATATAAGTGTCCTTGCATTTGGAGCATAGATATTTAGTATTGAGAGTTCATCTTGGTGGAGTTTTCCTTTGATGGATATGAAGTGTCTTTCCTTATATTTTTTAATGACTTTTGGTTGAAAGTCAATTTTATTTGATATTAGAATGGCAACTCCAGCTTGTTTCTTTGGGCCATTTGCTTGGAAAGTTGTTTTCCAGCCTTTCACTCTGAGGTAGTTTCTGTTTTTGTCTCTGAGGTACGTTTCCTGTATATAGCAAACCGCTGTGTCCTCTTTATGTATCCAGTCTGTTAGTCTATCTCTTTTCATTGTGGAATTGAGTCCATTGATGTTAAAAGATATTAAGGAATATTGATTGTTTCTTCTGTTATTTTTGTATTTATAGTTGGCATTATGTTTATGTGTCTCTCTTCTTTTTGGTTTCATTGCAAGGAGATTACTTTCTTGTTTTATCTAGGGTGTAGTTTCCCTCCTTGTGTTGGAGTTTTCCTTCTATTATCCTTTGTAGGGCTGGATTTGTAGAAAGATATTGTGTAATTTGATTTTGTCATAGAATATCTTGGTCTCTCCATCTATGTTAATAGAGAGTTTTGGTGGATATAGTAGCCTGGACTGACATTCATGTTCTCTTAGGGTCAATATGATATCTGCTAAGGATCTTCTGGCTTTCACAGTCCCTGGTGAGAAGACTGGTGTAATCCTTATAGGTCTGTCTTTATATGCCACTTGACCTTTTTCTCTTACTGCTTTTAATATTCTTTCTATGTTTTGTGCATTTGGTATTTTGACTATTATGTGACAGCTATAATTTCTCTACAAGTCCAATATATTTGGAGTTCTGTAGGCTTCTTATATGTTTAGTCTCTTAAGTGTGGTATGTAGCTTGTCAACTACAATAACAAATAAGAAGGTACAAATAATAAATAATATGCTTTCACATTACATTTTATTGATTTTACCATTATGGATTATTTTATTGATTAATTCTGTTATTTAACAATTTGATGACTCTGTATATTGTAATCTGATTTAAGAGAGTAAGGAGTACCTTACTCTCTTAAATCTACTCATTTGAACTCCAGCTCATTCTTTGCTGTTTCTTTTCCAGAATCAAGACATTTGGTTTTGTTTCCTGATCCATTTAGTTTTTCTTAGAATATCAAAGTGAACATTTCTGAAATGCTTTTTTTGTAAGACTGCTCTCCATAAGCTTCTGTTTTATGGAACTATTTGAGGACAAGTTGTATGGCTTATTGGAAAGTATTAGTCACTGGGATGCAGCGTGCTTAAAGGTTTGAAAAAAAGGCCCTAAAAGTCGTATCAGTCCCAAGTTCCCAGCACCACCCCTCCCTCTCTCTCTCTCTCTCTCTCTCTCTCTCTCTCTCTCTCTCTCTCTCTCTCTCTTCCTTCTTCCCTTCCTCCCGCTCCCTCCCCCTCCCTTCCTCCCTCCTTCCCCTTCTCTCTTCTCTCTCACTCTCCCTGGACACATACCTGAGTATTAGCTACTGCTCTAGCATCATGGCTGCCTCTCTGCTCCCATGCTATGCTCTCCCTCCCATTATGTTCATGAACACTAATAAGATTCTGGAACACGTTCCTAAATTAAGTGTTTCTTATCATAAGTTGCCTTGGTCATGGTGTCTCTCCATAGCAATAGAAGAGTATTTAAGACAATTTGATTGGAACCATTTGTTGGAGCCTGCTGAGGTCATCAGTGAGTATACATTAAAAAAACAATTATTTCCCCTCCTTGGATCTATTAGTAACAACCAGTTAAGCAGTGAGATGTTGGTCCTCCAGAGTCTTTTTTCCATTCATGCCTGACTAGTGATGGGTTTATTTTTGTAAACACCCAGATCTCCTGTTAGTTCTGGATTGTTAAGGCTATGGCTAGAACAGAAGATGACATTTTGAGCCCTTTCTTTCTGCCTTCTCTTCTGAAATGTTCTTTGAAAATATGTGGGAATAAATAAGCACCTTATTTACGGTAGCACGCATAGAAATCACTTGTTCGTGGCAGTTTTCTGCACCTGCAATTCTCTGCATTCACTGCCTAGGGTTTTGTGATTAAAGCTAAAAGCAGCATATATTGAAATCTGTGAATCTAGTATGTAGAAAGGAGTTGGATCCTATGTCGGTTTGCTAATCAACAGTATGGGGCTGCCACTGTGGATCCTATTATGTCCCTGTCATGAGTTCTTAACCTGGTTTGCACATTAGGCAGGGGTTACTTACCATGAAGCTGTTCTCAAATCAAATGAACAATTGGTTATCTACATGACTGTATTCCTATTATTATAAAAATTATTACGTCTGGTTAGACACTTTGAGGACTATGAAATATAGCTAACAGGAAAATCAGATTCAAACCCACGCCTCTGCAGGCTGTATCCAAAGGGGTTGATGTCTTCAGCAGGAGTATCTACTTTTCTGATGTTCCCTAAACAACCTAGAAAACTGACAAAAATCTGTAATGTTAGGGAAACCTTCGGAGATGCCCTAGTTAGTGACTAGCAATGAGGTGTCTTATCCCACACAGGAACTTTTATGTAATAGCCCATGGTTTCTAGCAGCAACTTTATACTCCAGACAAAATACCTCTCTTCACAGTTATTTTTAAAAGTGACATCTATTTATTCCTTTCGGTTTGATTATTCCAGTCACCTTTATTTGTTCTTCAACTCCATCTCCTCTCTGATTAAGACTTTTCAGCATTCCAGTTAACGGTATTCCTCCACATTCTCTGCTACAGAGCTTACCTCAGGCCCCCTTCCTTTAGCAATTGATTGAACTTTCCTCCCTAATGAGATATGTGACTGTTGTAATATAAAATATATCCTCTGCCCAGCACTGCAAAAAAATGAAGTAAATGAAAATTAACTGGGAGATTTATGTCACATGATACAGCAGCACAAAGTTCACACCCATTGTGATGGGAGCATTTGAGGAGGATCATCAAATTTTCTCCTTCAATTTTATTATTCAATCTAACTTCCAGTCTTTGTTTGGAATGATCTCACTACATTCATGTAATGACATCCATCGTACTCTTAAATAGAAATATTCTCATTGACACAAAGTATGCTTTACCAAATTCCTAATTTGACTATTATATGAAACAAACAGCATGTTATCCCATGCTATTTTATCCAATTATTCCTTGACCCTTTGAATATCTATACATTAATTTGTTCTAAAAATACATTTTCACATATGTGCAATTTTTCATAGCATATGTCATTTTCTGCTTTCAGCTTTTAGTGCTACTGCCTAGCAATCAGATCACTTAAAATATATGCTGTGGAGAATAAAAGAGCCCATTAAAGTAGAAAAAATTCTTCCCAGATTTTGGTATACATAATTTAGTTTCAAAAGATTTCTAATAATTTGGATAATTTGCGTGCCTCTTTTGTGTATAAGAGGTCACTATTATTCCATAACAATATGATGTGTCCTTTATTTGCATTGGAGACTATCACTCCATTGATCCAAACAACACAATCAGAAAAGACAATGATATATGGTCTTGGAAGATGGCTTAGGCAGGAAAGGCCAAACTAATATAAGGACCTGGGTTTGATCTTACAAATTCTATATAAAAGAAGTGCATAGAAGAACACATACCTGCATACCCAGTGTGGAGAAAGCACTAATATGAGGACACCTAGGGCTTGCTGAGTACTCTTCAAACTGGCTTAGAATGATTCTGGTTAAGTCAAATAAGAAGCAAGGTAGAGAGCAATTAGGGAAGGCAGTTCCTGCCTTTCTATGAGTCTGAACACAGGAGCACACACACATAAGCACACACACATACATGCAAACACACACAAGTAGAATAAGGTGACAGTAAAGATGAGCCATTAGCTGCAGCTTTCTTTCTCAGAAGTTATTGCCCTGAACTCTCTGCTGTCTACTACCTGAAACCTTTACCATAAATACTGAATTTGACTTTATATTATTTGCGACATGACAATGAATCTAATGCTCATCCATCTGGAAGAAAGAATACCAAGGTAATAAGGTGTGTAAAAATAGATGGATCATTTGTCTGTTTGGAGATTATCTCCTTGAGTTCTTTATATATTTTGCATATTAGCCCTCTATCAGATATGGGATTAGAGAAGTTTTTTTCTCCCATTTTGTATCATGTTGATTTGTCCTACTGACGGGGACTTTTGCCTTCCTGAAGCTTTTTAGTTTCATGAGTTCCATTTACCAATTCTTGATCTAAGAGTGTGAGCCACTGGAGTTTTGTTTAGAAAATTTCCACCTGTGCCACTGAGTTCCAGGCTCTTTCCCTCTTTCTCTTCTATTCAGTTCAGTGTACCTGGTTTTATGTTGGTACACCTGGACATGAGCTTTGAATAAGGTAATAAATATGAGTCTGTTTTCATTTTTCTGCATACGGACCACCAACTACAACAGCACCATTTATTGAAGATGCATTTTCCCTCTTATGATTTTTGGCTTCTTTGTCAAAGAATGAGTGTCCACAGGTTTGTGGGTTTTATTTCTGGGTCTTCAATTTTATTCAATTGATAGGCCTATCTGTCTCTGTCCCAATACTATGTGGATTTTATCACTATTTCTCTGCAGTACATCTTAAAGGTTAGGAGTGGTGATTTCCCCTAGAAGTTCCGATATTGGTAAGAATTGTATTTTGTATCCTGCTTTTCTTTCCTATATGAAATTA
Source organism: Rattus rattus (assembly GCF_011064425.1). Lineage (NCBI taxonomy): Eukaryota > Metazoa > Chordata > Mammalia > Rodentia > Muridae > Rattus > Rattus rattus. Next base: position 36,462,793 of record NC_046164.1, on the reverse strand, counting down.
AGAATCCCTTGTTACATTGCCTGGGAAGAACTGTGTTGGAATCTTGAATTTGTACATTGCTTTTGGTAGTATGGCCATTTTTACCGTTACCCCCCACCAATGAATTACATGGGAGAATCTTTCCATCTTCTGAAGTTCTTTTTATACAGATCTTTTACTTGCTTCTTAATAGTTCCTGGGGAACAGAACTCAACAAAGGATTCACAACTGAGGAATCTCAAATGACCAAGAAGCATTTAAAGAACTGTTCAAAGTCAGTCACTGGGTAAATGCAAATCAAAAACTTGAGTTTCTATTTTACACCAATCAGAATGCCTAAGATCAAAAACTAAGGTGAGAGAATATGCTGCTGACGATGTGGAGAAAGAGGAATACTCCTCCATTGTTGGTGGGATTGCAGACTGGTACAAACATTCTGGAAATCAATCTGGCATTTCCTCAGAAATTGGAAATAGACCTACCTGAAGACCCAGCTATTCCACTATTGGGCATATAGGCAAAATATGCTCCTCCATACCAGAGAAACACAAGCTGCACAATGTTCATCACAGCCTTATTTGTAATATCCAAGAGCTGGAAACATCCCAGATGCTCCTGAAAAGAAGAATCTGTTGCTATTGAAGATTGGCCCTAGTCTGTGTTGATCTGATAAGATGCATGGGATTATTTCAATCCTCTTATATCTGTTTCTATGATCTGTACATTGATGAGACTGGGGTATTGAAGTCTACCACTATTATTGTATGAGGATAAGGTGGACTTTGAGATTTAGTAATGTTTCATATGAATGTGATTCCCTTTGCATTTGGAGCACAGATATTCAGAATTGATAATTTGTCTGGGTGGATTTTTCCTTTGATGAATAGGAAGTGTCCTTCTTTATCTTTTTTTTTTTGATAACTCTTGGTTGAAAATCTGTTATTTGTATTGAAATGACTATTCCTTTTTAATAATGGCTGCTTGGTTTTTTGGGACTATTTGCTTCAAAAATATTTCCCAGCCTTTTACTCTGAGGAAGTGACTGTCTTTGTCACAGAGGTGTGTTTCCAGTATGCAGCAAAATGCTGATTCCTGTTTATGTGATCCACTCTTTCAGTCTATATCTTTTTATTGTGGAATTGAGTCCATTGATGTTGAGTTATATTAGGGATCAATGATTGTTGTTTCCTATTATTTTTGTTGTTAGAAGTATAATTATGTTTGTGTGGCTATCTTCTTTTGGGTTTGTTGAAAGAAGATTAATTTCTTGCTTTTTTTGGGTATAATTTCCCTCCTTATTTCAGGCTTTTCCTTCTATTATTCTTTGTAGGGTTGGATTTGTAGAAAGACATTGTGTTAATTTGGTTTTGTTATAGAATATCTTGCTTTCTTCATCTATAATAATAGAGAGTTTTGCTGGACATAGTAGCCTGAGTTGTCATTTTGTTCTCAGTATGACATCTGCCCATGATCTTTTATTTTTCTTGGTCTCTGTTAAGAAGTTTGGTATAGTTATGATAGGTCTGCCTTTATATGTTACTTGACCGTTTTCTTTTACTGCTTTTAATATTATTTCTTTGTTTTATAAAATTGACTATTATGTGTCAGGAGGAATTTCTTTTCTGGTCTGGAGTTTTCTAGACTTCTTTTATATTTATGAGCATCTCTTTCTTTAGGTTAGGGACGTTTTCTTCTATAATTTTGTTGAAAATATTTTCTGGCCCTTTAATTTGGGAATCTTCTTTCCCCTCTATACCCATTATTCTTAAGTTTGGTCTTCTCATTGTGTCCTGGATATCTTTAATGTTTTGGTTTAGGAGCATTTTACATTTTGCATTTTCTTTGACTGTGGTGTCAATGTTTTCTATGGTATCTTCTTTCCCTGAGTTTCTCTCTTCTCTCTTTTTATTCTACTCTTGATGTTTATGTCTATGATTCCTGATCTCTTTCCAAGGATTTTATCTTCACACTTTCCTCCCTTTTTGACTTCTTTATTGTTTCTATTTCTATTTTTAGATCTTAGGTGGTTTTGTTCAATCCCTTCACTTGTTTGGTTGTCTTTCCTGTAATTCTTTAAGGGATTTTTGCATTTCCTCTTGAAAGGCTTCTACCTGTTTACTTGTGTTCTCCTTTATTTCTTCAGGGAGTTATTTATGTTTTTCTTAAAGTCCACTAACATCATCATGAGATGTGATTTTAAATCAGAATCTTGCTTTTCTGGTGTGTTGGGATATCAGTGACTTGCTGTGATGGGAGATCTGTGTTTTGATGACGATGGCCTTGGCTTCTGTTGCTTAGGTTCTTGTACTTTCTTCTCACCATCTGGTTATGTCTGGTGTTAGCTGGTCTTGCTGTTTCTGACAGTGACCTGAACCTCCTGTAAGCCCTGTGTCAGCACTCCTGTGAGACCCTCTCGTGGTGGGACTTGGGTACCTAGAGCTGTGGCACAGGGTCAGCTCTGCGTGCAAAAGGAAACTGGAAGGATCCTGCCTCAGACTCCTCCTTGGTCCAAGTGTTGTGAGGTCTCTCAGCAGGTCCCTGTGACCCGAAGTGGTGGTCTTAACTGTACTCTCAAGTGCATCAGTACTCCTTCCTTTGATACCATCTCTCTCCTGAAAAAATTAAATTCTTAATAACATTTCCATTAAAATTTTTACATTCATTTCATATTTTAGATTCAATCATTTCTGGACACATTTTCTTAATTTGTTTAATAATTTTAAAATTTAAAGGTACATTTTATTTGTGATTTACATTTGATATCTAGTCATTTATTAATCAGCCTTTTCCTATGTCTACTATATGCTGTTTATGTCATTGAGCCTAAGCTAACTGATATTTTATAAACATCTTTATAGAATAGAATAATAATACTTTTCAATCACTCCTGTGCAATTCATGTCACTTTATTAATTTAAGGAGTCAAAGAAGATTTGAAAAGTTTTAATTACTTTATGATCAGGTATATTTCTTGACACCAATCATCATGTGAGTAATAGGATACATAAAACAACCATTTGTAATGCTGCAAGTTTATGTATAAGGCAAGTGTTCCTTTTATTATAATTTTTACAAAAGTGCATGTGCAGTCATGGGATAGTCATGCAATTTTGTGAGAATGGATTTGTTTCTCTTTTTCTTTGAAATTTATTCAATTAGAAGAAGGTTACTGAGTAGTTCTATGCAATTTATTTGTAAATTTGTGTGTAAAAATAAGTATACACGTTTCTTGCTTTCCAGAAGTACTCATTCAATATGAAGTGATACAAAAAATAAGTGCTAAGTAATAGTATGGACATACAGAAATTAAGTCAAATTAGTAAAGAGAATGTTATATTTAAATAGATTTGAATAATATGTGAGGGTTCAAAGTGATATCAAGAGAATTGTAAAATTAGATGTTTGAATAATTTTCAGTCACTATTCTATTTTATTCAATGCTTTTTTAATGACAGAAAACACTAACCTTGACAAAAGTTCAATAAAGACACACACACACACACACACACATGTTTTTTAGGCTAACATACATTTTATGAAAATATCAGAATAATTTCTACTTTAAAGGAAGTTAGAACTATCAACTGTAGAGAAAAAGGCAAATGTATTTCCAGAGCATTAAACAAGGGCCAAATCTGTTATTGCATAAGTCTTCGCTGGTGTTGCAAAACTAAACATGATAAGAAAACTATTAAGACAAACACACTTTCTGGCACTATATTTGTTATTTAGAGAGGCAAGTTAAAATGTTCAAGTGATTTTCACATTCTACACTATGCTATTATTAATACATTGATAGAGATTTGCATTAATTTTTAATCACTGCAATGCAAACCCTGGACACATTGATCGTGTTACCTGTTCAAATCAGTGTGTTTTCAGTACAGCTACACAATGCTCAGTGTTCAAAACTTAAGCCCAAATGATATGTTATTTTAGGCATCTATCCTTGCGTACAATATGTTGAAAGTCTTTTGGGCAGATTAAAATAACGTGCTCCTTTGGTACTTTCTTGGTTTGTAGTATTCAGAATTTGGGTGGATTCTATTGCCTCCTTGGACCTGCCTTCATGTGACATTATGACTTTGTATGATCACAGGTCTGCTGTGCTCTGAAACAGAATCACCAACCTATCATTCACAATTACAGTGACACTTTAGCTAAATAGATGAAAACTGGTGTTTTTAAATTTGGATCAAATACCTTTTAAGCTATTATTAGAAGCAAAACCTAATATAAACCGATGGTATTCTTGTGCTGTGGATGTCGTTACCATCTTTCTAGTAAAAGATGTTAAGAAGAATTGAAGGTTGCAGGTATCAATTTTAATAGCTAATTAATGTTAATGATTACTTATTGTCTAGAGAATTGTCTAAGAAATACTGTTCCTTTCGTGCTTGTTATTAGTCATTTCATAATTATTAAAATGTCACTATCCTCCATACTGGCCACTTGCTATTTACAAAAATACAAATTCCCTGCAACCTTGGAATATTTACTATTAGAACTCAAGATTAAAAATATAAGAAATGTCAGAAACAGTTATAGACAATACAAAATGTACATTGTGTTCATTTCTATGACTGATGAGGTATGTTTCATTTCAGTTTTCAATACGACATTAAGTTCAAAAAGAAAACTTTACCTGTTTACTTTTAAAATTATATTTATAATTCAATAAAATATTAAGAGATGCAATATTTTAATAATTAAGATAATCATAAAATGCATGTTACATTAAAGGCAAACTAAAAATATCTACATTAATCATATATATTACAGCTAAATAAATTATGTTTATGTTTGCATGCAATTACTATTTTGCACAGTTACAAATCTGTATATTATACTAGAGGACTACAACACTATGCTTTCACTAAAATGCTCTATTCACATTACTGTGAAGTTTCAACCACCCTATTAAAGTACAAAAAGTACACAAAATCATTGTCTCCCAAGAATACTACAAGGAAATTTAATTACAAATAAAAGCAACCCTAGGCAACTCTGCTTACAATTCTATTACTACTACTACTACTACTACTACTATTACTACTACTACTACTACTACTACTATTACTATTATTATATTATTATTATTATTATTATTATTATTATTATTATTAAGAGACTTTATTTGTTTTCACAATACAGTCTTTTGTTATATTTGGGACAAAATCATTTTTGTATCTGAATTTCTGATCTTAGAAATCCCGGATAAAATATGTTTTAGAAATGAGTCTAGAAAACAAATATAATATTTCGTGACCAATACTAGGACATTATTTCTATTATTAAATAGTAAAAGAAATATTAATATATGTTAGAGTATAAAATCATGACATAAATTATGTATAACCAAGTTCTTAAATATGTTGATGTTTAAAATATTTTAGCCAAAGCAAAATTCAGATCAAGTTATGTATCAAGCAAATAGCAAAACATGATTTTTGGTTCTTTTTTTATTTTATTTTTCTTGGATATTTTATGTATGTACATTTCAAATTTATCCCCTTTCCATCCTCTCCCATACATGCTCTGCTTTCTCCCTGCTGTGAGGATGCTCCAAAATCCACACCCTGGCATTACAGTACATTGGGGAAACAAGCCTTCACAGGACCAAGGGATTTACCTCCTATTGATTCTGGACAGCGCCATCCTCTGCTACATATGTGGCTGGAGTCATGGGTCCCTCCATGTGTACTCATTGGTTGGTGGTTTAGTTCCAGGGAGCTCTGGTAGGGTCTGGTTGTTTGATACTCTTGTTCTTCCAATAGTGTTGCAATCTCCTTCAGCTTCTTCAGTCTTTTCTCTACCTCTTCCATTGGGGTCCCCTTGTTCAGACCAATGCTTAGATGCAAGTATCCTCATCTGTATCAGTACGGCTCTGTCAGAGCCTCTCAGGAAACACTCATATCTGGGGCTTGTCAGCAAGCACTACTTGGCATCAGCAATTATGACTAGGTTTGGCTGCTGAGAGATGGATCCCCAGGTATGGCACTGTCTGGATGACCTTCTCATCAGACCCTGCTCCACTCTTTGTCCCTGTATTTCCCCCCATAAGTACTTTGTTCTCTTTTCTAAGGAAGAATGAAGCATCCACATTTTCATTTTCCTTCTTCTTGAGCTTCATATAATCAATTATTCCTTAGGTATTAGCTTTTGAGCTGATATTCATTTATCAGTGAGTGTATACCACATTTCTTTTTTTTTGTGACTGGGTAACCTCACTGAGGATATTTTCTACTTTCATCCATTTGCCTAAGAATTTTATGTAGTCCCTGTTTTTAATAGCTGAGAAGTACTCCATTGTATAGAAGTACCACATTTTCTGTATCTACTCCTCTTTTGAAAGACATCTGGGTTCTTTGCAACTTCTGGCTATTATAAATAAGGCTGCTAGAACATAGTAAAGTATGTGTCCTTGTTATATGTTGGAGCATCTTTTGGGTGTATGCCCAGGAGTGGTATGTCTGAGACCTCAGGTAGTACTGTTTCCAATTCTCTTAGGAACCTCGAGACTGATTTCCAGTGTAGTTGTACCAGCTTACAATCTCACCAGCAATGCAGGAGTATTACTCTTTTTCCTCATCCTTACCAGCATCTGGTGCCATCAGAGTATTTGATCTTAGATATTTTGACTGGTATTCAGTAGAATCTCAGGGTTGTTTGGATTTGTATTTCCCTGATGACTAAGGAAGTTGAACATTTCTTTAGGTGATTTAAAGAACATTTCCTAATCTGTTTGTTGCTGGTTTTTTCCTATTGACAGTGTCCTTTCCTTACAAAAGCTTGGCAATTTTGTGAGGTCCCATTTAAAATCCTTGATCTTAGAGCATAGGCCATTGGTATTTTGTTCAGGAAATTTTCTGGTATGGGTATGTGGTCGAGTCTCTTCCTCCCTTTCTCTTCAATTAATTTCAGTGTATCTGATTTTACTTGAAGGTCTTTGATCCACTTGACTTGACCTTTATACAAGAAGATAAGAAATTGCATTCTTCTACATGCTGAACTCTGTTAAACCAGCACCATTTGTTGAAAATGCTATCTTTTTTCCATTGTATAGTTTTAGTGCCTTTCTCAATGACCAAGTGATCATAGGTGTGTGGGTTCATTTCTAGGCCTTCAATTCTATTCCATTGATTTACTTGTCTGTCTCTGAAACAATACCATGCAGTGTTTATGACAATTGCTCTGTAATACTGCTTAGGATCAGGAATGGTGATTCCCCCAGAATTTCTTTTATTGTTGAGAATAGTTTTTGATATCCTGGACTCTCTGTTATTTCAAATGAAGTTGCAAATTGTTCTTTATAACTCTATGAAGAACTGACTTTGAATTTTGATGGGAATTGCATTGCAGATGACTTTTGTCAAGATGGCCGTTTTTACCCTATTAATCCTGACAATCAATCAAGGAGCAAGGGAGATCTTTCCATATTCTAAGATCTTCTTTGATTTCTTTCTTAAGCGATTTGAAGTTCTTGTCACTTGATTGGTTAGTGCCACATCAAGGTCTTGATTCAAAGTCAATTTTATTTTATTTTAGAATGGCTACTCCTGCTTGTTTCTTGAGACTGTTTACTTAGAAATTTTTTTCCTAGCCTTTTACTCTGAGGTTGTGTCTGTCTTTGCCACTGAGGTGCTTTTCCTGTATGCAGCAAAATGCTGGGTCATGTTTACATATCCATTCTGTTAGTCTATGTCTTTTTATTGGAGAATTGTGTCCATTGATGTTCAGAGATACTAAAGGATTGCAATTGTTTCCTGGGTTTTGTTGTTCTTATTGTTGCTGTTGTTGGATGTAAAGATTTCTTGTTCTGAAATTATGACTTTTTCTCTAAACTTATTACAAAGGATAGGAAATGGTACATTTTCTTTAGTTCAAATGATCAAAAAATGGCCTTCAATCTGTCTAATTTTCTTCAACTTGTCTGAAGACTTGGGATTGTGTGACAGTTAAAGGATTCAGGGAAGGAAAAACAACAGTTCAGCCAGCTCTTTATTCCCTGACTAAAGTTTTCATTTGTGACCTAATTCAGCCATGTATGCTGAGAGAAATTTTACATTTTCTCATTTCACATCTCAAAGTTAAATCTTATATTTGTTTGAAGTGTTGTCAACATCCCTGCCTGTTAAGTTTGAAGATCTGTAAAGCTCGATGAATGTATGAGTGTGTATGTGTTTGTGTGTGTGTGTGTGTGTGTGTGTGTGTGTGTGTAAACATATGTGTGTTGATGTTGACATAACTTCCAGAAAGAGATCTTAATTCATGACACCTTGAAGTGCTTGAAGGAAAAATGCTTATGGAATTCAAGGAACACACGAGTTCATTGGAGCAATTTAGTCACTTCATGCAATGTATCATTATATATATCTTTCTTATTAAATCTATTACTTAAATTACTGAAACTATCATTTAATACATGAGTATTACAACATTCAAAAATTTCTTTCTGACAACCTCAAACAAACATTTGTTTTGTAATGTATAGTTTGATATGTTTATGTAATTTGAGGCACTGTCATTTTGCCAGATATTTACCCTGAACATCATATTCTTGGAGGACCAATTTACTAGGAAGTTTGAATAGAGCTATATAGGAATTTATTCCCACTAAATTTGGTTTTGCAAAGAATAGCACGTAGTACATTATCAATACAAAGCATTGAAAAGCAAGTAATTTTTAGTGGTCATTTTGAGTCACTTCCTTCATCTTTCTGTTGATGGATGAAGATTTTTTTAAAAACTATTATATGTTTTTTTGATTTTTTTAGCAAGGAGATTTTTATTGAAGATTCACCTTTTACTTTTTATTTTTTAGTTTTCTAAGATGCAGATGAATAATATTCTTCAAATGATTCATTGATACCTATGTTAAGTCATGCCATTCATAAAACAATAATATCCATGAAGTCATGCAAATTTTTAGGCATCAAAATTATATATTAACTTTTTTAATGTATAGCAAATTTTCAGAACATCCTTTGACTTTTTTCTATCTTATAATAAAATCTACAAAGCAAATTTTATATGTTCCTTTGTTCTTTTCCATCTTAAGTTTAAAAATCTATAGGAAAATTTTCACCTGAACGTTCAGTAGATATGCAGATAAGGGTTAATTAATCATCATATATTTTGTATAGTAAAATTTTATTAATTTGCATAATGAAAACAACTTCAGCCTGTTGTGATCCATGAGAAATCAATCAGCTCAAACATTGTTCACTTCCCAGCTTTGGACCAACATTGCTTGGAAATGATAAAGTATTTCCCAGAATCTCACTGTTAATTACAGCGTAGTACATCACTGGAACTCTCATTTGGAAAGTAAAACTCTTTATTGATCTGTATTACGTTGCCTGTCATTTGTACCCAACTTACTATAAAAAGAAGCAAATCTTAGTTTGTTCATTTTAGGTTTAATTTATGTACTTTGTCAAATATATGTACACGACACTTTTTTTTCTGTTCATGTTTTAGAAGGTTTACTATTTCTCATAAATATCAAACTTTGGAATCGGTGTATTGCAATTCTCTGTCTCTATCTCTGTCTCTCTATCTCTCTGTGTCTCTCTGTCTCTCTGTCTCTCTCTGTCTCTCTGTCTCTGTCTCTGTCTCTCTCTGTCTCTCTGTCTCTCTTTGTGTGAGTGTTTGTGTGTATGTTTGTGTGTGTATGTGAAAATATGTTCTGTTCTGCTGGCAGACTGCTTCTAAGGCAGTCTTTCCTCCCCCATGGACATGTAAGTGATAGGACCGTAAATAGAGGTACCGTTCATCCAAATACTGAAGAAGTCAGCTTTTGCTTTCTAGTTGAACGTGAGTCTGATTCAATATCACAGTCTAATTCTCAGACTCCACTTTGAGAGATGTTGAGAGTTTGTCCTGATTCTGGAGCTTGTCCTAGAATCATCTCAGTTCCTCAAAATTATCATGCTGCCACTCAGCTCCTCTCTCTGCCACATCCTGCCTTTTGCAACTGTTTCTTATTCTCTATCCAGAAATAATTCACAGAAAATTTCTGTCTGCATTTCCCCTCAAAGTCTCCTCCTGAAATTCCACATGACAAAAAAAATCAGCTAAATAATATGAACTCTAAGGTGCATATCTTGATGATGTTTTGAATATTCATAAGAGCCTCTGATATATTTGTCTACCATAAATAAGCACTTTCAAGAAACCCTTGAAGTTGCCTTGTGGAACATCATCTTATTACGAGACTTTATGAATATTTAAACATTTATTCTGTCCCTATTATGGAAATGTAAGTTACTCTTTGGTACTATTTGTATATAAATACTGTCATTTATTATTATATTTAATAATTTATATTTTTGATTCACTGTAATGGAAGAAATACCAACATAAACATGATGCCTGGAACAAATAATTTTACTTTTATATTATATCAATGCAGAAAATATTATATGAAACAAAAATAACAAGGGAAATAAACTTATATATTCAGTAATTAATAAGATCTTTAGATAGATAATTTTAAAATTATTTCAAGCATGTCTATTAGTGTCATGGTTGATCAGTTCTTGTTTAGACACCCATATTGTTAAGAATTCCTGGGTGCAGCTTTCTGGACATTTCTAGAAAATGCAATTGCACATGAGACATTCTGTTTCTCCTACTCTTATTCTTTCTGCACTGGAGTCCGTAACATATCCTAAGCGTTAGGTGTCGCAATTAAGTTGTAAATAAATTGGATGGGTCTGGATAACTCTTAGTCACTTGTACTCTGCATTTTGATCAATTATGGTTTTCTATAAAGTCTCCATCTGCTGCAAAGAGATTTTTTTCTCTTTGATGAATCAGAACTACATCTATCTGGAGTAAAAATTCCATGTTTATATTATGGCTTAAGAAACGTGCTGCTTTAACAAAGTCCACAACCTCAGATTTCCTGAAGTCATTGGCTTTTTTTCCAGTAGCAGACATGACTTCCCTCTTCATGAAAGACACCAATAGATTCACTAGTTGAGAAAGAAGACACATTCATGAGGCCTCAACCTTAGACAATGAACTGTGAAAGTAAAGCCCCAACCAGGTAGCATACACAAGTGGAGATATGGCCTCCAACAAACATACAGCAGAGGACTTCTGAGTCTGTTATCACTCGGAGAAATGCACGTAACTGTCAAGAGACTGGAGACCACAGGGCATTTAGTGGTCTGGTGGGGTGGGGGTGTGTGGGGAAATCCTTGTGGAGATGTGGGGGATGGGGGGGCAGGGAGGAAGTTTTGAATGTGAAACAGTCAGAAGGTGGACCAGGAGGGGAATAAAATCTGGAGTGTAAAAAAATTAGAAAAAATAAACAAAGTAAAAGTAAACAAGAAGGAGGAAAGAAGAGGAGGAAGAGGAGGAGGAGGAAGAAGGAGGAGGAGGAAGAAGGAGGAGGGGAAAGAAGGAGGAGGAGGAAGAGGAGGAAGAAGGAGGAGAAGGAGGAGAAGGAGGAGAAGGAGGAGAAGGAGGAGGAGGAGGAGGAGGAGGAGGAGGAGGAGGAGGAGGAAGGAAGAAGAAGAAGAAGAAGAAGAAGAAGAAGAAGAAGAAGAAGAAGAAGAAGAAGAAGAAGAAGAAATTTGAGAATAAAGGAATAGTCTTTGAGTAGCCTCCAGAGCTTACATGTTGTGCTTACTTCACACAGATGAGCACATCTTTTGCCTAAGTAGAATTCAATTTCATCTAGGGTTGAACACCTTCAATTTTAAGAAGAGTTGTGTGTTCTCCTTAGTTCCAGAGACCTTGCTCATGGCCAGCACAAATGAAACTGCACCATAGCCTTCCAGACATGTCTTTTCTTTTAAGAGTTCTTCTCCCAGCAGACTCTAGGAATCTACCCCCAAACTTCAAGAGTAGGAAGTTGTGGCAGAAAAAAAGGAATGAGGGTGCTTGAGAAATGGCTCATTGAATGAAAAATCTGATTACTCTTCTAGAGGGCAGGAGTTCAGTTTCCCATAGCCTATATGGCAGCTCACAACTGTCTATAACTCCAAGATCTGACACCCTCACACAGACATACAAGCAAACAAAACACAAATGCACATAAAGTGAAAGTAGGAACTACATTTTGAAAGAATATAAGAAAGAAAGGAAAAAGGGAAACAATGTAATTACATTTTAATATTAAAAATCTAAATTAAAAAAGTAATAAAATAATTTTAATTGTCATTCATTCTACATTTTATATTTTATTTTATTTATAACTTATTCATTAAAATGTTAAATAAATGCTTCAAAGATAATAATTGTAGATATGAAACTGAGATTAAGGGATTTTAAAATCAAGGACTGTATACATCAACAAGGCTACTTATTAAAATTATATCAGAAAAGTCATATAGAATATTATGACCAGAAATACAAAAAAAATGGAGGAGAGTAGATGGAAGATAAATCACAGAAGGAAAATAGAAGAAATTATATCTCAGTGCATTCCCTCTATTTTCTATGGATATAAAATTCAGTAGTATTGATCCCATACCTAAAAGGAACCCAGAATCATGTTGACAATAATCGATTAAAGCAGGCAATCCTCACAGATATGAATACAACTGAACTCCTTAGAAATACATGTGTGTTTATTATCAGACAGATATGAAAAACCAATTCTTCCCTTGTTCTTCTGTTTCATCTATACTTCTATGCTTTCCTTATTCTTATCTTGACCATTCTACCTTTCTTCCTTCAATATATTTTTCAAGATAGTTAAAAGGAAGATGGCACTTTCTCTGACTACATGAATAACTCTTTGATTTTTTTGAGATCTCCTAATAGACCTTTTTTATGTTCTACCTTTGTATATTTTATTTTTTATTGGATATTTTTTATTTACATTTCAAATGTTATTTCCTTTCCCGGTTTTCTGTCCATAAGCCCCCTATCACATTGCCTTCCCCTTTTTCTCTAAGGGTATTCCTGCTCCCAAACCACTCCACTTCCCGACTCCCCACCTAGACATTCCCCCCCACCTTCCCCTACACTGGAGGGGAGGCGTCCAGCCTTGGCAGAATCAAGGTTTCTCCTTCCCAACAAGACCATGCTCTGCTACATCTGCAGCTGGAGACATGGGCATGTGTAGTCTTTGGGTAGTAGTTTATTCCCTGGGACTCTGGTTATTTAGGTAATTGTTGTTCTTATAGGGTTTCAAGTCCCTTCAGCTCCTTCAATCCTTTCTCTAATTCCTCCACCAGGGACCCCATTCTCAGATCAATGTTTTGCTGCTAGCATTCTCCTCTGTATTTGTCACACTCTGGTGGAACCTCTCAGGAGAGAGCTTGAGCAGGCTCCTGTCAGCATTCACTTTTTTGCTTCATCAATATTGTCTAGTTTTGGTGGCTGTATTTATATGGGCTGGATCCGCAGGTGGAGCAGGCTTTGAATGGCCATTCTTTCAGTCTCTGCTCCAAATTCTGTCTCCATATCCCATCCTATGAATATTTGTGTTCCCCCTTTTAAGAAGGACTGGAGCATCTACACTTTGGTTGTGCTACTTTTTGAGCTTCCTGTGGTCTGTGGATCGTATCTTGAGTAATTCGAGCTTTTGGGCTAATATCCATTTATCAGTGAGTGCATACAATGTGGGTTTTTCTGTGATTAAGTTACCTCACTCAGGATGCTATTTTCTAGTACATTCCATTTGCTTAAGAATTTCATGAAGTCATTGTTTTTTGATATCTGAGTAATACTCCATTGTGTAGATGTACCACTTCTTCTATATCTATTCCTCTGTTGAAGGGCATCTGGGTTCTTTCCAGCTTCTGGCAATTATAAATAAGGCTGCTATGAACATAGTGGACCATGTGTCATTGCTGTATGTTAGAGCATCATTGGGTATATGCCCAGGAGAGGTATAGCTGTGTCCTCAGGTAGTGCAATGTCCAATTTTTTGAGGAAACTCCAGGCTAATTTCCAGAGTGGTTGTACAAGTTGGCAATCCCACCAACAAAGTAGGAGTGTTCCTCTTTTTCCTTCTCCACATCCTTGCCAGCATCTGTCCTTATCTTAGTTTTTGACCTTGGCCATTCTGACTGGTGTGAAGTGGAATCTCAGGGTTGTTTTGATTTGCATTTCCCTGATGACTAAGGATGTTGAACACTTCTTTAGATACTTCTCAGGCATTTTTTATTCCTCAGCTGACAATTCATTCTTTAGCTATGTACCCCAATTTTTAATAGGGTTATTTGGCTCTCTGGAGTCTAACTGCTTGAGTTCTTTTTATATTTTGGATGTTAGACCTCTAAGGGATGTAGGATTGGGAAAGACCTTTTCTGAATCTGTTGGTTGCTGTTTTGTCCGAATGGCAGTGTCCTTTGCCTTACAGAAGCTTTGAAGTTTTATGAGGTCCCATTTCCCGATTCTTGATCTTAGAGCATAAGTCATTGGTGTTTTGTTCAGAAAAATTTCCCCAGTGCCCATGTGTTTGAGGCTTTTCTGCATTTATTCTTGTATTAGTTTGAGTGTATCTAATTTTATGTAGAGGTCCTAGATCCACTTGGACTTAAGCTTTGTACAGGGTGATAAGAATGGATGGATTTGCATTCTTCTACTTGGTGACCTCCAGTTGAAACAGCAGCATTTGTTGAAAATGCTATCTTTTTTCCACAGGATGGAATAAAGCTCCTTTGTTAAAGATCAAGTGACCATAGGTGAGTGGGTTCATTTATGGGTCTTCAATTTTATTCCATTGATCTATCTGCCTGACTCTGTACAGTTTTTATCATTATTGCTCTGTAATACTGCTTTAGGTCAGGGATGGAGATTACCCCAGAAGTTCCTTTATTGTTGACAATAGTTTTTGCTATCCTGAGTTTTTGTTATTCCAAATGAATTTACAAATTGCTCTTTCTCACTCTATGAAGAATTCAGTTGGAATTTTAATTGGGATTGCATTGAATCTGTAGATTGCTTTTGGCAAAATGGCCCTTGTCTTCGTCAAGATTCCTATTCCTGCACAAACATCATGACCAAGAGACAAGTTAGGGAGGAAAGTGTTTATTCTGCTTTCTTCCATGTTCTTGTTCATCAGCAAAGGAATCAGGTCTAGAACTCAAGCAGGTCAGGGAGCAGGAGCCGATGAAACGGCCATGGGGGGATGATACTGGCTTGGTTTCGCTGGCTTGCTCAGCTTGCTTTCTTATAGAACCCAAGACTACCAGCCCAGGGACGACACCACCCACAATGGCCTGGGTCCTCCCCACTTGATCACTAATTGAGAAAATGCCTTACACCTGGATCTCATGAAGGCATTTCTACAAATGAGGCTTGTTTTTCTGTGGTAACTCCAGCTTGTGTCAAGTTGACACACAAAAATAGCCAGTACAGTCATTTTTACTATATTAATCCTGTGATTCCATGAGAATGCGAGGTCTTTCCATCTTCTGTGAACTTCTTCAATTTCTTCCTTCAGAGACTTGAAGTTCTTGTCCTACAGATCTTTCACTTGCTTTGTTAGAGTCACACCAAAGTATTTTATGCTATCCATGACTATTGTGAAGGGTGTTGCTTCCCTAATTTCTTTGTCACCCTGTTTATACTTTGAGTAGAGGAAGGCTACTCATTTGTTAGAGTTAATTTTATACCCAGCCATTTTGTTGAACTTGTTTATCAGGCTTTGTAATTCTCTGGTGGAACTTTTGGGGTCACTTAAGTATACTATCATATCATCTGCAAATAGTGATATTTTGACTTCTTCCTTTCCAATTTTTATCCCGTTGACCTCCTTTTGTTGTTTGATTGTAGGACTTTGAGTACTATGTTGAATAAGTAGGGAGAGAGTGGGCATCCTTGTGTAATCCCTGATTTTAATGGGATTGCTTCAGGTTTTCCTCCATTTAGTTTGATGTTACCTACTGGTTTGCTCTATATAGCTTTTACTATGTTTAGGTATGGGCCTTGAATTCCTGTTCTTTCCAAGACTTTTAACAGGAAAGGGTGTTGATTTATCAAATGCATTCTCAATGAATGTTTTAATTAAATATTCCTGATTTAATAACTATTATACTAACATTTAGTAGCTTAATACAGAAATATTTTATCTTGTTTGTGACTCTACATTTTGATGATGGCTTAGTGTGGAGATTAATCTTCAGGTCAGCAATGAAACCTGAATACATAAAGGCAGGACTGGAAGTTTCAACTCCAAAATGTTCCACTCTTGTGACTGAGAAAAAATACAATCCAGTGTCATGGTGATGGATATATTTAATGACTCATATGTGTTCTCTACATCCTTATTAGTAATATGTCATAAAAGCAAATATTCTAAGAGACAACAATCAAAAGATTTCTCTTTCTTATGACCTCAAACCAGAAATTGTCACAGCATAACTTCTGGCCCTTTCTCAAGTTGATAGTAGGTAAGAATATTAGGCAGCCTCTGCAAAGAATGCCTCATAACTGTATTATTCATGGTAAAGGTTAAATAAATTAATTAATATTAAATCACAATAACCTTGGGGCAACAGGAAAATAATTAGTGGAAAACAGATTTGCAGCCAAAATTGACATGTGCCTAGCAAGTATGATAATCACAATCTCTCCCCTCTTCTCTCCTGCTCGCATTCCTTCGCTTTGCAATGGTGGTACAAAATTTATAAAACTGATCAACAAATATCTGATTGAACTCATGGCCCACTCTATGCGATGAAACCCATTCCTGACATTTTTTCAATAACCAAATGCCTGAGACTACAGTGGCCACAGAAACAAGAGTGAAACAAAAAAAAATTCAACTTTTAAAATTTTAGAGAATTAAACAAAAAGCAGCCTAAATTTTATGGAAATTATTCTTTACTTATTTTTACTTATCTTCAATTTTTTTGTCAGTTACTTCATAATCAAGTACTGGTGATTTGATTATACAAGGCCTCTCCAGATTAGCTACCAAATTGCTTACTACTTACTCAACGTTGTATTTTCTTATTGTTTTCTAAATGGAGCTGCCCATATAATATTGGATGGATGAACTTTCATTTGAACAAAGTCAACAAAATATAACCCGATCTCTTTAAAGAAGTCTGGAGAAACATCTCTCTTCAGCTATCAGTAGATAATTACTCATACTTAGGGGTTGGACCTAGGGCCCATTCACTTTTTGTGCTAGGATTAGGAGTGGAGGAGCTTGTACATGGATTGTGCATGCTGACCCAAATGCTTGGCAATCATATGGGCATCTGCTATGTTTTGTCAAGAAACAAAATAAACAAAGAAACATACACATACACATAAATACACACATACATACACTAAACAAAACAAACACACAGACACACACACAAAAACTTAAACAAATCCAACATTTTCTTGGAGTGATCCACCATATCTGGGTCTTACAACCCTTCTATCCCCTTTTCCATAACAATCCACGAGCTTTGAGAGAAGGGTTTTTGGTGGATATGTCCATTTTAGAGAGGAGATTTTTATATACAATTTTAATCTTTATGTCTTAACCACTTGTGTGTCTCTGTTTCAGTTGTCACATATTTCAGATAGAAGCTTATCTGTTGAAGGCTGAGAGATATATGAGAACTACTTTCATTCATTAGGAGTCAATTCAATACCATGTTCATTTAAGACAATAGTAGAATTAGATTCTCTTGTAGGCCTTTAACCTGTCTAGCTACAAGTTCATGTGCCAGATATGGATTTCAACTTGTTGAGTAGGCCATATGTCCAGTCAGAAAAGTGTTAGCTATTCCCATCAGATACATGCCACTTTCAAATTAGTTGACAGGTTTTGTTAGTCTGGTCATTATGTTAGCTTACATTGTTCACAGCTTGTAAACATATTTATTACTTTTCTCTTTCAGTAGTGTGCCTAGCATCATCTAGCAATGTGAAGGCTAACCATTGGGGAAGAAGTTATCAGATAAGCAAGAGCTTGATTTCTCTGACATCTATTCCCCAAGAAATTATCATCAATATGTTCTTCCATTTCTCCTTTAATTTAATTGTTTTTAACTTACTCACTTTACATCCCACTCACTGCCCCCTTCCTGGTCACCCCTTCCCACAATACTTTCCACATTCCACCTTCTCATCTTATCTGAGCAAATGGGAGCCCCCTCATATCCTCCCACCCTGGTATGTCCAAATCTCTTCAAAAGTAGGTGTCCTCTTCTTATTCACACCAGACAAGGTAGCCAAGTGGGAAGAACTTATCTACATATAAGCAGCAGCTTTTAGGATAGTTGTAGGGACCCTAATGAAGACCAAGCTGCACATCTGCAACATATGATTGGGGAGGCCTAGGTCCAGCATGTATATGTTCTTTGATTAATCGTTTAGACTCTGAGAGCCCCAAGGGTCCAGATTATTTTACCCTGTTAGTTGTGCCTGTGGAGGTCCTACCCCTTTGTGTCCATAATCCTAAATCTATTTTTCCATAAGAGTCCCTAAGTTTGACTATGGGTGTCCGTATCTATCTGAGTCATGGCAGGCTGGGGCCTCTCAGAGGACAACATACTCTTGTCTACAAGTGTAGCAGAATAAAATTAATAGTGTTAGAGATTGGTGCTTGCCAATGGGATGTGTCTCAAGTTGGGCCAGTTATTGCTTGGCCATTCTCTCAGTCTCTGCTCCATCCCCCATCCCTGCATTTCTTGTAGACAGGATAAATTTTGGGTTGAAAGTTTTATGAGTGGGTTGGTGTCTCAATTGCTTCTCTGGAGTTCCTGCCTGACTTCAGGAGCTGGACACTATGGGTACATTCCTATGTGCAAAGACACATACATGTTTATAAGTGTCTGTGGACATTTATGTGCATATACATGAAAGCTCAAGCTTGATGTTAGGATTTTTATTTAATTACTTTCCACCTTATTTGTTAAACCAATCTACAGCTCATTGACATGGCAACATTTCATAGCAGTTTTCTTTGGATAGTTCCTTTATGAAGCTTAAATTGTAGAAGAACTGCCATACTTAGAATTTATGTGAAATTATCAGTTCTGAATTTGGATTCATTGAAAAGTAATATAACTTAATATAAATAGGGACTTAGTCCTGATTGGCCATGTAAAAAACAGATTGACATGATTCCTGACCCTGGAATTAAGCTATCAAGGTGTGGGCTTCCATGAGTGTGCATAGTGTTGCTATGGGTATAAGGCACTGTGACCTTCAGGACTACCCTTAAGGCTGTGGGAAACAACTCTGAAAACATGGGTTGAAAAATATTT
The DNA here is from genome assembly GCF_011064425.1 of Rattus rattus. Lineage (NCBI taxonomy): Eukaryota > Metazoa > Chordata > Mammalia > Rodentia > Muridae > Rattus > Rattus rattus. The sequence continues at coordinate 36,443,627 of NC_046164.1, read as the reverse complement.
GATTTCTCAACTATGAAGACTATAAGGATGCAATATAAATAATATAAGGAGTTTCATACATCTATAGGAGCAGAAGTATCCGCTATATGAGTCAGCTCATCATAAAGATACTAAGGAAAAAGATAAAGAGACTTAGGAAGTACTATTGGCAGGGCAAAATCTCACCTAGATAAGCATTTTTGTTCATGCTTGCAGAGTCAGGCAGATTCATGAGTTCAAGGTAAGCTTGGAACAGAGGAAGATTAGGTTCTGACCCAGGCATGGTAGGAACAATAATTTCATAGCAGGATTCTACCCAGCTTTCTTATTGTCTGTGCTTGCTCTCTCTCTCTGAGAATCAGGGACTGGGATTATGGGATGCTGATTCAGGGGATAATCAAAAGGGAACCTGTGGTTATGACTGAATACATAAAAGACTGCGCATTTTATCTGCACAAGATGAGCTATTTAGAGAAATTTTAAAACTGTAAGAAACTCTACAGAACACAGAAAGAGCATCCTGGAAAGCAGAACATGGAATATCAATTAGAAACCCATGATTTGATTTTGAGTTGTTTGTTTTACTGTGTTTTCCCAGACACACTTTCTATCAGAACTGCTCTCCAAGCCAAGGCTAGTCCTTGGTAAATTGGGATCCTAGACCAGGATGTGTGATATGGTACATGCATTCCAGGGAGGCATGTGCTATGTACTGAGACCTTGTCTTAAATAAACAATCCTTTAATGGATCAGGTAAGATTATAGGAAAGTTTTTCCCCTATTTTTAATCAATAAAGGACATGAACAAATTTTGCTGACTATTAATATTTAACTATTTTAAGTGTCCTTTTACATTTGTTCTTTCAACTATTAGCAGCCCTGTAAATAGGACATATATGGTATAATTTCAATTCCAGGAGGTCAAAGAGGTATTGGTTAAAAAAATGCACTTTATTTTCAGAAAACACAAGTTCTTCTTTCTACCAGCCTAGAGAAAGCAAATACAATAACTATACTTTAGATGATCTGTCTTCATTTATGTTTCTTTTTACAGAAAACTAGCCACATTCAGAGTAACCTGACCAGAGATTTCATTTTGTAATCATTTTATCTGACATATTTTATGTATTTGTAAAGTTACAAATTGAGAAATCTGAAGTAGAAATTTTTGGTTTCTTTTGAAATTTAGGTGTGTCACGTGATGCCTTTCTGGAAGATGCCTTGTAAAATAATGTTTGGCTAAAATATATGACTATATTAGGGCATGTTTTGCTGAAGCAGATGCCTGAGAGAATGTTTTTCTCAAGAAGTCATATGACAGGACATATAATGTTCTGCTGGAGCAGACACCTTAGAAAGTGTGTGATGTTTAGAAAGAATGCAAATATAATCTTATAGACAGTGAGAGGGTGCTCTTGCCTTGATTCACCATGCAATGATTTGCTGGTCTTGCCATAAATTTTTAGAGGGAAGCACAACAAAGATCTGCTACTGGTATTCTGTCTGCTTCTTGCTGCTTCTGAGGAGTTGGGCAGATTAGGTTGAGCCTCAAGGTTTCTTCTGGATTTAACCACTGCTACTGATCCTTGTTTGGTGTTGCTGATTGGACTGGATTGCCACTACTGGTTCCTGTTTGATGTTTTGGACTGGATTCCTGATATCCTGAGCACAGACTGGTATTACTCCCAAGAACTACTTCTAAGGATGGTCCACATCCCTTGTCCTATTAACCACCTTTCTTCCATTCTTTTAGTCAATGGGCTGGAAGGAAGATATGAGAGTGTAAGAACACTTACTAAAATAAGTAGTTTTTGAATAATCTAAGGCTACACTACCCTTTGTTTCCTAGACTCTGTAAAGACAATCTTTTTATTAACATGAAATACTAAAAACAGTACTGGTATTCAAACATAGAGCAGTAAAATTAGACAGAAGCATTTAACACGTATGGCATTGGACACTGAAACCAGGTTTCTGGGTTTAAATTCCAGATACAGCATGAGGTACTTATATATTTCTTGTTAGTCAATTCAATTAGAATTTCGTAGAAAATGTGGGTTATTTACCATTTCAAAATTATATACTCTAACACTCAAAAGGTAGTTTGTTATTGCCAATTGGTCTCTCAAACTCTTACATAACTTGCTATCTCAGCATATTGAGTGGGAGTCTATTTGATCTTTGAAGATGTACTCTCCTAATAAGACAAGTTTCTTTTTCCTTTGTTCTTAGTTTCTTAAAAACATTAAAGGAGGGCTACTTTTGAACAGCATGAAAAGGACCCCTAATAAGTAAGTCCAAAGTGACAGGTTTGAAAGATCATATAATGTAAGGTTAATGTTAGACATTACAATCTTCGTAAAGTGTCAGAAGTGGCTTGGCAGTCTTCAGTGCTGGTCTGGCTGTTCATTGGATAAAACATGTAGTCATTATTTTGGATGGAGAGAACAGGGCTATAACAAACACTTGTCCTGGGGAGAAGAATTCACAAGTCCACATCTGGAGTGCATCTGCAGGGTCTGCATCTTATTAACCATCCTGCTAATTATTTGTATACCTCAAAACAGTACTATTTTTGCCTTTATAATTATGCCAGCTGTGAATTTCTCTAAATATTCATGGCAGCTTGGCTTTTATCAGAGTAATTTTAACATACTTACAATCTAATATAGACAGGAGCAAAGGAATATGGTCTCCTTACACTCTTACAATATTTGGTTATTAGGAAAGCATGGGTGGACCAGGAGGGGAATAACACCTGGAGTGTATAAAAAGAAAAAAAAAGAAAGAAATCAATTTTACGGGTTCTTTCTTGTGGAATAGAGTCATAAGCAAGCCAAGTTACATTTGTACGTATGATTTAATTACCAAAAGCATACACATAAACACAATGGAGACACATATATGTCAATTGTTTAGTGGTTTAGAACAAATGGACAGTTATACGGAGCAAGTAACGGTAAAACCTTGCTGCTAAACCAGCTTAGCAAGCCCCAAAATAATTTACAATTATTCTGATGAAGCTGAAATAAAATATCCAAATCTTATGTACCAGCACACAAATTTTAACTACAAAGCATGTTTTACACACTTGTGAGTATGTATGTGATGGTGCCATACTTGCAACTTGAAATTTTTTACCATCATCAGAACTGTGCCTCTCCCAGGCTTATCACATCTCTGCCCTTCTACCCTCTGAACTTTATTCTACACACAAGTCCCATTGGCTCTAAAATACTAGGACAAGTCATTGATGTTAAGGAATAAAGGAAAGATGACTGCCTGTGGGCACATCCACATTTCTAGCAATAAAATCATTCAGTGTTATGACAGCAACATTAATGTCCTAAGCATCTACTCACTATTACTTATCCAGTTCCATAGGAAGACTATCTTATTTACTTCTTGATAAAAGAGATTATTCATGTCCCTAAAAAGCAAGAGATACTTGACTGTCTTTAGCTTTATCATACAGTTTCTTTTATTTGTATTAAGAAGGTTTTCTTTTTTTTTTTTTTTTTTGTTTGTTTGTTTGTTTGTTTGTTTGTTTTTCTATTTCCAGTCATGGTAACAATTGGACTTAGAATTTTTTTTTAAAGGAAAGCTCCTTTCCTTGAAGTTTAATCAATGCAAAATATCAATGCAAAATAGAAAATAATAGGCTGAATGATTGCTTTTAAATATTTAGAAAAATTATTATATCTAAAATAAATGAATAATATAATTTTCAAATAAAAATTACCTGTTGGAAAATATTCAATCTTCTCAAACCAGGACTGATGTTACTCGTTAATTGTGGTAAGGCCCTTCCCCTAATGAATAAAGATTTCAAGGGACCAATCACAGGGTGGGGAGTAGGCGGGACTTCCAGGTGGGGAGGAGAAAGAAAGGAGGAGATAAGGGACTTGAGGCTTTTTAGACAGGGAAAGATTTTGAGGACAAGATGTAAAGAACTAGAGGTCCCAGTTGCATGGCAGATCCCATCTGCCACCCCAGGATTTATTTTAGTATAGCTTACTCTTTAGGATGTTAGTAGTTGCGCCCAGCAATTGAGCTACCTATTAATTCTAAACTAAGTTTGTGTGGTGTTTTCCTTCCTGTTGCGACTCAACTGAGTTCCAGAGAAAAGCTAAGGAGGCAAGGCACCCCAGCCAGCCACAGAATTTGATGTGTGGAGCTGGCATGGTAGAGACCCTCCATGGGAACTTAGAGAGTCCGGTGGAGAGATTTTAGAGCAAAGGGTCAGAGATTCTGTAGAGATAAGAGTACCCTGCAGGTGCCATGTGGCCCGCCCGCTGGTATCTGGCATAGGGTGGGATGGTATATCTTTTTTTATTATTCAACACCATCCATTCTGACTATTTTATTCACATACTCCTGAGAGAAACCTCGACTTCCTTTCCACTGACAGAGGAACTAATGATCATTATGAAGACTACCGTTGTCATGCAAGTAAAAAGTTCAGCTGCTTTGCCTGACTTATTTTAGATACATTTTCTTTATTTCTTCTATGTTTTTATATTTATGTTCCTTCCTTTTACTCTCGCTTTTGACTGTTAGGATAATAATAAAACAATTATAGATTAATATGCCAAAGATCATATTGAATATGAATATGAAGAATAACAATATTCTTCATTTATCATCTGTACGAGAGATATGTGAGGAAATATCTAACTGACAGCCGGTAGAGCTTTTCTTGCCTTCAAACTCATGGCACAATTCTAACAGTTGCAGATTTCCCAGATGCATATGGATGCTGACTGTGCGAGCTGACATGCTGTTCTTAGCAAAATGCAATGTGTTCAATCAAGCTGGTAAAGCTCGAGTCCATAAATTTATCATGCAAATGTTAGCAATGAAAAAGCCTTCCCAAATGAGTCTCATGTACAAGTCTACATTTGGGTCCTATTCACAGTCATATATATATCCAGTAGCACAGCTGACCCCCACAACACAGTGGGCAGCTTTCTCCAAGCTATGAAAACCATTGAGAATATTTATTTGAAAAGGAAAATTACAGCAAAAGATACCCCATTTATAAAATGAGACCTCATGCCGATAAAGATTTTTCTTCCTTCCTATTTGCTGCTCCACTGGGATATGATGTTCTACGATGACCCTTTGTGCTCTTGTACATTGGTTATAGGTAACATGTACAAAACTTCAGAGTTTACTGAACTATAACATTAAAAAGAAGACAAAAATCTCAAATATAACAGCAAATTGGATTTGTGAACAATGACTCTGACATATTCCAAAATAAATCCCATCATAGTTCTTGCAAAATTCAAAAGGACTAATACCAGATGTCATAGAGTAAAGAAGTCCTCTATTTTGTCATCGTATTCCTAGAAAAAAATACCATTGACTACAGTTATTGATTTGGCTGAAGTGACATAGAGTATATTAAACGATCAGTGAGTATAGAATACATCATAACAGTATGTCTCCAGTTCCTTCAAAAGCATATATTAAAGTTGGTGAGAGATGATGAAATCATTAGTTGTTATATTTTTGTTGCTATTAAGAATATGTACCTGAGCAGGATATAAAGTTAATAAGTAAAACATACACAAAATTAAATTAAGAAAATCAATATGTACTGTCATTAAAAATAACTACTTTTGAGAATCTCCTGTTTCATGTTTTCATAACATCACTTATCCCACTACTGTTCTCATTTACAACTATCCTTTCATAGCCTGTGCTGTATTCTTATTTTGCTATACAGATTCAGATATTTAGGTGAACTACGGCAATAAGGATTCACTCACCTCAGATTGTCTTTAAGACCACCGCATTTCTGGCCATTTAGGGTTATCACAAGCTGGAGGAAGGAGGTGCGTGACTTTCCTCTCTCCAGCAATCTAAGTCTACTTCTCCATGAGTTCACGTAATAGCTGCCAAGATCTTTCAGCTTGGAAATTGGAGATACTTAATTCTTGAGCACATGGCTAACATTAGCATTTTAACTTGGCGTGGGACTCAGTCTCAGGGAGAAACAGCTGTTTTGAAAAACATTGGGGAAATGATCATTAAAAAGTTTAAAATAAGCAAAAATTTCAGTTCTGCTTTGTCATTGTAGTGTGAGAAATGTTGATCCCTGCCCAAACCTACCTAGTTCATTTTATTACATAATGTAATAAATATTATGTACAAATTGAAATCACATACACACACCGACCATGTACACACGAACACACACACACATACACACACACACACACACACACACACACATAAACACACTGAACACTATATTGTTAAAAGAACGATGTATCTTGTAAACAATATTTTTCACATTTTTTTTTTGCAACTCATTCTGTGTGTTTCTCCAGGGCAAACTCATGTCCTAGTTGAAATATAGTTCTGTAGTGTTTGTCCCATCTTTTCCTATCACAGAACATTGACTTAGAATAATTTATTACATTAGCACTTCCCCATGAAGCAAACAAGTCAGGAAATATTATTTAATAAATTAAATTTGGCAGAATTCACTGGGATGAATGCATTCTGTTTCCACTTTCTTCTACTGCTTGTACCATGGTTTCCCCTCATTTTCTCCATTCTCACTTTCTTTTAACTCAGCTATAATTTTTATTTTAAAGTGACATGTAAACTTCAGTCCTATAATATAAATCATCCAATCTAGTAATGAACTTTGAAATAAGGAGATACACTTGTGTTTCATTTGATATAAACTACATTGCTGTAAAATATTTCCATGAACTCTGAAACTTGATCTCACATAGTTGAGCTCTCTAACTCTTAGAATCATTTCCATTTACTATGTATATAATATATGATTATATAAAATGCACACCTTAGTTAATATACTTGTGAATATGTGTCTACACTAAACTTTTTTAATATTATTTTTCAAAGCTAAGACTATGCTACAAGATAATAAATCTGCATTTTCTAACCTCAGTTATTTCATTTTCCATTTTAGCTCTGAGCATTTTAAATGCAAACCAAGCTATGCTTCATTAACAATACAATACCTCAGACATTACTCTCCATGCTTTACTCAACATTCATGGGAAAAAGTAATTTTGTCTCAGAAATCAGCACAAATCTATAACCTCAGAGTATACATGCTATCTGTGAAATATCCAAAATTAAATTAATAAACATCTTTTAAAAAGACATTTTATTATTTACAGTGAATCTACAATGTACACTTGAGATACTTATTTTAAATAAACAGAGTTCTCTGTTTACAGCCTTTTAATACACATTTGTTATAATTTGGTATAGTAAATTATAAAAGAGCAGTGGATTTTTAAAAGCTTTTTACCGATTCTTCGTGACTTTCATGTCATGCATCCTAACCCCACTCTCATTCCTCCATATCACCTCTCCACCCTTACAACCTCCAGCCCAAAAGAGAACAGTAACAGCAAACAAAAGGAAAAAGATAAAAAACACAGTTTAATAAGAATAAGATCAATCTGTGGAAGCTGCCGTGTGTCTTGGAGTGTCACACAGTATATATTTTGATGAAACAGCTTTATTTGCAAATAAATGTTCATTGCAACGAGTCACTGGTATGATTTGAGGCCTCTAGCTTTTGTTATACTATCAATAATGGATCCTCGTGGGGCTCCTTTCTGATACTGTGTTGTTGCCTTGTGTCATAAATACTGGACTGGCCCTTCATGTGGACTGAACTCCAGCAGTTCATAGATGGGGTAGATATTGAGATTGCCTAACCCAAATCCCGGGTTCTGGGCTTGGATGGTGGCTGTGTAGTTCAGCCTGCCAACTCTTCGGCACCTGCACCACCATGGCCAGATCTCCTGCTTTACCCAGGAAAGGGGTGTGGCCTGCTCCAGTATTGCCCTAGCTAGGGGCTCTCAACTCCCTCCACCAGGGCCAGCTCAACTCTTAAGGTGCTGGTGGGTGAATAGGGGTATGGTACGGGCGTAGCAGGCAGGAGACATCTCTCTTATGCCCGTCGCACAGTAGATGAGGGGCAGGGCCCGGTATACTGCTCTCATACCTTGTGTCCTGCTCTACCACACTGCCCAGGAAAGGGGCAGCGTTGGTTCTCTCTAGTACAGCAGCCTTATGTGAATGGGGCCAACTCTGTAGACCTCAGATACGGAGATTGCACCAGGAGACAGCCGAGACATGGGATGTCTGAATGGCATTGTGTGGTAACATGGGCCACGGACATCATCCTAGACCTCTGCTGCTGCAGAAACACAAGTCCAGACATGACCCTCAGACACATCGCATGCTGGGAACGCACCATGGCTTCAGGTGTCAGTGTATGCTACGTACATCACTGTGATCCTCACCACCCTGATGTCTTCCATTCTGCCTCTTTTCATACTACACTCACCATTCATGTCTCTTTCTCTCCCATCTCTCCACCACCTACTTGCTGATTGTAGTCGCTCTTCTACTGGCCTCTGGGTGATTTTCATGCTGCATGGTCTCTGGCATGTATCTGAGGTCAAAGAGCAAAGTTTTAGGATGCATAAATTAACAATAGATGATTGATTTAATGCAATGATAAGTTCTAAATATTTTGAATTTATAAGCAACTGTTTGTGGTGTGTGTGTGTGTGTGTGTGTGTGTGTGTGAGAGAGAGAGAGAGAGAGAGAGAGAGAGAGAGAGAGAGAGAGAGAGATAGCGCATGCGTGCTCATGCACAAGCACACACATGCACCATTCACTATTTGTTATTGATATTTTGAAGCAATGTCTTCAACTGGTATTAAACATTTGAAATGAGCTAATCTGGCCGGGCAATGTAAATCAGGAATGTTCCCATTTTTGTCTCACCAGCCTTGAAATTTCAAGGATGTATCAGCAGTCTGGCTATTTTTTTGATGGATGTGTAGTTCAACCTCCTGTCCTTTATTGACAGCAGTTTATTTTTTTTTCTGAAATCATTTTTATATCCCCATTGATTTTGAACATTTTATTTTAAATCAAATAAAACATAAAGACAGAATTAAATGTTCTAAAAGTTTAAATATTAACTTTAAACATTTTGACTGATATTTTTACGAGAATATAATTAGAATTATTCAGTTTGGCCTCTGGCTCCCTGTTGTCTTTGCTCATTGCTTCCTACCTTCTGGTTTGGTGCTCATACCAAGAAAGCTATAAGAAGCATGAATTAGGGAGTCTGTTCTTCCCTCGTCCTGTTCCTAAACACCCCTTGCTATCCCAAGGAGATCATGGTTCCTGCACTCCTGGTGCCTTGATTAGAATCATACTGTCCAATTCCATCTCCTCTAGAAGTCCTTTGAATGTCACCTTTGTAAAAAATGGGCCACCGTATATCGTCGCTGTTAATAAAGCCCCTAATGTATCAATTCAGTATATTTAGACCTTTAAAAATGTACAATTTCATCATTTTTAGCTCTTTTGACTCAAATGAAATGTCAGCACATAGGTTCATACTTACAAAGTTATAGCATTTCTTTTCGTCTCATATGTCTCAGAAGCAGAACTTTACTAAACAGCCCTTTAAAATAACATTTCCTTCAACACTTCAGCTGCTGTGTATGTTTTACAGTTATTTTTTAAATATACAGATAATATCAAAAAATCAAAATATTGGTTAAAAATAAGCTGTTCTTCTTTTTTTTCTGTATTAAAGCACACTTTAAATGGGTTGTAATTTTTTTTTAGTATTTTGGGTACAGAATACATATAATAACTGTTTTGCCCTTTACCTGATATTACCAAGAACAGTAATCCATAATACATTATTAACTGAAAATCAACTTACATTTTAATGCAATGAACAGATTTTCAAGTTTAAGTTTCACACAAGTTATCAAAAGGTTTCAATTATAGGAATATTTTGCGATTCATGTTTTGCTTAAAATTATAAATAATTTGGTTATTTTTTAAAACAACTGTACATACATATTGATAATATGTTATGTACACATGAATTTCATTTTTTCTATCTATTCACAATGAAACCATAGGATCCAATTAATTTCATGAGTTAATATCATGAGATGGGTTGAGATAGAACAAATGGCACATCTTTGTGAGCATATAGAAGAATCTCATAGTCTGATATAATGAATATGGCACAAGAGAGATCTTAATAGACTCTGAACTCCACATTCATGGTTGTGGAGCAAACTCCCTCAATAGATGAGCCCCCTCTTTAGTCTGTTATTTAAATATTTCAAGAAATCAGCTCATGCTAGTTGGGGTTCACAAGCCAGGAAGTATGAGCTTGTAGACTTGCATCCTTCCCCAAGACCTCAAGGTATTCCCTTAATGCCTTCACCTGATTGTGTAATTCCCATAACACTCTCTTCTGAGATCCAGTTGCACATGCACAATCATTCATACAACACGTATACACACATGTACGTACATACCTGAACACATATAAACAAATATATAAGAATTTCCCAAAATGTTTACATATATTTTCATATGTTAATTATGCAAAAATCGATATATATATAGTGTGTGTGATATTTGAATGTTAAATATATTTGCATGCATTTACACCCTTACATACAGACTGTATGTGTATATATGATATAATTTACATGTACTTCATAGATGTCAATTGTAATATGTAAATATGCTTATAAAATATTTGTGTAAAATATAGGTTCTATTTCCTGGAGGATGGGGTTAGAGGGAAGAGCCAATAGTCCACAAATCCTTTTCAAAGGGAGCCACCTATCCACGAAGTCAGTTGTACTTGAAATACAAAGGAAATAATCACGATGACTCTATAGACTATTATTAATTTATATATACATTTCCATATATGTGTGTTAGCAGGTGAATGTACTCCCTACTTTAAATCAATTGCTTATGTTGCCTCAATTACTTACATGAGAGTTTTCTTATTATTTTACTAAGCTTAGAATTAGTGTTAATTATGGAAGCAAATGTTAATGTTTTAAGTAATGAAAATATAGGACATTTCTATCATATTGATTTTGATAGTTTTGAAATATCACAAACAAAATACTGTGCTATAAAATATCATAGTTATAAAATAACTTAGTATAAAACTTTTAGAATACTAATTATCATAGAATTATATGTTAATAAGCCCAGATACACTCAGTGTTTAAGAAAACTAAAATCATCAAATTATGTTTCATTCATATTATATTATATATTATGTTGTACATCTATAAAATAGGCAAGTTTAATCAAATTTTTAATCTATACATTTTCTATAGTTTTGTTAAAACAGAGACAGCATGTACCATTGTTGTCTATTTATTTCTGCAAAATAAATTGTTTATAATAGATCCTTTACCCTGAAAATAATATTTCCTAGAGTGTAAAAAAATACAATAATTTTAATGCTAACACATCTATGTTTAATTTAAGATCTCCTTACTAAAATCAGTTTCTACAAATCAATTGAAATATTTAATCTTTGCTGTAAATTGACCTTAGTGAATTCTATCAGAAGTATATCATGAATTCACATTTAATAGTTGAGCCTGCATGTAAAACAAATGACTTTTATTGTATAAAACAATTAATTTCTCTTCACAGATATTTATGTGTGAAATTAAATATTTCATACATTCATTAATTTTGTAATTTTAGAAATAAGCTACTTTGATGTGCACTAATAAACTTTTCCATTTGTGTGAAAACTAATTCTTTAATGGACAGTAATAATTTCCTCTCTGTAATGAGTCATCAAGCATGCACTGCATATTAATAACTTAAAATAGGCCTTTTATTTTCATCATGGTCAACAATATTGTACTGTGTATCTCTGCATAAAATTTATTTCTATTGAATTAGTTATATAAGTCCTTCACTTTAAGTAGGTTATTAAATATTAACATAATTTTGACCTTTAAAAGGCCAGCCATCTTTCCTTGAACTGATATGCTTCTGGAAGTGTCCTTCTTGGTGATTTTGTAATTCTCAATAAAATCCTGACAAAGTAACAGAAATTCAATGAATTTCTTTTGATGGACATGCAATATAACATATATATTGGCATTTGTATATGAATGCAATAAAAAGGAAATTCACTGTATTTTAAAACATGATGCATATATATGTTTCACATAAGATATTTTATATTTCTATGTTTGAAAATTCTCAGATTTGAAATAGAGAATTTTATTTTTAAACTTTTGATATAATTTTATACTAAGATTTTTATTAAAAAGTCAATTAAAATAATTTTCAAAAAATCAAAAATACTGTTTATATGATATAAAAATTCTTAAACAAGGAAATAAATGATATACTAAATAAATTCACATTAATATGAGCATATAGTTTAAGTATAATTCACGCTTTTAAGATACATTTTGTGTGAAATAACTATATAATAAATAGATAATATTAATGAAAGTGTATGCACACATGCATATATATATATGTCAAAGACCTCAATTTAAATAATTTAAAGAGGAAATATTGACAATACCTTATGCAATATAGATGTAGGAAAAGACTATGTCTATAGGACTCCATTTTGTCAGAAATTAAGTACAACAGGTTATCATGACAAGTAGGGTATCATGATGCTAAAAAGTTTCATAAGAACAATCAGGTTAAGAAGGATCCCACAGAATTCAAAAGAATCCCTGCCAACTATACATGTGACAGAAAGATTAATATCCAGAATATACAAAGAATTCATGTCTAGGAAGAAAGGGAAAAGCAATGATGGACACGTATTATAATATATGTATATGTATTATATAAATGCAAATTATATATTATGTATATATTATAACATATCCAAACATATACATTTTATATATTTATATATAGTAATTACATACAAATGCACATAAAACAATATGCATACATACTATATGGCAAGAAATGTTGCATTTATCTGCTTATTAATAGCCTAGTTGGGTTAGAATAGCTCAGAATCTGGACAGCCTAGTGCCATCAGCTTTTTAATAAAGTCTGACCTTTCTGTGTCATTGACTCTGGAGCTAAATGGGATGCAATAGGGGAGAAAAACCCTTAAATCACTACTATTTGTTGAATAAGATCAACAAGGCAACAAGCAAATGCTGGCATGTTTTTGAGAAAAGAAGACCCCTCGTTCATTATTGAGAGAATTTTAAATTAGTATGGCTGCTCTATAAAGAAGTATAAAAATCCTAAAAAGTTGAAATCTACCACATGATAAGTATATATCACTACGTGACATTTTCAAAAAAAGACTCAGTGTGCTATTCTGTAGACATTTGGTCATCAGTGTTCATTGTCATTGTGTTAGGATAGAAACATCTCCGGAGTCCTTCAACATGTTAGTGAATAATAAAAAATGTGGAAAATAGCACAATGGAATCCTGTTCAGATTGAAACACTAAAAAAGGATAACAAAATTTACAGATAAGTGAATGGACCTAAAATAATATATTGAGTGAGGTATGCAGACCCAGAAAGGCAAACACAACCTATTTTTCTCATCCGCAGTTCCAATTTTCTATCTTCAATAGGAAGTATACAGTGCAGAAGTACTCACAGAACTGAGGACTATTCAAAAAGGACTGTGGGGAAGTGGGGTTTGCGAGGCAGGAAATAGAAAGCAACAAATTGAAAGGACGACGGGAACTCCAACCAGGGAGTGACAGTAGAGATTAATACAGAACGAGAAGTAAAGAAGAGAGACAAATATTACAAATACTGTGTTATAAAACATTAAGAAAAAATATTTGATTATATCTACCTAAAATATTCATATTATGCATATATGTATATAAAGTTATGCCTCTTGGGCCAACAGTCTTCTACCAACCATGGGCTAATAAAATTCATGTAATTAAACACCAGAAATCTCCCTTATAATAGTGGCTTAGGGTAGCCCAAATGATTTCCAAAGTAATAAGACCAATGCTGTTGCCTTTGTTTGCCTCTAAGAAGTCGAAGGTAAGTCCCTACTTCTAAAAATATAGAACAATTAGGACACAGAAGTCATGTTATTCATGGTAGACATAACTCAAGTCTGACCCAAATGAGGTTTAGCTAGTATAGTACCAGAAAATTATATTCAAGCTTTAACAAAGTAGCAATTAATAGCATTATCTTGTACACCTATGAACCACAACAATGACTATCCCAAGACACCAAATGTACCATAAGTGGTAGTCACATGTCTTTGCTAACTGACAGCTTTCTAACTGGACTTAAGATCCCCTGAAAAAGAGGAAAATAAAACCTGGAATAGGAACTTAGCCAACTTTCAGGGCTAAAAGGGTCACAGATCTTAAGACAGAATGTATTAACAACATTTTGTTAGAAAAGAGTAAATCCTAACTATAGTCTATATTACATTTACTTTAATAGCTACAGATAAGTGCAGCTCTCAGTCCATACCAAAGGAAGCTTCTTTGTATGTAGAAAATGAATGTACTCATAAAACATCAGAAGTGGATACCAATACAGAGATCTAAGAATCGTGGGTAGGATAGCCTCGGTGTATTGTTATACATTCACAGTTGGACCAAAAGAATGAGGTTTGGAGAAAAATGTCCTGTGAAACTGTGGGAGAGTCTCCCAGAAATAAAAGTTGAGGTCCTTTATCCTCAGGGACATTGTGTTCTCTGGATTGCTCTTTGACATGATTTGGTGCCTCCTGTGACAACTATTTATATTACGTTTATAAGACAGGTCCATTCTTATTGGATCAGAACATAGCTATAGAACTGAATCTGGTCATTATACCCTGAATTTGGATATGGCTTTCGGCTTTGTTTACATACTTTTCAATATATAATATAGAGTATGTGACAGGCCATTTTATATAAATGGGTCTTTCATGAGAAACATTCTGGGAAAAGGCTGCCGTCAGTATTTAGTATGAGCTTAATGGTGTTTATTTACATATTTTTCTGATCATGTTTTTCTGAACTCAAGCCACTTTTCTTGAATTATTATTTTCTTTGTTTCATTTGTGTGTAAATGCACTCCAGAAATGAAGTAATGTAGTTTACAGCATTAGGTTGTACTCTGCTCCATTATTTTGTGTTCTCAGATGCCCCATCTAGCAGACAAGATCTGAACAGTTTGAGAAAAATTGACAATCAAGATTATAAGTTTTCTATCTTTGGGTCTATGAGCATTACAAAAGAGTAGGTGGAAAGATAGAAAACAAACAAAATAAAATAAAATAAAAATATAAAACACAAAACCCAGCAAAACAAACAGAAAAAAAAACAGGAGATTTGCTGTGAAGCTTTCTGTCCTAGAAATGGTTACACAACTTAGATCAGAACTATAGCAATTTCAAAAGATATTTGAACATGAAAGAGATAATAACTTCACAGGTCCCATCCTTAGACATAAAACTACAAGCAACTAATAACAGCTCTGTGTGTGTGTGTGTGTGTGTGTGTGTGTGTGTATCAAACAGACAGACAGATAGACAGGGTCAGACAGTTAGCCTTTTCCGGTGATGAGTCCTCTAATTAGTAATAAAATACATAGTACTCAGTCTGAAACTATGTATACATGAACACCATACCTGTACCTAGCAAGTGTATTTATATGTTGGTGAAAGCACACACACACACACACACACACACACACGCACACACACACACAGACATACACACATAGACACATACACACATAGACACACAGACACACACACACATACACACACACATACACACATAGACACACATAGACACAGATACACAGAGAGAGGGGGAGGGAGGGGGGAGGGGGGTGGAGAGAGGGAGAGAGAGAGAGGAAGAGAGAGAGAGAAAGAGAGAGAGAGACAGAGAGAGAGAGAGACAGAGAGAGAGAGAGAGGGAGGGGGGGGGGGGGAGAGAGAGAGAGAGAAAGAGAGAGAGAGAGAGAGAGAGAGAGAGAGAGAGAGAGAGAGAGAGAGAGAGAGAGAGAGAGAGAGCTTCCTACCCCAGCTATAATGAAAGAAAACAGAGTTGATTTTAAAGTAGAAAAGCATAAAAGGAGTTGATGAAAGGAGTTGTGAGAAACTGGAAGGATGAAAGGGAAGAGTGTAAATGGCGCAACTATATTATAATAACCATATATAAAAATGAGAAAGAAATATCTTTAAGGTAACATAAAGTAAATGTGAAAGCAAATTGCATGTACTTGAAACAACTACATGACTATTATGTTGTATAACTATAAGCAGATTAAATATTTGTACCGAGGCTTGGGGCAATTTGTAGTGATAAACCTATTTTACCTTGGGAACAACAAAATTAAATAAAAGCAAATGAATACATATTCACCTAAGCTGTCAATTCTCCTAGCTTAATTACAAAGTACTCCAGAGTGTGATGAGTTTTACAATCATGACTAGATAGCTGACTGAGATTTAGGACATGGTGCCCTTTCCCAACAGCACCATAAATAACCAATTATACCTTAATTATTGTACTCCATTACTCAATAATCAATACTTAAAATAATAAATACAATTTAGCTTTTGAACTTTTGCTACCACAGTGAAGTAGTTACTAAATCAAACAATTTTAGCTAAGTATCTTCTATATAAAATATGAGACAATTTGAGTTAAATAATGTACTATTACATATCACATACATTTTATATATGAGCCTTGGTATAATTTTATTATCATTTTAATGAGTTTTACATAAATATGGAATCCAATACATATTGGAGTCCATATACATCCCAATATACATTGGAAAATAATCCTATTGAGTAAAATAATAAGAAATCTTACACTTTGCCATGGGTAACTAACACAGAGTTTTAAGTTTTAAACAGTCAGGTAGTTTCTCAAAGTAACGAAAACAAATGTTTTTCTTCATCATTAACTTTCCTAAGCCTGCTGACTTTTGTGAAATCACTGTGGCTAGTCTCAAATGGTGTTTGAAATGAAAATTCCCTGCCTAGTCACTGCGCGTAGGAAACATCACGATGATGGCTTGCAACCAGTGTTCTGCTCAGTTATTCTTTGTAATAGTGTGATCGTGGACTAAGACATACATACTGAGGAAGAAGAACAGGGTAAAGTGAAGAAAAATCTCTTCAAGTGACATTTTTGACCTGTTTGTTTTTCATGTTTAATTGGAGAGAATAGGTCAACTTGAAACAAATGGCCTTTTTAATTGAATAATAAGAACACTTCAATTTAATGTACTGAGAAGGAACCTGATGTATGTGTATTGATTATTTAAATTTATAAGCACCACCATCTATAATGATTATACTAGAACTGAAACTTCTACACAATGGGGGGGGGGAGTCCTCCACTTACATACATTTGAAATAGTCACATCGGTGAATTCATAATTTCTGCCCTCACATCACCCTTGATTTGTATGCTAAATGCCAGGGCTTACATTGTGGATACAAATTGACTTGTTTCATTAAGAGTCAAAGAAACAACTATAGATCTGAACAAAAAATGAAATACCTCACATAATAGGGAGCATATAATTTCCTATACCTAGAATCCATTCTTACCTAGCAGAAAGGGTACATGTAGCAATTTTAAATATGTCTCTCTGCAAGAATAGCACTGACATGCCACACATTCACTAGTATTTATGCATTTGTTTAAAATTGGATTTGTGATATTTCTGAAACATTACTGAGGCTTAATTTTACATTAAAAAAGAATAGGGTAATTGTACAAGGGTGGTAGGTGGCATTGTCCATTCATTCAATGGATGTTTACTGAAAATATCATTTATACAGCTTAACATTATTTTATTCACAAAAGGAATTTAGAACAGGTGGTATTTAGTTCCTATTTGATATTATTTCTTTTCTATTCACATTTGAAAATTAATAGTTCAGATGGATGAACTTTAATCTTTTACTTGTAATATATTTTGGCTTTATAGTTATTATATTTTATTTTTCCTACATCAGAGAACTCAGAATGGTAACCATATATATGTATAATGTGTTTAATTAACAGTGCTTTTTACTGTAAGAATCTAGTTTGGAATGAAATACAAAGATTTATGTGCCTATAATGCTCTATAATGTCTGCTTTTGGATTTACCTCATTGGGTCAGCACACTGGGATCAAAATGATGAATGACTTTAACAGATCTTGGCCATGTGACATTCATGACTCAGGTGTTGCTTGTGGGTCCCCACTATTTTCATGCCCATGTGATCAACAAGAGAATGTTATCCATTCTGGCAAGAGCCTCACAAATTATGTTAATCTCCCAGAATTGCCATGACATAATTTGAGGCCAAAACCCTAAGTCAGGCTCTAAGTAGGGATGTGCTCTACCTACTTAGACTAAATAGACTCTCCCGTGCCCTACATACATACTTTTTGGTCGTTTGGCACTAATGTTTGACTTTCTCTCCTTTGCAGTGCATTCATCTCATTCTTTGTCATACAGGATTTTCTTCGTGTTTCTTCATAATTTAAAACAAAAAAAATCATTTGGTTTTAGGCTCACTATATTTTGATATTAAATTGATTTTTCTTTCTTTCCTTTTTATCTTTTTCTTTTATTAGATATCAAACAACCCAAGTAACTTAATTAAAAACTGGGGTTCAGAATTAAAAAGGAAATTCTCACAGAGAAATCTCTGAAGACTGAAAAACAAAGAAATACTCAATGCCCTTAGTCATACAGGCAATGCCAATCAAACTGACTCTGAGATTATACCTCCAGTGTCAAAATATCTAAGATCAAAAACTCAAATGAAAGCATGCCCACCAGAACACTTGTTCCACTATTTTTATAGCAACTTCATTCATAATAGGCAAAAACTGGAAGCAGCCCAGATGATCCTCAACTGAAGAATGGATAAAGCCTGCTTTGCTTATTGTGTAAGCGTTGGTCTTATTTATTTGAAAGTACGGTCATATCATAAGGCTAGGATTTCAAGGTATAGGTGTCCCCTGAGAGTCTCTGCCAGAGCCTGACCAATACAGATGTGAATGTACACAGCCAAACATTGGACTGAGCAAAGGGACCCCAATGCTGAAGTTAGGGCAAGACCTGTAGGAGCTGAAGAGATTTGCAACCTCAGGAAGAACAACATTATCAACCTACCAGATTCCCCACTTCTCACAGGGACTACACCACCAACCAAAGAGTACACAGGGGGACTCATGTTTCCAGCTGGATATGTAGCAGAGGATTGCCTTATCTGGCATCTCCGGGAGGGGAACCAGTGACTAAGGAGTCCCTTAATCCTGTGGAGGCTTGATGATCCAGGAGAGGGGAGTGCTAGGCCACTGAGGGAGTTGTGGTGGGAGGTAGGGAAGCACCCTCATTGAGGCAGGTGAGAGGGAGGAGGGGATTGGTGGCTTGTGGAGGGGAAACTGGAAAGGGGATAATATTAGAAATGTAAATATATAAAATAACCAATAAAATGAAATAAATATTATCTAAATAATGTGAGTTAAACAATGAACCATTTAAAGAAGAATCATGACGTCATGTATAATAAAAAAGTTCTCTGATTAGAAATCTTTTCCCAGTGAAGTTGAATGGTTACCCCTATATGTGATGATTTGCTAGTATAAAAAAAAAAAGAAGAAAAAGGTTGAATTAAATATATAGTAAACTTCACCAAAGATTCAAAACTAGACAGTAAACAGAAATAACCAAAATGAATAGCCTAGTAAGAGCACCAGTGGAAGGGGAAGCCCTTGGTCCTGCCAAGACTGAAACCCCAGTGAACGTGATTGTTGGGGGGAGGGCGATAATGGGGGGAGGATGGGGAGGGGAACACCCATAGAGAAGGGGAGGGGGAGGGGTTAGGGGGATGTTGGCCTGTGAACCAGGAAAGGGAATAACATTTGAAATGTAAATAAGAAATAGTCAAGTTAATAAAGATGAAAAAAAAAAAAAAGAAATTGAAACGTTTGGCTACAAACCACCATTTTCCTCTGTTTTGCACTGTTAAAGTTTTATTGTGTCATATGCTAAATGAAACCCTATGGCACAATAAAGCTTCTGTAAGGCAAAGGACATAGTCAATAGGACAAATCTGCAACCTACAGATTGGGGAAAAATCTTCACTTGTCCCGTGCTGTCTCTCGCCAGCAAGAATACGCGGGAACACATGAATCCTTCTGTAGCCAAAATGCTTATATTTATTAATAATAGAGGGTGGTGGGGCGCCAGCATGGCGCAGCTTATATACACCCTAGCGAGGCGCATCCACACCTGATTGGTCACTTACCCATGATCTCATTAGGCACGCCCCGGAGTGGGCAAAGACCTGGCACGAAGGCACTCTTGCACATGCGCACACAGTTAACTTCCTGAAAGGAAGTCGGCTGGCGCGATGGAGGCCAGCGCCATCTTGTAATGGCGAAAGTATCTCGGCCTTCCATGTGGGGCGCAGTGGAAGCCAGCGCCATCTTGTGGTGGCGAATGTTATTTCGGCCCTCTACATTCACTAGCCCTACATCTGAAAGAGAGCTAATATCTAAAATATATAAAGAACTCAAGAAACTAACCTCAACCCCCCCTCAAAAAAAAAAAACAAAAAACAAAAAACAAAAACAAACCAACAAAAAAAAACCCCAACACTGTCAAACAATGGGGCACAAAGCTTAACAGAGATTTTACCACAGAGGAATCTTGAAAGACCAAGAAGCAATTAAAGAAATGTTCAAAATGCTTAATGATCAGGGAAGTGCAAATCAAAAGGACCCCGAGAGATTCCACCTTGCACCAATCAGAATAGCTAAGATCAAAACCTCAGATGTCAGCACATGTTGATAAGAATGTGGAGAAAGAAATAATGGTGATTTTGTGTGTTTCTTCCATGGTGAATTTGTAGTTTCTCTGCAAAATCTTCTCTTTTCAGTCATATATATGAAACTAAATCTCACAAAGATTTTAATTTATTTTTTTTTCTTTCTTGGTATGTGACAAGTGGCCATTTGATATTTTATGAATAGGGAACTTGTAGAGTCCACCTCCAATAGAAAGACAGGGCATCAAGAGGAGGGATGGGGTTGCCATTCCGCAGTCAGAAACTCTGACCCAGATTGTCTCTCTCTAAAAGAACTACAGGGACAAAAATGGAGAAGAGACTATAGGAAAGGAGAGAAAGGAGTTCCAGTGACCAGCCCAAAATAGGATCCAGCTTAAGGTATGGCTCCAAGGCCTGACACAATTACTGATGCTATGCTGTGCATGGCTGCCCTCCAGCGGTCTAAGGAGCAGCTGATTGAAGTCGAGGACCCCTGTGTTTGAAATAGGGAAATACTGGAAGAAGCTGAGGAGGAGAGCGTCCTTATAGGAAGACCAGCAGTCTCAACTAACCTGGACCCCTGAAATCTCTCAGACACCGAGCCACCAACCAGGTGGTGTGAGCCCCCTCCTCCGCCCCCATCCCGAAATTCATACAACAGTTGACTGCCTGGCCTGAACTCCGTGAGAAAAGATGTACCTAACCCTTGACAGACTTCAGACCCTGGTGGGGTGGCTGCATGGTGGTTTTGGCAGGGGGCGCATCCTTTTGGAGACAAGGGAGTAGGAATGTGATGAGGAACTATTGGAGGATGAGCTGGGAGGGGGATAGCAACAGGAGTGTAAAACACAGATTAAAGATGATAAAAATTTTCTTTAAAGGTAAGAAATATCCATAAAGATTTTTCTCATTTTCTTTCTTTGTTTTACAAAGTACTCAAAGAATAATTTTTAAATATGATGACTCAATGTGAGAAAGTTACTGATTATTTTGGTCACCTTTTTACAAAAATCTTAATATGGAAAATAGAATCCATTTAGTATAAAAGAGAGTCACATTTCCATAGGATTCTGTTTATCATTCTTCTCATATTCAGTGTACACCCAACTGATGATTCATGGGCAGAAATATGAATGGCTTCCTTAGTTCCTACTCACTTTGGCTCTACATATGCATAAATAGTGATCAACTTTAAACTCAAATTTTGTCGTCTATTTCTTTTCTTTAAAATTTTCTGCCTTTGCATATTTTTCTAAGAAAAGTAACCTAAACCATGAGATATATGAAAACTTCATACCTTTTTCTCTTCAATCATATTCTACAACTTAGGGTCATATGAGGTATCTTAATTAAAAGGATCATAGTGCCTCAAAATTTTAAAATATATTTATAAATTTCATTGCATTTACTAGACCTTCTAATTTAATTTTATAAAAATTAAATATATTTCATATATACTTTATAATATATGATTTTATCCTTTAATTTTCTCATTACTTTTTATGATATTATATTGACATGTCTTCTGGCTAAACATCTGCTCCAGATGTTTTTACGCATTACAATTTTGGAAACATATATGATATGAGAATAATTCTGTGTTGATGCTAACTATGCCCCTGACACAGCCATTAATATTTTAAATGTAAAAATGCATTTTATTCTGTTAATGTGCAGTTTATTTAATACAATATTTAATTTTATAAATTTAAAAACTACATCTTGCATTAAATGAGGGAAGTAACTCACAGTGACACAGCAAGAGTCGCAGACCAAGGGTTCATAACCTGTGTGGCTTCCAGAACCTAGACAAGCCATCATACTGTATTTCAATTTACCTGTAGTTTTTGCAAATTTTTAAATTAATTAACTATTTAAAGATTCTCCTATTCCCAGGTTGCCTCTTTAACTTCATGGAAAACTCCTTCCTAATCTCTGCAAGCTAAACTAATTACAATCATGTTTTTACTCAGTTTTTTTTTCACACAGGAAGAAAATTATCTCTCTGAGCTCTAGGCTATGTGAAAAAATTTAATAGAATTATTTTTTTCAAGGATATTTCAGGACAACAACATTACATATACAGAATTCCATTTTCTGATATTAAATCCAATTCTTCCTTGAGAATACACGGTCACCACAAATACAGATTTATGTAATGTCCCTTCCGTTTGACTATATGACCTTACTGCTCTTTTGCTGAAAATATGCCTAGAAAATAATATGACTTATCTTACCATATTATTCTGAGAGTTTTACAAAATTAAAATTCAAAATGTAATGGTTTATTTGAAATGAATTGGGAACTTTATTAAATTCTCCTTTTGTTTGTGTGTGTATGTGTGTCAGAGTGAGTTTGTGTGAAAATGTACACATTCATGCACGTGTCAGCACAGGACACAAGAGGGGAATCCCAGCCTCTGTAGCTTGAGTTATGGAAAATTTCTTGTCATTCATCCTAAGAAGCAAGAAAACATACACTAATTTACGTAAATGTGATAAAAACTACTTTTTTTATGAAGGCATGCAAGAAATATCTCAAAGTATATCAAAAGAAGGTAGAAAAGGCTGCACTGCATTATTAAACATTTGAGATATATTCGCTTGATAAGAGTAGCATTGAATCTAGGAAATACAGTATTTTAATTGTTGCTCTATAGTATTATAAATGGTCAAATGATTTATAGTCAGTCACTTGCCAAATTCTTTAATATTAAAACACTTAATGTGCTCAATTGACCTAACTCCAAACATGGAAGACGTTTTTGTGTCTGACCTCATTATGAAAACACAGCATGACCTTTCAGGGTGCATTATGCCAGTCGAAACCAAAATTACTCAGTTATTCTGGGATTTGAGGGTTTTCCGTCTTTGACCTTTGAATTGAAAGTAAAGACGAATTCATTTTTTTTCAGCATGTCAACATATTCAACTGTTAACTCCAGATAAGGCTGATGCATTCTTTTTCCTTAGTCATTTGAACTAAAGTGCAGTGTAAACTTGAGAATTTCAAATCACTTGAAAAATAAGAAGTGTTTCTACTCACCCCTTCCCCACTCAGACTGACATGTAATGTTCAAAAACAGCTAACGAACCTTGATGCCTGCAGTCCCTTGAGGATTATTCTAAATAAGTTAATTAATAACTACCATTATAGCTCACAATTTGGTTCTCTGTTCAAAGTTTTGAAATGACAAAATATTTGTCGGATTTCATTCACTTTACTTTTCTAACTTTATATACAACAAACACACATACATGTGGGTGTATATATAAACAATATAAACAATATATTCTACACTTTTCTTACACTTTCATATTTAAAAGAATAATGATTTGATATAATGGAAGAACATGTAATGGAAAGAAGTTATATTTATTATGTATCTCTGAAAACATACCACCAATTTAATAAGTTCTTTGTTAGGTACTCACCAATGCATACCTTCATGTATGTTATCTTCATGTATTTTCTACATATTGCTCAAATAAATTTCAAGCAGTAAACTGTGAAAAACTCATCATCCATCAATTATCAAACTCCCCCACGAAAACTCTGTAAGTTTTTTCTTGCTCCCGATCTACCCACTGCTTGCTAGAATAGACGCCCTGAGAATGACCTGCCCATGACAGCGAGAAGTCTCGGAACACCCAATCCTATGTGGGATGTTGCCATTAGATTACACTGCTCAGGGCTCAAGCTCAAGAAGAGAATACAGAAAGTGTGGAAGTGGTGTGAAGGCAAAACCCTCTAAATTAAAATGATCAAAGCCTTGGTTAATTTAGAATAGACTGCTGCACCATGCACAGAACCTGCATGAGACTGCAACAGATGGGGTCCTACAGCTCAGAGGAGAAGGGGACACATGCCTTCATCCCTAACCCATAAGCTACCTGCAATTTATAATTGCTTAAGCGAAAATATTCTTTCTATCAAATACTTTTACTGGATGAACAAGCTACTGTTAAGTGTAAGCTTCATGCCTTGCAGTATGTGGCCAACAAAAAACAAATTCAATGGCCTCCTTAGATGTTCCTTGCTTCATAAGTTTTCATGGTGCTTCCCTACTTCTTTTCACTTTATTTTATTACTTTCTATTTATATATCTTTTTTGTCACTCCTTTTACCCTACAAGACCATTGGTGTGTGTGTGTATATATATATATATATATATATATATATATATTTACTAGTTTCATGTTTTTTTATGGGGATCCTGAGTATGCAAATAGTGGATCTGTTTCTTGTGCCTGCTCTTAGAATCTTTTCTTATTTGTTTATTTGGTCCAACTCCAATGTATAAGTTTTTGTTTTATCATATTATATATTATATTATATTAGTCCTTTAGACACTTTTCTGATGAGATACAGAAAAGGGAGTAGATATGAATGGCAGGGAGGAAGGGTAGCAGGGAGGATGACAGAGAAGGAAAACAAGAATTATGATGTTATATAAGAATAATCTATTTACAATGGAATGATAAAGAGAGAGTAACATCTGATAACAATTGAGAATTCCCATTCCCACAGACATCTTAAAGTGTGGATGGGAAGAAGCATTACAATATCTGCTCTTCTCCCCAGATGTTTCTTAGTCCAGACCCAATGGCTTTGCATGCTTTCTGCATATGCCATGATGACATGGCAAAAAATCCAAATAAGCTACTAAATGAACATTCAGTTACCATAAGGGTTATGTATAGTGGAATCCTTATGAATTCAGAGTTTCACAGATGAAATTAGCCCAGTTGTTTATGTCCTGGCTGTTCATGTGTCCAATGTTCCTTCGATATGCACATACTCAGCTACTCTCGTCTTTCAGTTTTTAAGAGATTGGCATTGGAATGTATCTATTTCCTCCTGTAGATGTATTTAATGTCTGTTTTAAAGATTGGAAAATAGGGAAATTAATAGAAATATTACGTATTCATAATCTGAGGTGGGAAACCATGCAAGATGCTCTATAGCCAATCACATTTGTACAGAAAGGATCATGCTGAGGCTAACAGCACGTTCTTCAATTTACTTCCTAGGTTTTCTGTATCATCTTGCTTACCGCATTGATGCCAATGTGAACAACTATATGACTCCAGGTTTTAAGATTTGATTGTGAAATCTCTTACCACTGCATTCTAATATCCCACACCACCACAACATGGAGATCAACAGAGTCCTTTCATCCTTTATCCTCCTACCCAACACTGATATCATATTAAGTGTTGTAGTTTCAGTCTTAATGTTGTGTAGTCATGACATCAATCTCCTTTCTAAAAATGAAATAAACAATGTATAAGTAATTCTACACTTACCTGAACTGTAAATTATTTTACAGTCATTTGATTTAGTTATGCATAAATTGTGAATCAACCACAATAATAACCAGAAAGTACGGAGTCATTTCAGAAGAACAGTTATATTTTGAACAAGAACGTGAAGCATATGCTTAACACGCCAAAGGACTCGATTGCCTTAACCTGATGAGATATTTCCTAATTCTAAACGGCAGTAACTACACACAGCAAGAATGTGTTCCTAGAAAGCATTATCTCATACAAATATCTCCTTTTGAGATACACGAAGTTACTTTTCAAGGCAAATATCCGTAATATTCTTCAGAATTAAACATACAATATAATCCAACAAGCACAAGTAGAAAACAGGAAATAAAGACTTTCAATCTCAAAATTAAGCAAAGTATATGCCCCATAAACACTTTAGTATATATTCAATCTTTTCATATGACGAAAAATTTTCTTCATTAATACATATTGTGGACTTTTAATTTTATTTTAGAAATTAAACGTTTGACAACCAATGTCAAAGAATAGATAAAATTGACTTAACACTCGGAATTTTCTTGGAATTTATTTTAATTTGAATATTTTTCAAAAGTAGGACCAAGATATTTTATACCCATCGTCAGGAAATATGTTAAAACATTATTTTATTCGTCTGAGACATGCATGATTACTACAACATTGCAAATCTGAGGTCCACATCAAGAAAAACAAAACAAAACAAAACAAAAAACCAAAAATACATTATTTTATGTGTTGACTGAAAGATTTCGTTCTTTTCTTTCTTTATTTATTTTTACACTCCAGCTTTTATTCCCCTCCTGGTCCAGCCTCCGAGGGTTCAACATCTCTTACCTCCTCTATCGCCCTCAACCCACCCGCAGTTTCCCACCAGTCTCCACAAGGATGTTCCCACACCACCCACACCACAAGACCCTGTGGCCTCCAGTCTCCTGAGGATTAGGTGCTTCTTTTCTGACTGAACCCAGACCTAGGAGGTATCTGCTGTATCTGTGTTGGATGCCTCATCTCAGCTGGTGTATGCTGTCTGGTTGGTGATTCAGTGTCTACAGACCTCAGGGCTCCAGGTTATTTGAGACTGCTGGTCCTCCTACAGGGTTGCCCTCCTGCTCAGCTTCCTTCAGGTTTTCCCTAATTCAACCAGAGGGGTCATCAGCTTCTGTTCATTGGTTGGGTGCCCATATCTGCATCTGACTCTTTCAGCTGCTTGTTGGGTCTTTTGTAGAGCGGTCATGGTAGGTCCCTTTTTGTGAACACCCCATAGCTTGAGTAATGGTTTTAGGTCTTGGACCCTCCCCTTGAGCTGGAACATACTTTGGGCCTGTCCCTGCACCATCCTCTCCTCAGGCTCTTCTCCATTTCCATTCCTGCATTTCTTTCAGACAGGAAGAATTATGGGTCAGAGCTTTGGCTGTGGGATAGCAACCCCATCCCTCAATTGATGACCTGCCTTTCTTCTGGAGGTGGATTCAATAAGTTCTCTCGCCCCATTGTAGGGTCTTTCATCTAAGTGGCCCCCCTTTGAGAGATCTCTTACTTCCCAGGTCTCTGGTGCATTCTAGAGTGTCTTCCCAACCTCCTTCCTCCAGAGATCGCCTGTTTTCATTCTTTTGCTGGACCTCAGGGCTTCAGTCCTTTTCCCTCACCCAATACCAGATCATGTTCCCCTCTCCAACCACCCCCATTCTCTTTCCTTCCCCTGTACCTCCCTCTCTCCTCCTTGTCCTTGCTTTCTTCTCCCACCCAAGTGGAACTGAGGCGTCCTCACTCAGGACCTTCAGGCTGTTCGGGGTGTGTTTGTGGACTGTATCTTGTTTATTCTGTAATTTTTTTGGTTAATATCCACTTATTAGCGAGAATATACCGTGCATGTCATTTTGGGTCTGAGTTAGCTCACTCAGGATGACATTTTCTAGGTCTATCCTTTTGCCCGCAAAACTCAGGATGTCCTTGTTTTTAATAGCTGAGTAGTGTTCCATTGTGAAATGAACCACATTTTCAGTATCCATTCTTCTGCTATGGGACATCTAGGTTGTTTTCAGCTTCTGCCTATCAGAAATAAGGCTGCTATGAACATAGTAGAACATATGGCCATGTGGAATGGTGGGGCGTCTTTAGAGTATATTCCCCTGAGTGGTATTTCTGGATTTTTAGGTAGGTCTATATCCAATTTACTGAGGAACCTCCACATTGATTTCCAGAGTGGTTTTACCAGTTTGCAATCCTAGCAACAAAGGAGTGCTTCTCTTTCTCCACACCTTTACCAACATGTGTTGTCACTTGAGGTTTGGCCATTCTGACTGGTGTAAGGTGGAATCTCAGGGTCGTTTTGATTTGCATTTCTCTGATCACTAAGGACTTTGGACATTTCTTTAGTTGCCTCTCAGCTATTCGAGAGTCCTCTATTGTGAATTCTGAGTTTACTTCTATACCCCATTTTTTGATTGGCTTGTTTGTTTTTTGGTGGTAAGCTTCTTGAGTTCTTTGTATATTTTGGATATTAGCCCTCTATCAGATGTGGGGTTAGTGAAGTTTTTTTTTCCCAATCTGTAGGATACAGATTTGTCTTCTTGACTATGTTCTTGGCCTTACAGAAACTTTCCTCTTCCATGAGGTCACACTTATCAATTCTTGATCTTGATCCAGAGTGTGATCCACTGGAGTTCTGTTTAGGAAATTTCTGCCTATGCCAATGAGTTCAAAACTCTTCCCTACTTTCTCTTCTATTAGATTCAGTGTATCTTGTTTTATGTCGAGGTCCTTGATCCACTTGAACTTGAGCTTTGTGCATGGTGACAAATATGGGTCTATTTTTATTTTTTTATATACAGACATCTAGTTAGCCTAGCACCATTTATCGAAGATGCATTCTTTTTCTATTGTATATTTTGGCTTCTTTGTCAAAGATCAAATATGCGTTAGTGTTTGGTTTTATTTCTGGGTCTTTAATTCTATTCCATTGATCAACTTGTCCGTATCTGTACCAATACAATGCAGTTTTTATCACTATTGCTCTGTAGTAGAGCTTAGGTCAGGTATGGTGATTCCCCCAGCAGTTCTTTTATTGTTAAGAATTGTTTTTGCTCTCCTGAGGTTTTTGCCTTTCCAGATGAATTTGAGAATTGCTCTTTGTATATATTGAAGTTTGGTTTTCATGGGGATTCCATTGAATCTATATATTGCTAGTGGTAGGATAGTCATTTTTCTATGTTAATTCTGCCAATCCATGAGCATAGGAAATCTCTCCATGTTTTAAGATCTTCTTCAATTTCTTTCTTGAGAGACTTGAAGTTCTTATCATAAAGGTCTTTTGCTTGTTTCATTATACTTACCCCATGATATTTTATATTATCTATGGCTGTTGTGAAAGGAATTTTTCCCTAATTTCATTCTTAGCCTGTTTATCATTTGTATAAAGGAAAGCTACTGATTTATTTAAGTTAATTTTATATCCAGCCACTTTGCTGAAGTTATCAGCTGGAGAAGTTCTCTGGTAGAATTTTGGGGTTCACTTATGTATACTATTATATCATAGTGATACCTTTAATTCTTCTTTGCCAATTTGTATCTCCTTGATCTTTTTGCTTTCTTATTGTTCTAGCTAGCACGTCGAGTACTATATTGAATAGATATGGGAGAGCAGGAAGCCTTGTTTTGTCCCAGATTTTAGTGGGATAGCTTCAAGGATCTCTCCATTTAATTTGATATTGACTGTTGGTTTGCAGTAAATTGCTTTTATTATGTTTAGGTTTGGGTCTTTAATTCCTGATCTCTCCAATACTTTTAAAATTAAGTGTGTGGTATTTTGTCAAATGCTTTTTCTGAATCTAAGGATAATATCATGTGATTTTTTTCTTTGAGTTTGTTTATGTGTTAGATTATATAATGAATTTTTATATATTGAACCAAACTTGCATCCCTGGGATAAAGTGTACTTGATCTTGGTGGATGTTGGTTTTGATGTGTTCTTGGATTCAGTTTGGGAGAATTTTATTGAATATATTTGCATTAATATCCATAAGCAAGATTGGTCTGAAGTTCTCTTTTATGGAAGGGTCCTTGTGTGTTTTAGGTATCAGGATTATTGTGGCTTACTATAATGAACTAGGTAGTGTTCCTTCTCTTTCTATTTTATGGAATAGTTTGAGGAATATTTATATCAGGTCTTCTTTGAAGGTCTGGTAGAATTGTGAACTAAATCCATCTGGTCCTGGGAATTTTGGTTGGAAGATTTTTAATGTATTCTTCTATTTCCTAATGGGACATGGTCCATTTTAGATATACAGCCATCAAAACAAGATAAGATTGGTGAAGCTAAAAAGTATATGCTGAAAGGGACCAGATATAGATCTCTCCTGAGAGACACATCCAGAACATGTCTAATACAGAGGCCAATGCTAGCAGCAAATCACTGAACTGAGAACAGGACCTTCTTAGGAGGAATTAGAGGAAGGATTGAAAGAGCTGAAGGAGCTTGTAACCCCATAAGAACAACAACACCAACCAACCAGAGCGTCCAGGGACTAAACCACTACCAAAAGACTATACATGGACTGACCCAGGGCTCCAACTGCATATGTAGCACAGAATATTCTTGTTGGGACACCAGTGAAAGGGGAGGCCCTTGGTCCTGCCAAGGTTAGACCCCCAG
Source organism: Rattus rattus (assembly GCF_011064425.1). Lineage (NCBI taxonomy): Eukaryota > Metazoa > Chordata > Mammalia > Rodentia > Muridae > Rattus > Rattus rattus. The sequence continues at coordinate 36,413,025 of NC_046164.1, read as the reverse complement.
TGCAGGGGAATGTTGGGAAGGGGTGGTAAGGGGGATTCGGGAAACACTTATGGGGGAGGGGGAGGAAATGGAGGGGGCTTATGGACAGGAAACCGGGAAAGGGAATAACATTTGAAATGTAAATAAAGAAATATATCTAATTTAAAAAAAGTGTACATTTGCTTTAACTTCTTTATGTGGTATCTGTCTAGAAAACCATATATTTCATCTAGATTTTACAGTTTTGTTGAGTATAGGCTTTTGTAGGAGGATCTGATCATTTTTTTTGAAATTCCTCCATTTCTGCTGTTAGGTCTTCCTTTTCATTTTAAATTTTGTTAAATTGGATACTGCTTCCGGGCCCTTTATTTAGTTTGTACTAGGGGTTTACTATCTTGTTGGTTTTCCCAAAGAATCAGCTTTTGGTTTTGTTGATTCTTTGTTTTTACTCTCTTTTTTACTTGGTTGATTTCAGCCCTGAGTTTTATTATTTCCTTCCTTCTACTACTCTTGGGTGAGTTTGTTTCTTTTTGTTTTAGAGCTCTCAGGTGTACAGTTAAGTTGCTCGTATAAATTCTCTCCAGTTTCTTTACCCGTGCACTTAGTGCTATGAATTTTCCTCTTAGGACTGCTTTCAACCTTTCCCATAGGTTTGGGTATGATGTGTAAACATTTTCGTTAAATTCTAGGGAGTCTTTAATTTTTTTTTTCTTTATTTCTTCCTTGACCAAATCGTCACTGAGTAGAGAGTTGTTCAGTTTCCACATGTATGTGGGTTCTCTGTTGCTTTTGCTGTTATTGAAGTCCAGCTTTAGGTCATGGTGGTCTGATAGGATGCATGGGTTATTTCAACTTTCTTGCATCAGTTGAGGGTTGTTTTGTGATCGATTATATGGTCGATTTTGGAGAAGGTACCATGAAGTGCTGAGAAGAAATAGTACTCATTTGTTTTAGGGTGAAATGTTCTATACATATTTGTTAATTCCATTTGGTTCATAGCTTCTATTAGTTTCACTTTTTCTCTGTATAGTTTCTGTTTCAATATCCTTACTATTGGTGAGAGTGTGGTGTTGATATTCTCCTACTAATGTTGTGTGGGTTCGATGTGTGTTTTGAGCTTCACTAAAGTTTCTTTTATGAATGTGGATGCCCTGGCCTTTGGGACCTAGTTGTTCAGAATTAAAACGTTCTCTTGGTGGGTTTTCCCTTTGATGAATATGAAGTGTCTTTCCTCATCATGCTTAATAACTTTTGGTGGAAAGTCTATTTTATTGGATATTAGGATGGCTACTCCATCTTGCTTCTTGGGACCATTTGCTTGGAAGACCTTTTTCCATCCTTTTACTCTGAGATAGTGTCTGTCTTTGTTAATTGTGTGTGTTTCTTGTAAACAGCAAAATGTTAGATCTTGTTTGCCTATCCAGTCTGTTAGCTTATGTCTTCTTACAGGTGAGTTAAGTCCCTTAATATTGAGAGATACTAAAGACAAATAACTTTTGGTTCCTGTTATATTTGTTTTTGTAGGTAGCTTTATGTGCTTGTGGGTTTTTTTGTTTTGGCTTTGCTGTGAGATGCTTTGGTGTAAGTATCTTGCTTGTATTGGAATTTTCCTTCTAGGATTCTCTGTAGGGCTGGATTGGTAAATAGATATGGTTTGAATTTGGTTTTGTCCTGGAATATTTTGGTTTCTCCATCTATGTTGATTAAGAGTTTTATTGGGTATAATAGCCTAGGCTCACATTTATGTTCTCTTAGCATTTCCATGTCCTCTCACCAAGCTCTTCCGGCTTTCATAGTCTCTGTTTAGAAGTATGATGTAATTCTGATAGGTCTGCCTTTTTATGTTACTTGGCCCTTTTCCCTTGCAGCTTTTAATATTCTTTCTTTGTTCTATCTATTTGTTTAGTGTTTTGCCTATTATGTGATGAGAGCACTTTATTTCCTTGCCCCATTTTTTCAGTGTTCTGTAGGCTTCGTATACCATTATGGCCACCTCTTTCTTTGGGTTAGGGAAGTTTTCTTACATGATTTTGTTGACATTTTCACGTCCTTTGAGTTTGGAGTCTTCATTTTCCTCTATTCCAATTATTCTTAGATTTGATCTTTTCATTGTGTCCTGAAATTCTTGGATGTTTTGGGTAGGTTTTTTTTTTATGTTTTGAATTTTATTTGTCGGTGTATCAATCTCTTCTATGATATCTTCTACACATGAGATTCTCTCTTCTATCTCTTGTATTCTGTTGGTGATACTTACATCTGCAATTCCTGACATCTTTCCTAGGTTTTCTATTTCCTGGTTTGCCTCCATTTGTGTTTTCTTTATTGTTTCTACTGCCACTTTTAGGTCTTGGACTGCTTTGTGCAATTCCTTCACCTGTTTGCTTATGTTTTCCTCTGTTTTCTTTAAGGGATTCATTTGTTTCTTCTTGAAGAGTTTCTGCCTGTTTACCTTTGTTTTCCTGTATTTCTTTCACTGAGTTATTTATACCCTCCTTAAAGGGCTGTATTATCTCATGAGATAGGATTTTATGTCAGTTTCCTAATTTTCTGGTATGTTGGTGTATTCAGGGCTTAGTGTGGTGAGAGAACTGGGTTCTGATGATGCCCAGTATATTAGCTTTGGTTGTTTATGGTCTTGAGCTTGCCTCTTGCCATCTGGTTATCCATAGTGTCTGCTGGTCTGGGTGACTCTGTTCGAGTCTGCCTCTTTTGTTCCTGGGTTATAACAGGTCTCCTAGTAGGCCTGTGGCTCTGACTGAATGATTTTGATCACATTGCGTAAAATTCCCAGTTAAGGCTAATCAAATTTAAGAAAAATATTGATGCTTATGTCATCACATTATTTGAGCTATTTAACTTATCTGTAATTTTAATTATATATAACAATTAAGGTCATTTAGAAAATACTAAAGTGTTATGATAACAGAAAAATAATAAAACCTGAAGCATTCCAGTTTATTAAATTTCTCCTTATAAATTCAGACAACTTTTTAGAGAATAAACTCTATTTACCAGCTTCTTTATATTACAAATAAAACTAGAATTTATATATTGCTTGTAGGAGTTAAATATGTTTATGAGAGTTATTAAAATACTAATTGTTGACACAGAACACTTACGACGTACTGTAAGGGGTCTGTCTTGCCACCTTTTAATATATTTTTCAAATACTTTTTAAATATTAAATATCTTTCTTGTTTAAGTATTTCATTATTTTTTGTTTGCTTCTTTGCAATATACATATTTTAGTCTTCATTGAATAGGACATTTCCTTGATTTCTTTTTCAATAAGTTTGTGAGTACTATATAGGAAAATTACTAATTTTATAAATTAGATATTTATTCTACTTTACTTAATATATTTATTATATGTAAGTGTTGCTTATGTTTAATTAATTAAATAATTCATTATGGAATTAATATGTAAGAATGGGCGTTTTAACACAAATAAATATATCCAATCATACCCAGAAAGAAATGAAAATAGTGGAAAAGAATTATATGTCCTTGGACCAACACTAACTTTGGTAGAAAAATCATATGCAGCTAAATAAACAGTTGATTGATTATAAGATATAGTAAATAAAGATTTATTTAAAGGCTTTGCTATGAAGAATCTATTAATATACATTTTTTCATTTAGAATATTTTGTTTGTTTAATTTTTTTAAAATATATAATTGTCTTACATAAAATATATCTCAACCACAATTTCTTCTCCCCTCACTCCTTTTAGGTGCTTCTTACTTCTCCTCTCCCCGAGATCCACCCCACCTTTATTTCCTCTTAAAAAAGGGCTAAACCTGCCCAGAAGGCAGTCAAACAAACAAATGATACTAGACAAAGCCTTCATTTACTCAAATATTTCCATTTACACATGCTACACGGGATTGAATGGCTATAATAGTTATCATAATTTCAAAACTCTAAGACTCGACATTATAAGTATACATTTGTAGAAAATCAAAATGTTGAAAAATATTTTAATTCTAAAATAAAAGCATACAACTTGCTCTCATCTAGAAACCTCTAATTCCTCAGCAGCAGATTTGGGACAACAGTTTAGTTTGTTTTTGTAGAACAGGATCAGAAATTTTGAAAAGAAAATTACCTCAATATTTGCAAAACTCTAAGGCATTTTATTATGGAATTGAGAGAGAGCAGTCACTCTTTCAAGGTCAGCATGATAGGAAATCCAAAAGTAAATTTCAAATCAAGAGGTGCAAATAAATCCTATCACTAACTACTCACAGGCAAGGCAGTGAGTTTCACTGCTTTTGTCAGTCAAGCTGGTCCTGTTCTCTTTGGAGTGTTTTATTTATCTTCCACTGTCATCCTCAGCTATAAGCTGAGAATAGACTTGCCATCATGACACCGGCATTGAATCATCTCATCCTCCACAACTGATATTACTCCATTGACTAATTTTCTTTTGCCTCTGTGTAAATTTAGTGTTATATGTACAGGGTTCACAGTAAAATACCAGTGTAATGAAACATGCTGGAGTTAGAAATATAAAAAATAAAAATGTTCTCCAAGTTAATTCAATCGTTTGTGATAGCAATATAGAGAATGACTACTTCATTCTGTTTAATTAAGAGGGTAGGGGAGAGAAAAAAATATTCAACAACTTAGGTAGCTTAATATATAAGTGTATATATATGAAATACTATAACAATAAATATAATTGTGTGTCTACATATGTATGTGTGTCTATATACATGTAGGGATATATACTATATGAATATGACTGTATACAAACATAATGTTTAACTCTCCATATATGATATGCCACATTCACATACTTATTATAAATTGAAAAAATATTTAGTAGCTTTATTTTATATTGAAATTATAGAAAAGATTGCTGTATCTCAATATATGTGATATTTACACTGTATAGTCAATTAAAAGTGGTTTAGTGAAAAGTTAAAACAGTATAAGTAGAATTTTTTAGTTTATGTAGTAAAATACATTACAGATCATTTTTATATGGGGCATGACATCAGTGTTTTTTGCCATCTACTGGCTTTAACTGGGGTTATTATTGTGATCAAAATTTGTATCAGATTTCTTGTACTCTGAAAATGGAGATTGTACAGTTTTAAACTCAGAATTAAAATACAAACTGTGTAATCTGCTCTTCCTTAATTTAAATTATTTTAGCCTTATTAAAATGTTTTTCAAACAATATATTCTGTTTAGTACATCTCCTCCCCCAGTTCATCCAAGATCCTTTCCACATCCCACTTTTTTAACCAGTTTCTCTGCATTCTACCAAATCTGCACGATATTCAAATATAAATTAGTAGCTAGAAAATGGAGAAGCAAATCTAGCAACATGGTAAGCTTCAGTATTACTTTTAACTAAAATATATGCAAATTCTTCTATTAGGAAAACTAGCATTTATATGTTAGGTCTCACCACTAGAAGGAAATACCAACAATTATATTATAAATTCATTTAAAGTATTATAATCAACAAAATATGCTATAAGAATCCCTACATTCTTGTTCCAATAGAATGGACAGTTCATGGATATTTAATTGGAAATCATCATTTTATTAATTGTAATTACTTCTTCTTAGTAATTTTATGGTTTACTGAAATCTATATAGTATAATAAAATACATTTTTGGCTTGAGCATCACTGACAAGATAGCTTTGGGTATTAGAGATACTATGATCCTCAAAGATGGTGATGCCAAAGCTTTTACTATACCTGTAGATAAAAGAAGATGGGGGCAATATAAGACTGAGAGATATTGCCTTAAACAGCCCAAATAATGTATCTGCTTCTTGCTGGCATTCTCTGGCTTTCACATAATATGAAATATAATTTGTCTATTCATTTTATACTGAATATATCTGTCTTAATTATATTTTTTTCACCATGGTCAAAGGTATTTTATTCCAGGATGCAAGGATCAACAAGTGCAGGTCAAGAGATGTTGATCAACATAGCAATAAAGTTAATGATACAAGTCACGTGCCCAACTCTACAGATGCAAAAAAGATAGTCATCTGGCAAAGTTAAACTTGTCTTCATGTCGAAAATCCTGGAGGTGCTAGGAATAGAGTTAATATGCCGCGAAACAATGAAGGCGAGACATGAAAAGCCCACGGGCATTATTATACTAACTGGAAGAAAACTGAAGCATTTTTTTTAAAATCTGGGAGGTGATAAGGGAGGCCAATTATCTCCATTCTCATTCAATATTGCGCTCCAAGCTGTAACCACAAGACAAGAGAAAGATCTAAAAACATAAAAGGAAGAATTAAAATTATTTCCATTTGAACATGACAGGATTCTGGACTGAATAGATTCTATAACTATAAAATGTAGGTTTTCCTCCCAACCACTAAATTCCCAGAAAAAGCTATTCTGATACCAAGTATTTATTAATAAATTCCTAGGAGATAAGCTTTGACTTGTTCTCCAACTAGCTCTTAGCTTATTATCCTTTATTTTCTATCCCAAATTCAGTTATGTACTAGTGTACATCTGTTTCCTCAGCATTTCAGGATTAATAATCTTTTTATTCTAATCTGAGTTCAGCTACATGACTGGCTTATGACCCTCTCCTAAGTTTCCTCTGTAGAATCCCCTGTTTCTATTGCCCAGAATTCTCTTTATCGCTGCTGCATGTTTCACCTTCTATTTTCTGCTTCAGCTCATTGGTCATGACCTTTTCTTTTATTCTTTTTCTTTTTGGATATTTTTTATTCACACTTCAAAAATTATCTAGTTGCCCAGTTTCCCCTCTGGAAAAACCCTATTCTATCTCCCCTATTCCCCCTGCTTCTATGACGATGTTCCCGTAACCACCTACCCACCCACCCACCCACTTCCTCTCACTTCCCTTCCATTGCACTCCTTGATACTGTGGCATTGAGCCTTCTCAGGACAATGGGCCTCCCCTTCCATTAATGCCAGACAAGGCTATCTCTGTTACATGTGTGGCTGGAGTCATGGGTTGCTTCATGTGTACTCTTTGGCTGATGTTTTAGCCCCTTAATTATATTTCTATTGCAATGATTAAACATCCCAACCAAAAGCAACTTGGGAATAAATAGGCTTCTTTCATTTCTATTTCAATATCACAGTTCATTATCACATGTAATCCTTTCAAATTCTCAGCAGAAATCATGGAAGCAAATGAAACAGAAAACCTTGAGGGCAATGCCCATGTCTTGAGCTCTGTGGCACATTGGGTCTGTTTTGTATGCACCCAGGACCACCAGCGCAGGACAGCTAGCCATAGTGAGTTGATGCTCCCTCACAAAAAGCATCAAATAAAAAAAAAATCAATTAAGTAAATGATCAAGAGGCTTGGTCAGGGGCAACCCGGTTGGGCACATTTTGACAGTTGAAGTCCTCTTTTCCAAAACGGCTTCAACTTGTGTCAAGTCGACATCAACTTAGCCAAGTCACTGAATGAATACATCACTGAAAAAGAATGAATATGAATAATTCTCTTAAAATATTCAGCTTCACTAATATTCAAAATTCTAAAGTAAAAATTCTAAAAAGGCTATTATTAGTCGGCTCCAATAAATAAAAGATAAATGAATATTTCTTCCTGCTGAAAGGACCAGGCACAACACAGTCTACGAACAAAGGAAAAAACAAAATCAAAAATAGAGTAAATGACTTAACGCTATTGTCAAAAAAGCATTCCCAAACATTTCTAGAAGTCTGCTAGGCATGGCCAGTCATTTCTATTCTCTCTCTCTCTCTCTAATCTCTCTCTCTCTCTCTCTCTCTCTCTCTCCTCTCTCTCTCCGTTTATTTTATATAGTATGAGTGCCCGTAAATGTTTTCAGACACACCAGATCCCATTACAGATGGTTGTGAGCCACCATGAGGTTGCTGGGAATTGAACTCAGGACCTCTGGAAGAGCAGTCAGTGCTCCTAACTACTGAGCCATCTCTTCAAGCGCTGGTCTTTTAATCTCAGTCTGGGTTTCTCCTACAGCTGTTGACATTGCTAGTCATCCCATGGTGCCGAGTTATCCATTGAACATCCTGAAGCATCACCAAAAGTCTCTCCTGTGTCCTCTTCAGGAACTCTGAACCTACCAAAAGGTGCCAAAGTTCAGGCTTTCGCATGACTCATCCAATTCTCTGAGGCTTAACAGTCATCTACGCCCTCTAGTGGACAAACTGGTGGGGGTATTTTCTCAATTCAGGGTCACCTTTTCAAATGAATTTATGTGCATTAAGTTGACATAATTCTAGACAGCATACTATATACTGTCATTTTCTTTATTCATAAATAAGTGGTAGAAGGTAAACCTAAGTGTAAATATCATGGCAGTAGTACGAAACTGTATTAGAGTTTAGAGAGCTCGGTTTTCTCAATGATAGCTGCCATGTGACTATTTAGGTCAATGAACGTATGGCTTGCACAGACCATTCTTCCGCTTAAGTGGACTGTGCCATTGATAAAGTGATTACTGTATTTGTCAACAATTGGAAAGTAATTGCTTATTTTGCTTCTAGGTTGTCTTTTGGTTTGAAATGATCTAAATTGCTATTGTCAAAGCTTTCTACCATTAGACACGGATAAATTAATTGTCTTTCCCGTTAGCCTAATTCATGTAACTAATTCTGTACATAAGCAAACGCGGTTTAAAGTGCCGGAATCAAAGCAATGTGTGAGGCAAATTGGCTTCTTCAAATTAAGGACAAAGATTCACAATATTTAGTCTTCTCTGAGTATAATTACACAGCAAATGTGGTTAGAAAATCTCTACAGGTGAAGTTGTGAGACCTGGGCAATGCTGAAGTCACATAGTAATAGAAACTGTTACAAATAAAGTTTTCCTAAAGGCCGAATATGTAGATGATACTGAACTGGGAATTATTCGTCTAAAACACACACTCTGTTCTTGTTCTATCTGAGGAAGCTCCCTTTATAGCTTGTTTTGAAGAGTGAAGCATTTTTCTCTTCATTTATCATCATTAGTGAATGTGCATTTGAGCATAATTCTATTTCTTAGAAAAATAAATATAAAAGCATAGAATTGATTCTTTACAGAGCCCTTATACAAAATCACTTAATCCCATCCAGGGAAGATACCTTCATGAGCTCATTACCCCTTAAAGTCACGTCCCTTAATGCTATTTCATTGAAATTTTGTCATTTCTAGAAAGAACACTCTAAAATCATAGCTCATTCTAGGATTATTGTTTTCAGATGTTGAAAAATGAACTTGAAGGTTATGATTCTGCTCTTACATGTATGAATTACACTATAAACATACTGGGACATTACCACCTTATGGAAGTATGGGTAGATCTGGGAATACATTGTTAAAAAGAATTGCAAAATACTCTATAGAAAATAATTAAGTTGACTAGATGAAAGCTTGATTGACATTGTTTTCAATAGCCAAGTCTCATTATTCTCTACTTGTAAACCTTTAAATATTGTCCTAAACAATTTAATTAATGATAATTTTACCCTCTCATTGAATGTTTATATAAAAGCAATAGGTGAAACTGTGTGAAGGAGAAATTGATATTGAACTGCTGCGAAATGATTCTGTCCTCAAACATGCAGTATTATGACTTACAGCCACATTAATAAGAACAACATTATTTAACATGTTTACATTACTGTTCACATGATGAGTTAATAGCTACAATTGTGTCTTGTCACATTATGAAATGTTATTAATTAGGGCTTTAAATTTTAGAACAGTTACTTTTATCAAACCTTGAAACTATTGAAAAATAATTTTGAAAGAATAAATATAAAGTAAATAGTCTCTATTTCTTTCAGGTCATTGTGATTTTTTTAAAAAACATTATAAAGTTAAATATAATGAGGCTTATTTCAATATTTCAGCTCAATCAGGTGATTAGCCATATATGTTCTTTATAAAGTCAGTGTATAACGTCAGTTATTCTGTAAAATATAACTATGCAGTTGGATTTCTGTTTAGAAATTCACCAAGCTGTCAATTTTTCTCATATCAGCATGTGAACTATTTTTCCAATTGTTCTATTATTAAATACATTAAAGCATATTAATGGCAAATACATTGCAAAGTTCATGCTCTCTCTTAATTTATTTGAATACTTCATTAAATGTAGTAAATTACAAACTCTAGTTAGTATGCTCATTTCTGCAGGATTTGCAGTGATATGCCTGAAACACTTTTATTCGTATACCAGAATAAACAAATTTTTAAATGTTTTACAAATAAAGAAAAATATTTTTTCACTGTTAGAGGAAGAAGCTATAAGCAATGAAATACAAAGACTGGAAAACTTCCTTGTGATATTGAAGTAATATTCAATGCAGTATCATAAGAAGATAATTACTTCATTTACATGATGTTTATTTGTATGCCTTGAAGACATCTAATTTATGTGTTGGAATATATAGTGATTATATATGGAATATGTTCTTACTTGTATTCTGTTTATATTTTTAATTTTTAATTTTTATTTGTTTGCTTACTTACTCCTTAACTATAGTCTTTGAACCCAGGAGTGATGTAATAAAGAATATCTCTGTAACTGAAGATCATCTTTATTCTCACTAAATATGTTTCATGTAATGCTCGAGATAGAACTCATGGTTTATTGCATTTAAGGCAAACACTTTATCTGTATAGATATATCCTGAATGCTGTAGGACAATTTTCACCCATTCTATTATATATTTTGGCATTGAAAAATACGATCAATTTCTCAAGTGTGATAACAGCAACACAGTATTTTCTATGGGTGATATTCAGACAGCTAAACTAAATTCCTCTAATCAAAGATTTTGGATAAATATATTAGTCTCTGGTATATTGCACAGACACACACACCGATATAACCTGCATTCATTTATTAATTTTTATTAAAGATAGATTTTATATACTAATATACCTTTGTAAAATTCCCTAGTATTCAAACGTATAAAAGATTTTCTTCTCATAATGACCTTAGAACTAGAAGAATGATGAGCAAAGCATGCACACAAAGGAAAACTTTAAATTGTTTTATTTAACACAGAAGAGATAAAGATCTGTGTAGTATGGAACAAAAGGATGAATTTGGTTGTGGCATAATGGAGATACTTGCTTAAATAATTAGTGATTAGTATATGGTTTTCTAAAAATGTCAAAATTACTTGCACAAAATGGACTGTGACTAAGAGAAAAGCAGATTCCCGGACATAGGGTGAGGTATGTCCAGCAGTGTGGAGATAGAGTAAGAGTACAAGTCCGAGGTTGGAGCCTAGATGACAGGGTATGGAGTTAGCCAGGAACACCAGGTAGAGAGCACCTGGAAGCTTTGATTCCAATAAGGAATTTCTGTTTAGCTTGGGAGCAGTAGATTTATGCTTAAGCCTTTCAGCAGGGAAGAGAAACTATTTCTCTTACAAAATAAATTCTTGAACGTGAAGGAAATATTTCCTTGAAGATAAAAGATATGCCATGGATACTTGTCCTTTTTCTATAATCTCAGGTTACAGTCAACCATTAATGACTTCATCATTGTTTATCCAGTACTCCTTTAGTTCTCAAAATCTTACATGTTATTTTATAATAAGGCCATACTTTCAAAACATTATACAGCCAACCTAACTCAACATATCGCATAGAACAAAGACTTCTACATTTCCACATGCACATTAAAATATTTTGTGATAAAGCATTACACATTTACACAATTTTCCATTTTAAAAAGGTATTCAATATTTCTGTAGTTGGTCTAACATTTGTATTATGTTAACTAGGTGCCCTGAATTACGTGAGAATCTCCACATAAGATGTTGAGGGTCTCTGCCACTATTGGTTTTGAATGGTAAATAAAGCTGCCAGAGGACAATGGTGGACAGGGAGACAGAAAAGGGACTTTGAAGATTTCAAGGCAAGGGACTGAGGGAGGAGAAAGCAAAGAGCCACTAGGCTGGCAAAGTTATAGTGGCTACACCTGAGAAGTAGAGGACAGTCAGAGAGCCAACATGTAAATTTCAGGACAAGGTAGGACACGTGCGCCTACCTTTCATTCAAGAACCCAGAACACTGGGGTGGGTAACAAGACTGTGAGTCTGTTTGAATAGATATTAATTGGCAGTGACTACACAATAGAACAAATTTAGAAATATATGTTGAACCCAAAAGTTTATTTTCTTTATCCTTTTATAGTATTTATACTTGAAGCAAAAGAGCATTTAAATAGAAGTTATGTGTGATGATATGCATGAATCCATCAATATAAGAATTAAAAGAAATTTGAAGCATCAATATTACTGTGTATTTGTGAGGTTCAGTTGGATTCATTTATATTTTTGATATACTCAGAAGGAAGTAAAGGAAGTTTAAAGAATCTAAAATGGTTACACCCTAAACCACCTTCAATATATGAATTCCAGTGGAGTTTGTTTCTCCATATAAATGTACATTTGTTGTCTAAAATTGAAAGAAAATCATTTCTTTGTTCTTTTACCATAACTATATGATATAGTTTTTAAATGAACCTTACTGATTCGTACATAGGTATTTAAAATTTTTAATATAAGAGAGAATTTTCCATCTGTATGTAAAGCAAAAATTATATATTTAAGTATGAACTTGGAGAATTTCTTACAGATGAATCCATTAATGTGAGCTATCTACTAAAAATCAAGCAAAGAAAATGCAAGGGAAAGACGAATAGAAGTTGAGGGAGAGAGATGGGCTTATGGAAAAACTCACGTCAGAGGTTTAAGAAGAAATATATTCGAGATTCTTGTTGATCTTTTACTGCCACAGGAACCATTGTCTTCCTCTCTCATAAGACTATATATTTCCATTGTTTTAACTTTTTGTGAATTCTTACATTTTATTATTTTTGGGTGGGTTTTAGTTAGGATTTATCTGAATGTTTAAAACTTCAGTAAAGTAAATGAAGAGAGAACAGTAGATTTAGTGCTCTGACTTCAATATTAATGAACATTTGGTCTAGTTGTTACAATCAAAACATATCATTGGATTTGATTGTAATCACTTTGACTAGAGTATTCTTGATAGAAAATAGGGCTCATCAAGTACAGAAAGGCAAACCAAAATGAGTGTATTATACTGAAGATCAAATTAATTTTAGAGTACTATATGCCACGAGGTATAATGAGAAGTCAATAAGAGAGTTATTATTGCAGCCAACCAAAAGAATTTCATTTCTTTAATAGTATAGAATATTATATGCTATAAATAGTTAATATTATTTGGGATTTATTTTGTTGATGCCGCAGGATCAAGATAGAGGGATTATTTTATAAAAATCTCCTGCCTAAGATGTAAGATGTTAATCCAGTTTTATTGAGGAAGCATCTGGAAGCCTCACAAGCCAACCTAAAAGTTGCTCTGGTATACGTGAATGACCTAGAAAATAGTATTTAATAAAACATGAACATCTTTGAAATGTGACTTTCAAGGTGGAAAATATATAGCAAATCTACCATGTTAACACAATCATTTCTTCCTCATTACTGCTTAACAACTTTCTACTTACTTACCTAGTCCTGAGTGGCCATGTGGAAGGGACAGTATGGCATGGCTTCCCACTCTTGGAACAAGTCATCAGGACTCTTGTGGACCCCCATGGATGTTGACTGTTGCTAGGTGTAAGACTTGTTTGTATAATTTACTTTGTTTTTCCTACAGGAAATAGTCTCCCTGCTAAGGTTATTGGGGGAATGTCTTTTTTGCCAAGGTTAATGACTCCATGATAATCAGAGATGAGTCAAGTACTGGAAGTGAGGGTGTATCTATGTCCTTAGCAAAAAATCATAGATGCTATGCTCTTAAGGCTGTGGTAAAAAACTCTAAAACCATAAGTTCAAGGATCTATAATTTCTCAAGTATTCAAAATATTAGAATGCAAAATGAAGTATGAGGGGCTTCACAGAGCTAAAAACAAAAGGGGCAGCTACACTATGAGCAAGCTTGTCAGAAAGAAATTAAAGAGGAAGATAGAGATTTTGGCAGTGGCGATCACATCACAAGATCCTGTCTTTCGAAATGTACTGTCTGTGCATGTAAAAGTAGGCAAGACTGACCTCTGAATCCATTTGCAATGTTTTAAAAATATGTGCTTGTACAGTGGAAGGGGAAGCCCTTGGTCCTGCCAAGACTGAACCCCCAGTGAATGTGATTGTTGGGGGGAGGGGAGAAATGGGGGGGAGGATGGGGAGGGGAACACCGATAGAGAAGGGGAGGGGAAGGGGTTAGGGGGATGTTGGCCCGGGGAATAACAATCGAAATGTAAATAAGAAATAGTCAAGTTAATAAAGATGGAAAAAAAATATGTGCTTGCTGTCTTTTTCTAAGAATTAGGCTGGGGTCATGGAACGCTGATTCATGTAATAATCAAAAGGGAGTCTGTTGAGAAGAGTTTTTGATATCCTGTTTTATTTATTTATTTATTTATTTATTTATTTATTTATTTACCTATTTATTTATTATTCCAGAGGAATTTGCGAATTGCTCTTTCTATCCCTGTGTAGAATTGAGTTGGAATTTTGACGGGGATTCCATTGAATCTGTAGATTGCTTTTGGAAAGATGGCCATTTTACTGTGTTAATCCAGCCGATCCTTGAACATGAGATATCTTTCCACCTTCTAAGCTCTTCTTTGATTCTTAAGAGACTTGAAGTTCTTGTCATACAGATCTTTCCCTTGCTTGGTTAGACACACCAAAATATTTTATATTAGTTGTGACTAATGTGAAGGGTGTCATTACCCCACCTTCTTTCTCAGCCCATTTATCCTTTGAGTAGAGGAAGGCTCCAAATACATATGTAGCAGAGGATTGCCTTATCTGACTTCCATGAGAGAGGAGGGCATTGGTCCTGTGGAGGCTTGATGCACCTGGGGCGGGGGATGCTAGAGCAGTGATCTAGAGTAGGTGAGTGGATGGAGGAGCACCCACATAGAGACAAGGGGATGGGGGTGATGGGGAAGGGATGGGGGTTTGTGAAGGGGTAACAAGGAAGGGGGATATAATTAGAGATGTAAATAAATAAAATGATTAATGAAAACAACAACAAAGGGAAACTGGAGTAAACATCTGAATTCAAATGTAAATAAAAGAATGGGCCTTGTTCTGGGAGAGCTGGAAATTTATCTGGATGACCTGTCTGGAAATCTCAAAAGAAAGCTGTCTCAAGCAGAACACAGGTCATCAGCTTGTATGCCATGATGGATTTTAAGTAGTGTCTAATTTTTGTTTTTTCGCCACATTCAAACAACCCATCTCTCAAGAATCTCAGAGCAAGCTGAAGCTAACCTTGACCCATTTCCTTTTTTCCCTCCCTGCTTACCCACTTCCATTTTATTCACACCCTACTTGCCCAATTCTTACTGCCTTCTTGCTTCCCAACTTAATATTTGTCTTCTAAAAGGAAACACATTTCAAATTTGATGAACCTTTGTATTAGTCATTGCTAAGTTCTAAATGAATAGAAAAGCATCCTGAGTCTCTATCTCTAGAGTAGAATAATCAAACTAGCATTTATTGCCAATTAATAATATTAATGATTTATGTTAATTTTCTTTAAAATTAATAAAAGTGTAACAAATTTATATAATTACTATTTTTATCACTTATTGTGGTTTAAGTTGGGAAAAATAAATACAACTCTTAGGGAAGATAGACTATGTTAGAGGTGTTTGTCTGTGACAAATAATCGAGGCTGACATTAATACATTTAAGTGCTTTTCAAAGAAAAGTAAGATGACTGGGACATATATTGTTTAACAATTTTGCAGTAATCTAACATATAAACTTTCATGCCCAATTATTTTACTCATACACAAGATCATGAATGATGAAACTATTCTTGATCAAACAGTAATAAAGTTTGCCTTTACTCAGTTCAGATATTTGTACACTGAAATTATCTTTGTTTGAAAACACTGTAATTTGAGTTTTGAGTTATATTAAATTAAAAACACGTCATAGAAATCATATTATGGTGTTTAAAAGCAACTCAGAACAAAACTGAAGACTGCACTGTCATCATATATTAATGTAGCTTTTGGAGGGAGTTGTTCTGATCTCTTTTGGACAGTAGTGAGGAAAGGTTAATGGCTTTTACTTGCTTGGGATATATTTGGTCAAAAAGGGCCTTATTGCAAAGGGCAAGATTTCTTCTGGTGGAAACTCTGCATGATTAGAAGCAAGCAATGTGGAAAATTCAGGCTTGCTTTTAGAACAATTTCATGGACCATTGCCCAAGAAACCTAGAAACTGAAGTAGGTAACTGGGAACTAAGGTATGTATAAGTGACTTTAATAAGGTCTGTATACAGAGATAATTGTGATAGGTTGAGGGTGTAGTCAGTCTTCTAAATTTCAATTCCTATTTGACTGGAAATTCCTTTCTCATTCCATTTTCCCCTCCCCTTTGTTTCTCCTCAACTCTTCTCTCCTCCCTTCCCTCCCATTTTTCTTCTTCTATCCCTCCATTTCGCTTCCTCTTTCCTTTTGCCTAAAAGTCCAAAAGACTTTTGCTTTTTGCCTCTTTTATAATTCTATCTCTCTGAGAGTCTTTTAATAAATTTGGGATATCATCATGGTTAAAATACATGTTTGTCAAAATAATTTCTTTATGTTTTAGCCTTTTATTCATGGATACATGAGAAACTTACTTTCTGTTTTTAATTTCATTTTTGATAACCTATTATTAATTATTTATCAAAATGCCACCATATTTTCAAAAAATGAATGAATATATTTATCTCATAGTTTTAATTTTCTGGTAAATTTGCATAAAGAATGTATGCTTCAAGAGTATAATCACACATATTCATATCAGAACCTAAACATTTAACTTGCACATGCTTTCCACACTGGTGTGAAAGAGGCACTATTTGCTTCCACTTTGGTGCTAATGTTCATGACTAATGTTCTAATAAAGACTGTGAGCAAATCAATTGCACTTCCTAGCAGTAAGGTGAGGTCCAGTTACATTTTATACAAAAATCATAGGAAACTAAGCATTATACCTGAAAAAACTCTATATCTTATATTTCACTGTATTTTGGGGTTTATGCATCTCCCTTAATGTACAGTTAATGAAATTTGAGGTTATCGATCTGTTTTTATAGTCTTGCCCTGTGTTTTTAAAGTGACTGATCATATGTTGTGATTATAGTATTCTTTCACAGAATTCTGACCAGGGAGCAAAATATTTAAGAAGTATTATTCTTCTTCGGAAAAATGCAAAAGCCCTATGATTTGTCACTGAAATATTTTATGAGTAATGGAGGACATATCTTTGCTGAGAGTAGAATTTTAAATCTCTCATTCAGTTCACTGTCTCTGCTAGAGAAGCATGGGTCTTAAATAACAAGAAAAGATAAATGATGAAATGTTGATTTCAGCCAGAAATGTGATGTGATCTATGAATAGGAACCTGCAAATAGTAGATTATGTACCCAATGTCATTTTTAAATTGGTTGGCACTTTACAAAAACAGTGAATTAAAGTAGCTAAAATAATGGATTTTTAAAAAGAGATTGTGAAATATATAACCAGACAATTCCCATTCATTTTAAAACTGAATAGTTTGAAAAACTGATCTTAGAGAAATCTGTTACCGTCATTCAATCAAAATCGTTAAATGTTATTATCTGAGAAATAATGACCTATTGGGAGGTAGCATAATACATCTCCATATATATATATATATCACTTATAATTTAGATATAATTTAAGTTCAACATTCTAATTGGTTACATCTACTAATTATCAATGACAGGAAAGTTGTTCATATAACCATTGTGACCTTCATTAGTTTTGGAAGCAATGGAGAGTTTGAATAGTGGAAAGTAGAATTTTTTATTGATTAGCAAGTAGCAATTGGGAGATTTGGGCAGAGGAAGGTGGTTAAGTATCATTCATTCAGTTTTGGAACAGTTTAAGAAGGAAGATTCAGTTCTGGCTTCAGATACTACCAAAAGTAGAGAGAATGTGACTTCCCAGTAGTTACTTTTACTTGGAGTAGAGGGAGGGATGAGTTAGAAATGTGATGACATTATAAATAATGATATCTCAGAAAGAGATATTAGTCATGTTTGCAGCCACTTTACGTCCTTGACTATAGACTGATAGAAGCGTAATTTATGTTCTAATGATCTCATTCTAAAAAAATAATTTTTTTAAAATTTTCTCATTGTTTTGAAAAACACAGTAAATTCATAAGTATACACTTAATCATTTTTAGTAGGCATTTGTCTGATTTTTAAATTCTTCAGGAAGTGAGGTATGAAGAAAATAGTGCTAGAAGTGCTACAACAGCTGTGCCTACACACAGTCATGTATTGTGCAAGGCCTTTTCATCAAGGCTACGGTGCATGTCAAGTGGTAACTCATTAGGTTATAATGAGTCAGAACTTCTAGATACCAAGAAAATCTCAGACATATAGTAAACATATATTAATTACATATTAATATTAACTTACAAAATGCTTGCATATATCATGTCTGTATACATTATGAATACAATATTCATTATATGAGCAAAATTCCCACAATAATAATTATTAACTATGAATTTCATAGATACCTGGTTTAAAGTTAATATTGCTAATCCTAAGTAGACATCTGAAATTCAGCTATATGCTTCTACTATTGTATTTTATTGTACTATTTATATTATATCATATCATATATTACATTATATGATATTATATTATAATATATTACCTAAAGGAATGTTTGAAACTTTCCATGAAGAATAGAACATGGAGAAAAACCAAGGTTCCAACATCAATTGCTTTGACTGTCATCATGGAGTCAGGTAAATATTGAGACAGCCAAAGCTTTCCTTTTCTGAGCTTCTTTTATTTCCAACTGCCATATACCATATTTATTATGTTCAGGAAATTGATTAAGGCTATATCTACAGTTTAAGACAAAGAGAGTCAAAGACAGAGAGAGAGAGAAAGAAAAATGGATACTAAGCCAGAAAAAGCAAGAGAATCTTTTTTCATTTCGTAATCAAGTAATTTATTTATATCTTGCCTCCCCTGACATTGTTCCTACCCCACTCTCCTTCACATGTGAGATTTCCTCCAGCCACTATCCCCAGCAGTTGAGTATTCAATCTTCTGGTCCTCTGGGCCAGTCTCCTGACTCTCCCCATACATGATCCTAATCCCCATCTCTTTCTATTCCCCTCTGCTACCTACCTCTTTCCCTCTGGCTCCCATGACTATACATTTCCCCTTCTAAATGAGACTCAAGCATCATTACTTGGGCTTTCCTTCTTGTTCTTTTAGTCTATGGTGTGTATCACAGGTATTCAAATTTTTTTGCTAATATCTTTGTATTAGTGAGGACATAGCATGAATGTTCTTGTGGGTCTGGGTTATTCAATCAGGATGATATTTTCTGGTTTCATCAACTTGCCTGCAAAATTTATGATGTCATTGTTTTTAATAGCTGAATAGTATTCCATTATGGAAATAAACCATTCTCCTATTGAGGGACATCTGTTATGCTTCCAGTTTTTGGCTATTACAAATAAGGCTGCTATGAATAGAGTGGAGCATGTGTCCATGTATATGGTGAAGCATCTTTTGGGTATATGCCCAAAGCTGGGTCTTTAGGTAGAGTATTTTCAATTTTCTAAATAATCACTAGATTGATATCTAGAGTGGTTACAGAAGTTTGGGATTCCACCAGCAATGGAGGAATTAACCAATACCTTTAAATCCCCATCAGCATGTGCTGCAAATTTTGTTTGTTTTTGTCTTTTTGGGTGTGTGTTGTGGTGTGTGTGTGTGTGTGTGTGTGTGTGTGTGTGTTTTGGTTTGTTTGTTTGTTTTGTCTTTTCTGTGTTTTTATTTTGCCATGCTATTTGGTTTAAGGTAGCAACTTAGTGTAGATGTTGTCATTTCCCTGATGACAAAAGATGTTGAACATTTCTTAAGATGCTTCTTGGCCATTAGAGATTCCTCCATTGGGAACTCTCTGGTTAGCTCTATACCATATTTTATAATTGGGTTTTTTAATTTTTTGAAGTCTAACTTTTTGAGTTCTTTATATATTTTAGTAATTAGCCCTGTGTTGGATGGAGAGTTGGCAAAGATCCTTTCCCAATATATAGGCTACCATTTTGTTCTATTGGCAGTGTCCTTTACCTTACAGAAGCTTTTCAGATTCATAAGGATCCAATTATCAATTGTTAATCTTAAAGCTTGAACCACTGGTGTTCTGTTGAGGAATATCCCTTGCGCAAAAGTGTTAAAGGCTATTTCTTAGATCCTCTTCTGTTAGATTCAGTGTATTTAGTTTTATTTTGAGGTCCTTGATCCACTTGGGCTGAGCTTTTAGCAAGATGTTAATTATGGGTCTATTTGCAGTCTTCTACATGATAACTTCCAGTTCAACCAGCACCCTTTGTCAAAGTTGTTTTCTTTTTTTCTACTGTATGGTTTTGAGTTATTACAATAAGAAAGATGACAACTTTGGTAAAATTCTGGAGGCCCTGACTATGAAAGTTCTTTTCAAATAATGTCTACCAAACACAATTTTATTCATGTAAATTTATATGACCTTAAAACTATAGAAAATAAAATATAAGATTTATAAATTAGTCCTCAAGATTTGAAAAAAGTACATCTATAAATAGGTAAAAATGTTTCCCTTGTATTATGTGATTTTTATGTATCAACGTTTTATGTTTAACTTTGGTTGTTGTTTTAAAGATACAATGCAAACTGTTTTTCATAGGGCTATACTGCTATTGTTAACAAGGTTCATTCAAACTTCATGAAAAATTATGTATGGGCAGATTTATGATTTACATTTTTTATATAAAATACAGTTCAGTGATGGATGTTAATGAAATGACTTTTCATTATTGTTTCATTCTCTGAAAACAGGAATATATTAAACTATTCTCTGTTATTATAGTTTTATAATTTTCTCTTCTGTTTAGAACAGATTTGGCTTTTCAGGACTCTTTACATATGTAGGTCTGGCTGTAATTTTCTATTGCTTTCATCATCTTACTCCTGAGGACTCAGCAGTAATATTAAGGAACTCCTTGATAAGGCAAAAATTATATAAATTAACATTTCCAATGACATCATTACTTTTCATTTACTTCAGCACAAAGTACACTCTGTGGTGTAGAGTCTCCTTATATCCTTTCTCATTGTGTCCAGCCAATTTCTGACTACTTCATTCTCTTATCTATCCATTTAACAAGATGTTCTATTGAACCAATCAGCACACAGACTACACCATTCTTTGGCTCCTATATACAATTATAATTTGTTTTATTTCCTATCAGTTTATTCTAAAGTTTTTTTCCTTTAAATTTTATGTTCATTTTAGACTCATAATAAATCAGGGGTAGATGAGAGAGGAGTTCTTAACTCTCATATGTGCGTATTTTCACTTCCTTTTAATGCAGTACACGTTGGAAAATCTTTACATTTGACTATTCAGTTAGACATCTATGTAGAACAGAAGAACAGATGACTGGTTTTAAGTATTCTGTTTCTAGGCTTTAAATCAAAAACTAAAACATAGACTATCTTTGTACTCATTATCAAAGAGTAATTATCAAAAATATCCTATATCCTTGAAGTCATCTTTGAGACCATGTCAAACAATAATGGATTTGGCCATGGAGTCATGCCATTTCACTTTTACTAACAACACTGAAACCCCATGTTCTTATATTCTCTGAGGATGTTATTTATAAATGAAAAAATAACATAGTTTAAAATTGTGATCTTAAATGTTTCGTTTGTACGTCATAGTTTTTGGTTCTACCTGACAAATAATATAAATGTCTCATACCCAGAATTGCATCAATATTCTTGTAGCTACTCCTCCTTAACCCTTCCTCTATTACCTGAGGACCCTACTGAACATGAATACAGAATCAGCTGTCTTCCTTGTTCTCAGCCCTTCCTGTAGCCCATTCTCCATTGTCTCATTTACAAATATGTAGACATATTTTCTCCCAGAGACTCCCAGTGGTCACGTGGTCAGGAACTGAGTTAGGTGATTCACACAACATTTCATGTTCTCTATCATCAAAATGCCATTCTCTTGATAAGTCCCCAACAACCTGCTTGAAGGTTTTCATTCTACATTATCTACATTCATGGACAACTGAAACTTGGCAGATATCCATGATTCCTCTAACCCTTTATCCCTGTATCTCCAGACTATTCTTTATTTTACTGTAACATACTAGCAAGAGTCCTTCATCATACCATGTTTCTAATGCACCGGGTATCCCACCCCTTGATGCAAACAGGATTCGTCTCTATTCTGCTCCAACATCTACAAACATACAAAAGCACTTTTTACCAGCAACACACAACTATTAAACTTCCCTGATGACTAAGAATGGTGAAGATTATGAAGAGATCTCCCATGCTCATGAATTGGCAAAATTAACATAATAAAAATGGCCATACTACCAAAGGCAATCTACAGATTCAGTGCAATCCCCATGAAAATCACAATACAATCTTTCAAAGTCATGGAAAAAGCAATTCTCAAATTCATCTGGAAAGGCAAAGAATCCAGAATAGTGAAAACAATTCTTACCAATAAAAGAACAGCTGGGAAATCACCATCCCTGACCTCAAGCTCTACTACAGAGAAACAGTGATTAAAAGTGCATTGTATTGGACAGAGACAGGCAGGCTGCTCAATGAAAAGAATTAAAGTCCCACAAATAAAACCACATTCATACACACACTTGATCTTTGACAAAGAAGCCAAAAATATACAATGTTAAAAAGAAATCATCTTCAATAAATGGTGCTAGTCTAACTGGATATTTGTATGTAAAAAATGAAAATAGACCCATATTTGTCACTATGCACAAAGCTAAAGTCCAAGTGCATCAAGGGCCTCAACAGAAAATCAGATACACTGAATCCAATAGAAGAGAAAATGGAAAAGAGCCATGAACTCATTGGCACAGGCAGAAATTTCCTAAAAAGAACTCCAATGGCTCAAGATCTAAGATCAAGACTTGATAAATGGGACCTCATGAAACTGGAAAGTGTCTGTAAGTCAAAGGACATAGTCAATAAGCCAAATCGCCATCCTACAGATTGGGAAAAAAATCTTAACTAACACCACATCTGATCGATGGCTAATATCCAAAATACATAAAGAACTCATGAAGCATACCACCAAAAAAAAATAGTAAAGAAAGAAAAAGAAAAACCAACCAACCAAACAACCCAATCAAAAAATGGGGTAGAGAACTAAACCAAGATTTCACAATAATAGAGGAATTTTGAATGGCTAAGAAGCACCTAAAGAAATGTTCAAAATCCTGAGATATCAGAGAAATGCAAATCAACAACCTTGAGATTCTGCCTTACACCATTTTGAATGGCTAAGATCAGAACCTCGGGTGACAACACACATTAGTGATGATGCAGAGAAAGAGGAACACTCCTCCGTTGCTGGTGGAATTGTAAACTGGTACAACCACTCTTGAAGTCAATTTGGAGGTTTCTCAGGAAATTAAAAATAGGACTACCCCAAAGATGCCCCACCATGCCACAGGAACACATAGTCTACTATATTCATAGCAGCCTTGTTTGTGATAGCCAAAAGCTGTGAACAATCCAGATGTCCTAAACAGAAGAATGGATACAAAAGATGCGGTTCATTTACACAATGGAATCCAGTCAGAACAGAATACCCAGGATACAGTCCATAGAATTCAAAAAAGTCAACAAGCTGAAGGGCCCAAGTGAGGATGCCTCAGTTCCACTTGGGAGGGAGAAGTAAGCAAGCACAAGGGCAGAAAGAGGGAGGAACACAGTATGGAAAGAGGATGGGGATGGGGATAGAGGAGGACATGTTCTGGAATTAAATGGTAGTGGGATTCTGAAGCCCTGAGGGTCAGCAGAAAGAATGGAAATAGGTGACCTCAAGAAGAAGGAGGTTGGGAGGACCCTCTAGAATGTACCAGAGATCTGGGAAGTGAGACACTCTCAGAACTCAAAGGCGGGACACTATATGAAAGGCCTTACAGTGGAGAGAGGGAACTTATTGAATCCACCTCCAGCAGAAAGACAGGATATCAAGTGATGGATCTTGTTGCTATCCCACATCCAAAGCTCTGACCCATGACTCTTCCTATCTGAAAGAAATGCAGGGACGGAAGTGGAGAAGTGCCTGAGGCAAAGAAGGTCCAACAACAGACCCAAAGTGGGATCTAGGTCAAGGGGAGGCTCCAGCACCTGACACCATTACTGAAGTTGTGGGGCATTCACAAAAACGGACCTACCATGACTGCTCTCCCAAAGACCCAACAGGCAACTGAAAGAGTCAGATGCAGATATGTGCACCCAACCAATGAACGGAAGCTGCTGACCCCTCTGGTTGAATTAGGGGAAAACTGGAGGAAGCTAAGGAAGAGGGCAACCCTGTAGGAGGATCAACAGTCTCAATTAACCTGGATCCCTGAGATCTCTTAGACACTGGATTGCCAAGCAGTCAGCATCCACCAGCAGAGATGAGAACTCAAACACATACACAGCAGAGGACTCCTGGGTCTGGGTTCAGTCAGAGAAGTGCACCTAACCCTCAAGAGACTGGAGGCCCTGGAGTTTAGAGGTGTGGTGGGGTGCATGGGGTGGGGACATCCTTGTGGCAAGGGGGGAAGTGAGAGGGATGCGGGGAGGAGGTATGGGATGTAGAACCCTGGGGTGGGGGGTGGGGTGGACCGGGAGGGGAATAAAATCTGGAGTATAAATATAAATAAAAAAATCCTTAAATTTTTTCTCAAACTTTGTGTTTCATCATTTGATAATTTTCTGCTTAATTCTGTACTTATATTTTATTAATACTGTTCTTGTATTTTCTTGATTTCTTGATCTTTATTTTTTATATTAACTTTCTAACAATTGTATAATTGGTAAAGACCTCTTACAATTCTGTAGCCTTCTCCTTTGTCGAAATGGTGTCCTTGCCATACAGCTTTTCAATTCCATGAGGTCCCACTTATAAATTGCTCTTTGTGCCTCTGATATCAGTGTCTTATTTAGAAGATTGCACAGGCATGTGTGTGTGTGTGTGTGTGTGTGTGTGTGTGTGTGTGTGTGTACATGCAAATGGATAGAACTAGGAAAAAAACCCTGAGGTAACCAAGATTTCATTCTCTCTTATAAGCCCAGATGCATGATATAGAATAATGGGTTAGTATAGATGGACTCATTCCTCAAGGAAGGGGACAGATATTTTTGTGGAGAGACAGGGAGAGGCTATGGTGGTATGATTAAAATAGAGGACAAGCAAGAGAGTAAAGGAGGGAATATGGAAAGGGGCAACTAACAATAAGGGCCAGTTGAAGTGTCTCCAAGGATTCTGATTACTAAAGAAAATGCATAAAATATATTTGTATATGAAAGAAATTGATGTGGAATCAAACATAATCTGGTAAATAATAACCCAAGTAGACATCTTTCAACCAAGTGAAACCTCCAGTCCCAGCAAT
Organism: Rattus rattus; assembly: GCF_011064425.1. NCBI lineage: Eukaryota > Metazoa > Chordata > Mammalia > Rodentia > Muridae > Rattus > Rattus rattus. The sequence goes on along the minus strand of NC_046164.1, from coordinate 36,387,553 downwards.
TGATTTCATCAGTGGAGTAGTTACCCAATGAGGCCCCATGGGTTCTCCCAAGCAGTGCAGACCAAAGTTTTCGCTTGCTCTTTAAAAAGCAATGACCTAGGATGATAATGTCCTATTGCTAAAAACAATACATCCTTATCTCATTTAAAATAAGAGTCCAGCTGGTGACTAACTAAAACTTTCTTTACTGAATAGTGTTCATAGTTCTAGAAGGTACACTTCTGCCTTGCTATACATACCTGCTACCTGCAACATTGACCTCCCTGCATGGTAAGCTAGTGCAGTAGAGGCACATTGTGAGAGTAACCAACTACTCTCTGATAGGATTTAAGTACACTCCATGATATGGAATCCATGTCTGATACTGTTCAAATGTCCAAAAACATGAGATCAGATTGACTTTTGGTCTAGGTGAAAATCAAATACCATTTTCATGCAAAAGAAATATTACAAAAAATCTTCTAGTAACATCCATCTATCCATAGATCAGTGTCTTGCTCAGTAAACAACAGAGAAATATGTTCTAGTAAATGGAAAGTAACATTGAGATCCACAACTCTGTAATACGCAATGTGAAAGACTTTGGAACACCTAGTCCTAACTGGGATGTCTATATCAAACATCTCCCTTCAGGGATCAGAGAATTATTGTTGAAGAAGTAGAAATATTGTAAAAGTCAGGGGATATAAATGATATTGAACAAACAGTGTCTTCCACAGATAACAGGACTAATGCACAAATGAATTCTCAGAGACTAGGGTGCAAGGGCCTTCAGAGTTTTAAGCCATGCAGGGACCAAGCACTGATAAGGGGGAAGTAGATATGTGTTCCCTTTTTTGACCAATAGGATATTTCTGTTGATATCTGCTTGCAAAGGAAAAATCAATGTTCTCCAGTGGGTATGTTTAATAATCACACTTAAACAGAGCCTCCATGTCCAGCAGAAGATGCACAAAACAAAATGAACTCAATGGTTGTTTTGAATATTATTTGTCTCATGTAGTTTCTGTTTGACATTTTTGACATTTTTGTTTACTGGTCTTTTTGCCTTTATGCCATGGTTTCTGATCATGTCCTTTTACTTTGTCTATATATATATATATATAGTTGTGTGCATATTCTGATCTTTTTTCTGATATGTGTGCTTTCTGTTTGTCTGTTTATTTTTTAAAGTAAAAAAGCAAGAAGTGGAGTTGTCTCCATGGGAAAGAAGGGAGTGTCTGAAAGAAATTAAGGGTTCATGCATCTTATCCAAATGTACCCTATAACAATTTATCTTCAAATTTAAAGAATTTGGTCTTCATTTATGTCATTATTGAGCTATGTTCTGCATAGATTGTTCATGGTCTTAATTTGGTTTAGTTTGAACAACAGTTCAACAGTGCAACTGTACATTGCCTGGATGAGTAAGTCTTCTGTTTGTCATTTTCTCCTTCTTAAAATATACCATGATTCTACAATATACATGCGTGTGTGTTTCATGTATATATCAGTTATGCTTTTTCTGAATTAAAGGTTTTTTCTGAAGTCTATATTTTAATCTATAGAATTACATGTAGTTATATTTCATACAACAACATTCCTGGTGTGTTTTCTAATAGTCTGATTGACCCAGTAATAGATATAAGTGAATGTCACTTCTCTTAGCGAAGTTTTATGATGGTATTTATAGGGACATATGAATACATTTCTAAAATCTTCATGATTGATTCTTCTGCATAAAACATGGAAATCCAGTCAATGTGAAATAATATTTTTGTAAGCTTTCTGTGTTTAGTAATTCACTCTTCTCCTCTCTCTATCACAGTGGGGATATTTACATGAAAATGGTTTTCTGTAGCGAAGAGTTCATCTGTTCCTGCGGCTTATTTCTCACCTGAAGTCACAATTCTCTGAATATACATTATAATCATCTCTGTGTAAGCCAATTTCAGTGTCACACTCAGAGGATTATGCCTTCAACTGAGAAATAAACAGCAGGGGCTGACAAAATTTAAAAACCAAATGCCCCATTTTATGGAAATGCCCCAATTAATAAAAATACAATTGCAAAGAAGCATTTTAAGTTAGATATCAGCAGAATTATCTCTCAACAGGTTTTTTTTTCCCATGATTTTTTTTTCAGTGCTCTTTGTAGCCAAGCTAGTTAAACCTTGGTTATTCACTGTTAATTATGCCAGATGTCTTTTTATCCTTCTGTTTGTGTTTAGCATTCTGCCCCAGTTCTATCATTTTTAATTATGTAAGGCTTTTGTGCTAAGATTCATATAGAAGTAGTAACTCCTCGCTATAATCTATTGATAGCTAGGAATAAAGTGAGAAGGGAACAGATGGTCAGACACTGCATTGTAGACTCACATGGAGACCCAAATAGACATTAAATATCTCAGTCTATTAAAAATCATGATCCACATTAACTTGCAGTTCCACTTAACTTTATATATTGGCTTGTCCATGATGTCATCATTTATGATACTTGAGACGATCTCATAACTTTGCATTCATTTCTGTCCAATTTCCCTATGACAGTTTTAGTATAAATTATACAAAATGTTTGATTCACTGTCCGTTTTCTTCATTACTAGCATTAGATGCAAACCAAACAAAAGGCTTTATGAAATGATAAAAGATTTATTTTTTATTACGCATTAAGTTAATTAGCATTGATTCACTGCCTAATATTCATAGACTAAGCATAATGAGGTGATGTTTTTATAGAACTTAAATAAGTAATACTTGAATAAAGTTTAGAGTTTATAAAACATATTTGCTTTGGGAGAGAGAAATAAAAGTATATAGGAGTCAATTCCAGCTGTAGCTAACCAGAAAGGTTACTCAGTCGGAGTCTCAGGATCTATGTTTCTTTTTTTATTTGTTTGTGTGTGTGTTTGTTTTTGTAAGATCCGGAGGCTCTATTTTGAGCAGGGTTTTGACAATAGATGTGGAAATATGCAAGAGAGGAAAGATGGTCAGTCATTGTGAATTAAATACACAATTACATGATGTAACCTGAGTATTGAGAAAAATAATTGTCAATAATTCTGATAATTTTACAAATGCAGTGCATATATATATATATATATATATATATATATATATGACTGGAGAAAGACATCTTGATATTTAGAGTCATTCAGCAAGTTTGACCTCAGCGAGTTTTTGTTTCGAGTTGCTGGAATTTGCTTCAACTTTCTACACATGAACTGATTTTGAAACACAAATTGTAAGAGTGCGAGTCTATGCTAGGTTAGACATCACACTGAAGGAGCAAAGCAAGCATACCTCAGACATACAATATCAAAATCCTCGTGATTTTGTCAGCATTCAATAAGGAAAGTGTATACAAATAAAATTAAAGAATGTTTAGTAATGAATTGATTGCAGGTCTGCTTTTTTTTAAAAAAAAATCTGCTTTACTATAGTAAGTCAAGAATGAAAAGAAAAGCTTCAGACAAAAACTTGATGATCGTCAAGGAGACTATTGATACAACACAACCCTTTAATAGACAGCCTAACCAAGCACAGGTTATCATTAACAAGAGAAATAATATTGTAGACCAAAGAACATTCATGGGCTGGACTTAGGCCTCCCTGCACATATGTAGCAGATGTGCGACTTGGTCTTGTTAAAAGTCCCGAATGACTAGAGCAAGAGCTAATCCCAAAGCTATTACCTGCTTGTGAGATATGTTTTTCGAGCTGGCTTGCCTCATCTGGCCTAGATTGAAAGGATGAAACCAGGCTTGCAGAGACTTGAAGTGGCAACTAGGGAGGTGGATACCAAGTCGGGGTCAGACCTGCTCAGAGGAGAATTAGAGGGGAGGTGAGAGAAGGATTGTGGGAAGGGGTGCCCTGAACGGTGTTAGTGAATAGGTTGTAAAGTAAAAAAGACCAGAATGCGAATGCTTCACTCCTTCTTTAAAAGGGGAACAAGAATACCCTTGGGAGGGAATAGAGAGGCAAAGTTTAGAACAGAGGCAGAAGGAACACCCATTCAGAGCCTGCCCCACATGTGGCCCATACATATACAGCCACCAAACTAGATAAGATGGATGAAGCAAAGAAGTGCAGGCTGACAGGAACCGGATATAGATCTCTCCTGAGAGACACAGCCAGAATATAGCAAATAGATAGGCGAATGCCATCCTTAAACCACTGAACTGAGAACGGGACCCTCGTTGAAGGAATCTTAGAAAGGCCTGAAAGAGCTTGAAGGGGCTCGAGACCCCATATGAACAACAATGCCAACCAACCAGAGCTTCCAAGGACTAAGCCACTACCCAAAGACTATACATGGACTGATTTGAACTCCAACCTCATAGGTAGCAATGAATAGCCTAGTAAGAGCACCAGTGGAAGGGGAAGCCCTTGGTCCTGCCAAGACTGAACCCCCAGTGATTGTTGGGGGGAGGGCGGTAATGGGGGGAGGATGGGGAGGGGAACACCTATATAGAAGGGGACGGGGAGGAGTTAGGGGGATGTTGGCCTGGAAACCGGGAAGGAGAATAACAATCGAAATGTAAATAAGAAATACTCAAGTTAATAAAGATGGGAAAAAAGACATATAATAAAGGATATTTTTAGTAATAAAAATAAGTCAAAACAAAATTAAATTTAAAATGAAATGTATAAGCTTATACACATAAATGAGTATATTTAACAACAATTAACAGAAAAAGTGACAATGAATGTTCAAGAAAGCAAATGTGTGGTTTGGTAAACTTGATGGGGCTTATGGGGCTCAGAGTTGTTATTATATAACATCAAATGACAAAAGGTAGCCTAACAGAAGATAAAAGTGTAAAAATGGCAAAAATAAAATTGTAAACTGTTTTGAGTTTTTGTTCTGTATATCTAAGCAGTTAAAAAAAAGTGAATGTATTTCCCAGGATTTCAAGTGGGTAGACTATTTCTATACCAGTAAAGAACATGACCTGTGTCTCTCATGTGATGATATCATGTGTAATAAACTCATTGCTCTTTAAGTATTTTCTTCATCACAGGTGAGGTGCAGGGGTTGAATGAAAGGCCTTAAATGTTTCTATGGAAAGCACAGCTAAACAGCTTACTGAATTTTTCAATGAAATTATCACTGAAGTAATTTTCTGAGGAGCTTTTTGTTACAAAATTTAAAACAGTACAAAGATTTCCTGTGCATGTAAGCGACATAAAGACTTTTATAATGCCTCTCTCTCCACAGGATAGTAAACCTGAGCATAGGTACAAGATTCAAGTGTAAATACAAAATGTGGTATAGAGCAGAAGCATGCATTTGACTTCAGGAAGCAAATAGTCCTTTATTTGTTTACTTTAATTGTTTTTTTATACAATAACCTGTTTTGTCAAATTATGCACTCAACTTCCAGTATTAATTTTATAATGAATAATATTTCTGAAATAGAAGACCCATTCTAACAATTTAAAGCAATTATAAAACATGTAGCTATCAATTTTCCACTAAGACAATAATCCCTCAAAAAGCAGAAAAATACATACCTATAAAAATACCCAAATAACTGAAATCAATACAGGTAAGCTCAAGGTATACAAATAAAATGTTATACACATTGATATACATTTATGTATAGCCATTCCATTATCTGTATCGATGGCTTATTCAAATACATATATGTAATATATAACTAATATCCAGAATGTCATGTGAAAAATAGGCTTATTTATAGAAATATTTACTATCAATGTTGTTTTCAGTACCTGAATGAAGTGAAAAACAATTTGTTTCTTTGGAGAATCAGTTGTGACATATGTTATTTTTCTGGGAACTCTTATGAGAGGACATTTTGCTAAGAACAGCTACATGGTCTTTTTTCTAGAGCTAGCCAGGAAAAAGGGCATGTGATAGTTTGCTAAGGTGGATGCTTGAGAGAACGTGATGTTTGGCAAGGATATAAATGTCACCCAATGGACAGTGGGTGATGCTGGATGATATTGGTATGTCTTGCATTCCTTATTGGTCTGCGGTGGGCTTTGCTGCTGGTCTTTGTTGATGATGCTGGATGATATTGTTACACCTTATCATTCTTTGCTGGCCATCACTAGTCATAACTTCATAGTGAAAAAATAGACTAAGCCACTTCTGGTGGTTTTGTAGGATTCTTGCCACTTCTATAGATTCAGGGCAAATGGAAGAGCCTTGAGGTCTTTCTGGATGAACCTGCCATTGCTGATTCTGAACAGTGTTTGTGAGAGGATCAAGCTGTTGCTCCTAATTCTGTAAACTGAACTGCTGATATCCTGGCAACAAAGGTTGGATTTGCTCCAAAGATATATTTCTAAAGAAGTTCACATCCTATTTTTTCCCACTACCTCTGATGGGTAGTAGGGCAGAAGCAATGATAAATCATTTAAGAACCTTTATTTAAAATAGGTTTTGAAAACTTTATGTCTATACCTGAATGTACACTTTAGTTATTGAACAGACATACAAGAATATATAACATATACTAAAATATCTTCTCTTGAATGCTACCTAAATTCTTAAATTCAAATTTGTATTTTGTTCCTTTTTATATTTGAAATTTTGAGTAGGTCTTCCTTCCCACACCTAACAAAAACATCAAAGAGAACATTCCTTTTCACTTTTCCAAACTGAAGAAAATATCTAATTATGACAGAGATATGTATGCACATCTATTAAAATTTCTTGTAAAATACTTATAACAACTAGAATACAGGATATGTTCCCCTAATAATAAACAATGGAAAAGTGCCCAAATTGGAAATAGACTCAGCCTTTGGGTAAATTGCTACCGTTCTCCTCAATTCTACAAGTACATAGTGATTATTATCTCATGTTTCCAAGTTGCATACAATATAAACAATGCTACAGATATATTTTACAAGTTATGCATATTAATGATTTTTAAATAATGGGTGAGTACAACTCTAATATTAAGTCAAATGATGTTTCAAAACCAGTATGTAAATTTTGTATGCTAGATTGTCAGTGTACAAATGGTATGTTTTTTCAGATTCTTCAAATTTCACTGAGATCATTTTATGACAGAAAATTTTTTGAGTTTCAAAACTGGAAATGAATTCTTACTGAATTTCATAGCTTCTCTTAGCTTCTTTCCATTTGTTTATTTTTTCTTACTGTTTATCCCATACATATGCTTAATCATAGGTACTATGATTTTGACCACATGCATTAACTATCTCCTTCTACAATATGGTCCTGTGTCTTCATGGGCTTTGGAATTCCATAACGCCCATGAGTGCTGTCCCAGTTTATATGAGTAAACAATTACTCACTGGAACATATATAACCTCTAAGTGTCCCATGACCCTGAAAGTAACAAACCCTTGGACTAGTAATATTTCCTTATTTGGGGTATACCATTAGAAGCCCTTTCCTACTCCAAGCTTCTCAGTGAAATGGCTTCATCTTGCAAATGTCTTGTAAAGGCAGTCACAGGTGCTTCTCTAGTGTTAAATAAAATGAACCATCTGTTTGCTCATATATTTACAATGTCAAGACCTCTTCCCATAGACTGTACCTGCTTCTCTACTGCATATCTTTTATTTGCCTCTTTGCTATAGGGTTTTATTGTTGTATGGTTTTAGTAATTCTGTAGCTTGCAACTTTTTCAGAATTAATATTTGGATGCAGGAGATTGGTCATTGAGTAAAGGTATTTGCTGATTTAAACAAATTGATTGCATCCTTGAGACCTGTATGACAGACATAGAGAACGAATTCCTACAAGTTGTCTTCTAAAACACATGTGCCTGATATGTATACATGTTTGTGCATACACACCAGGAAATAGATAAATACAATTGAATAAAAGATAAATTTGTAATATGCTGAATGTTTTCAAGTAGGGTCTTTCCTAGTTTTTCACTTGTATTTAGGGTAGTTTATATTTACATTATTCATCTGTCAAGCATTTGGAGCTGATGACATACATGCCCATGCAAAAGTATTTCCTACATAAAAGAGGACAGCTGGAAGAGTTCAGTAATTTTGGATGTAAGTCTAATATGAAATCCCACATGAATTTATGTATTTTTCACATTATTTTGAGTATTAAATACCACCACATTTTAAACTGCACACCAACTTTACTTTTGCCATGACCAATCTTGTAGGGTCAGAGTTACATGCTCATCTGAATTTCTGCCTTGAATTTTATAAAATAGTTGAAGTGTCAAGGTGGACAATCTTTTAGCATAATTCTCCTACATTACTTTAAATTTCTACTTGAAAATGGCATACAGGCTCTAAGGTATATATTTTGTAACTTTTATTTAAAACACAAAATGATAAATTGTCTCTATAGATACTTTGAATTTAAGCAATGTAAGTATAAGAAAGATGGGCTAGAAATATGTAAAAATAACAGAGTATATATCACCATAAAAAGCAAAATCTTTTGGTTTTTCTGAGGTGAAAATACTAAACACAATTATCATGCACCCTAGAAGAAATAAATGCTGTTCATGCCTATTTACAGTTCATATCTCCATCTTGAACTTTGTTACTATAGAAAAATGTCTCATGTGTAAAATGTTTATCTTCATTTAACAGATATTAATTAAGCAAATACTACAGTATAGCATTGCTTTGAGAACTAAGGTAACTGTGCCATGAAAAGTGATATCTCTAAGAATTTTTCAAAATGATAGGATGGGAGGTCTGATGACAGTAACTCACCCCTCTAATGCCAGCACTCAGGAGGCAGAGGCAGGTGGATCTCTATGAGTTTGATGTCAGCCTTGCCTTCAGAATGAGTTACAGATTAGCCAAGAGTACCCAAAGAAACTCTGTCTCAAATATAGATAGAAAGGTCTTTGTCACATATTAAAGATACACCTATCCCATAACTCCTCCAGCTGCAGGTTCCATTCGTTCTCATGGCCATCTGTCCCCACCACAAGAGTGACTTATCTGAGACTCAAAGAAGTAGAGATATGGAATCTGAAGAGGCCACCCATGGAGCCAGGCAGGAATCCCAGTGGAGCAATAGGGACATCAAAGTGACCATAATATTTTCCACCCAAAATTTATCTTGCAGACAAGAAATGTAGGTAAGAGGAGGGTGCAGAGACTGAAGGGATGTCTAACCAATAACTGTCCCAACTAGAGACTCATTCCATAGGGCAAGCAAGAATTCTATGACACTGTTGATGATACTGTGTTATTACAGGAACATAGGATGACTCTCCTCTGAGAGGCTTCACCTACCCAGCAGCTGACTTAGAAGGATGAAGAGATTCATAGCCAGAGGGGATGAGAACTGCACAGAGATACCAACAGAATCAACTAACCTGGATGCCTGGGAGCTCCCATAGACTGGACAACTAACCAAAGAGCATACACAGGCTAGACCTAGTCCTACCTCACATAAGTAGCATAGGTGAAGCTTGGTTTCCATGTGGGTCCCTATTAATGTCAAAAGGGTCCATCCTGAAAGCCTGCCTGTGGAATCTCTTTCCCTAACCAGACTGTCTTTTCTGGCCTCAGAGGGAGAGGTTCATAGCCCTGCAGATACTTTATGTGCGAAGGTGGGGATAGCCAGGAAGGGTCTCCACTCTCTCAGAGGAGAAATGTAGTGGAGATGAGGAGAGAGATTGTGTAAGAGAGGAGAATGATCAGAATGTAAAGTAAATAAATAAAAAAATAAAAATTAGGTAGATGATAGACAGACAGATAGATGATAGATACGTGATAAAAAGAAAATAGGGTAGAAAAGGAGTCACACTATAATCTAGACAAACCTGGAGAAAAGCATAGAAGCTACTTAGTAATAATGATGATTTTAAATCTTGATTTTTCCTAGCCATTCAAGTGACTTAAATGACAAAACTGGATTCCTCTTAACAAACCCCTAGATTTGTGAATCTTCCTTTAAGATTTCAGTAGAGTTTCTTTACTGAGACTAGAGATGAAAATGAGATCTCCTCAGACAGAGAGGCAGGAGCCTCTTCATTTTTATACTATTAAGGAATGGGAAGTGGAAGAGGGTATGGAGGGAGGAAAGAGAAGGGGAAATGACATAAGGGTATTATACTCTTAATGATAAAATAAATAAGTAAATATTTAACTGAAAAGAAAAGGGGACATTCTACAAGATTTTGGTTTTGTTCATTGTTTATTTGGTTCTTTGTTTTGTTTGTTTTAGTAGAAGGACTGTGTAATGTATTATCCAGTATAGAATGCAAGACAGAAAGAAGGCTGTTAACAATTGTGATGGAGAATAGGCAAGAATACTAAAGACTGTTCCAGAAAAAAATAATTAATAATGGTTCTAATTTTATTTATATATATAATACTTTGTCTATTTCTTCAAAAAGTCAGAATGTACAAACCTGGAACAGAATGCTTTCTCTATTTCAATAGTGAGCAGTCCATTTGAAAGTTTGAGACTCGAGAGAATTCTGATGGAGCCAGTCAACATAGCAAGTGTTAGCAGAATTCACTGTCCTGTTTGGCCCTGAGGGAGAACTAAACAGACTAGCAATTCTAGAAACTAACATGTCACTTTGCACCAGATACATCTGGTAGAGGTCATGCTACTACCAGGTGGACTCCGGTTGAAAATGCTTGAGTGGAAAATTCCATTCTACAATACATGATATTAATAACAGCAGGCTAGTGTCATTACATGGATGACTTCCTTTAAATTTCATGGAACTTTGAGTACCATAAGGTCTCAAAGTATCAAGAGTGACATGTAATCTTGAAATCTTGATTTGTAGAGGATGCCACCAGGCATTGCAAGCATGACACCTTAACCAACGTTGTCCCTTACCATCTGCTGTTCTGAGCCATTCCAGGACTGTCAGTGCTCACAGACATGAGCTTTACAGGAAAAAAAATGAGAAAAACATTTATTTTCTTTTAGATATTACTATTTAATAATCAGTAGGCCAATTTCATGAATTTCACAGTTGGAAAATGCTAACATCTATAGACTAAACTGAAAATAAGAATATTTGTACAATAGTATTCTTTATCTACCAACATTTGTGAATCATTAGTCATTGTTCACTTTTTTTTTTTTTCTTTTTTTTTTTTTTTTTTTGGAGCCGGGATCACTTTTAATGTATTCATTTCTCTTGACGATGATTTTTGTTGGCTCCTCTATATCTAACATGCAAAATAACATTCAACCAAACACTAATCGTTTTGTGACAAATGTACTCTTCTTTTGATCTGAAATTGGTTCTCTATGAAATTAATTTAATGTAGTTTGTATGAAGTGGGCATTTTTATTTGTTTTACAGCATGATGTGTAGTATGCATGGTTGAATAACCAAATGTTTTAAGACATTTTAAGTGTAAACATTAAGTTTTCCTGGCACATTTTAGTTTCCTTCCTGTATGGATTGGATAATGTGTGTAGGTGGGAGTCGGGGTGTGGGTGTATGCATCCTATGCTGCATGTGTGGAGGTTAGACAACTTTGGCATTTGGTCCTCATCTTTCACAGTATTACAGATAAGGACTTTCTTCTTACCTGTTGCTTTCACCAGGGCATCTGGTCCACAAACTTCTAGGCATTTTTTAATCTTTGACAACTTTCTCGCCTTATGATTGCCAGTATTTCAAATGAGAGTGAACACATCAGGGTTTTTGTAGACCTTGGTATTCATAATGTATGTCCTCATGCTTATAAGGCAAACATTTTAAACACTGAGTTTTGTAAAATAAAAAAAGGCCCTGATGGATCCAAATTTCCTTACGATTAAAAAATATATCCCCATATGCCAGGATAAAAATTGTATGAATGCATATGACATAAATTGGTTATCTTATTGTTTTTTCAAAAATCTATAGCTCAATATTGAAGAGATTATATGAATGACATCAAGTAAAAATAATCTCAAATATTTGTCTAGACATTTCTTATGTACAAAAAAATTTTGTGGCCAGCTAACTCAGTGTAGAGTTTTGCTTCAAATTGTGTTGCTTTTAGAAACAATAATCTTTTCTTCCTGTTAATTTTTAGCCCTATAATATGCACTGGTGTATTTACAAAATTATATTGTATGCAGGAAACCACACATCAAGGAAATTTTATTATGTTCTGTAATCTTGTAAGTACTTCAATACTGTGGAATGGCTAATATTGTCTCTTGTCTGTGTCTTTCTAAAGAACGATGGACAGACAACACGGAATGACTCATTTGAACATTACCGTAAAAGGAAATTTAGTGGCAACTAGAAGTTCAATAACCAAACACCCTTTCCATGAGTTTAAGTATGCAAAGAAATGGTCTATCATATGAAGTCAATATACTTCTAGCTTTGAGTACAATAGAAACATAGGGAATATTATCTAAAACATAGCAGAACACAATTGGATAGATGCAACCTATATTACAGAAATATCTGTAATTCATTTTAAAACTTTTGACACCTTCTGTGTATGACGCAACCTACATATAGATAAGGGAATCAAATGAGGCCCTTTTTTTTAACAAAATAAAATTGATAATTTTGCATGGTATACAAGAAAACCATTTACCTGCTGTATATTCAGTTCTTCTAGTTCTACCAATAGCACATGATACTCATACAACCTATATAAATCTGGGGATCAGACATTTGTATCAGTATATATGAGGAATTTCTGGCAGAATAAAGGGATATGAATCACATTCAAAGTTACACTAGAAAGTGTGCAAGAAATAAATAACAAACTTTCTCTCTCTCTCTCTCTCTCTATGTAGATAGATAGATAGGTGTGTGTGTGTGTGTGTGTGTGTGTGTGTGTGTGTGTGTGTGTTTCTTTTCTAGCATTTATAGAATCAAGGAAAATTCTACTTACTGAATCTAAAATGACTTTAGCTAAAATTTTACGGCATTGTCTCCACTGATTAACTCCTTAGAGAAATGGTTATTGCCCTTAGCAGGGCAACTTTTCTCAGGAAAGCCAATTATCATATATCAAATTTGTCTGTGACCTGGACTCATTTACACATATTATGTTTGATATTTACCCAAGACATATATTGCTACTTAAAATACTTTTAAAATTGAAACATTTAAAATTAATTTAAAAGAAAAAAAGCATTTTAAAAATATTTGTATTTATTTTCCCTTATATACACTGCTAAATCAGCTTATTTTTTATAGTGAAGCTTCTCTGAGTAAACCTTAAGAAATCTTGTTCATGAGAATTGTAGTGTGTATTCTCTACTTAGAAAGAGGTTTATTAGGAAGTAACATCACATTATAGCAATGGTAAACAAAGATATCATAGAATTATGGATTTTATGTTGTTGAAGATTCTCTGTCTGAATTTTCTATCCTCAAATATATAAATGCTTTAATATTTTTTGAGATCCAACGTGTGATTTCATAACATTTTATCAGTAATATCTACCCTACACTATTGATCTGTGAATTAAAAATTACATAAATAAACTCCAATATGGTTACATATCCAGTGATCCATATTGGTAGGTATTTATTTCATTTTTTAAATCATCAATAATGTAACATCATGATATATTTAAGATTAACTCTAAAAAAGACATGTTTTTGCATCAATGGTACAAAACGTAGTAGTTTTGTATGCTATATATGTTCTTGTATATATGCAAACTAATTAAAGCACAATTGAGTTATACATGGTAAGAGAACTCCCTGATTATTAACACAAAGAGCATTTAGAACAAGCACACTGGAAAGTTGTGTCTAGTATCTTGCCCTGAAGGTTTTCTGCACTTTGAACATGTGAATACAATAAACTTGAATTTATTCCTTGTGTCAGACTTATCCCCTGCTCTATAAGTCTTGTAGGCATATTTCTATTTAAGAGATTATTTGAAATATAAAAAAAATTTATTTATTTTGAAGGCATAACTGTTACTTTAAAAATATTGTACCTGGATGAATGCTCCTTTCTCAGTGCCAGGGTCTAAAGAAGTTTTCACATTTAATTGACTGCTTTGCCTTGGCATTCTAAACACCAACAATGGGTAATGTTTTCAAAGCATTCATAGTTGATATGACAAAACAGGTGATTTTAAGAAAAACTCTATCCATAATAACTCTTTATATTCATATATGTCAAAGTCACAGGAGAGGCAAAATCTCAAAGGAACCTGTATGTTTTTCGTGCCCCTTCATGTACACCAGTAGTTCATCAATAGGGTAGATGTTGTGGTGTGCCAACTTAAAACCATAGATTTGGGCCTGAGAGGTACCTGATCTGCTCAGCGCACCAGTTCTCCTGCACTTATGCCACTAGGGAACATTCTCTTGCTCTGTCCATATGGCCCATCCATTATCAGAGCTAACAAGCAGCAGACCATCTCTCCCACACTTAAGTCTTTGGAGACAGCTTACCCCTGGCCCTGCCAAAAGTGTTAGGTGATTTCTGGGTAAACTACAGGGCCTGATCTTCTTATTACTGCAACTAGATAGGGGTGTGGTCAGTCTCTCAAGCCCTGAAGTAGAAATTTCTGGTTTCTTTAATCACTCAGTTGTGTTACTTGACATGTTTCTAGCAGGTGTCTTATGAGAGGTCATGTGATGTTTCACTGTAAACAGACACATAAGAAGGTGCATGATGTTTCAAAAGAATATATATGGAACCCTGCAGACAGTGAGAGGATACTCTTGCATTGCTGTATTTCACAACGTTTTGGTGTTCTTTGCTGATCTTCACTGCTCTTTACTTCACAGAAGCAAATGCACCAAAGAACTTTTTGTGCGATTCCAGCTGACTTTGGTCACTTCTGCAGGATCATACCATGGCTACTGATTCATGTTTGGTGTTTGCTATTGAACTGAGCTGCTGGTATCATGACAATGAAGAGTAGAATCAGCCCACGGAACTATTTTTAAGCAGGTTCACAACATTATATTCTCCTACGTGTGGCCAGTGCGTTAGAAGGGAGGTTGACACATTGAGGAACCCCAAACAAAGTAGGTTTTGAAAAGAATCTAAGCCTATAGGTAGTGCCCAGAATGAGGCTTAGCCATAATGGGAAACTTTACTTCCAATAGGCAGGTTTTGATGGTTTGGCGATATATTATTTAAGGAGCTGCTGCTGCTGTGTGCTTTCCTGCCTTGTTCTTGTAGGCATTTTTCTGTTTTCCTTTGAAGTTTCCATGTATACCATTTTGAAAAAATATTGGGGGGAAAGCTGCAAACTTGGAAATTTAACCCAATTCTCTTGTGTTAGAAAGCATTGCAGAGTTGTCTGTGTACTTAGAAAGTTTATTGATAGTGATTGAAGTGCTTGTAAAGCAAAATGGGCCAATGGGAAGAGAGCAAAAGGATTCAGGCTTGTTGTCTGATATCATGAATTTACTACATGATGAAAAGGGGAAGCAAACTAGACTGGAAGGCAGACTGATGCCCTGCCCAGCTCCATGCACTTTCTCTGCCAGAGATGTTGAGATTCTTCCTGAGACAAGTGGATGGGAAGAGCAGATGGCAGTACAAGGAGGACAAGTTAGTTTTCAAGCTTGTTCACTGCCAGAAGATTTGTCTGGGGATACATAGGCACCTTCCGAGTCTTTGTATAAAATATGCCTGCTAATGATGGTAGTGATGCTTATAATGAGTTGACATGAAGGCCAATAGAAATGTTATTTCCAAGGCATTTTAAAGAGGCTATTGTGTTGTATAGCTTGCATTCTTCATCCATTAAAGAAACGTTAAGTAGCTGGTCTATGTAGCATCAAGTTATTCCCAATGATTGGAAGAGATTGGTGTCAGCTGTGCTAGAAGCTGGTCAACATTTACAATGGAATGGTGAAGCCACTAAGCCACGAAACAGAACAACATAATGTAGCAAGGGGTAAAAATGTTGCAAAAGACCAAATGCTGGGTGAAAGGAGTTATCCTACCCTGCAAGAACAAATCAAATCTGATAATGTCATAATTGAACAATGATGTGTTGGAACTCTAGGAGCTTGAGATATGATTGAAGAACTTGGAAAAATATTCACCTAATTCGCTAAGGTAATACAGGGTCTTTCAAAAGCCTTTACTGTCGTCTTACAGATACTGGGTTCAGCTGTAAATAGAGCCATATCCTAGCCAAAACCACATAATCATAGACAGAAATCTAGCATTTGTAGATGGAAATGCTGATGTAAGAGAGAAACCAGAGCATTGAAAGCAGAAGGAGCACTGTTAGACAAATGGATAAAAAAGACTAATGGTATTGACTTTTGGGACCATCATGCCAATATTATATGACAAGCCATAACTAGAAGTCTCAGTAATCAAAATGGCTGATGCTTGACTTGTGGTTAATTTAACCATTTCCAAAGAAACTGTAAGGCTAAAAGATTCAGAGCTCAAAGTAGCAGGTTCATTGACTCTGGAGAATATGTTATTCATAGAAGAGGACAAGCAGGATCTGGCTGCTATTAAGCACACAGGCATCCAGGGTATTGTAGCTGGTATGAAAGGGGCAAACATTGGTCTAAGGATCGTACATCCAAGAGACATATAGAAATTAACTTCTAACAATTGGGAAACAAACTGAGAGGCTGTCATCTGGAGGCCCTGCAGCAAACAATACAAGCTATCTTAATTTGATCATGCAGGACGTACCAAGAGGGCAAGAAAATCAAAACTAAACATTTC
Source organism: Rattus rattus (assembly GCF_011064425.1). NCBI lineage: Eukaryota > Metazoa > Chordata > Mammalia > Rodentia > Muridae > Rattus > Rattus rattus. Next base: position 36,370,969 of record NC_046164.1, on the reverse strand, counting down.
TAATCTTATACATACTATAAATGGAAGTGCAATTTTGGATCTGGTCACACATATGCCCCATGATCCCAAAAGCTGAAAGTTCCAGTTAACCACTGATGTTTATGGTTTATGGTACTTTACCTTCAGGAACTATAGACATAATCTTGGTAAGAAGTGTATTTGCTTCTGAGGGATTTATTGGAAATTTAGGTATAGCAGATGGGGATAGAAAGGAAAAAATTGAAATTATGTTATAGATGAAAAGGAGATGTGAATTAATGCAGAGAATAAAATTGCTCAGCTATTATTGTTTCCTTAAATCAATGGCAGTGCCACTCTATTAGAAAGGACAAGGGCTTTGGGGACCACTCAAAAACATGTGTTCTGGTAAACAGTTAATGATCAGATACCCAAAGTAATAGTATAGGTGAATGTTGTTGAAATAGAAGGTTTGGTAGATACAGGATCTGATGTTTGCCTTCTCAATACTTACTCTGAAGAACAATGATACAAAAAAGATACCATTGGAAGGTACTTCTACAGTGAATGTTAAGTAGTCCAATTTTATGTCATTTTTTTTGCAACAACCATTAGAAATAATACAAAAGCAATTTACTCAGTCTATCATTGATCATTACATAGATGACATTTTTGGCCTATTCTGATGAAGATGTTTTAGAGAAAATGTTTAAAAGAACACAAAGAATTCTGACATGCCGGTATTTCAGATTGATCCAGAAAAAAAAAAGATAATAAATATTCCCTTAGTTATTTGGGTTATAAAATCAGTCAACAAAACTTCAACCTCAAAAGTACAGATTCGTAGGGCTGAATTGCAAAATTATTTTAAAAAATGAGTGGGTATTAATAACTGTATGAAGCCTATAATTGGATCAAGTACTTACTAGTTAAGTAATTTTTTTCAATCATTACAAGGAGATTCAATTTTAAACAGTCTGAGATATCTAATAGCTGAAGCAGAAAAAGAGTTAATACTTGTAGAACAGACTGTAAGATGTATATGTGGACCAAATTGATTCTAAATTTCATTGTATTTTGGTCATTTTGCCTTCAACTCATTCTCCTACTGGGCTTATTGTGAAAAGGGAAGATATATTATGGAATAGATTTTCTTAGGTTATAAACAAAGTAAAATACTGAAGACATATATTTCTGAATGAATTATCAGAACAAAAATAAGAGCAAGTCGATTATCAGGAACAGATCTAGCCAAAATCACAGTACTTCTTACTAATGTTGTATCATGTGATTGTGATCAGTGAAGATTGGCAAAGAGCTTGAAATAACGACTCAGGAGAAACTGATAACAAATATCAAAAAGGCAAATGTATATAGTTTATAAAATGTACTAATTGGATTCTTCCACATATTATAAAGACAACCAATTCCAGAGGCATGGACATTCTATACTGACACAAACAAGATAGGGATGGCAGGTTCTAAGTCAAACAAATTAAGCAAGGTACTCAAAATCCATATAGCTTAACTCAAAAATCAGAAGTGTATGTAATGCTTACAGGATTATAAGATTATCCTGAATTTCTTAATATAATCACTGACTCAGCCATACCCCTCTTGAGCATATACCCAAAAGATGTCCCACCATGTGACAGGGGAATGTGCTTCACTGTATTCATAGCAGTCTTATTTGTGATAGCCAGAAACTGGAAACAACCCAGATGTCCCACAATGTAAGAATGGATACAGAAAATATGGTTCATTTGCCCAATGCAATACTATTCAGCTATCAAGAACGAGAGCATCATGAGTTTTGCAGGAAAATGGATGGAACTAGAAAATATCATCCTGAGTGAGGTAACTCAAACCCAAAATGCCATGCATTGTATGTACTCACTGACAAATGGATGGTAGCCAAAAAGTACAGAATACCTTGAATAAAACCTATAGAACTTAAGAAGTGTAACAAGCAGAAATATCCAAGTTAGGATGCTTCAATCCCACTTAGAATGGGAAAGGAAATAATTATGGGAGGCAGAGGGAGGGAGGAACCTATGTGGGAGAGGGAAGCTGTAGGGAAAAGGGGAACAGGACCTGATATGGGGAGATGGAGCAGAAGAAAAGCTAGAGGGCCAAGAGAATGAATGGAAATAAGCAGCCTAGGGGAGTTGGAGAAGGTGGTGCTTCTAGTAAGTACCAGAGACGCTGGAGGTGAGACACTATCAGATATCATTTGGGGGTGACCTTAGCCAAAATGTCTAACATTGGGGAAAGGGAACTCAAAGAGTTCACCTCTAGAAGATAAATGGTCTCAAGCAGAGGGATTGTGATATTAACCCACAGTCAAAATTCCTAACCCATAATTGTTTCTGTCTAAAAGAACTGCAGCAACAAAAATGGAGGAGACTGAAGGAAAGAAGGTCCATTGGCCAGCCCAACCTGGGATCCATCTCATGGGGAGTTGGGGACAAAACTTGATACTACTATCCTGTGATGTTCTTACAGACAGGAGCTAGTATGGCTGTCCTCTGAGAGGCCCTACCAGCAGCTGACAGAGACAGAGAAGATACATACACCCAACCATTGGACTGAAGTTGGGGACCCCTATGTTTGAACTAGGGGAAGGATTGAAGCTTAACAGGAGAATTACCTTATAAGAAGACCAGCAGTCTCAACTAACCCAGACCCCAGGGAGCACCCAGAGACTGAACCACCAACCAGGAGCGTATGCATTCTGATCTGAGGGCCCTGGTACATATGCAGCAGAAGTCTTCCTCTGCCTCAATGTGAGATGTGCTTCATTCTTGAGAGACTTGAGACCCCAGAGAAGATAGAAACCTGGTTGGGTGGGGAAAACATCTTCTCAGAGGTGAAGGAGTAATGGAATAAGGAACTGTGGGAGGGGAAACTGAGTAGGAGTGTCCATGACTAGAAAGTAAATAAATTATATAATTATAAAAGAAGACACCAATTTAAAATTTCACAAGATAGATACTGGTAGAGTTAATCATAGAAGGTAACAGTATTGTTCCTATTTAAAGAACAGTAAAGAGGGAAGAAAAGCTTGAAATTATCTATACCCTGTAGTCAGTAGGAAAATAGAAGAATTCCATTTCAGCTAACAATTTATTATCAATATTGATTTAGAATGATTGTCTCTATTTGACATCTATTTAATCTTGTTTGTTTTCATGCTAATGTAGTTACACATTGCAATTGTAATAGTGTTAAAATTAAAAGGAGCATCAATATTTATTTTAAAACGACTTTAATAATTCTTCCCTCTAAAAACCAGAGATACTCTTCACATTGCCAAGACAGTTAAGTTGCCTAAGAGTGAACAATGCTTGCTTAGCAAGCAAGAAACAAGTACGTGTGCACTGGTTTCTCTGCTTTTGACTATTAATGTGATGTGATTAGCTGCTTAAGTTTCTGCCATGATTTCCTCAAAATGATTAGCTGTAACTTGGAAATCTAAACCCAACCAACCCTTTCTTCCTTATCTTGCTGTTGGTCAGAGCATTTTACCACTCACACTAGAAAACAGCAAGTATCAGGGCTACTGGGTTGTTCACCATTCACCTTTCATAGTAACATATATTATCCTATACTGTCATATAGGACATCAGGAGAAGTTCAGCCATATTCAGAGGCTCATGAAAAAATTCCACTGAGAGCTGTTTATGTATATCTTTCATACCTGATCTAGATAGTTTCTGAATATTCTATTGCAAATTGTTGTTATGCCTGCTTAAATGTATATCTTTAGGAATGAGTTAGCATTGCACTTGATAGGTACAAAGGATGGACTCATTAATGGTTTATTATTCTCAAGGACTCATTCACAATGAAGTAGATAATAGTTCTTGATAACAAATATTATTTGAGATATTCTTTAGGTTTCATACTGTCACTATTTTTAAAAGAATAAATTGTGTTGTGGTTTATGACCAAATGCAATGGAAACTTTGCACAGCTCTTTTTTTCTTTTCTTTTATTCTCACACAATCTATCTTCTTCCTGCATTTATTTTATTCTTTTTGCAATGCACTTATTATAGTCTTTTGTCTTGTTTCTTACTTGAAACTATCACTTCTCAAAATAACTTAGTAAATGGGGTGGAAGAATGGGAGAGCATCACAAGGGGAGAGTGCTTCCCAGTGGAGATAAGAAGTAATTCTTTGGGACTGTAGAAGCCAGGGCAGATCAGGTAGCATAGAGCAGACACATGGAGGGACCGATGATTCCAGCCACATATGAGAGCAGAGGATGACATTGTCCAGCATCAATTAGAGGAAAATAGCCTTGGTCCTTTGAAGGCTCATTTCTCCAATGTAGAGTAATGCCAGGTCGTTGAAGTTGGAGTCGGTGGTGGGGGAATGGGAGTATTCTCATAGACACAGGGGGAAGAGGGACAAGGTATGGGAGAGGGAAGAAAGGGGATAACATTTGAAATGTAAATACATAAAATATCCAAGAAAAATAAAATTTAAAAATGAGGCTATTAAATAAAAAAGAGTTTACAGACTCTCATATTTCTTTGGAATATTTTTATATTATACTTTGTGAGAGTTCTATAGGTCATAGTCTATCATATCTGAATAACTCCCCTGACCTGGGTGCAAAACGGTGGACTTCCCTTCCCCAGCAGGTCTGATTTTGGGAGCCCAACCACCATGTATTCTATCTGAGAAATTTCCCATATTCCTTAGCAAAATTAGAGGTTCAATGTCTTCTCTCCAGGAGAGAAGCTGCTCATCATGAGCCTGATATTGCTGTAAAGCCTCTACATACAAAGGAGGGATTCCGCATCCAGTTAAGCTCAAACCAGTGGCTTACACACATCCTTCGTCACTCTTCATTTTCCTATAAGCCATTTTTTTAACCAAAATAAAGTGTATGCTTACCTGTTTCACTGAATATCCTCTGAGAAAACTGTTTCTTGCATATTGTCTAAGAGAGGTATAACACTAAAATCTTATGAGAGGATCTTCTTCTCCCTGAACCACACCCCACCCACAAACGTGGCACTCTCTGTGTAACCGGGATCCTGCTGATTCACGCAGTCCTGAATATCCACCATCATTCCCTGCCCTGTACAGTGGTATCTAGACACCCTGAAGGAGAAAGTGGAATACAGGACCCTGCTGTTTCTTGCTATATTATCTAAGTAATTTGCTCTTGTCGGTCAAGCATGTCAAAATTTCATTTTTATTATAGCCCATTATTATATTGGACTGAAAAGGTATAAGATGAGGACTCTAGTCACAGGCAGAATGAATTAACATATACTTCTTAGGCTGTTTTTCTTGCACTTTCTTGCTATGTTTAATCAGTGGTTCTTAGTAAAACCCACACTGCAATGAGTTACTGTTAGTTTCTTTTTGTTGTTTTGTTTTGTTTTATTCTGAAATAAGAATATTTAAGACATGGCTGGGCCTTTTCGGGGGTGATTTGGTCATTTGGGGACACTGATGATTCTTTGGAGACTGAATACATTTTTCTGGGCTGGATAAATTCTAAGGATACTTTCATAAAACACTTTGCTACCTCAACTCTGCTTTTCCCTCATAATTCTTTTACTATGTGGTGATGCAGTAGAGTGCCTTCTACCCTGTGTGATGGACTTCCCCATCACTTGAAGCCAAGGTGATTAGTATTATTACCTTGGATTTTAGCCTCTCAAGGTGTGCACAAGCCAAACTAAACTGGTACATTCCATATAACATTAGTTCCTCATTTTTAGGTCTGAAAATGATGGGAAAGGCCATTAAGACAGCATTTAATGAGAAATGGCTTTTGATTATTTCTGATAACATATCTCCTGTGCATAAATAACCTCACGCTAAGTGCCAGTGAATTATAGATAGTTCTTAATAAGAATATACTGCTTAATAACAAGGACGCAATTAGAACTAAATTGAGTGAATTTATGTTATTAACTATGATTCATCTCTCTGATATAATTTTTCCTTTTAATATTTTATGATATTTTCCTAAAAAATCCATGGAGAAAATTGAATGTAAACACTGCAGTGGTCATTTTATGAATATTCCAATTTTTTTCATGCTACTCTTCACGCCTATAAATTTGGATGACTTTTAGATTTTCTGGAAAGAAAGGTTTTGTAAATTCTTCTGTTCAGAACTGAAGCCTCTTTTCAGCTTTTTACTTAATTCCACAGCAAGAAAATTGAGGTGAATGCTTTAACCAATGGGATGCCGTGCATTTTGGGGCCTTTTCTCTCCCCAGTTAACAACAATTTTACATCTCACTTATGCTCATCAGAAAGTCTCTTTCCATTTATAGCAGAGTGCTAATGCCACAATATTACACAGAAAAATCTGTATGCTTATGCATTGTTTCTTACCAGACATGATATTCCCATGAGTAGAGGAGTCAGAATGAATAAGAATATATAAAGACATAATTCTCTAAATTTAAAACCACATCTGAGTCATTGATTTTTATTTAATTTTTTATACAATTTTAAAATCGTATTTTATTAGCCCTTTGAGAATTTAATACTATAAGTTTTGCTCCTATCCATTGCTTCTCTTTCAGAAAACCACTGAACACTAAGGAGTGATGGAGGGAGAATGTCCAGGATTCCAGGATGTTCAAACAAACTTTAAAATTGATCCAGGCTCAGTATATCTTCTTTAAATATCTGATTCTTAGCATATATTTAAAAGATGATTTTCTTGTTTTTAATGTTATTTTTCCACTGATCTGATCTTTTTATTTTCTTGATTTTGAGGGAGATACTCTCCCAGATAGAGATGTCAACACTCTCTATGCAGAAGCAGGATAACCTCAAAATTCTGGCAATCCTCTCCCCCTCGCCCTTCAATCTACCACCCTATGCTTAATATTGAACAGCTCTTTTCTATAGCAGAGCTCTTATATCTGACAGGCATGTTTCTTATATCTCATTTATTAACGTTTTCCTTCACAAGGATGGTGTGATTAATATTTTCTGCAATATTTTTCTAGATACTTCATTTAAGCAAATGTTCCTAGTTACTGTTAAAACTGATAATACTTGTGCTTTGCTGACTTCTATTTTAGGAAATATTATGTTGATGTTATTGATGTTACATCAGGGGAACTCCATATTTTAGTGGATCTGATAGACTTTTAATATTCATTAGTCATCCAGAAGATATGTATGGAACTGAGTTTCATAGTCCCAAGCAAGTTCCTATTTTCCAATAATAATGCCTGGCAGGATTTTTTTTCATAGAAAATGATGATAAACCAATGATTTTGACATCATATACAATATACATTTATTATAATCTATGTTACAGCATAAAAAACTTGACTTGGGGAGACCAAATTGAAATTCTGAAGTAAAGCCAAATATGAATGATGATATTTATATTCTGAACCACACAGGACAGTCACTGGCACAAATCAGAGAATTATTCTTCTGTGAAAGCTGTATAGAAAATGTTTGTGAAATAAAAAATATGAATATTGTTAATACAAATACACAATAGGACAGCCTAGTTTACTTTGGTAGCCCACTGGATTAACAATAGAGAAAGAAGGAAGTGGCAAATTTAGATAGGAAAACAAATAATATTAAGCTAATTAAAGAAAAGGAGAATTGAATGCTTTGCTGGAACAAATTGTAGTATTTGAATATCTATGAGCCTCTTGATAAGTATGATGAAACTAAAAAAATCATCTTGAATGTAACTCACAATATAGGCATATACCTTTTAAAAACTAACATTAAGTGGAAGATTTCATTCTTTATTTGGAACAAAAGGTAGGTAGTTGACTGTCTCTGGCTATGTGAGTATATTTTCCTTCCCCTGCTCAAACACTAGACTGTGGTTGCCACTGGGAATAGAAGTCCTAGCAGGATAGAAATTTCGCTTGTAGGAGGGAGTAGAAAGTTAGGATGTTCTAATGAGCAATTTGTATGGAAGAAAGGAGGAATTGGAAATCTTTCTAATGAGCAAAATGAACAGAAAAGATGAAATTTCTATTCATCCTTTAACATAAGCTTAATGATTCGATCAACTTTTACTCAGGAATTACACCAACTTTGGCGTGTGATTAAAAACAAGCTTCTTTTATGCTTCCATTCCCGTTCACCCACCTGAAACCTTGGAGCAGAATTCAGAAACCTTAATTCTCCAGGGAAATTAAAATGGTCTTGTACAGAGAAGGAAGCAGAACAGAGAATATAAAGTTCAAGGCAAATCCAGGAGTTTATTACATAGAGCAGGTCAGCCAGCACATAGACATCCATGGGAAGAACTCTGGGTCCATCCTGCTGTGGCTGGAGGATTCAGCATGAAAGCATTTCAACCCAACTCACTGAACCTCAGGATTTATTTATTATTACCCTCTATGAAAGTGACATTTCCTCCTCTATGTCAGAGAATTGGCTGCCAGATTGTATGTTATTCAATGGAAGCACAAGTTCAATGTGAGATGTTCTGCAAATAAAAAATTAATTGTAACAGGACAGTCTTAATATAGATAGTAATGAATTAACTTACCTAGGTTTATTCTTTTGTTTTGCATTAATTTTTATTATTTTAAATTATTATGAAAATAGGACCTAAAACTAGACCTTTACTTAATTAAAAACTGAATTCTTTGTAAATGTATAACCAGTGTTTTAAACTGATAATCTCTCTGCCACATTATTAGCTGTGTCATATTTGGGATGTTATTACAAATCCCTACCCATTTCCTTTCTAATGTAACTAATCTGGCTTTATTATGGTGGTCAATGTGTAGATCAATGAACCTCAAAAATGACCTAAATGTGGTATATGCTCTGTAACATTTTATGGGCTACTGTAGTGAAAAGAATTGTGGTTAGTACAATATGGCCTAAGTTAGCAGACAGAGGCTGGAAGGTGAAGACTTGAAGGTCCAGACTTGCAAGAGGATTAGATTCTATGGAAGGAATAAGCTTCCATGCTTAGGCCTAAGGATGGTTAGAAATACTGTGCGCTCAGCCCACCCACTGTATTTGCAAAGCTAGGGTACAGCTGTCATTCCCATTGTAAAGGAAATAAAAGAGGCACTTGCACCCAAGAAATCAATTTCACTTACTATATTTCTTTCAGGTTTTGATTGGTTTTGAGAATTCTCATGGAATTTCAATCTAAATACTTTTTTCAATTGTTTTACGATTAGACTTACTGTAAGTTTGTGTTCATGAGTCTTAGTATTTAATTTGTAACTATTCTTAGTGGTTACAGCATTAGGTTAAGTTCTTGTAATCAAGTTATTTAATTTCTGAAGCATTACTTGGAGTTTAATTTATTTATGTGATGTTACTGTAAAATTGAAAGAAAAGCAATAAGTGTTAATTATTTTAACTTATTATCGACTAATGTTTTTAAGATGATAAACATATTTTATTTCTTTATATTACTATTACAAGGTTATATGTGATTAGCATACTAAATAATGAGAACATGGAATAGAAGCTTGAGTCACAATGTAATAACAGTTTTAATTTTTAAAATATTAACGTATACTTCCTATCCAAATTGATAGATTTTTACAATGTTTTTATTCATTATGTTTTCCTCTGTCTTGAACTAGTCTCCTATACTACATAAATGGTTTCCATTTTATTTTTGTATCTCAAATTTGTGGGTAGCATGTAATTACGTGCAACTAAATCTACCTAATGTCATATTATACTTTATGAGATTATTATCTGTTAAATATCAGCAAGTTGTATATACATTTCCTTTTAATACAACCCATTTTAATTGGTTTTTAATTTTAATAATAAAATACAACAAAATATAAGGGTGCCATTTTATTGATCATATATTCAAAAACTCTTAAGTATGATTTTAAAACTAATGACACCTTAGAGGCAGAAGCCAAAACACAGCATTTAAGATGACCTGTTACTCTTACAGAGAATCTGGGTTTAGAAACACGTACTTACCTCGTAGTTCATGACTGGCTGTAACTAACTCCCTTTTTCTTCTGACTTCTGCAGGCAACAGGCATATATATATATATATACATATATATATATATATATATATATATGTATATATATATATGCAGTCATTTATACATATAAAATAAAATAAGATGTTTAGATGCATCAAATAAAATCAATAATTCCTATTGAAGCAGATCAATTTATTCTTATAATACTTTGAGTCTGTAGAATGATTAAATATGCTATAGAGAAAGGGATATCTTGTTATTGGATATTTTATTTATTTACATTTCAAATGTTATACCCTTATGGAAAACCCTTATACCTTCTTCTTTGAGGGTGCTCGCCCACCCACTCAACGTTCCCACCTCCCTACCCTGACATTCCCTTACACAGGTGCATTGAGCCTTCCCAAGACCAAGGGCCTCTCCTCCCACTGATGTCTGACAAGGCCATTCTCTGCTACATATTTTTACTAGTTTGTGTATAGATCTCCTGTTGTCATCAATTACATTGGTGTAGTACAGTCCACATAATGGAGAACCAAAACTGATACAAGATTATTAAAATATACAAAATGGACGGTGTGGTTGTTCTTTTTGTTTTAATGCCCTGTATATTACTAAAATGTAGAATATTATGTACCTTTCATTACAGGAACAAAGAATATTTTTGTTACTCTACATGTTCCCTTTGTTATGACTAATCATCCCAACCTTTCCAGTAAATGCCTCCCTTGCTAATGAATGAGGGCTATTTTTGGCTTCCTTAGTTTTGCCTATTCTCAATAACTAAATATGTAAATTTACACATAAGTCTTTACAAAATGGTTTCTTAAATATAGGTCAATTTTTTTATCTTTATTAACTTGAGTATTTCTTATTTACATTTTGATTGTTATTCCCTTTCCCTGATTTCCAGGCCAACATACCCCTAACACCTCCCCCTCCCCTTCTATAAGGGTGTTCCTCTCCCCATCCTCCCCTCATTACCGCTCTCCCCTCAACAATCACGATCACTAGGGGTTCAGTCTTGGCAGGACCAAGGGATTCCCCTTCCACTGGTGCTCTTACTAGGCTATTCATTGCTACATATGAGGTTGGAGCCCAGGGTCAGTCCATGTATATTCTTTGGGTAGTGGCTTAGTACCTGGAAGCACTGGGTGGTTGGCATTGTTATTCATATGGGGTCTTGAGCCCCTTCAAGCTCTTCCAGTCCTTTCTCTGATTCCTTTAACGGGGGTCCCGTTCTCAGTTCACTGTTTTGCTGCTGGCATTCGCCTATGTATTTGCTGTATTCTGGCTGTGTTTCTCAGGAGAGATCTACATCCGGTACCTGTCGGCCTGCACTTCTTTGCTTCATCCATCTTATCTAATTGGGTGGCTGTATACGTATGGGCCACATGTGGGGCAGGCTCTGAATAGGTGTTCCTTCTGCCTCTGTTCTAAACTTTGCCTCCCTATTCCCTGCCAAGGATATTCTTGTTGCCCTTTTAAAGAAGGAGTGAAGCATTCACATTTTGGTCTTCCCTCTTGAGCTTCATGTATTCTGTGCATCTAGGGTAATTCAAGCATTTGGGCTAATAGCCACTTATCAATGAGTACATACCATGTGTGTTTTTCTGTGATTGGGTTACCTCACTCAGGATGATATTTTCCAGTTTCATCCATTTGCCTATGAATTTCATAAAGTCATTGTTTTTGATAGCTGAGTACTATTCCATTCTGTAGATGTACCACATTTTCTGTATCCATTCCTCTGGTGAAGGGCATCTGGGTTCTTTCAAGCTTCTGGCTATTATAAATGAGGCTGCTATGAACATAATGGACCATGTGTCTTTGTTATATGTTGGGGCATCTTTTGGGTATGCCCAAGAGAAGTATAGCTGGGTCCTCTGGTAATTCAATGTCCAATTTTCTGAGGAACCTCTAGACTGATTTCCAGAATGGTTGTACCAGTCCACAATCCCACCAACAATGGAGAAGTGTTCCTCTTTCTCCGCAACCTCGCCAGCATCTGCTGTCACCTGAGTTTTTGATCTTAGCCATTCTCACTGGTGTGAGGTGAAATCTCAGGGTTGTTTTGATTTGCATTTCCCTTATGACTAAAGATGTTGAAAATTTCTTTATGTGTTTCTCAGCCTTTCGGCATTCCTCAGCTGTGAATTCTTTGTTTAGCTTTGAACTCCATAATTTTTTAAAAATTCCAAAATGTTTGTATATTTATGTTGATATTATTTGGTATATCTTATGTGATTTTGTTTCCTTTTTCTTTAATATCTTATTATTTTCAGTAATTTACAACTTTTAATTTTGTGTGTTTTTATTGAGTATTGATTTTAATCATGGAATGTACTCTGTTTATACTTTCTCTTTCCCAGTTCTTCACAGTTTCTTCCCACCTCCTCAAGTAGGACCCACTCACTTTCTATCTATTACAATCAGGCAAATAAATAATAATAATAATAATAATAATAATAATAATAATAATAATAATCCAAAACCAGAAAAAGCAAAAAGAGCAGAGATAGACACAAAAATGCAGGTTCACGAACACACACACACACACACACACACACACACACACACACACCGGAATACTATAGTTGTAAAAAAAAAAAAAACACAAGTCATAATATATATGTAAAACACATGTAAGGCATTGTGAGGCAAAGCTTCTAAAGTGATATCCTTAAGTTCAGTTTTTTATAGGTCAATAACTGCTGGGCATGGGGCCTACCCTTAGAAACACTTTGTTGGCCCAGTGAGACTCCCTTGGAGAAAATAAATTTTCATTTGCAAGTGCTTAGCCATTGTTGATAGCTTCTGGGGAGTGCATTTAATTCCCCTCTTAGCTCCAGGACTCTGTCTGTCACAGACCCTTGCAGGTCCTGGACACACAGCCATAGTCTCTGTGGATCAGCTCTTCTGTGTTTATTAAGATGCTGTCCTCAATCCTTTCTGGCTCTCCCACTCCTTCTACCTCCTCTTGAAGAAGGGTCCCTGATCCCTACTGGGAAAGGTGGATGGAAATATCTCATCTAGCACTGAGTGTTCAAAGTCCCTCACTTTCTGCACAATGTTCGGTTGTGGATCTCTGTCTTTGTATACAACTATATTCATTTACCTGTTGCATGCAGGTATTCAGAATAAAAGATAAGGCACATTGAATGAAGTTGAGGACAGAATCTGTTAACTTGATGGAGTTTAGAATACGTAAGAAACACATTTGTAAGGATGACTCTGAAAGCATTTCCAGAGAGGCTTAACCATGAAGGAAAACAAAACAAAACAAAAATCACACAGCGTAAATACAGTTAACACCATCCTATGTGTCCTGGTCTGTAAACCAATAAAACAGTACCTTCTTGGTTTGTGACTATGAACACAATGTAACACGCCACCTCATGCTCATGTGCTCAGGCAATTCTCCCACCATAGACTCTATTCTCTCTATCCATGAGCCTAAGAAATCTTTGCTTTCATAAAATGTGACAAGAAAAGTAAATATTACATACCTCCCAAAAAGTCAGATATGAAAACATCTTTTTTTTCTGCTGGATTCAATTTAATTCTGCCTTAGTAGGATGAAATATCAGCTTACCCCTGATAGGAATAATAATCACTAAAGTCATACTAATTCCTAAAACAATCATGTTTTGCTTTACATGGAATGAACAGAGGGGACAAAGTATAATGAATAATACAATAATGCAAGGAGTTTTACAGGAAGAGATCAAAGGTCAGCGTAGCTTACTTATAAATTAGAAAAGGGAAAGTGGAAGGAGTGAAGTTCATAGAACTTAATGGCCCAGAATATCAGACTACAATGCAAATGCCATTTAATCTAAAACATTTATACATATGAGTATAATCCAGCTTCAGCAAAAAGAAAAATGAAGTATTTAAACAAGAGTATTGAAGTTAGAAGTGATCACATGTGATAAATTAGAGTATTATGTCTAAGCTGTAATATATAAGCTGCAAATGGTAAAAAAAAGTAAAATGTTATTATGAAGACATGATTATGACTTAATAAAAGCTTAATGATCAATCTCTGAGTTACCAGAAGACTAATTATCATCCATGGTTATTTATGAAATAAATAAAACTGGTCACATAAGCAATTAAGTAATATATTCATTGGTCTCTATCAATTCAATAATCTTCGGAGAAATAGCGGTAAACTACTATTCACAGTTCGGTATGTATTACAACCTTAATGATGTAATTGATTTACTACAACAATTTAGAAGTTTTTATGAGTATAATTGCTCTCAAAGTAAATAAAGTAATCTAAATTGTTGAATTAATTTCTGTGTCACTGAGTAACACTTACTAGTTTGAATAAATATCATTGATAATTATTTAATATTTGAATCATAGGATATTGGAGAATCACTGATGCTCCTGGTTTCTAAAGAATGTGTGTGAATTACCTATAGCTGTCACAAATATTTGGTAACAAAGTTTACTCTTCTATTTTAATAAAAGTCTCTGATTAAAATAAGACACCTATACTAAAACAAGTCAACTTTTATTCAAAAGTGAAATTGTAGTGTGAAGCTTATTTGAATTCCTACATATCCACGGGTGTGTCTAATTTCCAAGACCTGTGAAGTACACAACTTGTGTATGTTTGCTTAAAATACCTAAATATTCACTGCATTGAGAGTGCCTATGACAGCTTCAGAAATGTGCTAGTCAAGTGCTCGCACAAACAACTGATACATGTATACATATTCTTCTTTTGATTTCCAGTACATTTCTATCTTAGAAGTTCCTTGAGTAGACACTGTCCAGCCCAAAGAAAATTGAAGGTGCTTACAAGTAAATGTTCCTTCAGATATAAAACATACCTGATACTATAGTCTCCATATGGCATGTTCACATGTGCTCATGGGCTGAAGTTCTCATATCTAAAACCTGGTGCTATTCTGTGTGGTGATAGAAATCTTTGAAACTAATATTAATAGTTTAAACAAATATCAATGATAATTATCTGATATTTGCTTTAAAGTGATATGGTGACTACTCTCCTACTCTTTTCCAAGGAATATGTGTAAATTCTATCTTGTACTAACAAATATTTTTTAAAAATCAGTTTACTGTTGTATTAATGATAAACTTAATATAATGATTAGCTTGCCTAACTGTGCCCTTGAGTAGTTCATTTTGTTCCCAATTCCTTGCTCCTATCAGCTTCTGTTTTCCCAGACACCATTATTTGAAGAGTTTTGCTCAATAAAAATTTTATAGTGCAATGTGGTGCAATGACCCAAAAAATATAAAGCCAGATGACCATTGATTAAAAGTTCTGAAACCATGAACCAAATGAATTTTGTTCTGTATTAGTCTTGAAAGTAGAAAAATCACAAAGGGATAAGTAAAATTGTCTCTTAATTCCTAGGGAAACCTGCTACACCTTTCTTAAAGTTTCATTTCAAACAGAGAATTCCGATTCAGGCTTCCTTGCTTTTCCCTTTAGGTTTCAGTGGTATTACGATGAACTCGTCCATATTTTATCTCCATCACACCTGTCTTTAGTGTGCATTTCTTGCAACAACTCTTATGTATCTGGTTGTATGTTGACATGTTTCTCAAAGAGAAGCTGAAAACAAAAATATTATGGATACTTGTTTGAGACCCCAGTAAATCTCACAGCCATTTAGCTACCCTCAACTGATACTAGTATACTTCCAGAAGATGAAATTTTCAAAAAAGCTGTAGAAATGTGTCAGTGGTGGAAATGTCCCCTGAATGTACGACAACTACAGATTTGTAAGACGGGAGAAGAATGTTGCCTACTAGAACAACATAGTGAGCAGATTGCAGTAAGTAGGTCCAAAACCCAGCAAAGAATTAATGAGAATTGGGAGTTACCAGTAAGTAGCAGGATGGGATATGCAGTTGCCTTGGTTTCTTGCAGGAAAAAAAATGCCACTGAAATATATAAATCAGCACAGGAGTTTCAAAACGAACATCAGATAAGAGTTAAAGAAATTGCGTGAATATTTAAAAAGGGGAGGGGGAGAGAGTGAATGTGGAATGGGGGCTTTCTGGAGGGATGAATGTAAAGTGGGATATCATTTGAGATGTAAACGAATGGAATGATACATTAACATAATAATAAAATAGGTACAGTTTAGATATTAAAGCCAAGGACATACAAAAGGACTTCATGTTGCCTGTGCCCTGGAAAGTTCTCCACCGGACCCTACCTGCTCTTCAAGGTTGGGGTGAGTTGGCACAGAGTCAATGACACAGACTCCAGAGGAGGTGAGAAATGCTGCAGCAAGCTCATCTGAGCACGGCCACAAGCTCTTCTAACACCCTCCACCAATGCCTCCAATGGTCCCAAAAAAGTATCTATTCGAAACAGCAGTTCCTGACTGGCTGGCATTATTTGCACTAGCAATACATGGTCTCCCAGGCAGTCCTCAATTCGGCCCTCCTTCTGGAAGGCTGGCATAATAGGCAGTCCTCAGTTAGGCCCTCCTGCAGGAGATGCTTTTGCAATTGCACAACCCCAGTGTTTACATAAAGGCAGCCCTGCTGTTTCTGCTACAGCCTCGGATCGTGTACATGACTCCCACGTAAGTCATGCTCTGTAGATCTTCTTATGGTCTCAGAATTTACACAACTGCCATCATTCCTTACATCCAATGCTTCTGTTATTCAGGAAGACGAAAGTAAGCTTCTACTGCATTATACAATAGAAGTTTCAATCACAAATTGTCTTTATCATTTCTCTTAGACTCCAGTAAAGTGGAAACTTAAGGGTTCTTTTCAAAGTCAGTTGTGTTGGAGGGTGTTTTGCTGGGGCAAACATGTGAAGGGGTGTTTTCCTGAGGCAGACACAGGTGAAAGGATGTTGTGCCAAAGCAGGTAATGAACTAATGTTCTGCTGAAGCAGGCACAGGTAAAAGGTTGTTCCTCTATAGCAAGACTATGAAAGGATAGGTCACGAAGGAGTCTTTGCTAATAATGTGCATATATTGTTCTGCCTCACATTGTGTAGTTGAGCTCAATTTGTAGGGCCCTCACAGAGAGAAAAACACCAAAAAATGCCTGGGGGTGTGTTGGCAGCTTCTTGTTGCTTCAGTAGACACTGAGGGATTGGCAGAATGATGTCAGCTAAGGCAGACTCATGTGCTAAGGCAACATATGTGATGAGGCAAGACTCGTGGAGGATATGTGATGCTTGGAGGGAAATATAAATAGGACTGACTCAATGGACTATGAGAAGGACTGAGTGGATCCAGCTGCCATTGTTGACCTGTGAGCTAAACTGCTGATACCCTGACAACACAGATGGGATTTTCTTTAATGAACAACTTCTAAATAGGTCCACTTCCCTCAATTGTTTTTTTTTTTCCTTTCTACTACCTCTGTTGGGTGATGGGCTAGAAAGGAAGTTAAAGAATGATGGTTCCATCATTAAAAATAGGCTTTGAAAATATTTAAGTTACACTCAGGGCTTAATTTAAATTCCAACTTATGGAAAAATCAGTTGGAACTTACTGGACCCAACAAAACATGGCATGAGATATGTTAGAAGATTTTCTTCGATGCAATAAGGACCATCCCATGACCAAAGAAGGTAGTAGCATCTTATTGTAGAGTATTATGACACTTTGGACGTAGTGTAATAAACAAAATACAAAGAATTTTCTATGTCAAGATATAAATTATGTTTAAATAATAGATTTTCTACCCAGGATAGGACTTCAAGGGTTGAAACAAAGTGAATGCTGCATTAGATTACATTGGTTTGGAAAAGTTGTTAAACAAGAAGTGTTGAAATGGAAATAAATTAATTTTTCTGACTGGTGGTAGAAGAGTAAATAAAGAAATTTGAGAGTAGATATAGGATAGATATACAACTTAGAAAACTTACAGAAGGCAACTTTCTACAGAAGAGTTCAATAAATGCATTTTTATCATAGGATACTAAGATGCTATGGTTAGCGGGGTACTAGTATCAATCATAAATTCATTAGTAACATTCAATAGTTGACTAATGTTGAGGTCTGGAAAATGGAGAGCCTGCGTTGGTTGCATTAATAGGGATAAGTCAGCCTGAAAACAGTAGAAACCTAGCAGTAGTAAGGGCAACGAGAGATTATGGTAATCCAGGTATCTACATTTGCCTCCACTCCATGAACTGAGGCACAGCTCTGGGTAGACGTGAGTGTAGATGAGGAAATTGTGAATACAATACAGCTTCTGAGTATAATGACATAAGCCAATATAAGTGGTGTTCATTAATATTTCTAATCAGGAATATATGAAGGAAGGAAAGGAGAATGATGGCTGTTCCTTGTATAAAAATGTATATCCCTGGATCAATAAATAGTCCAGGTTAAATTCATCCAAGTTGGCATTGACAAAAGAGGAAGTATCTTGAAGGTTAAAGGGAAAGAAACACTTAAAATATAAACAATGTTGATTCCTTTGGTCCCTGCAGCAGAAATTCTGGTCACTTAAACACATGAAATATCCATATGAGAATTATAAAATATAAATAAAAAAGACTTTCAAGACATTGAAGAGGACAATGTATGGTTTTATTCAAGAATAACTCATGAAAGCCAAATATATCATACTAAGCCACAATTACAGTAACAATCTGCCTAAGTTTCTAAGTGTAGGAAAAACAAATAACAAGTAAATTGTAATAATTACAGTACATTGTGAGTCTGTGGTTCTCTAAGTTCCAAAGAGTCTATTTAATAAAAATTTTCATATTTGTTTATTACATTGCCAACAGTTTAAAAACACAACCTGCTGCCATTCTGTTTAATATGAAACCATGACACTCAAGTCTCCAGATTCCTTGGGCATTCCAGTGGTTATTTTATTCAAATGTCAGAAAGTTATTAGAATCTAATTTTTTGCCATTTCATCACCCTTCACATTTAGTCATTACACTGAGGTAATATCTGAATTCCTCTTCTGTACAAACTCTGGCCCAATTTGCTCCAACCTAAGAACAACCTTAAAGCATGAAGTATGGAAGACTGAATCCCTGTGTGATGATTAAGGTCCTGAAATGTGGTGTGTTGTCACTTTTATTATTGTAGTGACAAAATTACAGACAAAAGCTCTTGAGAAAGTAGAAGTTCATTTTGGCTGGTGATTTCTTAACAGCTATTTTCCATTATGAATCAATGAGGTACCTGTTACATGATCTAGAAGATCACAAAGCAGAGAGAAATGAATGTTGATGCTCAACTGGTCTTCTCCAGACACAGTGTTCAAGTATTTCATTTGCTGATAAAGTCTCATGTTCATCTGATAAAGCAAAATTTAAATAATGCACAATACAAATGTCTATGAGTCCAGAAGCTTATCAGTACTCAAACTGATCAAAATCACACCCATCCCAATTTCCATAGTTCTTAACTAAAGCTCAAAACAAAATGGTAAGATACATATATATATATATATATATATATATATGTTAGGGAAATGTACAATCCCAAAACTGAATGTTCATTATTCCAGTATCTATGGCTTATGCTGGTATCATGTGGTTTAAGAATATCTTGTCCAGCACTAATTTCACAGATCCTCCACCTGCAGCACAACATCTTATTTGCTCCATCACATGACCAAAAATATACTGAAAAATATTTTATAGTCCTCACATTTCTAGTTACCTAATCTCCCCAAGAGAAACAGCAAGTAACTATGTTCTTTATAAGTGGGGAATAAATTCAAATAGTCCTGGATCTTTTCAATCTAAGTGTCCAGCTTAGAAGTAAATAACAGGATTTTGTGTCTTTCATACAGGCTTATTAGAACAGTAATTCTAATGAGTGTATTAGTTGAACAACTGTCTCTCTTTATTTGAACATAGCAAAATAAAACCCATAGAATCTCATCATGAGTATAGAACAGACTTTCAGTCATTTTATATTAAATTTATCTGTTCTCCATTGAGATAGACTCTTCTAAAGCAGTCTGTATGGTTATTATAGTAACTTTATATGCTATCATGAATGTTTATGCAAATTATATTATTTTACCACATTCTAGAATGAATCAAGTAGAAATGCTACATGTTTATTGATATTTTAAAGGCAAATATTTTATTTCAAACAACACCACCTAAATATAAAATATTGTCTGAGAGTCACATTCTGTATTGACTTTACTTAGTGTCAGACAAGTTAGATATTGTTTGATAAAAAATGATCTATTAATAAGATTAAATCAGAAGCAAGCCAGTCTGCTGTTATTACAATATTTTCTCCCAGTAAAGGATAACATGATTGAGGCCTGAAAAGAGTTTGATAGCTCTCCAACTGCAGATAGTGCATTTGTACATTTTGTGAGAAATAAAAATAAAGTTTCCATTCTATTCAGCAATTTTGACTTGGTTCCTTTTGAAGTACAAGATCAGAAGGTTTTCTTCCTTAGAGAATGATTAGATTGCTCTTAAAAGATGCACTGAGTTTTCTCTTTATCTTTTCCATGCAATATATTCAATCCTACACCAATTTGGAAGTACTTAACTTTCCTTGCTCAAATAAATTTTGGTCACATCAATGAGTTAAATTTCCTACCTGTTTCTGTATAAGAAATGTGGTTTATCCCTGCAGATGGATAAAAAAAAAATATGGTGACCTGTAACTGACCTTTGTTTTACTTATTTATCTATTTATTTATGTTCCTATTTATTTATTGTCAATGAAATTTAAAGACATTTTTAAGTAATGATAGATTTTCTAGTACAAAAAACGAAGACTGGGCACTCATTTATTTGCAGTTTTGACTGCATTAGAAGACACATCACAGAGAAAATCAAAATTTGCTTTATTGGTCTACTCTCAAATCTTTGAAGTTTCCTCAAATAATCTGTTTTAATTCACTTTTTCTCCTATCAACACACACACACACACACACACACACACACACACACACACACATTTAAAAATATGTTGAAATTTCTCAACAATGTGCAGTTCAATGTTTATGAACTACTGACTACTGCTTCTCATTAGCCTTTAAATGACACTGACCTAGTCCTGGCTTTAGGTCAGTTGTTATGGAGAGTTTTATTTGCTGATATTATTGATAATTGCTCCAGAAAGAAATAAATAAGAAGGGCAGCCATAAATATGCGTGTGGTGTGTAAATTTAACCAACTGATATGCATGTTTTCCTCCTTTCACATTTGCAAGTATACTATGATGAATTAATGGGAAGTTACAGATTTTGGGTTTAATCTGTATGAAAGACACATACTTACACTACCAGTATTTGTCATACACATATCTTTTGCTAGGGTTGATGGAGCAAAGCAAATCCAAGCTAAGTGAAAAGTTACATTTTAGACAATCTTGTTGACCTGCCTTTGTGATGAAACCATTTGAGAAAAGGAAGACTTGCTAACACAGTGGTCAGAACAACTTAGCAGTGAACTTTGCAATCTCTTATACAATGAGACACTTTCTGTGTAATCTCATAGAACTTCAAGGCATTATCTGATCTCTGGAAAAATTATTCTGCTCAATCCCTGGACCCATGGTACTTTATAGGCTTTCTGTAAGGAAGGTCTTACTCCTTGTGTCTGTGAACAACCAATGCCTGTGCTGGAGAAGTCTCCTAGATCACTACCTTTCTGACTCCCTTTCTCTTCCTTTGTCCTTCTTTTCCTCCTCATGCATTTGAAATCCAAATTAGATCTACTTCATTGATTAAAAATATTGCTTCTAGCGATTTGCCAACAAATGTGTTCTGAAATTAAATCAGGTTAAGCATTTTGTAGCAGACTGCCATAATAATTTTCCAAAGCAATAAAATCAGTTATCAGAATTAATGATACGTAAAATTCATTTTATGATTTTACTTACATTGTCTTTCCTTTCCCTTCATCCGTTTTCGCTTGAACTCCTGTAACTCTACAATGTGCATTTGTCTTGTCCCCTGACCCTGGGTGGCTGAAAGGAGAACATGATTCAATATAATTTTAAAGAATCTTTTCCCTGTTCAGAAGTTGTGTGGCACATACATAAGAACTATAATAGTGTCCATAGCCTAGTATTTTTGGCGAATATGAAATTTCTCAAAAGTGGTAGTTATGCCTAAGTGGATGTCCCTGGGGCTGTCACTGATAGAGTGGCTGGTATTACCTGCTGAGTGCACAGAGAAGTTGCTTCTTGAAAAATCAAGGGATGAACTCCTGTTGCTTAATGACCCTCTATCCACCCACTGAAAGCATGACTGGCTTTCCTTTCTCTCTTTTACTTAAATTGCTAAGTCCATCCTTGGTCTGCTCTTTAGCCAGCCATTGCTTTTTTTTTAATTATCAACTATACAGCATCCACCATGCCTATCGTGTGCAATAGATTAAGATGCAGTACAGAGAAGTCGATCTGATTTTTAAAGACCTTTTAATAGGCAGAGCAATGCCTGATTTTCAAGACCTGAACCAGTTTTTGCAGTGATAACTGAAGGGGGGAAAAAAGATAACTCCTTAAGATGATAAGGAAAAGTTCTCAAAAATCATTCTGAAGAAGTTCAGGAAAGAGAATGTACCATTATTTTTATTTTCCTCGTTGTTGTAAATGGATAACTGAAAATGTTACAGATATTAATGTTTCAGAATACTCTAAAATTTAATTTTTTGTAAAGGTAACAATTTAAACCTACTAATATGCAAAGCAAGAATCTCTTTCTATGCCTTAGAGGAAATATCATGAACATCTTCCAATGAGGCCTTTATGCATCTTTGAGTAGCCTAGAGAATAGATAGAAGGGGATTAGATCAACACATCTGCCATATATCTTTCTGTAACCCCCAAGGCTGTCTGGACCACGCAGTTATGACTGTTTTTTTTTAAATTGTTATTTTATGTTTTGACTTTATAATTTCTGGTTTCTTCCCTCCAGACAATCATATGTACACCTACTTGCTGACTTTCCTCATCATGGACTATTTTCCCATTTTATGGATACATGTTCTACAAACAAACACACACATATAAACATACGCACACAAAAACACACACATACACACACAAACACACACACATTTACACACATACACAGACACAAACACACACACAGACACACACACAGACACACAAATACACATACACACCTATACACACACATATCAAACTGGATAAATAGAAAGATGCAATTATACATATATTGGATATATATGCATATATAATATATGTGTATATATATACATATATCCAGTTATATATATAGTTATATATACATATATATGATATATAGATAGATTAAATATAATTTTATCTATGTGTTTATATTTACATATCTATCAATTACCTATATATATTTAATATATATAATCTATCATTTATTTATATTTCTATTTTTCCTATCATCTATCTACCTAGATTTGATACAGATAGATGGTAGAGATAAATACAGATATATATATATATATATATATATATATGATGTAGGTGTAGGTGGTATAGATATTTAGATATAAATATAATGTAGATAGAATGCAGATATAGATATAATAAATATATATTTATATATAAATATGTAATGTATATATATGTAAATTTATGTACTGTTACCATTCATCCTCTTACCAGAGTATGAAGATAAATATTACCTGGTAATTTGTTCAAAGTGAAAAATATCAACCAGAGTATGCATTAAACAATCTCTTTATAGAAATATCAAGAACATTTTAAAGAAGTAAACAAACTAGTTTCTATAAAATTATATGTTTATTTATATGTTTTTGTATATATATATATATACACATATATATGGTGTAGATAGATATGATAGTTATATAGATAGATATGATAGATAGATAGATAGATAGATAGATAGATAGATAGATAGATAGATGTAGATAGAGGTAGATAGATGATAGATACATGGATATAGATAGATGATAGATAGATAGATAGATAGATAGATAGATGATAGGTAGGTAGATAGATAGATAGATTTGGATAGAGATACAGGTGTTGATATGGATGTAGATAGACATTCCTAAATGGAATATCTTCAGACTATATTATTTTATGATTAAATAAAATGTTTTGGTGATGATTACTTATTATTGAATAGCAAATTAATGTGTTTTTCCTCCCTCTAGTCGGACTATTTATCTCACTCACATCATTTCTTATCTGTAGTCTTTGTCTAAGATGGAAATATTCCAAACACTTCTCACCTGCCACACTGACATTAGCATGCCTATTGGTGACATCCCATTAAGACCATATTTAGGCAATCATCCTGGAAAGATTTTATGTCTGCAGCTTCTGACATCCTTAAGGAGGTAAAAATCTCACAGTAAACTTCTTCTGTGGCTCCTACAATATTTCTATTGCTTCCCACCTCAACAACAATGATTGTTAACCCTTAGATACAGGAATGCTGTTGTACATGTATCAATGAAGATGGGCTCATGAACTCTGCGCTTTAGAAAATGTGCATCCTCTCTAACTTCCCATTTGTTTTGGGATCTTTTATCCATTTCAGACCTTCTCTCTGTGTTTGAGTTGAATTCCAAAAAAATTCCATAGAAATGACTTGCTTACTTCTTTAAAATATTATAGAAATGTCCACTGAGGTATGATTTTATGCACAATCTGAATGCATTTTTTCATTTTGAACAAGCTACCAGATATTCATCTTCATACTATCACAGTATAAATAATAAATAGTATACATAAAATGTATGCTCATGTCGACTCCTATACAGATAGATAGATAGATGATAGATAGATAGATAAATAGATGATAAATAGATGAAAGATAGATAGATAGATAGATGATAGATAGATAGATGAAAGATAGATAGATGATAGATAGATAGATAGATAGATAGATAGATAGATAGATGATAGATAGATATCTTCTTATACATTTTTACCTTTTATTAGCAGTTTACTAGACATGTGAAGAAAAATAATATAATGTTTATCTTTTAGGATCAAAATTAGGGAATCTTCAAATATATAATTCGTGAGGAATTTAGTCAGGCTTTATTATGTGCAAGGAGATTTCACAATGTTGACAAGGCACGCTGAGACCTAATGAGTACCATATATTCATTGAATATTTTTACTTCATTAACAATGTTGTCTGTAGCAAAATTGAAGTTTATTTATTGGTCATTAAACAGAATTTCAGTTCTGTTTCTTATGCTAGAAACCAATTCTTAGAAGAATATTCATACTTTATCAATAATGCTGTCCATAACAAAACAGAAGTTTATTGATTGGTCAGCAAACGGATTCTTAATTCTGTTTCTTAGCCTAGAATCCAATCCTAGGATGGTGCCATAAAAATGAAATAAGCACTGCTTAACAATATTTGCATTAATTAAAAATATAAAGATTCATAACTCTCCAGGTTCTTCCTCTGTAGTAGACTATTGAGTTTTAGCCAAGTGTGTCAGACTCTGCTCTAATTAGATTTGTGGAAGACACTTTTTCATGACTGCTGAACTGGGAATAGTCCCAGAACACAGCAAAACATTTTGTGTCCTATTAGAGATGATGTGGTCAATATTTATACAAATAGATGCTCTTTTCAATCGAGTTTTTTATGTAAACATTATCTTCCTTTGAGAGCAGAGTTTTGGAGTAGAACACTAATGATTAGTCTTTAGTTATAAAGATGTTATTAATTGTTTGAGAATTTTATTCAACATTGGAAATATCACAGTGGGGGCTGTTCATGTAATAAAGAGTGGTGACCTGTTCATATCATAGGAAAGTTATGTTGAGTCAACCATCATGTTAGCTTTTTTAGGAGAGTTACAACAACAGAGTCAGAAGTAGGATCACAAGCCTTCAGGTCCCAGGAACCTCCATTAGGAGGACTAGTCATCATAGACAACATGACAGAGATCCTCAATGGAATCATACTTACTTCCTAGACTACTAAGGGAGATATGGTATTATGGTTGTAGGCAGCCATGAAGAACCTAAAGGGAGGGATGGAAACATCTACCTCCCTTAGTTACTTTCTTCTTTCCAGAACAAAGTCGGTTTCTTACTCTCACAGACCATTAGCAGTGTGTGAGCTAACCTAACAAGTACCTGGCATTGAACATGGCCTGACACAAGAAAGTAATTTAGAATTCTCATTTCTTTGAGCCTGAATATCGAAGACAGTTCAGCTTCCTTGAAGCTGCAAAGGGGAGCTAGAGTATCTGTGAGAGCTCTGAGAACCCGGCACTGGCAAACCCACATTTGAAGAAGCAGGGAATGGAATGATTTTTCGGCAGAGAGAAATAATGCTGACTAGATAGTCTGGAATCTACCAGAATAGTGATGAGAGCACATTTAAATATTTTATAATTTTATAACATTGCCTTATGTAATCTTTACATTAGAAAAGAGAAAATCACGAGATCATGCAGTTATCTAAAGATTCTACCCTGCTATGTTTTAGAAAGACAGACGGGGATAGACTAATTGAAAGACCCAGATGCCAGGCATGTGAGAATCTCCCAGGACTAATCCACAAACCAAAGAGTACACATGGCCCCGTCCATAGCTCCCACTACATATGTAGCAGAGGATTACCTTGATTACCTTGTCTGGCTTAAGCGGAAGGAGAGGCTCTTGGTCCTGTGTAGACTTGATGCCTCAGAGAAGGAGGATGCTAGAGGGGAGAGGCAGTAGTGTGTGGGTGGGTAGGGGAGCACACTCTTAGAGGCAGGGTAGAGGGGGGAGGGGTGGAGGATTGGGGAGGGAAAATCGTGAAGTGGGGTAAGATTTGAAATGTAAACAAGTAAAATAATAAAAATTAAAAAGAGAAAATATTAATGACTGATGATCTTCTATTATATACATAATTGATGTAATAAATAATTTTTATAAAAAATAATTTAGAGTATAAAAAAATCTTACAAGGCAGAAACTAAGGGTGGTCCAATATATTTCAACTAGGAGAGTATACTGTTTATATTTAGAAAGAAGTGAGTGAATGAATGAATGAATGAATTGGATATTTTCATAAACATGGTAGTTGTTAAATTGGAATATAGAAAATTTTATGAAATGTCTACAATATGTGTGTTGCTTGTAGAATATACACTAAAAAGAAAATATCTGTTCCTTTTGATTCTATCTGAACAAGTTGTCAGAGATATTTATACATACAGCATATTTTTTTTTTTGTTTGAGTCTCATAGGTCTTAATTAAAAACACATTACAATCACACCTTGGAGCACATACAAATTTATTGTGTTCTACTAATTGACAACAAAAACATTGTGACATTTTCAATCCTTAAAAAAATTCATGTATAAATGCTTACACACACACACACACACACACGCGCGCGCGCGCGCGCGCGCGCGCGCGGGCAACATGACGACTTGTCAATTTTTTGACCATTCTAAGTGAATTTAAATATAAAGAAACTAAAGTAAGCAACACATTTAATAACCTTGCCACACATCCAAATAATTGTCCTTGGGGAATATGTTGCCAATATTAGGTTTTACATTTGTCAACTCTGGAATAAATTATGAAATATAGTTTTACATTTACTTTTACATCCATTTCTTTACAGTATTTAATGTAGTAAAATGATGTGCTTATATGTTTTTATTTCAAGGGTAATTTTGCTTCAGTTAAATGTTCTAAACATAAGATTATTCAATAAAGAAGAATGAGAAAATGAAAAACATAATGCCTGTTCCAGCGAATGTTTCCTAGCTACTATAGAGAAACAAGTTGATCTAAATATATGTAGGAAACCAAAGCTATATTATTGTTTATAAATATCAGTTCTTTTCAGATAAGTGAATAGATATTTGTGTTTTGCTAATTTCTTTTCTGCATGTTCTTTTGCCATCAAGCTTCCACAGATACCTATAAACTTTCTTCTATCATTCACTGTAGGATAACTTTTGTTGAAATCATTCGTAATCGTGAAATGTAAATTCAATGTAGAGGGACAAATGTTTTTTCTAGTTATGAGATGTCAAAATACCATTTTATGCATAAGAGCAATATTGTAATAAGTATAATATGATCTTTGTGCCTACTTTCTCATTTCCAGCTATGTAGCAGGGATCTGCAAACCCAGGGAATCACTCTCTCCTGTGTGCTTCTCATACCCCAAACCTAGTCTTTCCTTTATAAAAAGGAACCACTTGTGCTTGTGAGTTAAATCGCGAAGTCTCATAAGATTATTTTGCATGTTATACTTTTGTAGAGCTAATTGCTAAAAACATATAGACTTAGTATATCTCTACATAATAAATTTTAATAATAACTTGTCCATTAGATGTAATGAAATATGTATTTTGACAAAGGGTCAAATTTTGGGAGGGAGATATTTATGAATAAATACCAACAAAGAGAGAGAAGATATTTAATTACTTTACCTATTACACAATGTCATGTGCTTGATACATGCCTTGACTCTCCACGTGATACTTCATCTATAATAATTTTAAATGAAAGCTAAAAGTTAAAGAAAACTAATAAAACAAAATGAAATAACTGCAGAAAACACATTTGATAGTCATTATCACAACGGTGTGTCTGCTGTCAGAAATTCTATCTGCAAACTTGTTTTTTTTTATTTTTTTTTATTTCATTCACTCAAACTTCAGAGACAGTAATCATAGAAGTTTTCACAAATTTACAATAAATTCCTTTTGGAATCTTGGAATTAAAAAAAAAACTTGAAAATTTTCTATTT
Source organism: Rattus rattus (assembly GCF_011064425.1). Classification (NCBI taxonomy): domain Eukaryota; kingdom Metazoa; phylum Chordata; class Mammalia; order Rodentia; family Muridae; genus Rattus; species Rattus rattus. The sequence continues at coordinate 36,342,374 of NC_046164.1, read as the reverse complement.
TCCTAAAATTCGTAGTTTTGTTTTCATTATTATAATTTCTATTTTTTAGTTTCCAGTTATAAATGTTCTTATTATAACTAGTCATAAAACTAAACTGTGTATCTTAAGAAATAATTTCCGTGTTAAAACCGCACTTTCTGCTCTACGGGTTGAGCAGTTAGTTTTTCAGCACCTACTTCATGAGGGTCAAAGCAATGCAACTCTGTGTCCTGGGATGTAATGTCCCTTTCTAACATCTATCAGCACATGCATACACATTACACACACACACACACACACACACACACACACACACACACACACACACGCACACACGCACACACGCACGCACGCACGCACGCATGCACGCGCCCGTGCCCGCACACGCACACACACACATTACACACACACATGCACACGCACGCGCACGTACATGCACATACTCACAAACACAAATAGAAAACCAAAGGATTTGAGTTTAGACATCAAAAGTTTTCCACAGACCTCCACAGATATACATGATTACCAGTGTAAATATATTCTCTAGCATCCATTTGTTTTTAATTTGCAAGTCAAAATGTGGCAGATATTTCAGCAAGACTTGGGACATAGAACAAATCTATGTTCCAAATCTTTAGAACCGCTATGATACCTCAGGAAAATCCTTTTCCACTTTTGCTGCATTCCTAGCGTCTAACGGATACTTTGTCTCTGCTTCCTCATATGTAATATTTGCAACTTGAACATTTCAAAAACCCATTTCTTTTTATCCCCTCATTCTATGAAACAAAAATTCACAAAAGGCTTGAGTTTTTCTTTTTTCTTTTATTGGATATTTATTTATTTACATTTCAAATGCTATCCCCTTTCCAGTTTTCCCATCTATAACCCTCATATTCCATCCCCCAACCCCTTCTTCTATGAGGGTCTTTCCCCACCCAACCACCCACCCAGACATTCCCTTACACTGGGGGAAGTCCAGCCTTGACAGGACCAAGGGCTTCTCCTCACATTGGTGCCCAACAAGGCCATCCTCTGCTACATATGCAGCTGGAGCCATGGGTCTGTTCATGTAGTCTTTGGGTGGTGGTTTAGTCCCTGGGAGCTCTGTTTGGTTGGTATTGTTGTCCTTATGGAGTTGCAAACCCCTTCAGGAACTGTAATCCTTTCTCTAACTCCTCCAATGGGCTTGACTTTTTCTAAGGAAGGCATGGATATTCTTCCTGTTGCTGACCTTCAGATTCTAGAGGGAATATCTGGGAATACCTGGTGTTGGTTTTTTGTTTGTTTGTTTTTGTTTGTTTTTTCATTGCTTATTTTCATTCTTGACACCTGTTTTTAGGGTTTTTTCTCTTTCTTTTTTTCTCATCTCTCTTTTTATTAGATATATTTCTTTATTTACATTTCAAATAAGCATCCCCTCCCCCTCCCCTCTCCCTCTCCCATATGGGTTTTCCCACCATCCATCCCCTTACCTCCACTCTGACATTCCCCTGCACTGGGGGGGTGGGGTGGTCCAAGGGCTTCCCCTTCCACTGGTGCCACAACAAGGCTATTGTCTGCTACATATGCAGTTGGAGCCCTGGGTCAGTCCATGTATAGTCTTTTGGTAGGGGTTTAGTCCCTGGAAGCTCTGGTTGGATGGCATTGTTGCTTTTATGGGGTTGCAAGCCCTTTCAGCTCTTTCAATCCTTCCTCTAATTGCCCCAAATGGAGTCCTGTTCTCAGTTCAGTGGTTTACTTCTAGCATTCACCTCTGTATTTGACATGCACTGGATAAGTCTGTCATGAGAGATCTATATCTGGTCCCTTTCAGCAGGTACTTTTTAGCTTCATCAATCTTATTAAGTTTTTTTTTTCTTGATAAGAAGATATTATTGAATGGAAAGTTTATTTTAGTTCACAGTTCCAAGATACAGTCCATCATAGCACAGGCCACTGGAGTGAGAACTTTAGTGAGCTTGCTGTAGCATACCCATAATCAGACAATAACAAGTGTATAGATGGTGGTGGTAAGTCAGTCTCTCTCTCTCTCTCTCTCTCTCTCTCTCCAGTTATTAATTCGAAGATCCATTGCTCAGCAAATGGTATTACCTACAATTAAGATGGTCTTTCTATATCAATTCATGTAATCAAGACCATCCCCTGAAGCCATGCCCAGGGCAATATCTCTCCAGTGGGTCCCAGACTTTGTCAAGTAAATAATTTAAACTAACCTTTCCCACCACCAATGCACAGCCTGACTTATTGGCTTTTCTCTACACTGTATTAGACATCCTTCCTGCTTCTTCAACTTTACTACTGGTGCCCTAATCTAAACAAAGATGATGTCTTACTTATACCAATAACAGCCCTCTCTTGCCTTTCTAATGTCTCTTCCTGAAATTCCTCTTTCCTCTTTTAGTTTTATAAATCTTTTAAAATGTAAACCATGTGAAGTAATGCTTTGCTCAGACCCTTCAGTGTCTTTCCTTTGCAAAGTGATTAATAGTTTTAGATCTTACTCTGGTCTGCAAAGCCTTGCAGTGGGCATTAAACCTGCCAGATTCTCTGATCTTGTTTTGAAGTGATGATACCCTAAGCCCCAGGCTCTTCTCTCAGATCTGTGAATGGATGGTTCTTTTGAATCTCAAGTGCAAGTGTAAGTAAAACAAAAGCTTGAAAAATCTATATGCAAAATTCTCTCTGTTTGATGAAACCCTTCTTGGTAATTTCCTACAATATATGAAGTATACAGAAGACTATACTAGCAAATATGTATGTTTCAAAAGAATAATTTTTATACATGTATATATATATATATATGTGTGTGTGTGTGTGTATGTGTGTGTGTGTGTGTATTTCTGTGTTTGTCTGTATGTATGTCACTCTGAATACAGACCACATATGTAGAGATACTGACAGGGATCAGAAAAAGGGATCAGCTATCCTGGAGCTAGAGTGACAAGCAGTTGTGTGCTCTGTGACAAAGGTGTGGAAATCACACTTGTGTTTTCTGTAAGAACATCAAGTACCCTTAAAATCAGCCACTTTCATAGTCTCCAAAAAATATATTTTGAAAGATATATAAATTAATAGAGCTGATGCTTTTCTATAATTTTCAGTTCATCATAAATGAAAATATGCTTGTCCATGTTAAAATTTCTTGAGAAATTTCCCCTAAAATCTGACTTTTCATAAGCCAATATTATGTTCAGAGAAATATAAAATGTTTTTGCTTTTTATAAAAATGTATATGATTTCTGTTTCTTAATATGAAGATATACTTGCATATGTCTTTTAAATATGAAAACAATATTTTTGGTGCTAACACATTCAAATACTATATTTTCATCATTCAATGTATAAAAAAATCCTCAAAAATATTTTCACTGGAGCATAAAGAGTTATCCTTGTGTCACAAAATCCAGGTTCAGTTCCCAGAACTCACATGGATGTTAACGAGCATCTATAATTCTTGTCCCAGCACAGGCAATGCCTTCCTCTAGCTTCCATTCACTGATGTATATTAGAGGCAAAACTATAAAATGGCAAGCAAATATTTATACTGGTGCTCTTTTCCTAATTAATTTCTTATATTAGAGAGGAAGAATCATATATTTAAATGAAGCATGCCTTCCAAGATATGTGTATCAATAATTCTCTCCCAAATTCTCAACTATTGCTAGAATTTAAATGGAGTGTCCAAAACTTTGTAGAGAGGAAATAGTGCAGTGATAAACTGATTTTAAAGCCAGATCTCTTAAGAAAAATTGTAAATATGATAGTAGTCAAACTCTGTGTGAATACTCTAATAATTTAATAAATGTATTACTTGCATTACTAGTTAAATTATATATATATATATAGATATATGGAATGTATAGAAAAATATACATTGAATCTTTGAAGTTGCAGAGCCCATAGGATTTGTTGGAAACACCATTTGAAATTTGCAAATCCTCTAGCATAAAACATAAAACATAGTAAATTCAAAGGGGTGATTACTCAGTTAGTAAAGCTTTAGGTTTGCAAAGATGAGGTCCTAAGTTCAGTCCTCCGAATCAACATAGAAAGAATAGGGTGTCCTGATAGACTTGCAATCCCAGCACTGGGATATAGAGATAGGAATATCCTGGGGACTCTTTACACACCCAGTCTAGCCTATTAAGTGAATCGTCGTATGCTAGTGAGAGAAACTGTGGCTTAAACCCAAGGTATGAAGTGATCCTCCATAGCAATGTCTGAGATTGATGAGAGAGAGAGAGAGAGAGAGAGAGAGAGAGAGAGAGAGAGAGAGAGAGAGAGAGATCAAATGTTATACCCCTTCCAGGTTTCTTTAAAAATCCCATTATTCCATTCCCCCTTTCCCTGCATCTGTGAGGGTGATCCCCTTCCCACCCACCCACTCCCACCTCACTGCCCTGCATTCCCCTACACTGGGACATTGATCCTTCCTAAGACCATTGTCCTCTCCTCCCATTGATGTCCAACAAGGCCATCCTCTGCTACGTATGCCACTGGAGCCATTAATGAGGAGCATAATAGCTGAAAAGACAGGCTATAGAGATGGGGTTTGGATCTTCAAATTATGTATATGTTTTAATCATATTGTATTACTACACAGGTTGTTAGTAATTATAGAAGTATTTTGATACTGGGTAAGATTGACAATACAATACTTTATATTAATTTCATGCAATTGAATGGAAATTTGGTGGCTGGATCACAACCACCTGCGAAGGAAGCTGAAGAGTCACAATATTGGTCAGGTAGCTTAAAGATGAGAGAAAACTTATTTTGCTGATAAAGGAGAAGTCTGCCTACAGAGACAGTAAGCAAACTATAAAGCGCAAAGCATGTTAACATCATATTAAATTATAATATTTATGATGCCTTTTGTTTTACAGGTCTTGGGATAAAAGCAAAGCCATATGCATATGCATCTGTCATTTTGCTCCTGAGTGCAATCCTTGGGCCTTGCCTTTAATTCTGAGCATCTCCTTTTCTATATTTAGGACAGAGCAGTTGTATATCAATTTATAATATTAGTCATATTGGAGAAAATACAGAAAAATACTTTAATTCTATCTTCACAGAAAAGACCATCTATCGCACCTATTTAGTACTTTGGTAAGAAAAACACCAATTGTTAGAGGAGGCTAGGGTACATAGATTAGAAGTGTATCTGCACAATTAGATGAAGTCCAATCTCAAAATAAAAAGTAGAAATGACAGAAACAAACAACAAAAATATGTAGCCTATGGTTGCAAAATAATGATAGAGAATGCTTCTAGCATGTATAAGTCCTAGGATAACACAGATAAAAGAGTACTGCAGTTTTCCAAGTTGGTATGTGAATGATTGTGTTAAACACATGATAAATGATCTTATAAAATAATCCATGTTGTGCCTACATTTGTGGCATTATCAAGACACTCTACACATGCTGTAACTGCCACAAAATAAACTTTTGCACCCCGGGTAGTTAACTGCCGCAAGAAATGCATACACACCCACAACCTGGTCCCCAAAAGGTCAAACAAACCTGGGGCACTACAGATCCCACTATGACCTAATGACCCATTAAAAGTAACTAGTAAAGAAAAAAAAAAAACAGGACAACTACGTAATCAAAACAGGTAAGTCAAAAGATAAATTGTTTATTTAGATAAATAGCCTATTGTTTATAGTGGTTTGTATATTTTATCAAATGTAGAAATTATATAAAATTGAAGATTTTACCATGTAAGAGTAAAAGTAAAATCTTCCATACCAAACCCAAGGCACACATATACTAAATTCTTAAACATCTGCAGAACCCCAGATGATCTGCCAAGTTTTTAAAGAATATATTCACAAACATTTGCAGAAAAAGAATTTGCTTTATTAAAAAAAATCCCGATAATTCTGAAAAATTTCTTCTTCCAAATAGGGAAAGCTACTAAGTGGTAAATTAATGATTATTATAAAAAGAGAGTTATAGCCATTTGAAAGCAAACCAGTCTTGAAGCATTAAAACATGGTAATGAAGAATTGATATTGTCCCATGAACTTGTTTATAATCCCTATTTCAAACATAACGTGTGATGAATGGAGAAAGGGGCCACTGATTACTTTAGGAGAAATGCAAAGTGATATTAAAAAAAAGAAAGAAAGAAAAAAGAAAATAAGCTGTAGAATTGAGATTTTGCGGAACATATGTGGGCAGCCTTTGCATCCTCAGAACCAACAGCTGCAGATAGATAAAGGCAGTGCCAAGAGCAAGCAGGCCCTCAGAGGCCACATCCTTGCTCTTAGCATCAGGTCTGGCAACTTTCCTGGGCAGGGTACTTGTGAGCAGAGTTGGTTCTCATATTGTGCCAATAACTTTGCTGGCACCTGTGGATGACTCACACATACTTCTAATGGTTGATGCAGATTAATTTCCTGAGTCCTTGACTTAGTATTCTTGCTCAAAGTCACACAGTTTGTGTCCTGAGCCATAATTTAAACTCCAAATGTCTGTTCCAAAATGATAAACTATGCTGAGGGACAGATTTGTATAAACTCATGGATGTCAGCATTGTTTCTTAAACTTGGAGATTACAATAGGCACTGGGTGCACAAAGGAAAAAAGACCACACTAGATAAAGAATTTGGGGCATTTGCTGTGAATTTGTTTTCATTTCAGATAAAAATCTGTGGTAAATAGATTGTAGGCTAATAGAGGAGTTTATTCATTTTAAAATACCAAAATATGTTTTCCCATGCTTGTAATATGCCCTTGCAAAAATGGACTAGGATTCTTGTACAAATTTATTTTCTAACACTTTTGCTTTTATAAGGACTTATACTGTAAGAAGTATTTTCTAGAAATCAATTAGTATTTATTTATGCTCATAATTTTGAATCCATGATTATGCACTGATTATGTTTTGTGATATAACATGAAAATTTCTTTTGAATGTGATTATGTGGAAATCCTGTAATAGATGTAAAGAATCTTTTATGTGTTCTCAATAAAATGACTATTGCTTTCTATTATAAATTCTCACACATGTACCATGAATACATTTAATCTCTTCACTCTCTGATTGGTTATGTTATTGCGACTCTAAAAATTGGCATACATGTCTTAAATCATGTATGATTTTATTTTAAATAGAACACAATATATTATGAAAACTCATTATACTGTCAATTATAATTCATTAATAAAAGTTCAAGGGGATAAATTATGTTACCTTCTAGTTGCTAACAGAAATATTCCTTCAGAATGTGCAAAATGCAAAACCGTTTAAATTCGATTTCCCCGTCTTTGCTAATGTCTCACTCATTTTCCCAAATTGAGAGCCTACATAGGGTAGAGGCATCCATATTTGAGAAGATGTTTAGCCGCAGGCCTGTATTTGTATCAATGGACCATATGTTTTTGCAAATTGCCTTCAGTTAAATGTAACTTTTCTTTCTCATCCCACAGTATCCCGTACTATAAAAGCTAGAAATGCCCAGTATCTATCTCCTGTGTTTTTTGTGTTTAAATACTTAAATATAAATTTTGTAAATATGCTTGACTATGACAACTATAGCAATTATACCAACTATTGCTTGGGGAGTATCTTGAAAAACTCTTTTCAACATCTCAAAAGAGGGCTTCTCACTCCTATTGTTGGGAGTTAGAAGGAACACTGTTACTCTCTAAAGGAGGAAATTTAATTATATGAGAGAGAGAGAGAGAGAGAGAGAGAGAGAGAGAGAGAGAGAGAGAGAGAGAGAGAGAGAGGGAGGGAGAGAGAGAGAGAGAGAAGTTAAATGGATACATGGATAATAAATGGGTGGATGGATGGTTAGGTGAGTAGGTAGATAGATTAAAGTTAGATAGATAAAAGATATGCACTGAGGTAGGTATTTGTGTAGAGTTATTTTAGATGAATAGTTAATACTATGATTTATGCCTTTTTCTAACATCCTTATTGTCTATTTGCCATCCTTGGTTTTTATCTACCTTCCTTTGTTCTTCCTGAAGACTCCCCTTTTTCTATTAATGACCAACTGCATAACAGGAAAATAATGTCTGGTCATGGAAGTCTAGCAAACTCTTCAGCACTTTTGAAGTCTTGTATATTTGAAGAGAACCTACCACCACAATTTTATGAAATAAGACTAATCCTTAACAACATTCTCAATATTTATCCTTATTTCCACAGTTAATTGGAGCTTCTTTGTTTCCATTTTTTCCACCTTTTAAAAATTCTTCTCTTATATATTATATCCTGACTGCAGGCTTTCTTCCTTTCCTCCCCCACACTTTACACATATGCCTATGCAATGTCTATCTCTATATAATGTCTATGTCTATGTAAATGTAATGTATATGTATATGTAATGCATACATATATGTATATGCAATAAACTACAATATCACCAGGCACAGACCATCACACCAAGGCTAGAGAAGGCAACCCAGTTGAACATAAAGAGTCTCAAAGGAAAGCAAAAGAGTCATGGACAGTCCTTGCTTCCTCTGTTAGGGTCTCCACAAGCACACCAAGTCACTCAAGTGACAACATATATGAAGAGGACCTAGGTGAGACTCCTACAAACTTTCTGAACTTTGTGCATTCTCATGAGTTGTGGACTCTGTTCTTGTGGTGCACCTGACCCCTCCAGTGCCTCTCGTCCCCCCACAACCTATCCTTGATGCAACAGATGGAAACCATTTCAGAAAGCTACCAAATATAATTCAGTGATGTGCAGTGCATAAGTGCGTCCTATCTATAATATACCACTGGATGATATGAATCGAACCTGGATTCTCTGCAAGTTCAACAGGACAAGTGTTCTAAACAATTCAGGAATATTTCTAGACTATCAACACAATTTTAAATAGAGTACAAATCTTCTATATAAAGGTCAAGTGCATGTAGAAGAAAAGAGAGTAAATTTGCTTGTACTCCAAAATAATGATATAAATTTTTCCTTTGAAATTATCAGTTCTATCATACATCTAGTGACAAATTTTGAAGGTTAATATTACTAGAAATGAAAACTAGAAAAGTAGTGTAAACATTTAAAGTTGACCTCATTGTTCGTATAAATTTTTATTGACTAATTATCTTTGTTTTTCCAAAGGTCTTATCTTCCAACTTGATATAATTTGAATGTTGTTGTACAGGAAATCAATTTTTAGCTGAGTGCACATGGATAAAGTATGTGTTTGTGTGTTCTTGTGTTTGTGTGCTTGAGTGTGTGTGTGTGTGTGTGTATGTGTGTGTGTGTATGTGTGTGTTGTGCTCACTATATAGAAGCAAAAGAAAATGATATGGTTATCTGTAAATAAGGAAGGTAATTTCTTGGCCATGAATTTTCTTTTTCTTTTCCTTTTTTTCTTTTTTGGAGCTGGGGACTGAACCCAGGGCCTTGTGCTTGCTAGGCAAGCACTCTACTGCTGAGCTAAATCGCCAACCCACGACCATGAATTTTCTAAACACACTTTTATTGAACCCACACCATGTAAAACTTAAAGAACACATTTCTGTGTAAGCTATCAGCAGTGGCTCTCTTTCCTTCAGCAATGCAAGTAAAAACTTCAAACCCCATAGAGATTATTTAAATATCACAGAAACATCTTGCCATCCCTAAAAGCATTTCTTCTTCAGAAAAAGCAAGAATCCTAGGAGAGGAAGCAGAATTGGGTTCATTATGAGGTGGTGATTCTTCAGGAGTACACCTGGATAAATCCCAGCTTTGACAGACTAATTTCTCAGAATTTTCTGCATTATATCACCCAAGCCACCAAAAAGGTCTTAGTCTTGTAACTTGGGCCATGTAAACATCACAACATGGACTTCATTCTCAGAAACATTTTTTATTGATTTAAGTGAGATCTTATAAGACTTCCGACTTCCAACCGTGTAATAAGCTTTAATTTAATAATGTTAACTGCTAACATTGATTTATGCCTTGAGATATGTTGTAAAATTATACTCGATACTTTTGATATCATGAGACACAAGGTATTAGCGATATTAAAAAAAAAATCCTTAGAGAGTCTTTCATAAATTTTCACACTAAATTTTCACTTTTGATGTAATCTACTGTTTTGTCTATTTCAGCAAATGTCCAACAAAATTTCTTGGACTAAACATGAATTAAAAGTACATTATTTTTAAAGAAAAGTTTGGGGTTGGGGATTTAGCTCAGTGGTAGAGCGCTTGCCTAGGAAGCGCAAGGCCCTGGGTTCGGTCCCCAGCTCCGAAAAAAAGAACCAAAAAAAAAAAAAAAAAAGTTTTTTTCAGACAAATGTAAATTTGTTTTAATTATAAGAAGTGGAAAATTTGTTTCTATCAAAAAGTTATAATTTACAAATAAATCAATAAATGATGGGCAAGGGGAGTCAGAATGGTTTGGGAATATCATAATTTAATAATTGATAGACCAGAAAGCACCAAAGAAAATAAAAAAAATACAGGTATAAATATTTTCATCTTGCATCCCACACCCGTAGTTTGTAAGTAAACTCTCCCTTTTCAATAAGATTTAAAGAATGGATATACTTTAGCAGCATTTATGGTATCTGTTGGGATTTGTAGACACAAAGTGGAAGCACTGTTAACTCCATGTCTTTTACTGTGCTTTATAAAACAATACAAAGCAAAATACAGGGATATGACTGGGAAAATCAAATCACCATTGATTTTTTTTTACTTGCTCTGACAGTATTTATTTGCTTCATTGTTTCTTCATTTGTGTTCACTGTTACAGAGATTTCCTACAAATAAAATATATATATATATATATATATATATATATATATATATATATATATATATATATATATGCTTCCACTTCATCCTTTCTTAGGAAGGCGTGAATGAATCCTGTACTTCTAAAGAGTGTTTCTCTATAGTAACTGAACAACATGCAACATTACCATTTGAGCTGATAGAACTCCCTGAATTTTTTTTTTTTTTTTTAGAAATAAGTGTTTTAGAAAATATGTTATCTGTACCTTGATTGCTTAAACGTTAAAAATAATTATCAGGACAAAATTAAACTTTTCTTACAGCTGAAATAACTTAAATGATTATTTGTGTAATCATTATGCCATCCCCAAAAATACAGATACTTGATAGATACATTTCTTATATTTGCATTCATAGCCTTTTATTGTATTTTTACTAGTCTCTGCAATTGTTTCAGACAAGGAGATACACCATTATTTCCAATGTTGTAATTTCTATGTGCTGGTCAGTTTTTTCACTTGAGAAATCATTCCTCTAAATCTGGAATTTTGTCTTAATCTTTGTCACGTTCCTGATTCTTCTGTAATGAACTTCTTATTGAGCTGAAAAGGAAGCAACAACAACAGCGAAAAAGAATAACAACATTAGTGTGGTAGTGTACAGCTTTATGAAAGAGAGTCTGTTTACACAAACATATAAGCCATTGCACACAAAAATAGAAATAATTAACTTTGTAAAATAATATGTGATAAGTGAAAATGTGTGGCATGATAATTTGATCTTACCTGAATGCAAAAGGTAATCTTATACTTATTGAATGCTTACCAGCCTTCTTCGGTGGTAAGTAAATAGTTGAATTAGTTAAAAAGAAAAGATATTTCATTGAGGAGAAAATTTGTTGACTGCAAAGTTACTATTAATAAAATCTCATTTATTGTTATTTGAATTTTAGTCAAAGCTCATGTAACTTATCTTCTTAAGAGACTTGAAAAATATAGTAAACTTAGAAAATTAACTTCCTGTTATATTAGTCAAATGTTACTTTTACAGTTTTCTTTCTTTCTTTTTCTTTCTTTCTTTCTTTTTCTCTTCCCTCTTTCCTTCCCTTCTTCCTTTCTCCCTTTCTTCCTTTCTTCTTTCCTTTCTTTCTTCCTTCCTTTCTTTCTTTTTTCTTTCTTTCTTTTTTTCCTTCTTTCTGTTTGATCATCCTGGGAATTTTAATGTAAAATCTCAAGATAGTCCATACTCTTTCTGCAGATGTGAGACATAAATTTGTTCTTTTCATTTTAAAGTCCACAATGTATTAATGGAGAGCAAAACTTGGCATCAGAAAGCAGTTGCCTTTGTCTTCTACCTTATTATAAACTGCAATCAGAATATAACTTCCCACCACAGACCCCAGTATTTATAATTCCAAACGTAGGAAGCATAAAAAAAGGAATAAAAAGCATGGTGAGTTTGACAAGCCCATAGGCTCTATGATAGCTGCTCTCTGCAGTCTGATATTTCTAATTAATAATTTATGAGTAATTATAAGAAGCAGAGCTCCACCCTATAGACTGGAGGGTCTGGTGCTGGAGATGCTCAGTTGTATACACTAGGGATAGAAGGAGGAGGGAGAATCAAAATGATTTTCTAAGTAATTATGTTGTGAAAATTTCTAAATTTTTATATTGCTTTCCCTAGACCTGTGCTGCTACGGCCTATTTGGAGAAGTGTCTTTAAAAAATGGATACAACAAGGCTTACAATCACAACAGAAAGAGTGGATCCATCCACACCCACAAAATAGACAGACAAAACTTTCTAAGCAACCAGAACCAGGTGGGCAGGCAACATCTCGCTTTTTGCCATGGGCAGAAGAGCATTTGGGTCCCATCAAACCTATGCACATCTCAGACCAGAGTCTAAGCAGACTAGATTGCACAGAAAATTAAATGACTTGCCAAGGGAGGGAAAAATAAAGGATACAAGAGTGAACATAGAGATAAATAATTGGTCAAAGTATTAAGAAAAAGATACTGAAAGTTCATCCCTTACCACTCCTAAAGACCCCAACACACAGCCCTTATATGAAAGCATAGAAAGCATAAGCATATAGGGTTAGGTGAATGTAAGAACAAGAGGTAAGGAGAGGAGTGCTATGAAATAATGTGTTCTAGATGTGACATGACTTCTTCACCCACGAATTCAAAAAAGCAGTGCTTACTTGCGTTAGACCTGCGAAAGATCAAACCAAACAAACTTGTATCATAGATAGGTTGACTAGATAATCTCCAAGATCCATCCCTTATTGTAGAAAAATGAAAATTGATGCATATTTGTCCCCTTGCACAAAACGCAAGTCCAAGTGGATCAAGGATCTCAACATAAACTAGATATACTGAATCCAATAGACCAGAAAGTGGGAAAGAGCCTTGAACTCATTGGCAAAGGGAGAAATTTCCTTAACAGAACTCCAATGGCTTAGACTCTAGGATCAAGGAATTAATAAATGGTACCTAATAAAACAGGAAAGCTTCTGTAAGGCAAAGAATATAGCCAATATACCAAACATGTTATTTTTAGAAGTGGTAGTAATTATCTACCTCTATGTTTATGTTTTGATTTCATAATCAGGCTGGGGTGATATCTTCTGATTCAATAGAAGCCAATGTTGTCAGAAACACTTTGAATTTACCACTAACTTGATGTGCAATTAGTTCTTGGCTATTAGATGTTCAGTAACCTAGTACTGTTACAAATTTCCTGATCTACATTCAATTCTTGGCCCAGAGTTTAAGAGGCTGAGATAGTGTGTCTCCTGTGGTAAGTTATAAAGGTACTCCTCAAAAAATAAAATTCTAATCACTTTAGCATTCTACAATTCAACTTCTGATTAAATTACAAAAATAGGTATGTCAATATGTATTTGTCTTTCTGTGTTTGGAACAGTATTTATTCTCACTTATACAGTTGCCCAAAAGGAAAACCAACACTGTGTTCACCAATGGATAAGGAAACTGGGACATATGCTATATTTCAAATGAGTTCTACTTACATTCACAATGCATGTAGTTCTGCTACTATATAATGATACCTAAAGACATGATAGATGATGTAGTTAGTTCACCAAAACTGAAGTATTGTGGGAGTCCCGTTTCTCTGAAGTACATAGACAAATAAAATTCATAGAGACAGGAAAATATACTGAATGACAGTAGAAAAGGAGATTAGAGAGTTTGGAACAAGCAGTACTAATATAAAATACAAAAAAATAATTCAAGAGATACTTGGATTATTATTGTAGTGACCATTGTCAAATAAAGGTGAATTTGTATCTCTTAAGTCTTCAACAGAACAAGTGTCAATGATAGAATTTGTATTCTTTTTTAAGTGTTTCAATCTTTTATAAGTCTAGAGTGATAAAATAGTTAATCATAATTTTCTGACTATAATTTTGTTAACCAAATTCTAGAAAGATTTGGACTCTCTGTTTCATCTTTAAGTTAAAAGAGTTCCTACAGTTTTCATCTTTAAGTTAAAAGATTTTCATTCATTTTACTTTCGAGTTTTTTTTTTTACATTCTTGAGATTGTAATGCAATCACAATGCACCTTTAATCCTTTCCTCACCTCAAAACCTTTCATGTAACTTTTCTATGCTCTTTCAAACTCAGAGTCTCTTTTCTCATTATCACTTGATTTTAAACAAGCTGGAATGAAACTTTCGCTATTGATAAAAAGATTAACATGCAGTAATCAAATACAGGCATTGCTAAAATTTAACCTTGGCAAGTAAAATATCAAAATCATAAGCAAAAAGTATAATTTATGCTTTGTAAAGATCTTATGACATGTATACATCACACTTAACTTTGGAGGATTTTATTCCATATTTGCTATCAGAAATTATTACTTATCTTTTTCATTGGTGTGGTCAAAGGCCTGGTAAGAAGCACATTCCAGGAGGAGCAGCTTACCTGAGCTTACACTGGAAGATTGGATACACTCAACCCTGATAGGGAAGGCATGCTGCATTTGCAATGTTGCTCACCAAATTATAAAATCTTAAAATGTTAACCTGATATGCATCTGACATATAATGTATATGTTTATATATTATATATTGTGTTATATATTAATATGTAATATATAATATATAATATATATCTATAATCTATATATTACTGATTATATATGTAATTTATGATAGTAGTTTCAAATGTTCCATTTTTATTACAAGTGATTTAATGACAGTTGACCAAAGTGCTCAAATTAATTTAAATATTTTTAAGTTAACATAAAATTTAAAGTCCATAAATTTTATAAATATATTTACACTCACAAGCTAAGGATAGGCATAAAGAAAAAAATCTGATAAGTTTTATTTGGGGGGGTCTTGCTTGTTTCTTTTTTTATGTTGTAAGAACTTCATTTACTGCTTTCATTTTACTAGAGGTTATCGGTTTGTTTAAATTGCTTATCTGCTCTTCCTTTAACTTTGGTAAGTGGCATGTATGAGAAAAATTAGCCACTTCTTTGAATTTTCAATTTTTGAAGCACAGAATTCTAAAGTCTGTCCTTAATAACTCTCCAGACTATCTTGGTATCTCTTTCTAAGCTTGTACTTTTGTTTGAAATTTTGTAAACTTGCATTTTCTCTCTGCATCTTACAGCTACCGTTGGATAAAGGTTTGTCAATATTTATTTTCTGAATAAGCTACCGCTGGTTTATTGATTCTTTGTGTTTGGTTATTTGTCTGTTTGTCTTAACTGATTGCTGACATTAGAAGGATTATTTCTTGTTGTCTATTCCATTTGGATATTATTGGGAGCACAAGGGTCCTTGTGCCCACACATCAGTCGGAAAGCCAGAATGTTAATCACACAGGATTGTCTCCTCGAAAGAGGTAAAGAATATGTATTTTCTACCCAGAAGTCTGAAAATGAAGGTTGATAGTTACATAGTCACCTTTGCTCTCTGGGAAGCCAGACATCAACCAGGTTCCTCAGAATTCTTATGCTAGAATCTCCCTCTCTAGAAATTTCTTGTTCAGTCAAATAGAACACATTCTTAGGGAAGCTGTTATATGTACTTCATAGCATAAATGATCTCTACACAATCTACATATGAACAAAACCATGCCAGATCCTTCTCCAGAATCTTACGCTAATCCATATGACTCATCTCTAGAATCCATTTTCTAGGAAGAAGTGACCTGTATTTTAAGTAGATTTCAATGTAATTATGCATCCTTATGCAGGAGGTGTGAATGACAGCAGGAAATATGTTCCCTGTACATGGTGATTAAATGTGTTTACAATATACTGCCTGGCATCAGACTTCACAAGTGGTCCAGCATTAGCTAAGTCATGCTGTATGGAGTTTTCCTTCCTAATTTGCTACCTATAATGCTTACAGGGATCTCTACAGGGTTTAAGTTCCTTTCATTCTATAATTTTCAGGTATCTGCACCAGGATGGGGTCCTTGAGCTGAAAGGAGACATGAGCACACACACACACACACACACACACACACACACACACACACACACACACACACCTTTTTCTAACCTAGAACATTTCCTCAATTGATAGGCATTTGTAAATGGTTGATTAGTTTCTTCCATGAGATTTTCACTGGAGAAATTAACTACTCTTAAGCATAAGCCCCATGCATAGCAGTAACTGATAAATACAAAATAAACTCAGTGGCATCATTGAAGGTTCTGTCTCATAATGTTAGATTAGAACTTTTTTATTTTGGTTTGTTTTTATTTCAGTGATACTTGTCCCTTGTGCATATATCATGGTCTTGGGTTTTGGGTTTTTAATGAGATCTCTGTGTGTGAACATATGGGTCTTTGTGTCTATATGTGACAATCCTGCTTTTTCCTTAGCTCTTTTTCTTGTTCTCATTCAGTTTGTCTATTATACTCTGATGTTTTTTAATTTTATTTTAATATTATTATTTATATGTCTATTAAGTGACAGAGGGTTATAGAATTAGACGAATGGAAAGATGGAGAGAAACTGATAGAAGCAAGGAGATGAAAAATTGTTGTAAGTATATGTTATAAGGGAAACCATTTTTTTTTGAGAAAAGATAAGAAGCACAACATAAATGGCAATGGAAGCAGTGTAGATGTACATTCATAGCTGGATAATGAAAGTGCTACAAATACGCATGATGACTATTATACATCAATAAAGATAGTGGGAATATTGAAATTCTCAGGCCAATGGATGGATCTGTAAACTACACTAGAAAGTGATGTGATGGATACTCAGAAAAATAAAATAAAATAGAAAGTATGTGTGTGCATGCAATTGTGTGTGTATGACCATGAAAGGAATGCATTTAATGAGATGGAAGTACAACGTGTAGGAAAAGGAGTACATGCATAGTGACCAACACATGCATAGTGTCCAACACATGCATAGTGACCAACACATGCATAGTGACCAACACATGCATAGTGACCAACACATGCATAGTGAACAACACATGCATAGTGAACAACACATGCATAGTGAACAACACATGCATAGTGACCACATGCATAGTGAATACATGCATAGTGAATACATGCATAGTGAATTGAGATATTCAGTCATTATTTTACAGTTTTCATGATACATATGTGATTTAAATTCCTGTGTATCAATTTAAGAACAAATATCAATAAGTAAATTAAACCTGATATTTCTGTGTTAGAGTTGGGTTTTACTTAACTGCCTTTACCTACAGTTCACTAGAAACTAGACATGAGATGTTACTTAATGTATTTGTAGCAACAACTCTTTTTGTTTTTGTTTTCTAAATAATTTGTGGAGAGGGTTTTTACAGACTGAAATTTTTCTCTTGTTTTCTGAAAGAGTTGAGTAAGCCAGAGCTCGGTTGACTCCATGACTGGCTGAAAATTGGCAGTTTGGGAGACTAGGCCTAAGTTTCTGTTATCAAGAAATGAGAGCCCAGATCCAGGAACAAGTGGCGAGTCAACCACAGCTCCTGGCAGCCAAACCAAGGAAGTTTTGCCATCCTGGAAAGTCAGCTGAGCCCTAGCTAATCACAAAGACACCCACACCCCTGGAGATAGAGACAACCAATCAAGGGAAAGAAAGGTAAAAGTTACCCACTCTTACCATAACTTGCTTTAAATTAACACTGCAAAGCACACACGGGGGAAACATTCCATTCACAAATGGGGAAACCCCTGCATGCAGGAAAATCTGCTGAATAAATGATCTTTACCTTTGCATACTGTTTGAGTCTGCGGTTCGTCTTCCTTCAGTGATTCTTGAGCCCTAACACATTTAGTTAATGAAGGCTTCAGTCCTACTTAGAAAGGGGAACAAAATAATCAAGTGAAGTAGAGGATGGGAGGGATTTGGGAGGAACAGAGGAGGGGGAGGGGGAAAAGAGAGACAGAGTCAGGTACCAGAGGAGATGGAGTTGTAGAGAGGTTGAGGAAATTGAACTGAGGTGTGTAGCAACCGGGGATTGGGAACTAGGGTGTAGCAACCAGGAAGTCACAAATGCCAGGAAAGCAAGAGCTTCCCAGGACCCCAAGGGGATCACATTAGCTGAAATACACCACAAAGGGGAAGGAGAACCTGTGGAGACCATATCCAGAGATTAGGCATAGCGCCCCCGTGAGGGATGGGGCCCACCCACCCACTTCAAAATTTTAACCCAGAATTGCTCCTGTCTAAAGGAAATACAGAGATAAAGAGTGGAACAGAGACTGAAGGAAAGGCTATCCAGAGACTGCCCCACTTGGGGATCCATCCCACATGCAGACACCAAACACAGACACTATTGCTGATGCCAAGAAGTGTGACAGGAACCTGACAGAGCTGTCTTGTGAGAGGCTCTGCCAGAGCATCACTAATACAGATGGGAATGCTGGAAGCCAGCCCTGGGACTGATCACAGAGACCCCAGTGGAGGAGTTAGGGAAGGATGGAAGGAGCTGAATGGGCCTTATCTGGCATTACTGGGAGGGGATGCTGTTGGTCCTATGAATGCCCCAGTGTAGAGGAATGCTAGGGCAGTGAGTTGGGAGTGGGTGGGTGGGTGGGGGAGCACTCTTATACAAACAGGGTAAGGAAGGATGGGATAGAGGGTTTGCAGAGGGGAAACTTGGAAAGGGGATAACATTTAAAATGTAAATAAGTAAAATATCCAATTTTAAAAAATTAAAAAGACAATTTATTCTATCATAGTGTTATTTAAAATAAATATTGTACTGCTGTCCATAAAAGAAAATGCAATTAGAATTGTCTTGAACATGTAGAGATTGACAAAAGTGTCAGCATGTATGCTTTGTTGAAGGCAAAACATTTAAGGCAAATTCAAGAAAGTTATCTGTGAGTAGACTTGCAATGATTAAGACTGGAAATTAGACACTGAGATTCAATGTGTCCCTTGTTACCCTATAGTTGTCAAGACTGAAACACAACCTGGTTATGATGCAAGTATGATATGGAATATATAACATCTATCTAAGAAGACATCCAAGAACTTTGTTCATAGCACAGCAGGACTTGAAAAGGGTGAATGAATGGACTGAGGAATTTTACAAGATGCTCTTTAACGTGGAAAAGAGCATAACCCTGTACATAAGTAAGAGCATGAATGATGGACTCCAGAATATACTCCAAGTAACATGAGTGACGAGTTTCTGGAATTAGACAAGAAACACATACTTGGAATAGAGGCCAAAGCAAACAAAGCTGTAAAATTTAAAAAAGGAAGTTTCGCCCTAAATTAACGGAAACCAATTGAATCAAATATTGTTTGACCCTAAGTTCTTCTGAAGTTCAATATACATAAATTAGTTTTAAATGGGCTTTCACTGGTAAAAGAGAGTGATCATTGTCTTTCAAGTCTGTGCTGAAACAAGTCAAATTGAAATGTCACTTGAGAAAATAAAGAAGTACTCAGCAGACCCTCTGGAAGTTCACTCACAGGAGGTCAGATGAAGAGGGTAGCTCCAACCATCTTGATTGAAGACTTTCTAAGGGAATCAGATCATGAAAGTAGAGGATCCTCATGGAGATAACCCACACTCTAAAGAGGTCTAGACTAATACAACTTTTTGTTTTAATTATTTCTACCAAGAAAAGGACAATTTTTAAATTAGAGAAAATTTATATAATAATAACATAAGATCCAGAATTTTAGTACAGCCATGCAATGTACTTGTATTTTAGGAGCCTAAAGAAAAACTATTCTTTGAGAATTTAAAGAAATGTTTAACATCCTTACTGAACAGGGAAATGCAAGTCAAAAGAACTGTGAGATCCCATCTTATGCCCATCAGAATCAGTAAGATCAATATTCAGTTATAGTTCATGCTGGCAAGAAGGTGGAACAAAAGGAGGACTCTTCCATTGCTGGTAAAAGTGCAATTATGCAATCACTTTGGAAATCAACTTGGTGGTTTCTCAGAAAACTAGGAATTGTTCGACCTCAAGACCCAGCTACACCAAACCTGGGCATATACCACAAAGATATCCTATTCTACCACAAGGGCACTTGCTAAACTATGTTCATAATTCATAATTTCAGAAACTGAAAACAACTTATATCTCCCTCTACTGAATAATTGATGAAGAAAATGTGGTACATCTACACAATGGAATACTATTAAGCTATTAAAAACAAAGACATCACGAAATGTTCAGGCAATTGAATGGATCTTGGGACTATCCTCCAGAGTGAGGTAACAGACTCAGAGAGTCATGTATGGTATGTCCTCAGTTACAACTGAACATGAACTCCATGATAATGATGCTACCATCTACAGATCCAAAGAAACTAGGTAGTAAGGCGATTAGAAGAGAGAATGCTCAAATCTCACTCAGAAGGGGAAACTAAACAGTCATCGTAGGTGGATGGAAAGAAGGAACTTGGTGAGACAGAATGAGAAGGGGTCTGGGGAAGGTGATTAGGTGTAGAGGTAGGGAGAGGGAGAGGATCATGTCTGTGAGAGAGAATGGAAATTGGTGGCAGGCATCTCTGGGACCAGCTAGAGACCTGGGATTGGAGAGACTACTGGGTGTCTATGGGGGTGACCTGAGTTGTGAATCCTACGAGCTGAGGATATATATACTGAAATGATCACCACTTGTACCCAGGCAGGCCTTTTTGTTTTTTGGTTTTTGGGTTTCTTTGTTGTTGTTGTTTTTTGGTCATTTTATTTCTTTACATTTCTAATGTTAGACCTATTCCCAGTTTCCCAACCACAAAACCCCTATCCCATCCTCTCACTTCCTGCCTCTATGAGGGTGCTCCCCTTCAACCCCCCACCCCTGTCTCAGCACCCTGGGTCATCAAGCCTCCACAGGACCAAGGCGCTCCCCTCTCAGTGATGCCTGATAAGGCCATCCTCTGCTACATGTCTAGCTGGGGCTGTGGGTCACTCCATGTGTACTTTATGGTTGGTAGTTTAGTCCCTGGGAGTTTTGGTGGGTCTGGTTGGTTGATATTGTTGTTCTTGTGGAGTTAAAAACCCCTTCAGTTTTTGTCAGTCCTGCCCTAACTTTTCCATTGGAGTTCTTTGTGTTCAGTGCAATGTTTGTGGACATCCAGAGCCTGTATTGTTGAGGCTCTTGCAGAGCCTCTCAGGGGACAGGTATACTGAACTCCTGTCAGTAAGCACTTGGAATCAGCAATATTGTCTGCAGATGGGATGGATCGCTAAGTGGGGCAGTTTCTGGATGGCCTTTGGGGACCGAACCCAGGACCTTTCAAGCGCTCTACCACTGAGCCAAATCCCCAACCCCCTGGATGGCCTTTCTTTCATTCTCTTTTTTCCTGCATTTCCTTTTGACAGGAGGAATTCTGGATTATTATTTTTGAGGTGGATGTGTGCCTCAACCTGGGGATACAGGGAGATGGTATGCCTATCCTCTGAATATGGTCTCCACTGGTTCTTTCTACCCATGTTGGATATTTCAGCTATTGTCCTTCCCTGTTGGGTCCTGGGAATCTCTTGGGTCACTGGCATCTAGGACTTTCTAGTGGCTACCCCAAGTTCTCCTTCCCCCATTGCTACACACCTCCTTTCTAATTCCTGATACTCTCTACTTCTCCCCAATATCCTCCTGTATCTGAACAAGACCCCCTTTTTCCCCTCCCCCTCCTTGGTCTCTCCCAGATCCTTCTCTCTCTCCACTTCCTGAGATAATTTTCTTTCCCTATTATGAGTAGAACTGTAGCATCCACACTTTGGTGTGGTCTTCATTCTTCTTGGGTTTTATACAATCTGTGAGTTGTATTGTGGGTATCCTGAACATCTTGTAGGCTAATATCCACTTATCATTGAGTACATGCCTTATGTGTTCTTTTTCAACAGGGTTACCTCACTTAGAATGACATTTTCCTGAAGTCATTGTTTTTAATAACTGAGTAATACTCCATCATGTAAGTGGACCACATTTTCTGTATTTATTCCTCTGCTTTGGGAAATCTGCTTTTTTTTCCAGCTTCTGGCTTTAATAAACAAGGCTGCTATGAATGTAGTGGAGCATGTGTCCTTGTTATATGTTAGAGAATCTTTTGGGTATATGTCCAGGAGGGGTATAGCGTCCTCATGTAGAACTGTTGGCAATTTTCTGAGGAACTACCAGACTGATTTCCAAAGTAGTTCTATCGGCTTGCGATCCCACCAGTAGTGGGGGAGTGTTTCCCTTTTGGCTGTCATCTTAGTTTTTGATCTTAGCCATTCTGACTGGTTTACTTATGGTGGATCAATGGAGATATCAACCCATCCACCATACCTTCAACCCAAAATGTTTCCTGCCTATAAGATGTTCATGGATAAAGATGGAGCAGAATGGCCATCCAAAGACTAGCCCAACTTGAGACACATTCCATGGGAAACAGCTATCCCTACTAATGATACTCTGCAATGCTTGCAGACAGAAACCTAGCATAACTGGCTTCTTAGAGGCGTCATTGAGCTATGTGGATGAAAATAGACTCAGAGACCCATAGTCAAACACATGGAGCTCAGGAAGTCTTTTGGAGGAGTGGGGATAGAATTGACTTAGCCCAAAAGATCAAGGACACCATAAGAAGACCTACAGAGTCAGTCAACTTGTACCCATGGGGGCTCAAAGAGACTGAACCACCAACCAAATAGTAAGCAAGGGCTAAACCTTGGACTGCCATATTTGTATCAGATGAGCAACTTGGACTTCATGGCGGTCCCCTAACCATTAGAGTGGAGGCTATCTCTGACTTTTCTCTACCATTGTATCCCCCTTTCCCTACCTGAATTACCTAGCTGTACATCACTAGGAGATGAGGTGCTTAGTCCTGTTGGAACAATATGTCCCAGGGTGAGATGGTATATATAGGGGGATTCCCCTTCTCTTAGGACAAGGGGAGGGGTAATGGGGGGATGGATTTACAAGGTCAGGACTGGGAGAAGAAGGATGATGGGGGATGTGGTTAGAATGAAATGTGAATAAAAATAAATAAGTTATGGAAAGAAAAACATTCCTACCAACAAAAAGAACATTTTTTAAATCAGTGAAAATTTATGTGAGAAAGAGCAAGGAGTAGAGAATTTTAATACATCTGAACAATGTACTTGTATTTTATTTTAAATCCTATTATGAGAATGCAACATTGGCTGAGCGAAAGTACAAAGTCAAAGCTACAGACGTGCAAGGTTAATTTCTAGAAAAGAATTATTTTAAGCACTAAGTGTAGCTTATTCATATACTATATACAATTTGCAGTGATGTGCAGTTATGTGCTAGATTCGTGCTTATTGAATCAACACCAGCAATATCAAGCCTTCCATCTGTTCACGGTAAGGTCCTTTATTGTTAAGTGTTCACCCTTTAAACTGTATTTTATCATGCTGTTTTTAAAGATATATGTATGTATACAAATGCTTTATATCATATTAGAGCTATATAACTATATTGGCTATATTATATAGTTGTTACAGTGATGTGCATAGGAGCAGTAAGCCACACTATATAGCCAAGACATATAATAAGTAAAGCCACCTAATTTTGTGAAAATATTTATGTTAAAATATGTGCACAAAGGTAGAGCGTCTCATGATGCATATGTTAGACTGTGTTACTATTTTATGTAATAAATGGCTATTTTCTTCAATAAAGGCAAGAGCTTTGTCTCAAGGAATTATATAAATGAATTTCTCTTTTTCTCTTTGCATACCTGAGCACAGATTGGAAAACTAGGGCCCAAATTTTCATCAGGCATTTGTTTTATGAATAAAGTTTTATTGGTACAGCCACACCTGTTCACTGCAACTGTGCTGGCAGGTGACTATTCTGCTGCAAAGAAACAAGAGACTATATTGAATGAAGATGAAAAATGTGACATATTCATGTTTATAGAAAATGTGTTCTAGTTCCTAGCTTACAAAATTTACCTCTGCTCCTGAAACTTCAACAGTTCTAAATGTGGAACATTTAAGTTCAATTGAGTGGAGCAAAGGCGTATTGTTTTACAGTATTTTCCAAGTTTAGCTTTGCAAATATATTTCAGATGTTGCTAGAGATGTGGTCTCAATAATTTTGAAATAATCATAATAAATGGTTGAACAAAATGGGCTCAAGAATGTCTTACTACATTTAGAGATAGCGAGTAATATTTTCAAGGGAGTAGTTTTCTGCTGCAGATTCTACTGTTCATTGTAAAAAGTTTTCCTAATATTAAAAACGCCAGAGTAACTGCTCTCAACCCTTGAAAAAAATATATCCTCTGAACAAACTGTTAAATTATGCAAACTGTGTGGGCTTTAAAGTGTGACCAGATAGGCTGTTAGAAAATTAACTCTCAACTAGTTTTCCAGTTGAAGGCAACTTATGCCTTTTAATGGCGAACTCACCACATCCCACTATATTTTGCATAGAGAATAATGAATTCAATAATTTTGGTTTCAAAGGCTAATGTGGTCATGAAAATTCAGTGTTTGTAGCCACTCAAACTAATTGTTCCATTGAAAATATAATGAAGAAGTCATAAAGGAATTTCATAGATTTTTCAAAGTACTGGAGCAATAAATGATCCCTTGTGGTTCCTTTTTGAAATGCTATTTTCTGTGCTTCACAGATCTTACCAACTGAATGTGAAAAATTCAGGATATATTTATATATAAAAGGGATATGGACATCCCTGGCCAACACACAGATGGTGAGAATTTAAGTTCATTCCCAGGGACACATTCCAATATATGAAGATAGAGAAGCTGATAAGTGATTTTAAAAGAAGCTGATTATAGAGCTACGAAAAAAAGTGAAGCTCTTACAATATTAACCAATGACTCCTAAAATATGGCAAATACATTTTAAAAGATGGGCTACTTATTTTTTTAAGGTATAATACTCTAAACTTGGTGTGTGTGCAATAACAGACATGGAAATATAAGTCAAGGCATAAAACCTTATCCATATTGAAAAAAGGGGTTTCATACATTTCATGCTTTGAGTGAAGCAGTTGTTGAAATCAAATATTAGCACTCTGCATTTAGTGAGTCTGCTCAGTTGCTAACATCTTGTCTGTGGTCAAAGCATCCTCATTTTGCTGGCAACAACTAGAATGAGGCATAATAGCTTAATTACATTTTTTCTTTGTTTACTGATTAGAAATGAAGTTGATTTGCTACTTTGTTTTTTACAAAAATATTATAAAAGTTATGGGCCACATAATTTTTCATACAGATAAGTCATGCATCATATTAAATATGCCACACATTTAGCAAAGCACTTTTTTAAAGGAAGACTAACAATTTTAATGCTAGCTAGAATAATAGGATGGCCCAATGACAAATGTGCTTGAATAAATGCTCAGGTTTGATATACTGGGAGATATTTAATAGGATACTAAATACTAAATAAGATAGTATGTCATTTCAATGATAAAGTTAGGTTACGTGGTATTTTTTTTGTGTGGCCCCAATCTAGTAAAATATTAAAAGCAGTAAACTTCAGCCAATGGTATAGGCCAATAAATAAAGAAATTTGTGGTCAATCCTCAATCCCCAAGTTCAATTCCCAGGAATCACATGGTAAGAAGAGAAAAAGAGCTTCTGCAAGCTATACTTTTATCTCCCCATAGGGGCCATTCCAATACAACAATAAATTATTGTACATTTGTATATATATATTTTTGGGGGTTAATATATGAACACATATTTACATGTAGACATATGTAACAATTAATAAGAAATGAGAACACAAAATATAAAGAGTGAGGAGGATTATGAGAGGTTTAGAGGTTGAAATTAATACAAGGAAATAATGTAACTATATTAAAATCTCAAAAAATAAAGGAAATCAATTTAAGAAAAATATAATTTATAATTTCATGGTTAAGAGATCAAAGCTAGAGAATTAAAACTATAAGAAAAATATATATATATATATGTAATATTATATATATATATGTAATATTCAAGTAGGAACTGAAAAGAACCCTCAATTGACACACAACAACAACAACAACAATAACAAGAACCAGAACACTCAAATCATAAGAAACTGAAACTTTCATGTGTCTTCGTTAATTTTCTATGACTGTGAAGAGTCATTATGACCAAGACAACTCTTATAAAGGAAATTATTTAGTTGGCATTTGTTTAGAGTTTCAATAGTTTAGTCCATTATCCACATGGAAGGAAGCGTGGCAGAATCCACAGAGACATGATGTTGGAGAAGTAATTAAGACGGCTACGTCACAATCTACAGGCCACAGAAAAAGAGTGCAACTCTAAGCTTGGAATATGCTTTCAAACCTCATACCCTAACCCTTATATACAAGTCTTCTAACAAGGACACACCTCCAAATCCCACGCTGTGGTATGTGCAGGTGAAAGATTTTGCATCAAGGGAATAGCTAGCCCTGCCCCAATCCCTATCAGTGTGGAAGAATTTATATTAAATCCTCCTCCTTTTGGACTAGCTTTCATTGTACCATCATGTACCATATGTGCTTCCAAATGAGGAAAGGAACAATCTGTCCTAAACAGCTATGATGCCTATGAACCGCAACTACTAGCATACGACCTTAAGGAAGTACTAGTATATCTCTATCTTCCTGGTTGTTGTAGTTACCTTTTTTATTCCTGTGATGAAATACTAGAACAGTCCTACCTAGGCCATATCAGCAGCCAGATGCTTGCTCGCAACTATAGCCTGCATGCCTCCCAGGAAGTACACAGTAATCAAAGACAAAAGTGAGAATCTCCCCAAATACCCTTACAAACTAGGACATTCCCATGACCCCGTTGGTTCAGGAGCCAGCTTTCCCACTGTCAACTCACAGCTCCAACCTTTTCTGGCCTCATTCTTACCTAGGCCAGAAAAATGGCCAGATACCCACAAGCATGGCAAAGCCTGCTTGCATCCTAGACGGTCTACAATAACCAAAGACACAGAGTCTAGCTGACATGGGACCCACCAGCCCTGTCAAGGTCCACCTTCCTACTGGCCCTATTTTCCAGATCAACCAGATCAGCAGGCAATGGCCCTGCCATACTGCACAACCTGTCTGTCTCAAAGGAGGCCCAAGGTAACCATGGAAACAGCCTGCCTACCTCCCAGAAGTTCTGCATTAACCAGGGATACAGGATGTTTGCTCTGAGCAGAGACACATAAGGCCTTCCTTAACCAGGGACAGCCCTGCCTTCCTCCAAGGAGACTAACTCTACCTGCCTGCAAGGAGGCCAGCTCTAGTTAAAGACACCAAGGCCAGTTAAACCAAGAAATAAACAGATGGTCAGAGTCAAGCACAGAATCATAAGCAACAGAACCCAATTCAATCCTGCAACACCAGAACTCAGAAAGTCTCAATTCTGAATATCTATGCCCCACATGTGGCATCAACATTCATAAAAAAAATTATTAAAGCTGAGAACATCCATTGACCCTTAAAACATAAGAGTGGAAGATTTCAACATCCCACTCACACCAATGGACAGGTCATTGAAACAGAAACTCAACAGAGACACAGGAAAACAAATAGAAGTTATGAACCAAATGGATGTAATACATATCTACAGAACATTTCACCCCAAACAAGGTAAAAACCTTCCCAGCACCTCTTGGAAACTTCTTCAAATTTGACCATATAACCACATATAGAATAAGCCTTAACAGATACAAGAGGATTAAAATACTATTCATTCTATCAGATGTCTATATATACTAGGGCTATACTTCAATAACAACAAAAACAATAAAAGCTCTCATACTCATGGAAACTAAACAACTATCTGCTGACTGATAAATTGATCAGTAAAGAAATGAAGAAGGAAATCAAGGACATTATAGAATTCAATGAAAATGAAGACACATCATACTCAAACTTATGGAACACAATAAAAGCAGTGTTAAAAGGAAAATTCATAGCAGTAAGTGCCTTCAGAAGGAAATTAGAGTGGTCCCATACAAGCAAAGTAACAACTCCCCTGAAATGTATAGAAGAGAAAGAAGCAAACACACCCAGGAAGAATAGAAGGCAGGAAATAGTCAAACTCAGGGCTGAAATCAACCAGGTAGAAGCAAAGAACGAAGCAAAGAATCAACAAAACCAAAAGCTGGTTGTTTGAGAAAATCAACAGAATAGATAAACCATTAGCCAAACTAATTAAACAACACAGAGACAGTATCCAAGTTAACAAAATCAGAAAAGAAAGGGGATAGCAACAGAAACTGAGGAAATTAAAAAAAATCATCAGAACATACTACAAAATCCTATACGGGACAAAACTAAAAAATCTAACTAAGATGGATGATTCTCTTGACAGATACCACATACCAATGTTAACTCAAGATCAGGCAAACATCTAAACAGTCCCGTAACCCCTAAGGAAATAGAGATGGGTCAAAAACGACCCAACTAAAAAAGTCGAGGGCCAGATGGTTTTAGGGCAGAATTCTATCAGACCTTCAAAGAAGACCTAATAACAACACTTCTCATACCATTCTATGAAATAGGAACAGAAGAAACATAATTCATTCTACAAAGCTACAGTTACTCTGACACATAAACCACACAAAGACCCAATAAAGGGAACTGC
The DNA here is from genome assembly GCF_011064425.1 of Rattus rattus. Classification (NCBI taxonomy): domain Eukaryota; kingdom Metazoa; phylum Chordata; class Mammalia; order Rodentia; family Muridae; genus Rattus; species Rattus rattus. The sequence continues at coordinate 36,313,631 of NC_046164.1, read as the reverse complement.
AGACCAATCTTGCTTCTGAGTAACCATGCAAAAATACTCAATAAAATTCTCACAAACCAAACCTAAGAACTCTCAAAACCATCATTCATTATGACCAAGTAACCTTTATCCCAGGGATGTTGGAATGTTTAAATATATGAAGATCCATGAATGTAATCCACTATGTAAACAAACTCTAAGAAAAAGTCACATGATCTTCTCATTCAATGCTGAAAAAGCCTTTGACAAAATACAACACCCCTACATGCTAAAAGTTTTGGAAAATCAGAAATTCATAGCACACACCTAAACATAATAAAAACAATATAGAGGAAACAGACAGTATCAAAATAAATGGAGAGAAACTAGAAGCAATCCCACTAAAATCCAGGATAAGAAAAGGTTGCCCACTCTTTCCCTATCCATTCAATATTGTGCTCAAAGTTCTAGCCAGAGCAATTAGACAACAAAAGGAGATCAAGCTGTTACAAATTGGAAAGAAGGAAGTCAAAGTGTCACTATCTGCAGATGATATGATAGTATACATGAATGTCCCCAAAAATTCCATCAGACAACTACTACAGCTGATAAACAACTTCAGCAAAGTAAAGTAGCAGAATATAAAATTAACTCAAATCAGTAGCCTCCTTTACACAACTGATAAACATGATAAGAAATTAGAGAATTAACACCCTTCAAAATAGCCATAAATAGCATTAAATATCTTGGCTTAAGTCTTATCAAGAAGGGAAAGATATAAACAACAAGAACTAAAATCCTGAAAAAAGAAATTGAAGAAGACCTCGAAGGATATAAAGATCTCCCATGCTCATGAATTTGTAGCATTAACGAGTGACAATGGTCATGATACTAAAAAAGCAATCCTACAGATTCAATACAATCCCCATCAAAATTCCAACACAATTCTTCATACATCTTGATAGGGCAGTTCTCAGCTTCATATGGAAAAAAAAAAAACAGGATAGCCAAAACAATTCTCAACTAATAAAAAAAACCTGAGGTTAATAACCATCTCTGACCTCAAGGTTTACTACAAAGTCAAAAGTGATAAACACACACACACACACACACACACACACACACACACACACACACACACACACACACACACACACAGACATGGTATTGGTATAAAAATAGACAAGGGGTTGGGAATTTAGCTCAGTGGTAGAGAGCTTGCTTAGAAAGCGCAAGGCCCTGGGTTCAGTACCCAGCTCCAAAAAAAAAAAAAAAAAAAAAAAAAAAAAAAAAAAAAAGAAAAGAAAAAAAAACAGACAAGTCAGCCAATGTAATAGAATGAAAGACCCAAGACCCAGAAGTAAATCCACATCCTATGGAAACTTGATCTTTGGCAAAGAAGCCAAAAACATACAGTAGGAAAAAGGAAATGTCTTCAATAAAAGATGCTATTCTAATTGGCACTCTGTATGTAAGAGATTGAAAATAAATCCATATTTGTTACCCTACACAAAGTTTAAGTACAAGTATATCGAAGACCTCAACATAAAACCAGATATCATGAATCTAATAGAAGAGAAATTGGGAAAGAGCTGCAAACTCATTGGCACAGGGGGAAATTTCTTGAAAAGAACACCGATGGCTCAGGCTCTAAGATAAACAATAAATGGGAACCTCTTGAAACTGGTAAAAGATACAGTCAGTAAAATAAATAGGCAACCTACATATTGGGAAAATATCTTCCCTAACCCTATAGCTGACAGAGGGCTATTATCCAAAATATATAAAGAACTCAAGATATGCTCCATCATGTCTCATGTCATCATGCACTTGTTTTGCTTTGTTTTGTTTTCTTTTTTCGTTTATTTGATATTTTAATTCCACTCCATTTCTTCTATGAGTGTTCCCCTCCACATCCACCATCCTTTCTGATGCCCTGACATTCCTCTTCACTGGGTGGGGGTGGGGTTCAGCTTTGGCAGGACCAAGGATTTCTCATTCCATCGATGCCCAACTAGGCCATCCACTGCTACATATGCAGTTGGAGCCAGGGGTCAGTCTATTTGTAGGGTTTGGGTAGTGGTTTAGTGCCTGGGAGCTCTGGTTGGTTGGCATTGTTATTGTTATGGGGTTGCAAGAGCATTCAACTCTTTCAATCCTTTCTCTAATTCCTCCAATTGGGATCCCTTTCACAGTTCAATGGTTTGACCCTAGCATTCACGACTGTATTTGACATACTTTGGCTGTGCCTCACAGGAGACAGCTATATCAGGCTCCTGTCAACATGTACTTCTTAGCTTCATCAATCTTATCTATTTTTGGTGGCTTTAGATATATGAGCTGAATATCCACATGGGGCAGGATCTGGAGGGCCATCCCTTCAGTTTCTGCTACAGACTTTGCCCCATATCCCTTCATGAATATTTTGTTCCCCCTTTTAAGAAGGAGTGAAGGGTCCAGACTTTGGTCATCCTTCTTCCTGAACTTCATGTGGTCTATGGATTTTATCTTGGGTAATTTGAGTTTTGAGCTAATATCCACTTAGCCGTGAGTGCATACATGTGTGTTTTTCTGTGATTTGGTTACCTCACTCAGGATGATATTTTCTAGTTCAATCCACTTGCCTATGAATTTCGTGAAGTTATTGTTTTTGGTAGCTGAACAGTACTCCATTTTGCAAATGTACCGCATTTCTGTATCAATTCATCTATTGAAGGGCATTTGGGTTCTTTCCAGCTTCTGGCTATTATAAATAAGGCTGCTATGAACATAGTGGAGCATGTGTCTTTGTTGTATGTTGGAGCATTTTTGGGTATACACCCAGGAGAGGTATAAGTGGGTCCTCAGGTTGTGGAGTGTCCAGTTATCTGAGGAACCTCCAACCTGACTTCCAGAGTGGTTGTACCAGTTTGCAATCCCACCAACAATGGAGAAGTGTTCTTCTTTCTCCACATCATTGCCAGCATCTGTTCTCACCTGAGTTAGTGATCTTAGCCATTCTGACTGGCGTGAGGTAGAATCTCAGAGTTGTTTTAACTTGCATTTCCCTGATGACTAAGGATGTTATACATTTCTTTACGTACTTCTCAGCCATTCAATATTCCTCAGCTAAGAATTCTTTGTTTAGCTCTATACCCCATTTTAATAGGATTATTTGGCTCTCTGGAATATAACTTCTTGAGTTCTTTGTATGTTTTGGATATTAGCCCTCTATCAGATGTAAGATGGGTAAAGATCTTTTTCCAACCTATTGGTTGCCATTTTGTCCTAAACACAGGGTCCTTTGCCTTACAGAACCTTTCCAGTTTTATGAGGTCCCATTTGTTGATTCTTGATCTTAGAACATAAATCATTGCTCTTTTGATCAGGAAAACTTCCCCAGTGCCCATATGATTGAGAATCTTCCCCACTTTTTTCTATTAGTTTGAGTGTATCTGGTTTAATGTGGAGGTTCTCAATCCACTTGGACTAAAGCTTTGTGCAGGGTGATAAGAATGGATCGATTTGCATTCTTCTACATGCTGACATCCAGTCGAACCAACACCATTTTTTGAAAATGCTATCTTTTTTTCCATTGGATGGTTTTAACTCCTTTGTCAAAGATCAAGTGACCATAGGTGTGTGAGTTCATTTCTGGGTCTTCAATTCTATTCCACTGATCTACCTGCCTGTCTCTGTACCAATACCAGAAAGGTTTTAACACTATTGCTCTTGAAGTCATGGATGGTAATTCCCTCAGAAAGTTTTTTATTGTTGATAATTGTTTTGGCTATCCTGGGTTTTTTGTTAGTCCAAATGAATTTGCCAATTGGTCTTTCTAACTCTGTGAAGAATTGAGTTGGAATTTTGATTGGGATTACATTGAATCTGCAAATTGCTTTCCACAAAATGGCCATATCTACGATCTTAATCCTGCCAATCCATGAGCATGGAGGTATTTCTATCTTCTGAGATCTTCTTTAATTTCTTTTTTAAGAGACTTGAATCTCTTGTCATACAGATCTTTCACTTGCTTGTTTAAAATACACAGAAGTATTTTATTTTATTTGGGGCTATTGTGAAGGGTGTCATTTCCCTAATTTCTTTCTCAGCTTGTTTATTCATTAAGTAGAGGAAGGCTACTGATTTGTTTGAGTTAATTTTATATCCAGCCACTCTGCTGAAGTTGTTTATCAGGCTTAGTAGTTCTCTGGTTGAACTTTTGGAGTCACTTAAGTATACTATCATGTCATCTGCAACTAGTGATATTTTGACTTCTTCCTTTCCAATTTGGGGGTTGGGGATTTGGCTCAGTGGTAGAGCGCTTGCCTGGGAAGCGCAAGGTTCCTTTCCAATTTGTATCTCTTTGACCTCCTCTTGTTGTCTGATTGCTCTGACTAGGACTTCAAGTACTAAATTAAGTAAGTAGGGAGAGATTTGGCAGCCTTGTCTAGTCCCTTATTTAGTGGGATTGCTTCAAGTTTCACTCCATTTAGTTTAATGTTGGCAACTGGTTTGATGTATATTGCTTTTACCATGTTTAGATATGGGTCTTGAATTTCTGATCTTTGCAGGACATTTATCATGAAAGGGTATTGAATTTTGTCAAATGTTTTCTCTTTGTCAACATCTAAAGAGATGATCATGTGGATTTTTTTTTAATTTGAGTTGTTTATATAATGGATTACATTGATGGATTTCTGTATATTTCATTTTTTAAAATTAAATTTCTTGGAAATTTTATTTATTTACATTTCAAATGTTACCCCTTCCCCCTTTCCCCCCCTTTCCCACAAGCCCTCTCCTCTCCCCCTGCTTCTATGAGGAAGCTCTCTCTCCTCCCACCCACTCCATCCCCAACGTCCTGGCATTCCCCTACATTGGGGAAATGAACCTTCACACCAAGGGCTTTTCCTCCTATTTATGCTGGACAATGATATCCTCTGTTACATAGGTTGTGGAGACATGGGTCCCTTCATGTGTACTAACTGGTTGATGGTTTAGTTCCTGGGAGCTCTGGTACGGTATGTTTGATTATATTGTTCTTCTTTGTATGGGTTTGCAAAATCCTTCAACTACTTCAGTCGTGTCTTTAACTCCTCCATTTGGACCCTTTTTTCAGTCCAATGGTTAGCTGCAGACATCCTGATCTATATGTGTAGGGCTCTGACAGAGCCTCTCAGGGGACACCCATATCTGTCTTCTTGGCATCACCAATAGTGAGTGGGTTTGGTGGCTACATATGGGATGGATCCCCAGGTGCAGCAGTCTCTGGATGACCTTTCTTTCAGTCCCTGCTCCACTCTTTGTCCTTGCATTTCCTTCCTTGAGTATTTTGTTCCCCATTCCAAGAAGGAATGAAGCATCCACATTTTGCTCTTTCTTCTTCTGGAGCTTTTATGTGATCTGTGAATTGTATCTTGGATATTCTGAGCTTTTGGTCTAATATCCACTTATCAGTGAGCACATACAATGTGTGTTCTCTTATTACTTGGTTACCTCACTCAGGATGATATTGTGTTGAAATCATTGTTTTTAATACACGAGTAATACTCAATTGTACAAATGTGCCCCCTTTTCTGTATCTATTCTTCTGTTGAAAGATATCTAGGTTCTTTCCAGCTCTTGGCTATTATAAATAAGGCTGCTATGAACATAGTGGAGCACGTTCATGACCTTGTTATATGTTGGAGCATCTTTTGGGTGTATTCCTAGGATTGGTATAGCTAGGTCCTCAGGTAATACTATGGTCGATTTTGTGAGGAACTGCCAGATTGATTTCCAGAGGTTGCACCTGCTTGCAATCCCACCAAGTAGTATAGAGTGTTCCTCTTCTTCCATATCCTTGCCAATATCTGCTGTCACTTGAGTTTTTGATACTAGACTTTCTGATTGCTGTGAGGGTTGTTTTGATTTTCATTTCCCTGATGACTAAGGATGTTGAATTTCTTCAGATACTTCTTGGCCATTCAATAGTTTTCAGTTGAGAATTCTTTGTTTGGATCTGTACCCATTTTTAAGATGATTATTTGATTCTCTGGAGTCTAACTTCTCGAGTTCTTTGTATATATTAGATATTAGCCCTCTATTGGATGTAGGATTTTTAAAGATATTCTCCCAATTGCTGGTTGCCATTTTGTTCTATTGACAGTGTCCTTTGCCTTACAGAAGCTTCGAAATTTTATGAGGTTCCATTTGGTGATTCTTTACATTAGAGCATAAGTTATTTTCCCAAGTTCTTGTCTATTGGTTTCAGTGTTATCTGACTTTATATGGGTGTCTTTGAACTATATTGAACCAGCTGTGCATCCTTGAGATGAAGTCTACTCAATCATGGTGAATGATCATTTTGATGTGTTCTTGGATTCAGTTTGTGAGAATTTTATTGAATATTTTTGCATCAATATTTATGAAGAATATTGTTCTGAAGTTCTATTTCTTTTTAGGGTATTTGTTTGGTTTAGGTATAAGCTTAATTGTGGCTTCAAAGTACGAATTGGGTAGTATTCCTTCTGTTTCTATTTTGTGGAATAGTTTGAACAGTATTAGTATTAGGTCCTCTTTGAAGGTCTGATAGAATTCTGCACTAAACCCATCAGTCCTGGGCTTTTTTTTTGTTTGTTTGTTTGGGAGACTTTTAATGACTGCTGATATTTCTTTAGAGGTTATGGGACTGTTTTATCTGATCTTGATTTAACTTTGGTATCTGGTATCTGTATAAAAAATTGTCCATTGCCTGCATATTTCCTAGTTTTGTTGAGTATAATCTTTTGTAGTAGGATTTTAATTTTTTTGAATTTCTTCAGTTTCTGTTCTTATGTCTCCTTTTTCATTTCTGATCTCATCCCCAAGTTAGGTTGCCACCATGTCAGACATACATATCCCAATTCCATGGTGGGCCCAATGTATCATGCTACCATACACTCTCTTGAACTCAATTAAATTGCCACATGAAAGAACACACAACACAATAAAGTCTCATCCAATTGATACAATATAATTGCCCACCTAGATAGATAAATTTTGTTCATCTAGACACATTAAAAACCTATACGCATCCATCCCTTAAAAATAGTCATAACTACTTGTAAGTGTACAGAAAGAAATCTTAACATCTGCCTCCATGTTCTCTTGACAGCTCCCCTCTCCTCTAGCTCAGGTATCCTCTCCTCTCTACAACTTTTCTCCTGCCCACCCTTCCTTCTCATCCAATATAGGCCTCATTCTATCCTGTACCTTCCCTTCACCTGCATAAGGACATCAACCTACATGCTTGCCTCTTCCCATCTGGTTATCTCTGATGTTAGTTGGTCTTGCTGTCCCTGACTGGAGCTTGTCCCTCCTGTGGACCTGTGAGCCTGTGATCTTAGGAATGAGAATGCTTCTGGGAGATCAGCTCTCATAGCAGGCTTTGGGTATGGAGGACTATGAGACAGTTTAACTCTGGGCTCAGAAGAAAGCTTGAAGGTTCCTGTCTCAGGTTGCTCAGTGGTTCCTGTGACCTGTACAACCCTGGTTGGTTCCTCTTTGGATAGTTAGTAGAGGGAAAGTGGGGTCTTACCCATGGGCTTAGGAGTTGGAGCACTCCTGGGAGACCAGTTCTCTCCAGGAAGGTTTTATGGTCAAGAGGACTATGGGATAGCCTTAATTCTGGCCGTAAATGAGGACAGGAAGTCATTGAAATTTTCATACAGTTTCATTTTTAATAATTCCCAGGGGTATTAGAGTTTTATATTTTAATTCTCGACCTTGATTTTGTTTTTAGTTCTAACAAAACTCATTTGTTTGCTACCTTCAGTCATAGTTGACTAATTGTTTATAAAAGATCAAAGGCTAAAAGGGTATTTGAACAACCCAGGAAATATAAATGTCTCAGAAACACAAATGTCAATGGAAGCAATGTAGTTAAAAGTAAAGGTATGAACATAGATGAATAGTGAGGCACTAAAGGAGAACTTACATATGGGGTCACAGTAGCACAGTAACTTTTTTAAAAACAAATAATTACAAAGAGAAAGATAAAGGGAAATTTCAGAGCCAAAAGACATGAGTGGCCTTCCCCAGGCAGTCTCTCTTGATAATCAGGAATCACAAGGGAAGGACCTGCTTTGCAGACTGAAATAGTGTCCTTTGTGGATTTTATTTACTTTTACCATGAGATATATTGTGACTGTTTAACTGAAATAATTATAAGAAAATTGATGTTTCCAGGCTTCTTGTGGATTTGTGACAGAACAATGTCTAATGCCTTTGAAATTCAAGGCATCTGACTTTGTTTATAATATAAAACATGGAACACCTCAGTTTTAAAAGGTTCAATTAAGGGTTATACAGAAATCACTAACACAATAAATACAGTTCCACTCAGCATGCAGGTGCATTGAGAAGTCTATGGAAGAAAGTTGAGTAACTGTCAAGGAGCTCAGGAATGAAACATACCCTAAGCAACTTTACTGAGGATATTTTAAGGTTAGAGACTAAGATAAGTACATATGCAGACATTGCCTATGCCCAGAGGGGATATTAAGGAACAATTTGTAGAAAATGGATGTTTATAGAAGTGAAAATAGAAGGAAATTCTATCATGTGGAACAAGGAGGCAAATTTGGTTCATACCGGTTCTCTCTGCTCCCATTTATAGCTTTGCAGAGGTGTGTCTGACATTTATAGGAGCCTAATTATGGAAACTCACTACAATTCAGCAATCTGCACCAGCTGATGTAAATGTGGAAAAGTCATCAGAAGGCAGATTCTCTAGGTAGACTGGATTCTAAATGTATTAATACATTGAGGTGAAATTAAATTCTTCAGATTTTATTTGTTTCATGATAATAAACTAATCATTAAATCAGACAAATGGTACATCCAGCCTGGAAACCAGTGCATTGGTTTCTTGGTTTGTGGGTAAAATCACAAAGGTGCTCTAACCTTTCACTGTTACCCTTGCATAATAAAAATCTGGCCTTAGACTTTAGTAGACCTAGAGTTCTGGTTGTGATCATTATAGCCAAGTCTTGGGCCAAGTGTTTTTTGATTTTGATATCAAAATTGAATGAATGAATAAATAAATGTATAGATATATACTTAGATAAATAAACAAATAAAATAATTTAACCTTTCAAATAAAGTCAAAGCATCAAGGGAAACTTCATTCAAGACTGAAGCAATAGCACAGATAATTTGGAAAATGCTTTTAAAACTGACAGGGGTACTACATTTTAAATATAATATTATTAGTATTTGGGGATTTCGTTTATGGAATTTAACTAACAGAACAATTATAGGGATGGGGCATGTACAGTGATCTAACAGAAAACCTGACTACATTTACCATCACACCTATAAGACAGCTCACTGCTGCCTTTAATTCCACCTCCAGTGTATCAAAATACCTTTTGGATCTGAGGTATCACATCAGACACATATCTATATATACATAGAATTATTAAAAATTAACATCAACATATCACAATAAAATCAGTACAATTTATTTGATAATGATTAAAGCATGAGAAGTGTTTTGAATAGAAACTTAAATTATAAAAGGTTTTGCTCATTGCCAATGCCCATTTCCCCAGTGCATCACATTCATATCATATGGATTCTTTTTTATATAGAGACATAAGATAGTACATAGGATTTTTCAACAACATTTGGGCAATTAACTTTAAGGTATAACTATATTTATAGTTAAAAATAAAATTATCGTAAAAGTCCAAAATGATGCTGAAGATGGTTTACCGAATAATGTTTGCTATACAAACCCACTGGGCTGATCTGAATACCTCAAATGTTAATATCTTCCCATTAGCACATCTAAATCTGCCCTCACCTAATTACATTCAGTAAATTCATGTCTTCTTACTATTTTATTTCCAATAAACCATAAAATCTTTTTTTGTGCTGTCCATATATATCTGTTTATGGGTCCTTCTACTGGAGCATAAATGAACTATCATGAATCACACCTTTAAAGAAAACTTCCTTCCTTTTCTCCAGAAACCTCAACTATACACAGCTCCTTAGAGTTTGTGGGCCATGAAGGCCTTCCAATTCCATGAGAGACTTGTTTGAACTTGTTACAGATCTTGCTCAAGGATCTACATTTGCTGTGAGATTATGAGTGCTGTAGCCATGCTATGTTTAGAAGAAACTATTTCATTCCTTTCCTAACCTCTTTTTCTTACACTCTTTCCATAGACTGTTTTATAACCTCCTCTATTCAGTAGCAAAGGGGTACTATATAGATGAGATACCCCATTTGTGGATGGACACTGCATATACATGTATAATTTGAACTTTAACAAGGTATGTGTTTCTATGTTAGCTACCATTGACTGAGAGGAAAAAGACATCTCTAATAAATCAGAGAATCACACAAGTATACAGATAGAAAGAAATGAATCTAGAGGAGAGATTGATACACCCTCCATTTAGTAAATGAGAGTAGGTCTATAAACTCCAGTTTTATTGGTTCTTGGTCACATATGCACTGACAGGTGTTTGTTTCCTACTGTGGAACAGTGGAGTAGAACTCAAATCCAATCAGAAAGCAGCTGGCTAAGTCCATTAGATCCTGTGCCACTATTTCCCTCATGGGAATAGTTTTTCCCAGGGTAGACTTTGTTTCAGCTCATAAGGTTCAAGCTGAGAAAGACTATTGATGAATTTCTCTCTCCCAGTAGCCTGTGCAGCACTTTCCAATACTACAAGAGCTAGCAAGCAGGAAAGAAATTTCCTGTTCACTACAGGCTTGAATCTTCCATGTCTTAGTACGTATATTGGTGCTGATTTCATGAATAGTGCTTTTGCATAAAGATCTGCAGAGTAACCAAGTGCAGTGAGGGTATTCTGAATTGTTTTGGAAAGTTTCAAGGATGCCTCTGATCAACAACTAGACACGAGAGATCCTATATCTTATACTGGAATTTTTATTTGGAAACTTATGGACTCTGGGACCTGAGAAGATAAAAGTCCCCTGTCCATGTAACCCAAATTAAACAATTTTATATAAATATATCTATTGATGTATCTCCCTTTCTCATATATGATGCTTTTGAAGTAGGGGTTTTCTATTTCACTATTCAAGCATCCTTTGGGTAAACTACGTCCCTCAACTGTTCTTTACTCCTGATTATCCTGGCTTTAACTTCCTTCCAGATTATGACTCTCTTTGTCCTTTATATCACCATGCATTGTATCACCCTATCATACTGTGGGTGTACACCAAGTCCTCTACTTACGTGTATGTCTCTTAGCTTAGTGTTTTTGAAGGACTGATAGCAGGAGAAGCAGGTGTTTCCCTGATTCTTTTACATTCTCTATGGACCCTTTTCCTCCTATGGAGTTGTTTTATCCTGCCTAGATGTAAGGAATTTTGTTGTGACTTATATGTCTCATTTGGCTGTCATCATTTGGAAACCTATTTCTTCTTTTTTTGTTTTGTTTTTTACCCTTTACATCCTGATTGCTGTCCTCCTTCCCTCTACTCCCTCCACCCCCACAACACTTCTCCCTCCACTTTCCCCTTTTTCTCTGAAAAAGTGCAGTCCCTACCTCCACGTACCCTGGCACAACAAATCTCTACATGGGTAATGGACATCTCCACAGAAGTCAGAGAGAACAGTCGACTTAGAGGAACAGATTACACAGACAGGTAACAGCTTTTAGGATAACCACACACTCTGGTTGTTTGGGATCAACATGAAGACAAAGCTGCACATGTGCTACATGAGAGGGGATGAGGTCCAGCCTGTGTATGCTCACTGTTTGGTGTTTCAGGCTCCAAGACCCTTTAAGAATCCAGGTTAATTGACTCTGTTGGTCTTCCTGTGAACTTCCTATCACCTTCAGGACCTCCAATCCTTTCAACAAGTCTTCCAGAAGAGTATTCAAGCTCCATCAAGTGTAGGTCTCTGGATCTGCCTGAGACAATTGCTGGGTGGGGCCGCTCAGAGGACAGTTATGCTCTTGTCTCCAAGAATAACACAGTGTCATTAATAATTTCTGGAACTGGTACTTGCCAACGGGGTAGGTATCGAGTTGGGCTGATTATTGGTTGGCCATTCCCTCTTCCTCTGCTTCATCTCTGTCACTGCTTTTCTTTTAGATGGAAAACCTTGGATCAAACATTGTGTGAGTAGCTGGTGTCCCTATTAGTTTAGGCTTCCTGCCTGGCTAAAGGAGGTGGCCTCTTCACGTTCCATGTGACCACTGCTGTGAGTCTCAGGTAAGGTCACCCCTATTGCTTCTTAGGAGCCTCCCATATTCTAGGTCTTTGGCATGTCCTTGAGAATCTTGCCAACTCTGTCAGCTGGAGACTCCATTCATTCTCTAGGCCATCTAGCCATTTCTCCTGTGTCTCCCTACACCTGGTCCTGAAGCCCCTCCCATTCACCTTTCCATCTCCTATCCCACCCACTTCTCTCCTTCTATCTACTCCTTCTGACTGTTTCATTCCTCTTCTAAGTGAATTCAAGCATCCTCCCTTGGGCCTTCAGTCTTGTTTAGATTTTTTTTGGGGGGATCTATTTAAAGAAGCATGGGTATCCTGTATTTTATGCACAAAACCAACTTATTAGTGACCGTGCTTGTCCTTTTGGGTCTGGGTTAGTTCACTCAGGATGATAATCTCATGTTCCACCCATTTGTCCCCAAAATTCATGATGGCTTTATTTTTAATTGTTAAATAGCATTCCGTTGTATAGATTTATTACATTTTCTTTATGCATTCTTTAGTTGAGCAGCGTCTAAGTTGTTGCCAGTTTCTTGCTATTATGAATAAAACTGCTCTGAACATAGTTGAGCAAGTGCCCCCGTTACTATAGAGTGGAGAATTTTTTGCATATATATCTAGAAGTCATATAGCTGGGTCTTGAGGTAGAGTTATTTCCAGTTTTCTGAGGAACTTCTAAGTTGACTCCCAAAATGGTTGTACAAGTTTGCACTCCCACAAGCCATGGAGAAGTGTTCCCCTTCATCCACATTCTCTCCAGCACCTGCTCTCACCTGAATTTTTACCTGTGTTTGATCTTAGCTATTCTGTTGTAAGATGGAATCTCAGAAACATTTTCATTGGCATTTACCTGATAACTAAGGATTTTGAACATTTAAGTGTTTCTTGAATAGTTGACATTCCCTGGCCTTTGGGTCTGGTTTACCTCACTCAGGATTCTCAGAATCTGTTCATATACCAATACCATGCACTTTTTATTACTGTTGCTCCATAGTATGAGGTCAGTAATGTAATTATGATAGAAGTACCTATATTCAATTTTTAAAATGGCTCTAAAGTTTATAGGGTTAGACATGAGGTGTTTGTCTTCCTTGGCTTTTTTATCTCACTAACTCCAGGATTTCCCAGGTTCCTCTGCTTAGCTTCACCTTTCACTCCTGTTAGAGGTGTTTAAATCCCATTGTTTATAGGAACCACATTTTTATTAGCTTTTATCATGGACAGGTAGTGACAAGAATGAAGCTTTTGGGAAAACAATTTAGAAGTGAGTCGCTAGGAATTTAATCTGCTGTGTCAACTACTATTATATTCTGAAAAGCAGGATTGAGGAGACATGAATCCTTGAAAATTTTATTTAGCTTCTATGTTATGTAACATTCTGGATTAGTTCAGTATTATAAAGTAAATCGAAATCAATTTGCTAAAATTGTTTTCTTTGTAGATAAATATCTTTACTCTTGATTCATCCACTTCTCAACTAACATTTATAGATGACTCTGTCACATACTCAGTGAATGTGCCTCTATGCATTTTCACAGTATATCATTTCCTTCAAGTTGAGTAAAATTGGATCAATAGAGTATTTTTTTGCTCAACACAACTGTCAAGCATTACTACAAAAGAGTCAGGAAAGCTATGACTTAGAAATGTGTAGTCCATACATGACTGAATTAAGATTGGAAAAGATATTGATAGAATAAATCTGATTACTTCAAAATGAGTTAATATATTTGATTTTATTGGATATATAATTATTTCACATATAAAATTGTTATTTATAATATTACTAAGCAGTACATATTAAGGTAGCAATGACATATTTTTGTATTGATTATGGGACCTTTGAAAATACTATAATTTAATTTTAATAAATTTCTAAATAGCATATTCTAATAATCTATTGATAATAGTTCCAAAGAAAATATATTGTTACATATTTATTAGTAAATATTTCATATTTTTGGTTTGCAAGGTGTTATAAATGTAATAACCTCTTTAAAAGTTATTCTGTCTCTTAGAATTTGTAGAATATTGTTCCAATCCCACTGTTTTTGGAGTCTAGATTGAGAAATTCTACCTGATCTGACTTTATATCTTACTTCATCTTTTGCTTTGCCACCTTTTAGTAGTCTTTCTTTGTTATGCACATTTCGTGTTCTGATTATTAGGTGCTGATGGGATTTTTCTTTGTCCAGTAAATTTTCTATTCTATATGTTTCAGTTTTTTGTTTGTTGTTGTTCTTATTGTTTTTGTTTTGTTTTGTTTTTTACCTTGATTGGTAGCTTTTTCTATAGGTTAAAAAAAAGCTGTCATCTTTCATTTTGTTGAAAATATTTTCAGTCTCGTTGTCCTTAGTTACTTCTACTTCTTTTTGTTGCTGTTACTCTTAGTTTGCGTACTTTCAGAGTGTCCATATTTACTCAGTTTTGTGCTGGTATTTTCTTATATTTAAGCTTATTTTTTAATGAATTATCTCTCTTGTCTATCATGTCCTCAATACCTGAGATTCTTTCTTCTATCTCTTTCATCCTGTTGGTAAGGCTAGACTCTTGATTTTCAAGATCCTAGACTTTTCAGTTCCAAATTCTTCTCACCTTTTTTTTTTTTTTTTTTTATTAACTTGAGTATTTCTTATGTACATTTAGAGTGTTATTCCCTTTCCTGGTTTCCGGCTAACATCCCCTTCCTCCCCCCCTTCCTTATGGGGTGTTCCCTCCCCACCCCCCCCATTGCCGCCTCCCCCGACAGTCTAGTTCACTGGGGGTTCAGTCTTAGCAGGACCCAGGGCTTCCCTTCCACTGGTGCTCTTACTAGGATATTCATTGCTACCTATGAGGTCAGAGTCCAGGGTCAGTCCATGTATAGTCTTTTAGGTAGTGGCTTAGTCCCTGGAAGCTCTGGTTGCTTGGCATTGTTGTACATATGGGTCTCGAGCCCCTTCAAGCTCTTCCAGTCCTTTCTTTGATTCCTTCAACGGGGGGCCCGTTCTCAGTTCAGGGGTTTGCTGCTGGCATTCGCCTCTGTATTTGCTGTATTCTGGCTGTGTCTCTCAGGATCGATCTACATCCGGCTCCTGTCGGTCTGCACTTCTTTGCTTCATCCATCTTGTCTAATTGGGTGGCTGTATATGTATGGGCCACATGTGGGGCAGGCTCTTAATGGGTGTTCCTTCAGTCTCTGTTTTAATCTTTGCCTCTCTCTTCCCTGCCAAAGGTATTCTTGTTCCCCTTTTAAGGAAGGAGTGAAGCCTTCACATTTTGATCATCCGTCTTGAGTTTCATTTGTTCTAGGCATCTAGGGTAATTCAAGCATTTGGGCTAATAGCCACTTATCAGTGAGTGCATACCATGTATGTCTTTCTGTGATTGGGTTAGCTCACTCAGGATGATATTTTCCAGTTCCAACCATTTGCCTCTGAATTTCATAAAGTCGTTGTTTTTTTGATAGCTGAGTAATATTCCATTGTGTAGATGTACCACATTTTCTGTATCCATTCCTCTGTTGAAGGGCATCTGGTTCTTTCCAGCTTCTGGCTATTATAAATAAGGCTGCAATGAACATAGTGGAGCACGCGTGTCTTTTTTATATGTTGGGGCATCTTTTGGGTATATGCCCAAGAGAGGTATAGCTGGATCCTCAGGCAGTTCAATGTCCAATTTTCTGAGGAACCTCCAGACTGATTTCCAGAATGGTTGTACCATTCTGCAATCACACCAACAATGGAGGAGTGTTCCTCTTTCTCCGCATCCTCGCCAGCATTTGCTGTCACCTGAGTTTTTGATCTTAGCCATTCTCACTGGTGTGAGGTGAAATCTCAGGGTTGTTTTGATTTGCATTTCCCTGATGACTAAAGATGTTGAACATTTCTTTAGGTGTTTCTCAGCCATTCGGCATTCCTCAGCTGTGAATTCTTTGTTTAGCTCTGAACCCCATTTTTTAATAGGGTTATTTGTCTCCCTGCGGTCTAACTTTTTGAGTTCTTTGTATATTTTGGATATAAGGCCTCTATCTGTTGTAGGATTGGTAAAGATCTTTTCCCAATCTGTTGGTTGCCGTTTTGTCCTAACCACAGTGTCCTTTGCCTTACAGAAGCTTTGCAGTTTTATGAGATCCCATTTGTCGATTCTTGATCTTAGAGCATAAGCCATTGGTGTTTTGTTCAGGAAATTTTTTCCAGTGCCCATGTGTTCCAGATGCTTCCCTAGTTTTTCTTCTATTAGTTTGAGTGTGTCTGGTTTGATGTGGAGGTCCTTGATCCACTTGGACTTAAGCTTTGTACAGGGTGATAAGCATGGATCGATCTGCATTCTTCTACATGTTGACCTCCAGTTGAACCAGCACCATTTGCTGAAAATGCTATCTTTTTTCCATTGGATGGTTTTGGCTCCTTTGTCAAAAATCAAGTGACCATAGGTGTGTGGGTTCATTTCTGGGTCTTCAATTCTATTCCATTGGTCTATCTGTCTGTCTCTGTACCAATACCATGCAGTTTTTATCACTATTGCTCTGTAATACTGCTTGAGTTCAGGGATAGCGATTCCCCCTGAAGTCCTTTTATTGTTGAGGATAGTTTTAGCTATCCTGGGTTTTTTGTTATTCCAGATGAATTTGCAAATTGTTCTGTCTAACTCTTTGAAGAATTGGATTGGTATTTTGATGGGGATTGCATTGAATCTGTAGATCGCTTTTGGTAAAATGGCCATTTTTACTATATTCATCCTGCCAATCCATGAGCATCTTCTCACCTTTTTTAAATTTGATTTTATTTTCACTTTCTGGTCTTGAAGTGTTTTATGATTTTCTTCCACTCTTTGTGTTTTATATATTTCTTTAAAGAATTATTAAGGTTGTGAAATTCTCAGCTTGCTGGGCTTACTGAAGACATATTATTGATTGTGGTTTTATGCTTGTTTTTAGCATCTGGGTTTGGGTTGATTGTAGTCCAGGTGGAGGTATCCGGTTTTGTCATTGTTGGGTGAGTATTTTGCCCATTTGCTTCTGTTGCCCTCTCTGGTTCTTAGGCAAGTGTAGGTGCTGTGAGTGGCCCAGTTGCTGCAAGATATTTAGTCATGCTGTAAACCCTAAGATTACAAACAGTTTCTAATTATGTTATGGCTCAGTCTTTTATCCTAGAGCTTTCT
Source organism: Rattus rattus (assembly GCF_011064425.1). Classification (NCBI taxonomy): domain Eukaryota; kingdom Metazoa; phylum Chordata; class Mammalia; order Rodentia; family Muridae; genus Rattus; species Rattus rattus. The sequence goes on along the minus strand of NC_046164.1, from coordinate 36,296,317 downwards.
GTTTACTGTAAACAAGTGCTTGTGGTGTGATATGACCCACCTTAGCACAAACTTTTAACCCAAGAGCTAAATAAAGTCAACTCTAGGTCAAAAGGTAGAGCAAGCAAACAGCAGGCATAAACACAATAGACAGGAAGGACTTTGAGTTGAAGGGTATTTAAGACAGTGTGGGGAAGGAGAAGGAGTTTTTGATTCTGGGACACCAGTAGTGTAGCAAGGTCTGCTGATTCCCTTCTCTGCCTCTCCAGGCTAGCAAGCTTCCTTTCCGGAATCTGGCGCCGGAGTCTTCTTTGATAAAATCAAAGGGCTGGGGTTTTAGTTTTTAAAACAAGCTCCAGTAGGAAATCTCAGATCTTGATTAGTGTGGCTACTAGGAGTTTGGATAAAATCTCTTTCTAGGTATTAGATGCTGAGAGTTATGAATGGGGATGGGCTAAAGGAGTGAAAGGGTCCACAGGAGGGAGGAAACCAGTGTTCTACCAGGATCTGTTTAATCCCATGGGAATGGGAATAGAGAATGAGGAGTGACCACTGCTACAGAGCTGGGGATAAGACTGGGGAGTTGGGAGGTAGGTATTGTATTTGGAGGACCTGATTCACAGTGACAATCTAAAGCCTGTCTGCCTGCCTTTCTATCCTATGTACTTCTCTGGGAGGTTTGGATAGAGGATTCCCAGAGAGTGCCCGCTGGAGTCAGAGCTTTTACTGGCAATATTAGTACAGAGAAAAGTTGCAGGCAAAGATCTGAATAAGCCATTGGATATAGGGGCAGAGAGATAGTAGAGACCACAGAGGGCCACAGTCTCCAACAGAACAGTGGACGGACCTAGGGATTTACATTGAAAGAGACTGGGGAGAAGTGAAGATCTTCAGTTAGCCTATCTGATTTTCTAGCCAGATCATGTTCTATTTCTAGTGTGAAGAAAACAATAAAATAAAGTATAAACAGGGCAGCATTAATTAATATCAAGATTGCAAATCAGTCAAAATATATATTATTAAAGATTCGACCTTTTCTTTTAGATATTCCATATAAAAATATATGATATATGATATATATATATACATAGATATAGATATAGATATAGATATATATTCCAGTAGTTCTCAGTTCATTTCCTTAGCTCTTATCTTAGCGCTTATTTCTAATAAACTAGAATGTTTCTGTTTGAGATTGATCCGTCTCTCTGCCTTATCCACTGTGCCCTTCATACTAGCTGACTGCTGTAACCATTTTCATTCACATTAGGTATGATTGTCTTAAGCCTGTTCTGTGTGGAGTTGATTTGTCTTTCCACACTATCGATTATCTCCTTTCTGCTTCATTTCCACTTTATAGTATTCAATTGTGTTATTTCTCCTTAATTTATTCCCTTGGTTTGCCTGCCTCACTTGTCATTACATTTTTGCTGTCTTGTCCTCTCTTTCCTTTCATGGCAGCAACTTTTAGTGCCTTGGGATATTCATGTTAAATCTGTAATAAATCTTTTCTCAGTTCAGTATTATTTTGTTTGTTTCTTTTGTTAATTTTTACGTGCTCTCTGTATTTCTTGTGGATTGTATTTTCTTGTGGATTACTTCATTTTATGTGCTAAACCACTGTCTTTGTTCTTTTCATCAAGATTTACCTGGATGATGTTTGTGAGTTTTTTCTATAATTACAAATTGCAAGTATTTAGTATCATCAAAGATTATAACAATATGATTTTCAATTGATGATCTCATTAATCACATATTTTTAAAAAATCACAAATATATGCTGATCTAGACTCTGAATATTTAAAATAACTTGTTCAATTTTATTATGTTATATTGCTGACACTACGTATTAAGTTTATGGTCTAAACACTGCGAATTTTCTATGCAAATATAGGGGTTTTATTTAAAGCTTTAAATCTACTTCTCCTTCAATATACCTATATCAGGAACCAGAAACATTGTCACCATTTCAGTCAGATATCTACTTTTAAATGTGATTATTAGTAGCTGTGTGTCTGACAGACTTATTTTAATTGTTTAGTTGTAATAGTGGCCATTGGCTATGCTATATGGTCAATTCTAACTGTCTTTTGGTAAATGTTGACAGTTCTACAGACAAGCTATTATAATTAAGTTGCAGCCTTGCTGAAGTAACCTAGTTTTGAACTGATACGAAGACAGCCATCACTAGGAAATTCCTTTAGATCAAAGAAAAACTGGACATCATTACTTAATGAGACATTTTATGTCGACAATTACTTATTTTTATTTAGAAATAATGGAATTGGCTTTTTATCAGTTTACAAAAGAATCCCTCTGCTTGTCATAAAGTCAGTTGTCAAAAAGGATTCCCACCATCTCACCTTTCGATGTCTAAGTGGTGTTACTATAACTTTCCTTCATAAGATCAGGAAGCTTAAGGTATCTTGTTTTTATAAGTTATCTTGTGTATCTCCTTTTTATAAGTTTTTCTAACAATCCTAACTCTGAACAAAGTTAAAATCTGTTCTATTTATACTTTTTGTGTTAGGTTTATAGCTTCTATTTAAGACTAAATTGATAAAATATAATTGATAAAATTGTGGCTCCTTGGAGATTGGTTGAGGCGCTATGAAGCCTAGTCCACCTTGCCTCTTCCTGCTTTAGCTGGTTGCAGATAGAACTTGTGCCTATACCACATGCATTTCATATTTCAAAGCTAATATTATAAAACATGCTTGTTCTTTATTTTCATATATTTGCATGCGCATGTATGTGCATATCCATGTGAAATCTCCAATTGCAAATGGAATACAGCAGTCTGAAGAGTAAAGGCACACAGTAGAGAAATCTTGTAATTTTCTCTCTTCTGATTCCTGGTCACAGCGGGCAGAATGACTGATTCCAACTCTATCCAGTTACATGCAAATTTCACATTTTTTAAAATATTTGCATAATATTAATTTGTGTAAATGCATTACATTTTCAGTATACTTTTATCAGTTGATGGACATCTAGGTTTCATCAGTTGGTGGACAGTTCCAAGCTACTGTGAATAAAGCAAAAATAAACCCTGAAAAATGAGTATGGCTATAGTAAGACATGGGATTCTTTGGATATACCCAAAGGGTATATAGCTGGACCCTGAGATAAATCTACTTCTTGGTTTTAAGGTGCCTCCACATTAACTTTCATAGTGGCTTCATCAATATATACTCCCATCAGGAAGGAAAAAGTTTCCTATTTCCTAATATCTAGGTCAGCATATTTTATCATTTGTTGTTTCTTTGTGTGTTTGTTTGTTTAGGTGGTGCCTGAGGTTTTGCTGTTGTTACCGTTGTATTCATTTCTTTGTTAATTTTGGTCACTGTGACTAAGTTAAAATTAACTCTCAAAATAGTTTGAAGTTACATTTTTAATTGCTAAAGCTATTGGACATTTTAAAAATGATTCCCAGACTTTTATATTCTATAATTGTAAAAAAATTTCTTCCTTATTACATATGCTTACTGATGAAATTATACTGAAAATGTAGGACATCTATACAATGAAAAACTATGCAGATATAAAGAAAATATGAAATTTGTCATATTTTTCTTAGTGTTTAGCATTTTTATTATTTTAATATTATACATACTAACCCTCTCTGTGATACATTAGTAGTATAGACTTTTTTCCTTTCTATATGCTTCCAGTTGCACTCAAATGACTGTGTCTATTGTTGTAGAGAAGCCTTTTATTTAACGAATTTCCATTCAGTAAGGGTTGGTATGATTGAATATTCTACCAAGATCCTTTTCAGCTAAGCTTTTCTTGTACCTACAAGTTCAAACCTATCCCATAGTTTCTCCACTAACAGATTCATAATATTGTGTCTTAGGTTGAGAATATTAGTCTGTTTGGTATTAATTTCTGATCAGGATAAGAAATAAGAATCTTCTGCTGCGTGTAGCTATCTCGTGTGTATGTGATCTAGTGGAATATTGCTTTCTGTGTCTTGCCTCTAACATTGCCTATAACTGAAGCAAGGGAAGATGTCTTCTGTACTTTCCCTTTCAGGTGTTTTATCTCTGTATATGAAAGGTCAGATTTACTTTGCTGTCCTTTGGGACACTGAAAGGCAACAAGCTGGCTCAGGTAACCTTCAACTTTTCAGAAATCATTTTCTGCACAACTATACCACTATCCTACATTTTCAGGTTGTTATATATAAATGTATATGACTCTCTGACATGACTCAGGCTGTTATATATAAATGCGTGAATATGTTTGCTTACTTTACTATTACTGGATTGATTTAAAAATAAGAGAAATAATGTTAATACTCGAGAATCAAAGACTTTATCAATAATTATTGCCATAATGAGTATACTTCTTAGGTAGATATTTGTCCTGTTGATTTTATTTTAAAGATAAGGCATGGATTTTTATAAGAAAAACATAAATAAGTTGTCAACTTTTAGGGATGATTATGACCAAGACTTGTTCAATTTATTCAAAGCACACAAGAAAGACAAATCATAGCATGCACTTGTAGAAAATTTGTTTTCTATGTGCTTTTAATTGTAATTATCATGGAATTGAAAGTAAATATAATAGAATTGCTTACAGATGTTGAAACAATAAGGAATGTAAATGAAAGGGTGATTTTAAAGCAAAGCTTTAGAGAGAATAAATAACAAGAGTTGAAGTATCAATGACACAAATATCCATGGGGAAGTTTGGCTACTCAGCTTATACTATTTAAGCATACATATAGAGAATACATATACATTCAAATACCAAATATGAAAATAACCCTTCTTGCACCTAAAATGAATATTTAGCCAGGGGGTTTCATTAAGATATTAGTGGAGTGACTCATGACACAGTGTAACTCTTTTTTTCAGACAACAGTCCAATTTTTCCGGGTATTTCAAATTGTTAAACAAGTTTCTATTAAAAATATTTTTAAGTTTGGCTTACTTAGGATCACCCCATCCATTTAGTAATGTAAGTTATTAGCAAATATTGACTAGTTCCCTACTCAGTCCTGAGTGTCCCATCTCCAATTTCAGACCAATTATGAGACAGATTTTACTTAAATAAACCTTATAAAAACATTTGCATCAACTGTGAGTTTCAACTTTTTTTGTAACATCATAACTTTGACAACTCAAGGATTTTGAAGAAGGCCATTGTGCTGTTTGGTCTTATGTCAACTTGACACAGCTAGAGTCATTTTTGAAAATAGAGCTTCAATAGAGAATGTCTTCCCAGTAGATTGGCATGTGCTCAAGCCTATAGGCAATTTTTTTGTTTGATGATTGATGTGAAAGTGTCCAGTTCACTATAGTGTTACTCTGAGATGTTGGCTGTGAGTGATATATGAAAGAAGGATGAGAAAACCATGAAGGTCAAACCACTAGATAGCACCCCCATGGCCTTGGTTTTAGCTCCTGCTTCTAGGTTCCTGGTTTTTGGAATTCCTGCTCTAAAATACCTCAGTGATAAGTTATGATTTGACAGTAAAAGTAATATAAAGGATTTTTCACCCCAAGTTGTTTCTGGGCGTGTCATACTGTTCTACCATAATTGTAGAAACACTAATACAGCTATGTTGATAATTCAGCCACCGATTTATATCATGGGAGTAATGTATAAAGGAGTATTTCTTTGATAGTAAATAAAATAAAACTGATTGTTTCATGACTCAAACGAGTTTCTAAACAAAAAAGGGCCAGGAAAAGCCTTAGAGTGAGTGGCAATTTAGTAAATATATGAGTGGCATGAGAGAACTGGGAAGCCTGGCCCCTGGTATATCCATATTTGAAGTGACAAATTTGAATGAAAAAAATAACAAGTGCACTCAAGGAAAAGCATGCCTGGAGTATTAGAGAAACTTTAGGAAAGCTATCAGTCAATGGTCATGGGGAACAGAGTCTGAATACCCAGAGTCTGGGAAGTCCAACCTGAAGGTATTGATGTCTGTTTATCATGTCATGTTGTGTTATTACTGAGTGAGAGCCAACACAGAGACAGACACAGGGAAACTTATGCACAATAGCTATGATCATGAATTAAAAAGTCAAAGTAAGCAAATCATCTTGGAACTTAGAAGGCTTTTGGCTACAAAAGGAAGCTTCGGAGTGGCTTTTGAGGAGAGATTGACATGAATTTCCTTGTGCAGAGACAGGATCACTGTGGATTCTCTGTGAAGAATAGACAGAAGGGAGCCATGGAAAAATGACAGAGATGTTGGAAGCAGAGGCAGTAATCCAGAAGGCAGATAAAGATGGATCAGCTATCATATCACAGGAGCCAAAGTTAACCAAAAAATGACTAGCTTTGACAACTGAGTCATAAATAAGACTTTGATTGATATCATTTCAAACTTTCCTTTTGCATTCTGAATAGGAGCTGACAGACTTGTTTGAGACCAAAGCCAATATTTCTGAAATCTCTTGCTGCTTATCTACAGGATGATTTAGTCCACGGATTCATTTTTATTTTCCTACAACAAATGTTTTGAACAACATTTAGAATTTGCAAAAATGTATGTAAAATAGAATTTTTCAGGTTATGTGGAAATACCGGGTATTCTCAGAAATATCTGGCTCTGTTTAGCAAAGGCAACTGTGTAGCCCAAATCAAGTTTGAATAGTGTCCTTAACTTTCTACTTTTCTACAATCCCTAACTTCCGCAGCCCTTATTGTAGATTTTTGATACAAGGATGAGGAAGAATGAATTACAGAGTCATATTTACTCTGTGTAATTTCTGAGGGTACAGAACAATGCCTCCACTTCTATTTTTCTGGCTGTACAGTTTCCTTTGCCTTCTTTGAGATGGGACAGCAGAATCTAGATTCTGTGAGACTGGGAAATCCAAAGGGAACATAAATGTATTGGGTCTAAATACTGGAGTCTGAGAAGTCCAACATGAAGGTGCTGATGTCTGTTTAGCATGTCATGTTGTGTTATTACTCAGTGAGAGCCAACACAGAGAGAGAAACACAGAGAAGTGTCCTCGAAAGGTTTCTGTAATTTCATTTGGTTTTTATTTTCTGGCGTGTGTGTGTGTGTGTGTGTGTGTGTGTGTGTGTGTGTGTTAATTGTTGTTTTTAAACAATGTTTTTATTACATAATATTTATTAGATTAGAACTCAAAAGTTTCCCATGTAGTGTTTCTATCTCCCAACTATGGTTAATGGAATGGTTTGCTATGCATACTTGAAAACTGCTTGTGAACGGCATACAATTTCTCTGCTCTAATTAACTCACAAAGGTCTCTTCAACAACCATGGTACACTGGCAACCTAAACATTTTAAGAGACCAAAATTCAAATCATAACATTAGTGTTTGACTATAACTTACACATATTTTATGTAACTGATCTATTGATTATATTAACATAATCAATATTTTATATATATATATATATATATACTTGAGTGAATATTTGATAAATACAACCAAAACAATTATATTTCAAAAGAAGCTACATTGTAATATATACTTATAAAAGTTCAGGATGAGTAAAGAGGGCCATTAAACATGGGCATAGAGAGATTCTCACAAGTAAAGGGAAGCTGAACTTTATAACTCTAAATCCAGACTTATATTTGTAAATCTATTGTTTTTCTCATCATTTAATAATCTTCTTATTCAATATTTTTCCATTCAGAGTCCATTGTGTAAATGAACCACATTTTCTGTATGCATTCTTCCATTGTGAGACATCTGGGTTGTTTCCAGTTGCTGGCTACTGCAAATAAAACTGCTATGAACATAGTGGGATAGGTGTCCCTGTGGCATGATAGTGCATCTTTGGGGTATATGTCCAAGAGTGGTATTTTTGGGTCTTCAGGAAATATCTATTTTCCAATTTTCTGAGTAACCTCCAGATTGATTTCCAGAGTGGTTGTAGCAATTTTCAATTTCACTAGCTATGGAAGAGTGTTCCTCTTTCTCTATATCCTTGCTAACATGTGCTGTCACCTGAGATTTTGATCTTAGTCACTCTGATTGGTAAAAAGTGGAATTTCAGGGTAATTTTGATTTGCATTTCTCAGATCACTAAGATCTTTGAACATTTCTTTAAGTTCTTCTCAGCCATTTGAGATTCTTCTGTTGTGAATTTTCAAGTGGAGGGATAGAGTTGTCATCCCACAGTCAAAAACTGTGATGCAGAATTGTTCCTGTCTAAAAGAACTGCAGCAACAAAAATGGAGAAGAGACGGAGGGAAAGGAGGTCCAGTGACCAGCCCAACTGGGGATCCATCTGAAGGGGAGGCTCCAAGGCCTGACACTATTACCGATGCTATGGTGTGATTACAGATAGGAGCCTAGTATTGCTGCCCTCTCTGAGGCCCAAATAAGCAGTTGCCTAACACACATGAAGATATTTACACCCAAACATTGGACAGAACCCAGGGACTTGTGTGGTTGAATTATAGAAAATCTAGAAGAAGCTAAGGAGGGGGGCAACACCATAGGAGGATAGGTAGTCTCAACTAATCAAGACCCCTGAAATCTCTCAGACAGCATACACCAGCTGGTCTCAGGGCCCCAACACATTTACAGGAGAGGACTGCCTGGTCTGGCCATAGTGAGAGAAGATACGCTTAACCTTCAAGTGACTTGAGGCCCCAGGGAGTGGAGGATTTGGTTGGGTGTGGAGGGATAGGGGCATCCTCTTGGAGATGGAGGAAGGAGGTATGGGATGAGGAACAGTCAGAGAGTGGACTTGGAGGGAGATAATGATTGAACTGTGAAAAAAAAGATTAAATAAATAAAAAAATAAAAAGAACTTCACAAAAATCCATGTGGTTACATTTATTTATGAGAAATCAATAGAAATGTGTCTAAAATATTAAGATGTGTTTCTTTGATGAGGTTTTAGTGCACTCTGCAGAGCACGTCATAGGGATAAAACAATTGGTAGGAGGAAGAAGAAACTAGGCATCCAAAGAGCTGAAAGTTGGGAGAGTCTGTAATTTGTAAAGGCACTGGAAAGGCAGCCTTGGAGTCCACAAGGAGAAAATATGAGTTCTGATTTCCAAATTGACCCCAAGTATCCAAATCATAGCTATTGTTCATATTGGCTAAGATTTTGGAAATCCATTGGGCAATTTCCTAAAATTGTATGTGTTTCTATAAGTAAATCAGTCAAATAACAATGCCAATGATATCCATTTTTCCTTTTATGTGCATGAATATTTACTAAGTAGATATGATAACTTCTCATTATACAAGATTCTTAGTATATTTATCACAGCTTTGGTACTTGTTTGTACCAGTTAATCACAAAATTTTATGCAGTTTCCTTCATACAAGTTGATGTAAGGTGCTCTTGAAGTTCATTGGAAGGAGCAATTGAGGCTTTTACACACTCCTTTTTGTTTCCTTTTTGGGTTTTTTTTTTATTTTTTTGTTTTTTGTTTTTCCCTTTGAGAATTTCTATCTTACATTTAAATCTCTAGGAATCATGTGACAACATTGCCTTCTATACTTAAAATGGTTATCCAAAGGAAGTCAATATTCTAAAGGTCACATTACTTGGCCCTCAGTTCATCATCACTTTAAAACACGGAGGACCAAGAAAATAGGTCTATAGTCAATGTCCCAGAAGAAATTTAGATTACTTCACTCTGTCTAACCAAATACTTGAAATGAAGCGAATAAGAATAAAAGTTATTTAAAAAACATTTAAAAAATACATACAGTGTTATATATTACATAGCATAGGAGGCATGTGTACCCTAGCACATGTGGATGTTAGAGGACTCTTGTAAAAGGCAGCTCTTTCCCTTTATCTTAGGTGTCCCTGGATCAAACTCAGATTATCAGGATTGATGGCAAATGCCTTTTATTTCTTCTCTCAGTCATTCAGACCGCATAAGTCTCAAATGCCTTATTCCAAAACCAATTGATATCCATATTTCACTCATCTAAAAAGTTGAATATCAGGAAGAATGCAACCAATTATGCAATTAAATAACTAATAAAATAATTATTCAATATTTGTAATTTGGTTGAATAACAAGAAAGGTCAACAAAAATAATGATAATTAGGAAAGGAGATATTAAACTGAGCTGAACATGTTTTAACAAGTTTTATGATTTGAATAGTGATATCTTTATTTGTTTCTTTATTTAGAACTCCTGTTCTGTGAATTTTCAGAAACTCCTTTCATTAATAAGTTTAGTAAAAATAAGACTTTCCTGACCTTCCAGAGAAGGCCTGATAGCACAAGAGAGAGGAAAAACACTTCAGCTTCATGACTAGTGTTTTATAATTTGAGAGAAGCAATTTGCCACCCATCTCTACACTTTTGTATAATGGCAGCCATGCTGACAAAGCTCATGTTTGAAGCTGCTTTCTCCTGGTTGATTCCAGCTCACAATTTATTAAGTCGAACCAACTGGTTTTAGGAGAAGTGGCAAAGCAAAGTACCAACCACCAGTACGTTCCATCTGCCGGAGTTTGATTACTTATCAATTCAGTGGCCAAGGCTGACTGAGCTGTAACTCAGAACTTTGACTGGTTAGAGTATTTCTATGCCAGCTAATACTCAGGGTTCAGATTAATTCATTACTTTAAACATAGTGGGGAGAGTTTCCAGTTATTTTATTTGATTTTGATTCCTCACTACCCATAATATTTCAAAATTAGAAAATACAATGTGTGATATCACTGGAACATCCTTGATTCCCAATGAAAAATATGATAGACTGTTTTGATGTATCATCAGGATACCCCAGTATCAAATATTTCTCAGAAAATGTTAAGGGACAAATCTCTGGACAAGTAAAAAATGTAATACATTAGTTAATGATATATTCATGACATAAATATAATGATTTTCAGGATTTAAAAACATGCCAATCATTAAAACATATTAATTCAGTATCAAAATTATCAGTGGATATTAATCAACCAGAATGAGCATTTGATGTTAGATTTAAATAGACTCATTTTGCAACTCAATACAAGAATAATAAATCATCTGTTATCTTTAATGACAGGAAAATGTATTATAGTTAATCAAATATTTTAAATAATGCCTTTATACATAACATTTTTAAAAAAATCTAAATACACCGTACAAAATGTGTTAAAATCATGCTGAGTAGAATTTAATGGATAAGTCAGAAAACGTTAAGATATTCAAATACTTATCAGCTTAAATTGTGAAATTCTGTCAATAAAGATCTGACAAATATAATAGTAGAAAAAAGAAAGGTGAAGAAAATTTCTTCATATTTAATACAAAATATTTGTGTTTCTTTTTCTTTCATCAGCCAACTTTTGAAGAATCCATAGAAACAGTTATTTGTTTGTTCATTCATCAAATGTTCATTGAATACCAATAATGGCTTAGTCAGTTGGGTAAGGTCTATAAATACAAGATAAGACAAGATACTACCATAGTCTATAAGAAATAAAAAGACTGAACTGTGATTTAAGCAGATAAATATATTGAATATCAAATAAAGAGTACTATTCAGAGTTGCATGAGCATACAAAGATCAAAGCAGTGGGGACATAAGGAGCTGAAAAGAACTGTAGGCATTACAGTTGTGAGGAACCGACTTGGATTGTCTGGCCTTTACCAAGACTGTGGTATATTTTAAAGAAAATGTACTATTTACTCTTCAGGGAAAATTGTTCAATTTAAGTATGCCGAAAGTTTTCCCTTTTCAATTGTATTTTTGCTATTCAGCATGTGAGATAAGATCAAGCAATTTCAATTGGATAAGAATTTGTAACAAGGAATTATTTTTAAATAAAATAAAGGATACAACAATGCTTTGAAAAAAAAAAGAATCAAGGGATATTGACAGAAACACCAGTTCAAAGGTAAAACCAATGTTTATTATGAGGAAATTTCATCTCACACAAAATTACCATCAATTAGATAATTACTTATGTTCATCTAAAATATTGTGTAATTTAAAACTTAAGTGAATGGTGTTAGATACTACAATATTGTGGGTATCCAAGGAATAAAATCCTTTAATTATGGATGAAAAAAGATTTCCATCTTTTATTAAATTGCTAGGTCTATCTCTGATGCTGATTCTTTATTTTGTCTTCATCCTACACTTAAAGCCTCCCTATGTCATCTAAAGAACAGAAAAAATGTTTAAAAATGTGTCATGAAAACTCAAAACATCTATTAAAAACATGATGAGTATATTTAACTCCTCAATGAGTATGAATTCTGGCCATTTAGTTTTATAGAAATTCTAGCAATGAATTTAGATGATGACCTCAATATGTCTTCAACATGATAATAAACTATCAACCCCATTTCCTAAAAGAAAAAGTCTGTGTTTATTTTTCCCATGTAATTTGGAAAAGATTAAATCCAAGTAATCAAAAGTCATGGATATGAGAACTCTCTAATTCTATTTTGCCTGTCATATTTGCTTCTACCCCATGTTTTTGAATTTCTGGGTCTCTGGTTCCTAGCTATCCAGGCAGTGCAGGGCATGAGCTCCCTCTCATGGCATGGGCCTCAAGTTAATCTAAAAATTGGATGACCACTCCCATGAGTTTTGTACCACTTTTGCACCATTATCGCAGTATATCTTGTAGGTGATACAGCTTGTATTTTAAGGAGTTTGTGTCTGGGTTCATGTCCAATTTTCTTTTTCTGAAGTCCACAGAGTAACTTCTTTTGCCAAAGAGATTAAGATTTAGAGGTGAAGGCTCGGTGCAGGCAGCAAATCAACTTCTTTACATTCAATGAGCTGTTTGGATTTTGAGGAGAAATGGTTCCTAAGTAATATTTTGCTATACTCATATATCTGTACTTTGTCGAGTGGTCATCAGAGAGGCTTCCTTCTGCTGCACTTGGGGGCAGGTACATCAAGTGAGACATTGTGCAGAGGCCAAATTGGAGGTCTCCTTCACGTCCTTCCCCTTGGAGATTGGAGAATTGTTCAGAAGTAGGAGAAGAAAGATTGGGGTAATCAAAGGGAATGGATGACACTAGGAGTACATGGGTAACCAAATACAGTAAACAGGGTTCACATGGGCTCACAGAGACTGAATTGGCAAAATCAGGGACTTCATGGGTCTGCTCCAGGTCCTCTAAATTGATGTTAATGGCTGTGAGGAGACTCTTTTCCTCTTATTGAATTATCTTGTACAGCTTGGCTATAGAGGTTTTTGCCTTGTATTCTGATATCATTTTTGTCCTGTCTGACTGTAGTTTTTGGGATCTGATCATTTCTGGGCAGGTGTTCATGGATTGTTTTAGGAAGATAGAAAGTCATGAGCCTGAGTAAGCCAGAGAGTAAGTCAGGATGCTGCCTTCCTTTGTAGTTCCTGCCTCTGCACTTACTTGACTTTTCCCTTACCTTAAATTAGTGATCAACTGTACACTATAAGATACATAAATTCTCCAAGTTGCTTTTGGTCATGATATTTATTACAGAAACGGGAAAGTAAAACAACAAAAAGTATGTTTATATCTAGTGCTAAACTATGGCATAAAGTTCACACCCACCAGCAGTGTTCGTGTTGATGGCTTTTGTGTATTTTATATTTAAATCAAAGGATAAGGCAAAGATGTCTGTTCTCTGTTGATGTACAGGTTTATTGTATTGTCCTCCTCATCATGAAACATGAAGTCTTTGGGGGATTGATAGTTGAGTTTGTCCAATATAACTATGTGCTTCAAGAAGAAAGATGTATTTTTCTTTCTCCAAGAGCTTTAAATAGTTTTTCAATGAGAAGAATAAGCTCCTGTTGACAAATGTCTCCTGGATAGATGCAAATAGGCAATCTCTTGATTTTACTAATTTCCATTCTTTTTCTTTTTTATATTTTGTCATTCGTGTGTTCATTGGACTTTCTTAATATCTCATAAATGCACTTAAAGTAATTTTCATGTATGTTTTATGAGGTTTCATATCAAGTGTGTTAGAATACAGTTTAATATTCAGTGTAAAACAATTCTCAATTCATATAAATTATCAGATTTAATCATTAGAAGAATATTTCAGATTGGGGTGTACAAACATATTGGAATGAGAGTAATGATTAGGCAATATATTAAGTAGCTATGTTTGTAGAATTACTGTAAAACACTGCTACATGAGCACATCTTAATAGGGGATTGAGACTTATTACGGGATGGAAATGAGGGGAATAGATCAGTAAAGGACTTACCATGGAACCGTAAACATCTGAATTTGATTTTCTAGAGCATATTTGAAAAGGTTTGGTATAACAGCTAATATGTATAATTCCAGAAATTGGAAAAAGAGTTAATAGTATCATTGAATCACATGCTCAACAAGGTACCCACATTCCTATTACACTGTGGTTTTATTCAGACTAGCCAATTCATGGAAATAACTTGTCAGTCCAGGAGGGCACAGTTGCTGAAATTGGGGTGTGTATGTACTATCAAAATTATAAAACATATATTTAAGATGATTTTTAACGTGGTGACTAATTACTCAGTGAAAACAATCTTTGCCACCATAACAGTGAGAGTGATGTGTGCTCAAAAGTTGTCCTGTGCGGTTCTAAAACTATGGCAACAAAGATCAAGAGAGAATGTAGTCAAAATAAGCCAAAGCTTCATTGCAGATAATTAAGACACTTGGTGAGACAGGAGGGAACATGCAAATTGAATGTTGTCAGCAGAATTATAAAGCATTCTGAACTCAAAATTTTTATGAGGGAAGTGTGTGACTATGTCCCTAAGATATTTGAAAAATTGAATCTCCAAATTAAAATTTTAAGTTACAAATTTAGAAGGCATCTTGATATTAATTATTTGGTGGTGCATACGTAATAATAAATGAACTTTCTGAGAGTTACTGAGAATGATTTACAAAATCAGTAATAACTAAAAAATCAAACATAATTTAATACTAGTAATGATAGACCTGTCTCCTCTTATTATGCTTATATTTCATCTATAGTTTAGTTTTATTTGTTTGTTAAAGCTATGCTTTGAAATAATGAATTTAATTAATTAGTGTTTGAATATTAGACCTGGATTTCAAGCACTATTCTCCCTTGAGAAACTGATTGAATTCTTAGGAAGGCCTTTATCAATCTGCTATTGAGCTGTATACCTTGAATTCTATAAAATTGCTTCCAGGTTAAAAACTACACCTACAGGACCATAGTGAACTTTGGTCAAAACACAGAGTTGTACTTTAATAACTCCCCTATTTTCAAATTCTTTAAGGAGGTACAAGGTATTCTCTAGAGACAAGAATCAATATACCTTGAAGAGTGCATATGGAACATTATTTAAAATAGAAGCTGTAGTGAAAGTGGCAGGTGCTAAGGAGCACCAGGGGTGAACTGCAGGATTCTGTCAGAGACAACACACACGTAAATGAATCATGTATCTACAGGAATGCATCGTGGCATAATGAGAAGAACAAAGGAAGGCAGGAAAAGCAGGTGCAGGCCAGAACAATATGCACCCTATGTAACTACATGTCTACAAAACTGTGGTTTCCATTCATTTCATAAATATGTCCAAGGGGTGTGCTTAGTTCTAATAGAGATAAATAAGGTTCAAGATGGAGCACTGATCATTAGTACAGCATCTGTGTACACCGTGGTATTCAGTGATGCTCTGTGTTGCCATAGGGAGAATGTATGATACAACCCAATTGCCTAGGGAAGGCTTTCCCTAGAAGCTTAATCCTTCCATAATGTAATGCATTTGAACAAAAAATACAAAAAGGAAAACATATACAATGGCAGTGATGAAAAGAAACACATAAGCTCAAGGTTTGGGGTCTTTAATGTATCTTCCATGTAGTTCAATGGTAGGTGACAGGGAAAAAGAAGAGAATAGATAAAGTCAGACGGAAAGCATGCCTGATTGCAGTTTGGCAAGGAGCTTAGATCTTCATTTAAAGTGATGGGTGGGAGTCTTTGATTGCAATAATATCTACAGCAGTAGGCTAAATTATATGAAGTGAGATGAATTCATATAGAGTGTCACTCTATAGCTGGTTCTAGCAATTAAAAACCAACGAGCAAAGAAATAGAGAGAGACTTTGCAGATAAGAAAGTAAATAACAATGAATTCTATGGTGACTTTAAAAGGCATTAATATCACTTAGATAAATTTTCTAAGACACATGTACTTATTAAAGTAAATCAGAAAAGGATGACTAAATATAAAACTAGTTATATATTCTTGGCTCTTTTTCTTGAATCAATAGCTATGTAAAGTCGAAGGCTAACTATAGTACGAAAAAGTGATTTCTTGAATACTCCTTTTGTAATAGCTGCTCCAAAGAGAAATACTAGCATATAAAGTATATTTTGTGCTTGATAAAATTAGTAAGTATAGAGAATGAAAAAAATTGATATATGCCTCTAGGTTTCACAAAATATTCAAGACATGTCATTTTCGCTTGCTTTTAAATTATTACATGAAAAGAATGACAGCTACAAAGCAGATGACAACAGCCAAATATAGGTAGAGAACTACTGATGACCATTTTCCTGTTCAATACCAGACAATACCTTTTGTTCTCTCCTTATTTGTTATACTAAGAGTCAGAGTGATCTCATTAAAATTGATAAATCTCATTTCATCTAGTCAACTTTACATTAACGACTATTTTGAAGAATCCTATTAAGGGAAGCCATAGAGCTAGAACTCAGAGACATGAAAAAAATTACCTGAAGAATTAGAGTGTAGCCATTTAGTTGGAGAAATAGTATAACACCAGAGCTATGATTAAATATCATCAGTATGATAATATGATGCAAATATGTGCTTGGACCTTGTTATGGATTTTATCTGTATGTATGTAAAATACAAAGGTAGGCATAAAAATGGGCAATACTTTGATCAGATGTGAGTTAAATGGTTAAACTGAAGATCAAATTTAATATAAATATTTACTTGAACTTGCAATATAAAGTCCTGGAAATGAATCCTTTAAAGAGAGTGACTCTTTGCATGTCTTCTTTTCTTCCTTCTAATGAGAGTGGGAAGGATGAACCTGAAGGTTACAAATCAGAAAGTCACAGAATTCTAAGAGTCCAGACTAGAGAGAATGATAACATTTACTCAATAAACAATGATTTAAAATGGGTCCTATGGAATCATTTACATTATTTTTTTTTCATTTACACTAATTTTAACAATTGGGATAAAAACATCAGGATGGAAACAACCAGTGTATGTATGTGTGTGCATATGTGCGCACGTGTGTGTGTGTGTGTGTGTGTGTGTGTGTGTGTGTGTGTGCACATGCTTACCTGGGCATGCGCACCCACATAATTAAACTAGATGCATAACAGTACACATGAAAAATGTAGTGAAATGTCCACATTTACATAAAAAGGTGAATGAAGACCCGTCTGTGTCTTAGGAACTAGGAGTAATCGATAGGTATTCGTAGAGACAAACTCAGTTTTATTTATGAATGCAGTGTTTTTTAGGTGAGTAGAAGGCCACACATAGAAACATGTATTATTAAACCACAAACTGTAATGAATATGCCTGTTATGTAAGGAACACATGACAGCAAGAAGCATGTATGTTCAAAGGAACAGAAAACAGAGAAATCAAATATTTTACTGAAAACACAAAGTAGTGACAGAGTGGGGGGTGGGGATAACTGGGAGTAGGGTATGGCTATGTACTCTTTAGCCTGCTTACAACGGCACATTTCCTTCCACAAGACAAGATGTTCTAAACATTCCCAGGCAACACTACCAACTAGGGACACAGCTCCCAGTTTCCTGAAACTATGAGGGTCACCCTCAATCAAACAGTGGAATTTACCTATTTGCTTTCATAAGATCGTGGTCATATTATAAACAAAATTTATTTACTTTAGCTCTAATGATGTAAAATGATACCTTCAACAGAAATACTGTAAAAAAATAGAAAGAATGATATAAAGAAAGAAAAGAAAAAAGAAAAATATGAGAAAAAAGTAAGTTATTAAGTTACTTATTTGCAACATAAACTGACATCACATATTTATTATAATAATTGTAAGAAGAGGGAATGAGGATGTAGTGAAGAAGTCCTAAATTGAAGCAAGACTAAACTCTGGCAAGGTAAAAGTCAAATCCTGTAACTTTCTGTTTGATGTCAGAAATTTTTCCTTAAAATAATTTAGATCACCCAGTCTATCCTCCAATAGTACTGCGAAAATATACACATTTCCCTTAAGCTCATTCTATTACATTTATGCACTTCCCTTTGGCTCTCAAGGCTCTAAAATCTCTGATAGTTTCATGTCTCTACTGAAACCTAGGCTTTATTTCCCCAGATTTGCACAATGGCCTCTCGGGCCTCAAGCCCCCTCTCAAAGCCTCCAGTGTGTCACTCTTGCTACACTGCCTGGCCATAACCCCTCTCTGAAATCATAGAGGCGAAAGAGCAAAGACTGAAGTAATAGCCAACTAATAACCTGCCCAACTTGAGACGCATCCCAGGGGCAAAGTTCAACCCCTAACACTATTAGTGATACATTGTTAATGCTTGCAGACAGGAGCATGTTGTACTATGAGAGGCTTCATCCAACAGCTGATTTAGACAAATGCAGACCCCTTCAGCCAAACAGTGGAGAGAGTTTGGGGACACTCATGGAAGAATCAGAGGAAGGATTGCAGGCTCTGAAGGGGATCGAAACTCCACAGGAAGACCAACACAGTCAACTAGCATGGACACTTGGGGTTCACAGAGACTGTACCACCAACTGAAGAACATACAAGAGCTAGAACTAGGCTTCTCTGCTCATATGTAAAAGATATGCAGCCTGAACTTCATGGGTGTCCTGAACAACTTGAATAAGAGATAACCCCAAAGCTGGTCCCTGTTTGTGGGATGTAGTATTGTAGCTGGGCTGCTTTGTCTGGCCTCATTGGGAGAGGATGAGCCTAGCCTCACAGACACTTGAAATGCTAGGGAGAGAGAGAGAGGGGTGACCTAGGGAGGGCCCCCACACAATCAGAGGAGAAGAGGAGAGGTGAGGAGGGAAGAAGTATGTGTGTGGGTGACCAGTGGAAGGCAGTGAGCAGAATGTAAAGTGAATCACTAAAAGAAATAAATTAATTAAATAAAAAAAAAACATGACAAAGTAACTTATGGAAGAAAGGGTTTATTTTTCACATCATAGTGAGGAGGTTTGGCAAAGTGGATGATATGAGCAGGAACAAAAGCCAAGATATCACGTATTTTACCTTAAACAAAAGAGGGCAAGACTATGCATTGCCAAACCTACCCCCATTTGACATATATCTACTAGCAAGTACAAATGGTAACTGTTAAGCCTCAAAAGCAGTGCCAGAACTAAGGAACAAATTAAATATCTTGAATGTATAAAAGACCTACTCATTAAACTCCAATACCAATCATTGTGAGCATTATTCTTTTTTTTTTATTAACTTGAATATTTCTTATATACATTTCGGTGTTATTCCCTTTCCCGGTTTCCGGCAAACATCCCTTCCCCCTCCCCTTCCTTATGGGTGTTCCCTCCCACCCTCCCCCCATTGCCGCCCTCCCCCCTGACAGTCTAGTTCACTGGGGGTTCAGTCTTAGCAGGACCCAGGGCTTCCCCTTCCACTGGTGCTCTTACTAGGATATTCATTGCTACCTATGAGGTCAGAGTCCAGGGTCAGTCCATGTATAGTCTTCAGGTAGTGGCTTAGTCCCTGGAAGCTCTGGTTGCTTGGCATTGTTGTACATATAGGGTCTCGAGCCCCTTCAAGCTCTTCCAGTTCTTTCTCTGATTCCTTCAACGGGGGTCCTATTCTCAGTTCAGTGGTTTGCTGCTGGCATTCGCCTCTGTATTTGCTGTATTCTGGCTGTGTCTCTCAGGAGCGATCTACGTCTGGCTCCTGTCTGTCTGCTTCTTTGCTTCATCCATCTTGTCTAATTGGATGGCTGTATATGTATGGGCCACATGTGGGGCAGGCTCTGAATGGGTGTTCCTTCAGTCTCTGTTTTAATCTTTGCCTCTCTCTTCCCTGCCAAAGGTATTCTTGTTCCCCTTTTAAAGAAGGAGTGAAGCCTTCACATTTTGATCATCCGTCTTGAGTTTCATTTGTTCTAGGCATCTAGGGTAATTTAAGCATTTGGACTAATAGCCACTCATCAATGAGTGCATACCATGTATGTCTTTCTGTGATTGGGTTAGCTCACTCAGGATGATATTTTCCAGTTCCAACCATTTGCCTACAAATTTCATAAAGTCATTGTTTTTTTTGATAGCTGAGTAATATTCCATTGTGTAGATGTACCACATTTTCTGTATCCATTCCTCTGTTGAAGGGCATCTGGGTTCTTTCAGCGTCTGGCTATTATAAATAAGGCTGCGATGAACATAATGGACACGTGTCTTTTTTATATGTTGGGGCATCTTTTGGTATATACCCAAGAGAGGTATAGCTGGATCCTCAGGCAGTTCAATGTCCAATTTTCTGAGGAACCTCCAGACTGATTTCCAGAATGGTTGTACCAGTCTGCAACCCACCAACAATGGAGGAGTGTTCCTCTTTCTCCACATCCTACCAGCATTTGCTGTCACCTGAGTTTTTGATCTTAGCCATTCTCACTGGTGTGAGGTGAAATCACAGGGTTGTTTTGATTTGCATTTCCCTGATGACTAAAGATGTTGAACATTTCTTTAGGTGTTTCTCAGCCATTCGGCATTCCTCAGCTGTGAATTCTTTGTTTAGCTCTGAACCCCATTTTTTAATAGGGTTATTTGTCTCCCTGCGGTCTAACTTCTTGAGTTCTTTGTATATTTTGGATATAAGGCCTCTATCTGTTGTAGGATTGGTAAAGATCTTTTCCCAATCTGTTGGTTTTGCCGTTTGTCCTAACCACAGTGTCCTTTGCCTTACAGAAGCTTTGTAGTTTTATGAGATCCCATTTGTCGATTCTTGATCTTAGAGCATAAGCCATTGGTGTTTTGTTCAGGAAAATTTTTCCAGTGCCCATGTGTTCCAGATGCTTCCCTAGTTTTTCTTCTATTAGTTTGAGTGTGTCTGGTTTGATGTGGAGGTCCTTGATCCACTTGGACTTTAGCTTTGTACAGGGTGATAAGCATGGATCGATCTGCATTTTTCTACATGTTGACCTCCAGTTGAACCAGCACCATTTGCTTGGAATGCTTTTTTTTTTCCATTGGATGGATTTGGCTCCTTTGTCAAAAATCAAGTGACCATAGGTGTGTGGGTTCATTTCTGGGTCTTCAATTCTATTCCATTGGTCTATCTGTCTGTCTCTGTACCAATACCATGAGTTTTATCACTATTGCTCTGTAATACTGCTTGAGTTCAGGGATAGTGATTCCCCTGAAGTCCTTTTTTTATTGTTGAGGATAGTTTTAGCTATCCTGGGTTTTTTTATTCAGATGAATTTTGCAAATTGTTCTGTCTAACTCTTTGAAGAGTTGGATTGGTATTTTGATGGGGATTGCATTGAATCTGTAGATTGCTTTTGGTAAAATGGCCATTTTTACTATATTAATCCTGCCAATCCATGAGCATGGGAGATCTTTCCATCTTCTGAGGTCTTCTTCAATTTCTTTCTTCAGTGTCTTGAAGTTCTTATTGTACAGATCTTTTACTTGCTTGGTTAAAGTCACACCGAGATACTTTATATTATTTGGGTCTATTATGAAGGGTGTCGCTTCCTTAATTTCTTCCTTGGCTTGTTTCTCTTTTGTGTAGAGGAAGGCTACTGATTTATTTGAGTTAATTTTATACCCAGCCACTTTGCTGAAGTTGTTTATCAGCTTTAGTAGTTCTCTGGTGGAACTTTTGGGATCACTTAAATATACTATCATATCATCTGTAAGCATTATTCTTAAAGTGGACAATTGTGGAACTTTTATTCTTTCAGTTCAGTTGATATTCAAAGGGAATTCAGAACACATAACAAAAATATTAACAATGGGGTTGAAAAACACACACAAATATAATTTATGAATGAAAACAGAATATATTCGCATATATACACATATACACATATAAACATACACAAATACACATTTTCACAGGTACACATGTACACACACATGAATATATGCTTAGGTATATATGTGCATATATACTTATTTGTACATGTATATGTCTGTATGTATTTTTTGTTAAATTTTATATGATATATGTGTATATATGTAGGTATACATGTATACATGTATAGTGTGTATATATGGATATTTATATGTGTATATTTGAATATGCATTTGTATATATGTATATTTATATACACATACATATATGTATATACATGCATATGTGTATACATACATGCTTATATATGTATGTGTGGCATATTATATGTATATATATGTGTGTATATGGAATACAGGTATATATGTATATATGTATATGGGTATGTGCATATGTTTTTAAGTGTATATACATATATGTGTACATATTTCTATATGTATATATGTATACTTCTGTGTATATATGTATGCATATCACATATGTACACATAGACAAACATATACACATATGCTAATATGCACATATACATGTATACATATGTATGAATATATACACACATGCACCTATAACAAATGCACATATATATATGCACGCACATAATATGTATACACGTATATATGTTTTGTTATCATTTATAAGTAATTAAATAGTGGAAGAAAGATAAAATTAATTTTATGATTCTCAAGTTCTTCAGAGGGCATAATAAATCATTTTGTTTTTATACTTTCTTACATTTAACATTTACAATAAAATTTCTAACATGTTCACAATTCTTTCAATTCCTACAGTAATGGAAAGTGCATAAACAATAACCAACATACTTAGGCTTGAGTCTTCATTTTTGCACAGTAGATATAATTAATAAATCAAGACTAATAAACATATCACTGTTAAGTATGGAGGCTTGTTGTTATGATTCAGTTCCTAATCCAAATTCCTTCATCTCAATCAAAAATATTCAACATGTTTTCTAAACTTCATCATTTGAATAAAAATATATGGAGGCAGATAATTAATACTATTTTTATTCTTGCTGCTTTGACTGTGAACAAATGTCAATGTATATTTATGCTATATCAGATTTTCTTTCAGGATATAATGTAAGAATTTTTAGACCTTGTGAAACTGTGATGCATTGTCCTGATAGAAGAATGCAGGCAGAATGATCAGGGTCAGTTCATAATGATTACTAATTGTTTATAGAATCAAAATCATTCTCAGATAAAAATATATCTCAAATTACAAGATGGCCTATTATATTAATCTCTTCAAAGTTCATTTTACAGTATAATAGATTAGTTTTGCATGAATTAGAAATTGTTGTTTTTAGGTAGATCCTTGGCAACTTAAGTATACCATTTAGTATGTCATATTAAATTATTTTAGAAGTATTATCTTAGTAATGATCCTGGTCCAGAGACAATAGAATATAAGAGCAATGTTTCACTTAATAGTATCAAAAAAATCATAATTCCTGGTAACTCTCTCAATTGATGTCATTGTTGTATAGCTAGAGGTGAAAGATCACACATCAGAGAAGAGAACCAACTGGTTAGTAAGTGGCCACTGTCACTTGGTTTTAAACTGGCTTTCACTAATACTGAGACTTGAGGTACGATAAAGATTAATAATCAGGTTTTAGACATAAATTTGGTAATTTGAGAAAATAATGACAATTAATGAGACAATCACACACACATACACACACACACACACAAACACATCTATAAATGATTCAAGATGAAACAGCTTTATCTAACTCAACAGCCCTCTCCTATGTACAGTAGTAAGAAAAGAAAAATAGTTTTTCATGTAGCTCAAAGTCATCCACACTCTTATAATTTAATTCACCTGAATGTTCCATGTTTTTAAACTGAAGGTAATATCTAGCTGCAATCAAGTATGCCCAAGTATACACAGTCGACTAAATTAAAAGCAATAACAATAACAAAAGACAGAAGATAAACCAAATTAGAAAACTCATAAATCTTTTTTCCTTTATTTTTCTTTATTCATTGATCTTTTTGTTTTCAGTCCAGACTTTATACCCCTTTTTGATCTACCTTCTGAGTGTTCCACATCCCTTTCTCCTTCACCCCTTCTGTCTCCAAGAGGATGTCCCCACCCCTCCACCCCTACCCCAACAGATCTCCTCTTTCCCTGGGGTTAGGTGCATCTTCTCTGACTGAGTCCAGAACCTGCAGTTTTCTGCTGTAGATGTGTTGGGAGCCTCATATCAGCTGGTATATGCTACCTCTTTGGTGATCCAGTGACTGAGAGATCTCAGGGGTCCAGGTTAATTGAGACGGCTGGTCCTATGACAGGGTCACCCTTCTCAGCTTCTTTCAGCTTTTCCCTAATTCAACCTCAGGGGCTCAGGTGTCAATATCTGCATCTGACTCTTTCAGCTGCCTGTTGGGTCTCTCAGGGGGCAGTCATGATTAAGTCCTTTTCTGTGAGTACACCATAGCAACAGTAATAGTATCAGGCCAGAAGCCTCTCCCTGAGCTGGATCTCAATTTCAGCCTATTGCTGGACTTCCTTTTTTTTCGGGATCTCCATTTCTGTCCCTGCATTTCATTCAGACAGGAACAACTCTGGGTCAGAGCTTTTGACTGTGGGATGGCAACCCCATCCCTCCACTTGATGCCTTGTCTTTCTGCTGGAGGTGGACTCTACAAGTCCCCTCTCCCCACTGTATGGCATTTCATCTATGGTCCCTTGCTTTGAGTCCTGAGAATCTCTCACCTTCCAGGTTTCTGTAGAGGGTCCCCTACCTCCAGAAGTTGCCTGTTTCCATTCTTTCTGATGACCCTCACGTCTTCAGTCCAATTTCCTCCACCCAATATATAATTAAATTTTCTTTACTACACATAAAATAATATTAAAAATAGGATGTTAAATATGAAAATGTTTGGAAAACAAAGATCAAAATAAAACTCAAAAAGGGATAGGCGGGGTTGGATTTAGCTCAGTGGTAGAGCGCTTTCCTAGGAAGCGCAAGGTCCTGGGTTCGGTCCCCAGCTCCGGAAAAAAAAAGAAAAAAAAAAAAAAAAAAAAAAAAAAAAAAAAGGGATAGAAGAATACAGTCATTTATATGTGGTTATTACATAACTCTCCATGGTAGTACACAGAGAATACTACCTTAAAAATAAGGAACCTTAAAAATAAGGAAGCCAAAGGAAGATATAAAAAGTCAGGTTACCATGGGTATGCTATGTAAGGTCAAAGGAAAGCTAAACTACATTGCCCCTTCTCAGAACACCTAGACTCTCTTTCTAGCTCAGTGATGGAGCTCCAGTTTAATCTGTATTTTTTTTCTTTCTAAAATTTTATTTTTTGAGATACAATCTTGTGGTATAGCTCAAGCTGGCTCCAAACTCTTGGTCCTCTTGCCTTTTCCTCTTGTGCTGGGATTACAAATGTGAGAGACTAAGCCAGGCTCTCACAAAGATTATTCAGAAAATGATGACTGACCGTTTAACGTATGCACGATTTAGAATACAAAGTTGAAGAACTTATCTATGAGTAATGCCACCGTCACTTTAGGAGGCTGGTTTCAGGGTGGAATTGGTTACAATTGCACCCCCATATTTCTTTCACTTCTTTTTTTTTAAATTTATTAACTTAATTTACATCCCAATACCAACACCACTATTCTATACAGCTCTTCCCCTCATTGCTCCTCTCCTTTTCCTCTGAAAGTGGGATGCCCTCCCTAGGTATCATCCACCCTGGCACAGCAAATCTCTTCAGGCTCAGGCACATCCTTTCCCACTAAGTGCAGACAAAGTGGCCCATTTGGAGAACAGGATCCAAAGCAGACAACAGACTCAAGGACACATCAAGCTCTAGCCCAGTTGTTGGGGGAGCCACATAAAGACCAAACTTCATATTTGTTCCATCTATTATGCTCGCAGACTGGAGACTAGCATAACTATCCTCTAAGAAATTGCATCCAGATGTCAATGGAGACAGTTGAAGAGACCCAAGCCAAACATAGAGTTTGGGGTGTCTTGTAGAAGAGTTGGGGGAAGGATTGAGGGACCTGAGGAGGACAGGGACTCTACAGGAAGAACACCAGCATCAACTAACTTGGACCCTTGGTGGTTCCTACAGACTGAACCACCAAATGAAGAGCAAGCAGGGGCTTGACCTAGCCGTCCCCCATACCCTCCCACATATGTAGCAGATGTACAATCTAACATATAATGTCACTAGATTTGATCCCTGGAAACAAAAAGGAAATAATAGAAAATATCATTGATAACTAAGTTGACAGGTAAGTGATAACTAGCCAATGCATAGGTAACACAGATAAAGATTGATTGAGAGGCAGATAAATGATAAATAAAATGATAGTGATAGATGATAGTATAGAGTACATGCAGAGATAGGTAATATGAATAACAGCAAGCCTAACAATTAACACTAACTCTTCAAGAGAAAATACAGAGCAAAAGATAATGGAATGATTCCAAGTGCTGAAAAACCCTATTAATATTATAATGCTTTAATACAATGAAAATAACTCAGAAATAGAAAAAATAAATAGATAACTTAAAAACCTCAAAAAACTTACACTAGTAAAATTAGTAAAAGGAAGGATTTATACAAAAAAGAAAAGTAATATTTTTTAAAATAAAAAGTAAAATCACTACTAAACAAAACACTTTAAACAAATAAGGCTGGAAACTACATATCTTCAGGCCAGACCAAAAAAAAAAAAAAAGACCCAAATCTTAATTTCTTCCACATATGTCTTCCACATGAAACAATCAGTGGTTCCCATATCTACAAATATATTTAAATATTCACACTCTAAGAAATTATGTAAATTAAATTGAATCCACATATTTTTTTTTACATTATCTCGATTGGCTGACAGATAAACCACTTATTAAGAATGATAAACCATAGTCCCTCAATAACTAACACTTCCTCATCTGAACTACCTTGATAGAAAACTGTAAAGCAAGCTATTAAGCAGTGAAAATAATCATAGTTTAATTGGAATAAGGTCATGAAAATTTCATATCAAGGATTCAATTCTCCCTCTAAGATGCAAAGACGATCCAAAAAAAAAAAAAAACCACACAATACCATGTCTGAGAAAAATTCTTTGGAATTATAAGTGAGTCATGTGATAGACTCCAAAAATACTACAAGCTATAGCTGTTGGTTAATCTCTCCCTGATTGGGGAAGGCTAGTCCCTACTGCTAAAGCTAACATGCACTTCAACCAAAAGGCCCAGAATCCTCTGAGCTGGAAGAGACTTTAAAAATGTCTGTGTAAACTTGTTAGGTAATAACATCCAAACATCAAAGAAAGTAAGTAACCAACTGTACTACCAAACTATGATATATCAAATACAATGACCAGAATGCTGGCAGCAGTGATATGTATGTACTTGTGATAGCCAAAAGCTCTCTATTTGGATTTAAGACCCACACAATGAAAGGGAAAATTATACCTGGTCACAGAAACCTCATAAGTATCCAGGGATAATGACATATGGATGTTGGAGGAAAAAATATAACTAATAATTTATTAAATAATCATAATACCTAAGTACATTTAAGATGCTTTTGATATCTATATCTATATCTATATATATATAAGTGTTTTGGTTGAAAATACTGTCTTTTTATCATTGGATGGGTTTAGATCCTTTTTCAAAGATGAACATAGGTGTGTGGATTCATTTCTGGGTCTTCAATTCTAATTCCATTGGTCTATCTGTCTGCTTCTGTACCAAGACCATACAGTTATTGTCACGGTTACCCTGAAATACAGCTTGAGGTCAGAGAAGGCAATTCCCCCAGAAATTCTCTTATTGTTGAGAATAGTTTTCACTGTCATGCGTTTTTGTTATTCCAAATGAATTTGAGAATTTCTTTTCTAACAATATGTGGCTTTGGGCCACAACATAATTTTTAAGGTCAAAGGGACAAGTTTAAACTTTTCTATATCTCAATTATTTCCAGAAAAAGCAGAATTTCTCTTGCTTCCTCGATACATCAAAACAGATACTAAAGCCAACTTCAGACATAAAAAGATAACTTGGACCTACAACAAGAATCATTGATGTTTACATTTCTACACTTTTCTGAGTACCCAGAAAAAAATGTTTCCTCCAATTTAGAAAGCTCACAAATGGTTCATTGGGATACATTATTTTTGGATATGCTCATGGGAAAAAAGTCATATGATAGATACCAAAGAACATCAAGGCCAAAATCATGCATTTACTGCAAAACTAAAAATTGTTTCTATTTTAACCATATTTCCTGTTCTGTTTTGACTCCCTTATCAAATGAATAATAGGTCAAAGTGTAGAAGCATGAAGTTTGAAAGAGGGAAGTGTGTGTGACTGTGTGTGTGTGTAATTTCACACACACATGTACACAGAGACACAAATGCAAACACAAACATATATAATGAATCAATATTGATAACCTGTTTATCTCTCTCTCTCTATATATATATATGCATATATGCGTGTGTGTGTGTGTGTGTGTGTGTATGTGTGTGTGTAAATTAATCAGTCAAGAATTGGTAATGGCAGAAACTTGAGCTGCTTATTCAACAAAGTAAACAAATGTTTCTGTTACAGAAAAGCAGAACCTTGAAAGTTCTGAACCAAACAAATAAAAAGTTTCTTTATGTTTCCCGCAACAATAAATGCAGCTGGAGGGGTAGGAAAGAGAGGCTAATCACAGGAAAATTATTTCAGTAGTCAGAACACCATACTGTGCTAAATTATCTTTTCTGGTTCCTGGGTAATGAATTTTAAATCAATATTTCTAGTGTACATTTATATATAAAATTTTCAGCAAATGCATTTTACTTTTTAACATTGTGGATAAAGCTGTTCTACCAGAAAATTGCAGATGATTCAGAAATGGAAAAGAACAAATGAGAATTTTTTTAAAAATGCTGACAAATAAGGTAAATGGATTTTAGTTGAATGGTGTCAAAAAGAAATTTGGGCAAAGAAATGTTACTTTTGTAGCATGCACATAATTTATAATGTTGGAGTACGAAAATGATTCTTTCTCAAGTCTTCCCCTTTCTGTTTAGTAAAATGCTGTCTATATATGCATTTTCTCAGGGATAAGTGTGACATTTTTCCTCTCATGATTTTCCCCTTTTCCTTCTGTAAGGATTTTTTTTTAATTCTGTAAGAGCCTTTGTTTCAAATTCCCTCTTTTCACTTGTGGAAAACTTGCTTTAAGCTTGTTGATACTGTTACAGGTACACTACTAAATACATTAGACAACTTTGAAGCATGGGGTGGTGGTCCAAACCTAGAAGGCTATAACCTTCTACAACTTGTAAAGATGATGTACCAGGATTTTGTGATGAGAGGACTGATCACAGAATGGGACAGTTTCTCCAACCAAAATACAAAAATAAACAGAGAACACAAGCTTGAAAAACAGCATCTTTATAAAGATTTTAATCATTGTTTCTTTACATTTATTCATTTGGAATCAACTACCGGTGTGAATATTTCTGTCTTTATGCACGTGTAATCATAGACGTTGAAATTTGTGACTACAACTTCATTTTAGTGGAGTTAATCTCTTTAGCAATTAGAGTTATAGGAAATTTAAACTATCACATAAATTCCTTTCTTCTCCAAACTGCCAAGTTTCCTGCAAAGTTTCGTGCAAATATTCTCCATTCTTTTACCATAGAAATCCAAATTTCACAGCCTGGATGTTAAACTGTCTTGAAATTTCATATACAAATATACACCTACATAACATTGTATTTAGAATCTGTCAGTTACTTAGTAAATGTGGGGAACATATTTATTTATAAAACATCTGACTCCTACCAAATTGATTGATGTCAATTATTCAATTCATTTACTTCCTGACTAATAGGTCCTTTGAAACAGCATAAAAAATATACTTTCTGGAACTAAATTCTTTACCATATTCTCTTTATGTTTCTTATAGAGTGCTAAAATTTAGAAATATCATATTTAAATGTAATTTGCTATATTATTTTAGAAACTGGGTGTTCTTACAATCTGGTTGTCCAATTCCTTTGTGATTTAGCCCATGAATATATGTGTATGAACTAGTGTTGAATCGATTCTTCTGTCTTTAGCCAAGTTATATTGCACAGAAAATCCCAGTGTAAAGCCTGATGTTCAGTCTCAAATATTATTCTTGAAAAACAACAGCGTCACACAGCCTCCAAAATCCCGGCTATATTATTGGCAATATAAATGAACTGCTTTCATACAAACTTGTATGCATGTGAATATACATAGTTATTTTTTAACACTAGAGTTTGTTAGTAAGAAGAATTCAGACTCTAATATTTTTAAACCCCAGAATTATTTTTGGTCCAAAGAGAAAATCAAGATTATTACTTAAAATTGATTAGAAGAAAAGATAATTAGAAACATAAAAGGATATGAAATAAAACATGAACAGAGAGATGAAACAAAGAGGACCACACTAATTCACTTTTCTATTGTTGCCATTTGTGACTACAACTTCATTTCAGTGGAACTACTCTAACATTTACAGTTATAGATAATTTAAACTATCATATAAACTCCATTTTCCCAAATTTCCCACTTTTTCTGCATTCTTTTATTATAAAAATCCAAGAACAGTGCACAGCATCCTTGTCACAGCCTGGATGTTCAACTGTCTGGAAATTCATACATAAATTTATATACAAAATTCATGTATAATCTTCTGGTTCTATGGAAATAGACAGAATGTGGCAGATTCTTTGACAGAATATAACATGAATGGTATTGATTGATCCCAGTATCAGATAAGTGTCTTTGTTCATCTGAAATATAATGAAACTGGCTTTCACTCAGAAAAACCCTCTTAAATCTTGGTCTTCCAGACTGTTACTAGAATTACCCATGAGTCTCTCCTTATAACATGCCAGGGCTACACTATCCTGATATCCTAAACTCTTCTACATTCTTCCTACCAAGCTGTCCAAATGTAGTAGAACCACATGAACAGCTTTATTACAACAGTCTAGGTACTAATACAAGTTTGCTTTTGTTTTTAATTAATATCTCTTGGTAAGAAATACAAACAATACAACTATGTAGGAGAGGTTTTATCTCGTTGTTTGAAGGAATATAGTTGATAATAGGGACAGGGATATGATCTGGCTGGTCATACTATGCTTCCTATAAATAAGCAGAAAGAAATGAATTCTTTTTCTCAGGTTGATTTTCTCTCCCCCACCGCCCCTTTCAATTCTTTAGCCCAGAGTGAGTATGAAATTATGTCAACCATATTCATGTTATGTCATCCTTTTCATTTAAAGCCCTTGAGAAATGTTTTCAGATGCACCATGTTCATATCTATTGTATGATTTTAAATCCAGTAAAGTTTAAAGTGAAGATCATCTGTAGTACTTAAGATTACAATTTGTAACTAAATATTTAGACAGAGAAGAATTGGGAAATAATCAACTGGCTTTGGTTCTATTCTTCAGCTTAGCACAGCTTGACTCTTTTTTTTTTTTTATCTTTATTAACTTGAGTATTTCTTATTTACATTTCGATTGTTATTCCCCTTCCCGGTTTCCAGGCTAACATCCCTCCAACCCCTCCCCCTCCAGCTTGACTCTTATAAGAAGAGGCATTGAGTTTACTGTAGTGTGCAAGAGAAACTCAAACTTCAACAACATCCTAGGTTCACTTTACTTAGGGTCTTCTATCTCAGAATAATTTATATTTGGTAAAATAATGCATTCACTCTCAATCGATTTTGGTGTATTTGATTTACCAAGGAAGCACAACTCTGAGTGTGTCTATGAAAGTTTTTATTGTTATAATGGTATGTTTTTATCCAAACAAACAAGGACTATCTAGGTTTCCAGACTAAGTATGAGGACAGAGAAAGCTAAGCAACAGCATTATCATCCCCTTCTATTTGCTCTTGTCTACAATATAACGATCTACCTTGCAATTCCTACCAACATAATTCCTGCACCATAATTATAGCATAAATCTGTGGACTACAAGAAATGCTTTAGTTCTTAAGTTTCTTCAGTTAATATTATGTGTCAGTTACCAAAAAAATATAAATTCTGAAAATTGAAAATAAGAAATGGAATTGTGTTTGTGATATATCTAGCTATGTGCTTCAGAGGCACATACTTCAGAGTTCAAACTTCATGTAGGGGATATGTGTAATATTATAAGCACAAAGAAATGGCCATTTTTAGTAGTACTTTGAAAGGTAAGAATGCCAAGAGCAGTACAGAGCAGTGTTCTAGCCACTAAGCTTCAGCAAGAATATGGGTTGAAATAACAAGTGTGCTTTCACTAAGACAAAGCTAGAGGGCTGGGCGGGAGTTGTGAAACTAGAGAGAATTCATAAATTTCTAAATAGAATGCATTAAATCTTTTTAAAAATAAGGAAAGGTGAAATGAATTGCTTCTAAAATTGAAAAATTCATTATGATATTAAAACACTGTGCTTATATAAATAGGTACAAAGAGGAATTGTTTTTAAACAGATTATGTAATGCCAATTCCTTTGAACATTCATCAAAATACATATAAAAGAAACAGTAGTAGTATGTAGATAACATGAAATTCAGGAATATAAGTCATGGCAATTAAATTAGGGTTCTGGTCAGAAATAACGGACCTGCAGTGTTAGCACTAGACTTTATATATATATATATATATATATATATATATATATATATATATATATATGGGGTGTGTGTGTGTGTGTGTGTGTGTGTGTGTGTGTGTGTGTGTGTGTGTGTAAGAGTTGAGCAAAGCATTGAGGGAGAAGGAGCAGACTACAGTAAGACCAACAGAGTCAACTAGACTGAACACATGAAGCTTTCCAGAGACTGAATCACCAACCAAAGAGCATACACAAGTAGGACCTACTCCTCCTGCAGAAATATAGCAGATGAGAAGCTTGGTCTTCATATGAGCCCCCACAACACCTGGAGCAGTCACCGTCCCTGACTCTCTTGGCTGTCTGTGAATCCTGTTCCCCTAACTGGGCCAGCATTTCTGGTGAAGGATGCACCCAGGCCTGCTGTGACTTGATTTCTAAGGTGGCTTGGTAGGGTGTGAGGGAATACCTCTACCAGAAAAATGAGGGTGAGGGGATGGAGTGGAGGGGTATATGTGAGGAGACTGAGAAGGAAAGGGGCACTATGGTTGGGCTGTAAATCAAATTAATTAATTAATTAATTAATTAATTAATTAATGGAAAAAAGAAACACATTTAAGAGTCATGAAATTTAAGATATGCCTGTGGTCCCAGCATTTGGGTGCTGCATCAGGGGAGATCATCATTTCAAGGTCATTCCTAATATTTATGGTCAGTTTAGTCTATCTAAAAATATATATAAAGCAAAAATAAAAACAAAAAGAATATTGATTCAATATGTGATGGCATTGAACATATGAACAACCTATCCTTTAAGGTTTCTGCGTATGAGAGTGTAAACATTGATACATGAAATAAGTTTCATCTGGTTAAATTTTGCTGCAAAATTCAGTCAAAATAGCTTATTGATTTTTTTTAAGCAAACCCTTTCCAATGAATTTATAACTAAATATAAAAGTTTCATTTAATTCTCCATCAGAATGAGTGAACTGATTTAAAAAATCCAGCAACACATTCTCACAGCCTGCAATTGACACATCCGTATGCACAGCTGCCTAAATTCAGTACTTGTGTCTGTCTGTGTATACACATGTATTTCAAGGTCTAGATCAAAGAATACTTGAAACTCAGAGTTTAAGTTCTGCTGACAGATTGAAATAACGGGACTTAATATTATGCTCAATGCAGTATTTTATACTTAGCTTTTAAAGCAGACGGCATCTTGGGGTACTGGGATAATAGTGTTATTTTCAGAGAGTTTTAAGACACTTTTAAATTGATCATTTTATAAGTTGGTTCAATAGTGATGAACCTTAGGACTATAGTTAAAAAGACTAAAAGGGAAAAAATATTTAAAAAGATGTTTTCTTTGTTGAAATACAATGGAAAACATTTTTTAATGGGTGTTGTGTCAAGAGAGAATGAAATCCTTGAAGATGGTAGCTGTAAAAGCCAAGAGAGGACGGATGGTGTATGGGTAGAGTTTCGAGTTTATAAACCATAATGTCAAAAGAGTGACCTATGTTTTAAAGTATGAAATATAGCAAATTGTACCTGAGAAAATAAAAACATTTCCTACCATGGGATGCTGGTCTCAGTACTGAGAGGTAGAAATCCCCTTCCTTTGTATTTTACATTTGGAGTGCATTTTAACATGGAAGCTAGAAATATTACTTTTCTAACTTTTAATATTTTGTTTTAAACAATCAATGCAATATATTCTGGTTATAATATCCCTTCATTTATTTCTTCAGTCTGTTCCAGCTACTTGCACCAACCTAACTTCACAGCCTTTCTTTCTCCTTCTCTTCTAAAAAGAAAAGAGAAAATAAATCACTCCTCAAAAGAAAAAAATAGAAAAAATACACATAAACTTACAGAGGGGGGGTTGGGAGGCACAGGGAGAAAATATAATATAAATGAAAAGATCAGCAAAACAATGTAAAACAAAAACAAAACAAAACAAAGCAAAACCCATTAAAAAACATTGAATTTATTGTGCACTGGTGACTACTCCTGGACATGGGGCCCTCCTACTCTTATGTGTGGTTAATATAATCAGTGAGACTCAATGAGACATAACTATTTTTTTTTTCTTTGCAGACAGATACCATTCATCAGGAATGAAAACTAATGTCAACTTCCCCTCCTCAGCACTGGGACTCTGTCTGGCTTATGTCTCTGAAGGCCCTGTACAAACTGCCACCATATCTTTGAGTATGAATGTGCGTCCGTCCTGCTGTGATTCTGAAACTCTCACAGACAAGCTTTGCTTGCTCATGCCAGCAGCTACTGTCAGAAGCAGCAAAGAATTTATCCG
Source organism: Rattus rattus (assembly GCF_011064425.1). Taxonomy (NCBI): domain Eukaryota; kingdom Metazoa; phylum Chordata; class Mammalia; order Rodentia; family Muridae; genus Rattus; species Rattus rattus. Next base: position 36,261,423 of record NC_046164.1, on the reverse strand, counting down.
ACCCAACTGGTTTTAATACTAAAGTATGATGCTATAATGATTACCCAAACAAAATGTGGTTTAAATAACCTGTAGGTTTATTTCTTCCTATCCTAGGGGTCTAGAAATAAGGATAGCTAATATTATGGTGCCCAAAGTAGAAATCCCTTGTTTAAATTTCCATTTTGTGTGCATCTGATGGAGGAGTTTCGCTAGCACTCATTGCCTTCCTTGTGCCCATGAATAAAGTAGGAAAGAAAGGGGTAGTGGAACCACTCTTTTCCCTGGCTTGCTTATCACTAACCGCTACATTTCCTCACCCAACAATTTTGTGCATCTGTACTTATTTGTCTGATAGAACACATGTTTCATGTGTTTGTGGAATGTAGTATGTGCCTAAAATATGGTTTCTAACAGAAATGAAGAAGCTCAAGATTTCTAGGGATTCTTAGCTCCTTTAATGAAAGACAGTCCCTTTCTATATAGCTTGACAACACACTTTGGTCTTCTCTTTCTCATTTCCTGGTCCCTTCCCCTTATCAGCCAAAGGTAATCTGTTTATATTGTCTCAAATATGAATTGAAACTGCACTTGGCTTTGTCCTTTTGGAGTGATAAAAGACAGACCTTTTTATTCAAGACCAAGTAACCTTACAGCAAAATAGGTTCATATAAGTTTCACAGTTATACTTAGCTAAGGGAAAACAATGACAAGCTCAAGGTCTGAGATGAAGTTTCCAGTAATGATATACCAATAAGCAGCTACTAGCCAGCCCCCTAGCCCCATCGCCTGACTTAATGTAGATTGGCAATGAGATATATTGAGGTGTGCAAGGCTTTAAAGAGCTCGTGCTTCAGAGGCTTAGCCTTCTTGTCAACAGTGTGCCTTTACTGAAAACAAAAGAAAAATAGTCCTATTGCTACAGAAATAGGATTCATAGGGATATCAGATTCCCTGGGGACATAGCAGCTGAAAATTGTAAGATATCATTTCAGTATGGAATAAAAGTAATTCCGCAAGGTTTGGAGAAGCCAGGAAACCTCCTGGTTCATTTATCAAAGAGACTGCAGATCCCATTTCAAGCCAGGTGAAACAACAATAAATGTTTGCCCAGTAAATTAATCTGTACCCTGAGATTTTATTAAACAAAAGGTCAAAAGAACACAGTACTTTGAATCGCTAAGTGAACTGATTGTAAGGGGGAAAGATTGGAAATGAAAGTACAAAGGGGTATTGAAACGATCTCCCTTTTATTTATTTCATTTGTTTTTGTTAAATTCATAAAATGGTCACTAAGTAGAGTTTGCCAAAGGTAATTACCCTGGCTTCCATCTTGATTAGTAACAGAAAGAACAACAAAAGTATTTAAATTCTTAGGAGCAGAAGAGTTGATTACTTTAGGATTATACTAGAGTGGTGTTAGAGAATTTCCAGTTGTAGAAAGAATTCTAGAAAAAAGGTCAGTCCATATCCTTAATTCAGTTTTTTTCTTCAAAATTGAAAAATATTAACAGTGCATTTTGTTAAAGTTCATGGAAGCGTTTTTTTTAATTATTCTACAAATTATTTTCAAAATCTTCACTTATATATCATTATCTAAGAATCATATTTTATGATATAAAGTAGAATAAATTTAATATAAATAATAATATCCTCAATATGATAAAAAATAATCTCTTTGGTAAGACTATCAGTTGACATTTAATAATTCAACAGAACAAGTAACACGCCCTAAAAGTCTATGTTGGCTAAAATACAAAGACTTTAAGGATAATTTGTGTGAATTACATAAGCCTATAAACATGCTTTCTTCATGAGCACATGTTGTTGAACCAAACTGGTATCTTCTGTGTACACTTCACATTTTATGTGATTGAGTTATGTCACTAAAAGTTTGAATTAATTTTTCATTCCACTAACATAAATAAAAACCTAAATAATACATTTCCCCAATCTCCTTTTGCTTTCTTTCTAAGATTAAACTTTTCTAACTAGGACCATGGCAGTAGTGTCTGAAGCATTCTGTCCTTTGAAATATTACCACCAGTCAATTGGTTCATCTCAGAGAATTGAGTAGAAAAGTCACACGTGTCAAATAGTAGTTACCACCATGGAGTAAAGAGAGGACCTGATGCAGAATGCCTAGCCAGGTATACAGATCTTTGGGTTTATTAATCCATGTTTAGGTATGCAGCTAGCTAGCCTAGTTGTTTCCCAGTCCCTATTAGTAATTGTTGATGAAATTATTAAACCTTAGCCTCTTCCGTACTTAGAAATAATTCATTATCAAACATTATATATTTACAGGTTATTAGACCCTGACATTTTCCAAGTTCTCCATTCTATGTTATTTTGTTTTGCTCTTAGATCAAAGAACTTTTGAGTACTAAACTGCTAACAGTTAGATTCTGTTGTGCAGATTTGCTTCCCAGATGAAAGAAGCTCTTGCTGCAGTGTGATTGTTTCCCTCTCTTTGTCCTTTCAGTTTGGACTTGCATAAACTTCTCCTAGGAATACCTTAAACTACAGGTTATGACTCCACCGTATTCCAACTAATAGTCCTCTGTCATTCTCCACTGCTACACATACATACAATGACGATATACTATAGATGCTATTAATTTTTATTTCATATGATTGTATGCTCTAAATAGTAAGAGCTTATATAATTTTATGTTTTTATAATTTTAATATTTTATCTTTAAACTTTTTGAGAATAACATACATGAGTACTACATTTATATCATTCCCTAGCATACCCCATCTGCCTGCCTTCAACTTTTTTTTCTTGGACATTTTCTTTACCTACATTTCAATTATCCCCCTTCCTGGTTTCTCCTCCAGAAAGTCCCCTACTGCATCCCCTAACCCCCTGCCTTCATGAGGGTGCTCCCACCCCCCCATCCATTCCTTCCACGCCTCCCTGCCCTGGCATTCTCCTATACTGAGGCATTAAACCTTCACAGGACCAAAGGCCTCTCTCCTTCTACTTTTTCTCAAACTACTGACATCTTTTGAAATTATTGTCATTACATACACACACATGCGTGCGTGCGCGCGTGCCTACTGAGTCAATTATTATTACTCAAGCATACATGGGCCAGAAAACTGACCACTTGTGATTTTATAACCTACCAGATGTTTGTCCATGGAGAAAACTCATTCCCTTTTTCAGCAGCCACAGGCTGTCAGTATCTCTCTGTCTATAGTTAGGGGTTGGAAAAATTCTTTTCTACAGATATTAGAATATCAATTGGCATTTTCATTATGCAGTTTTACAGGTGTCCATACTGTTGATACGGTATAGATTCAGCTCTTCCAATACATGTATAGAAGATAGTATCATGGACTTATTTAGGGTTTCCATTGTTGAGAAGAGACATGAAGGGACTTCTTATGAGGGACAACATTTATTTGGGGCTAGTTTACTGGTTCAGGGGTTCAGTCCATTATCATCCTGACAGGAAGTATGGCATCATCCTGGCAAACACAGTGCTGAAGAAAGAACTGAGAATTCTTCATCTTGGTCCAAAGGCAGTCAGGAGAAGACTGACCTCCAAGGAACCCAGAAGATGTTCCTCACAGTGACACACTTCCTCTAACAGGGCCATACCTATTCCCAACATGGTCAGACCTCCTAAAAGTGACACTCCCTGGCCAAAGAAATCAGCACATTCCACTTTCTGGCCCCAGTAGGATTGTTTAAACACATGAGTCTGGGGCCAAGCTAGAGCATAATGCATTAGGTCCAATTTCAAAAGTTCTCATAGTCTGTCAGAGTCTCGACAATGTTAAAAGTCTAAAGATTAAAGTCTTCTGAGATACACCCAATCACTTAACTGTAATCCCCTATAAAATTGAAATCAAAAAGCAAATCACATATCTATAATATATTATGGCCTAGGAAATACATTATTATTCCAAAACGTCATAGTAAGGAAATACTGGACCAAAATAAAACAAAACCCCAGATGATCATCCTATTGTACTGGCCTCTACAATTCTCTTGTGTCCTCCACTGCAACTAGACTTCACCAATAGTACATCATAGGCTGTCTACATGGTACCAAGCCTCAACTCCTTGCTGGACCCCTTCAGTCCTGAAATGTCAATTACAAATGAAGCAGCACCTCCCTCAATGGCCTACCTTGGCCTTTCCTATTGCCAATCTGCAGATTCTCTCTATGACCTTTTTCATGATTACAAAAGCTACAACACCTGGATACACATTATCAAGTCCACCTGAAGCATGAACTGCAACCTTGGGGATCTCCGGCACACAACACTCAGTCTTGTGGGTTTGTTCTTTGTTTTTTGTTTTTTTTCCTCTCAGAAAACCCTTTCAAGATTTCACCTCAGTGATGCTTTTTTTTTTATCTTTATTAACTTGAGTATTTCTTATTTACATTTCTATTGTTATTCCCCTTCCTGGTTTCCAGCCCAACATCCCCGTAACCCCCTCCCCTTCTCTATGGGCTTCCCCTTCCCATCCTTCCCCCATTACCACCCTCCCCCCAACAATCATGTTCACTGGAGGTTCAGTCTTGGATTGCCAGTTTCTTAGCTCTAGCTAACCAGCGTCCACTATCTTAGTAGTCCCTTCTATTTGTGACTCTAAAGCCAGATCCAAATGGCCAATCTGCTGAGTTCTCCTGCTTGCTCTGGCTGGAGCATGGCCTTCTCATCCTATTACATCTTCACCAGCCTTCTGTTTTCCTACTCCTTTAGTGTCTAAACTCCGCTGTCCTGGAACTTGCTCTGTATACTGACCTTGAACTCCAAGATCTGCATGCATAGGTCTCTGGCATGCTAGGATTAAAGGTTTGTAGGACCATGCCTGGGCCTAAGCTTTCTATGGCCAGAATTCTTCAAGGTTCAAATGCAAAGCCTGTGTCTTCCACTTCTTGATTGTAGTTCATTTCTGATTAAAAGTCCAAATGAAAACAATAACTTAGTAATAATAAGGACTAACCTGATAAGACTATTCCTTGTTTAATGGTAAATGCATACACAATAAGTATATCTGGGTCAGATTTTGCCCCAATGTCACAACTCCCTTCAATCTGTTTGTCTCCATTGTACTTCCTAATGCCCTTTTATTACTTAAACCATACATTTTGTATGTTTGCTTTTCTAAGCTTGCTAAGTTTGACCAAAAGACAATTCTTGAGAGCAAACCTCAGGTCAATGTCAATGCTGGGCTTTTCTGAGACTTCTTTTTCCAAGGCAATTAATCTGAACCTCTTTAGTCATAGATTCAGGTGGACTCTTCAGACAAGGGCAAAAAGCAGCAACATCCTTCACCAAAATAACATAAGAAAAATCTCCAGTGTCTTCATCAGGGTTTCTATTCCAGTACAAGTATCATGACCAAGAAGCAGGTTGGAGAGGAAAGGGTTTATCCAACTTACAATTCTACATTGCTGTGTATCACCAAAGGAAGTCAGGACTGGAACTCAAGCAGGTCAGGAAGTAGGAGCTGATGCAGAGGCCACAGTGGGATGTTACTTACTGGCTTGCTATCCCTAGCTTGTTCAGCTTCTTTTCTTATAGAACCTAGGACTACCAGCCCAGGGATTGCACCATTCACAATGGGCCCTCCCACCCTTGACCACTAATTGAGAAAATGCCTTTCAGCTGAATCTGACTGAGGCAATTCCTCAAGGGAGGATCTTTTCTTTGTGATAACTCCATCTTGTGTCAAGTTGACACACAAAACCAGCCAGTAAATCCAGGCAACTCACTAAAATTCCTCTTCTCTGAAACATCTAGAGCAATATTTGCATGATTCAAATCACCGTCATCACCAATGTCTTACATATTCCTACTAGGATGGTCAATTAAGATCCATTTCCACTGCTTAACAAGTCTACAGCAAGCAACAAATCCATGTTCCTCCAAAGAAAAATATGTTCAGTCCTATCACAGCAATAGCCCAGTTCCTGCTACCAACTTCTGTCTTAGGCTTTCCATTGCTGAGAAAAAAACTCCATGAATAAGCAATGTTTATAAGGGACAACCTTTAGTTAGGGCTGGATTACAGATTCAGAGTTTCAGGCAATTTTCAACATGGCAGGAAGCATGACATCATCCTGGCAGACTCGGTGCTGGAGGAAGATGAGAGTTCTACATCTTGATCTGAAGGCAGTCAGGAGAAGACAGACCTCCAAGCAGCTAATAAGAGGCTCTCAAAGCCAACCTATACAATGAAGTACTTCCACCAACATGGCCAGAGCTACTCCAGTGGCACCTCCTAATAGTGCCACTCTTAGTCTAAACGGACTATCACAATGTTAAAACAGATATTTCAGTCCTCTTGTCTTAAAAATCTTTTTTCCATCATTCCCATCATATTCCCTGAGTCTTAGGTATACAGAGTGCAGTTTAGAAGCATCAGTGGGGATAGGGCATTCCATGGTCAGCTTTCTTTTAAATGTAAACACTTGAAGATTCCTATAATATAAAGTCTTAATCCTAATATTAACCGTCTGTAATATATAAGTGTCTATATTTTTGAGTTCTATACATAGAGTTGAATTAGTAGAAACTTACCTCAAACAAACAAGAGCACAATGGTGTTTGGAATATAAATGCGCTATTAATCATTATCAAATTTCAACAAAAACAAAATAGATTATTGTAGCCTCAGTTGTCTTTTGGAGCTTGAGTTTGAGGCTTACTTGCTGAAGACACTAAAATTTTGTGGCACAGCATTCAGATGATTCAGGTTTCATCTCAGCTGATAGCCTGTTTTATGTGGTCTAGCTTCCAAAAACAAACCCAGTACAGGTTGCCAAGAGAGGGAAGCAATTACATAATACTACCTGGCTTCAACATTACAATTACCAACATGCAAAACATACATAAATGTTCAATAAGTGAGACTTGAATATTGAATATCATGACTGGACCAGGAAACCTAGTTAACTTCATAAGGCTACTGAGGTCAAGGACCTTAGAAAGGAGTATGCTATCACCAACTTTGCTAACACAGAATGCATCATTAATACATTCCAAACATTATCTTTATATCCAGAGATAAGTGGATAAGTGCTGCTACCATGTCCATCAAAGATTCTTCTCTTCACAGTAAATATAGACCATGAAGAGAACAAATCTGTTACAATGAAGAGATCTACAGATTGTGGGAAGTCAGGCTCCAAAAATATATCCACACTACAACTTCTGTGTTTTCAGGTAATATTACAAAAGAAGGATAGAAAGATTTTAGTATTCAAAACAAAATCTCCTGTGAAATCATCTTTTACAGAAATGGCTTCATAAATAGGTCTGGATCAATAGCAATATCAATGGGCATGTTACTGTGGGAAGTATGAAATTTTCACAGGATTCTACCCATAGATAAAGAAGTAAAGGCAACTAATAACTGTGCTGAGTGGTAGCTTCTTCCATTGATGAGCTCCTTATTTATCATCTAATACAGAGTTGTGAGGCTTGAAGACACATATGTACTGTCAACAAATAGACTTAGCTTGTTACATATGTGTGTGTTGTGAATATCAAAGAAAAGAAAATATCAATTTGAGAGTGGGAAGCCTAGGATATGTGGAAGAATCAAACAGTTGAAGGAATTAAAATGGAAATAGAAGCAATCAAGAAAGAACACATGGAAACAACCCTGATATAGAAAACCAAAAGAAGAGACAAGGAGCTGTAGATACAAGTTCACCAACAGAATACAAGAGATGGAAGAGAGAATCTCAGGAGCAGAAGATTCCATAGAAATCATTGACTCAACTGTCAAAGATAATGTAAAGCGGAAAAAACTAAAATTTTTTTAATGGAAAAGGAAGAAAGTACGTGTGTGTGTGTGTGTGTGTGTGTGTGTGTGTGTGTGTGTGTGTGTGATATACTGTTAGTGTTCCTGTGTGTGTATAGGTTATGCATGCCTAGGCGCAGGTATGCAAATGAGATGACATGCTATTTATCCTCACCTATGGAACTTGTTGGAGACAAGAACTCATTGCATATGATAGGCTGGCTTGCTTGTAAGCTTTGGACATTCTCCTGTTTTTCTCCCATTTTCTAAAACCTGATGAAATTTTATATATGATATATATACGATATATATATTATATATATATATATATATAATGGCTTTTTTATAAAAGCTATGACTGACTGTTGAATATATACTGGTGATCTGCATTAAGGTCTTCAGCTTACAAGGTAAATGTTATCCCCTATTGACCCATCTTCCCAGTTCCCAAATATACTTTGAATACTATTATGATTTTGGCTGCTGTTACAATTGTCAACAAATGTCAAACAAGGGAGTGCTTTAAGTCAGAGAAAGGTTTCACAGAAGTTTTTCTCATGAAAGGCAAAAGTTTTCACAAAGATTTCAATGTATTTACTTTGAAAGTATGTTTAAGACTTTCCTAGTAAAATCTTAATACTCCATTGAATTATTTATTTCTAGTAAAGTCTTAATACTCCATTGAATAATTGAAAAAATTATCATATTTTGTTTGAATTATTTTCTTTCCTTGGCTTGTTCTCTTATTACATGGGAGATATTGTAATTTCTAAAACAGTCTAAATAAGATAAGTGATCACCGTAATATGATCCTTCATGATTTGACTACTTTGAAACTATGGAGAGCTGAAAAGAGACTCAAAAATTGGAAAAAAAAAGTCTGGGATAAAGAATACCAATCACTCATGATCTTGTTACTAAAGTTATTTCCAACTTTCATGTAGTCTTTATATTGAGCTAAACTTTGCTTTTAGAAGATATTAGATGATTGCCATAATGATAACATGTAGTTGTTATATGATAAAATTTATGTCAAACATGTTTGTAAATAAATAGCAAAACACCATTTATAAGAAAGTTTCTAATAATCAAATTACTTGCTTACATTTTAAAATCCCCACACAAATTAAAAAGAAATGAATATACTAGCGTGTATTTTGCCCATAATTTTAGCAACCATTAACACTATCACATTTCTAGTTTTTTTCCCCATTGATATCTGAGAAAACATATTTGGCTATCTATTTTGACTTTTATTTCCTTGTACAACATGCCTAATTTTCTGTAAAATGAATCTGTTTCTGCAACAGAAAAATAGAGTTATCACGAGAATCTTCATTTCCACTGCTGTTATCTCTCATCATTGTTTTCTCCTTTCCTTACACCTGAAGTGAGCTCTCTGGATGGAGGCATGGCCACAGACTAATGAAACTAACGAAACTGAGTCATAATTAAATTTTCATACATTTATCATACAAATCTTTATTATCCAACTATTTCCAATGTTTTATTCAGCTAAAATTATTCTGAACATACACTTACAGAAGGGCATTTTAAATAGACTAATTTAATAGAATTATTTTTAACTTATTCAGTTTCTACAACATTTTAAATATTTACAGAAAGTAATTGAAATGAAAGATTCTGTTTGTTTTGTTTTTATGTTTTGTTGGTTCTTCGTGAATTTCACATCACACACCTCAATCCCATTTATATCCCGGGCCTTCTACCATCCCTCCTCCACCCTTTCGAATTCCCCCCAAATTTGTGTGTTACAACTTGTTCCATAGGAGACCCTTTGTCCACACATTTTTTATGGCAAAGATGCTTCTGGCTCTCTCTACTCTGTCAATCCTGGAACCTCACTGGGACTCCTCTCAAACATCTTATTGAATTGTCCCGTGTCAGTGAGAACCTGTAGTTTTGGGTCTCTAGGACCAGCCCTTTCATGCACTCCAGGAGATCATCAATAGGATAAACACTGGGGTAGGCCAATACATTGCCTGGGTCTAGACCTGAGAGCTATCTGGGCTCGTCAGTTCTCCATATCTCCAGCTATCATCTCTTGGCACTGGCTCAGCTACAACCCATGTAACCAAAGCTAGCCCTACATAGCTGCCCAGGCAAGGTGCAGACCCAATCTATGGAATGTTCAAACAGTGAGGGACAGGGCATATCCTTCCACTTTCATGATCCTGGGGCTAGCTTTCCTGTATAGTATCAGGAGAAAAGGAGGAGGAATGGGATTAAGGTGTCTCTCTTTTATCTGAGTCATGACCAAGTAGAAAAGAAGCAGAGCCTCCTGCGCTCATGAACTTGGGCCTAGCTCATGTGCAACCTCCACATCCAGGCCAGCCCTACACTGCTGTCTATGTGAAGTGAAGGAGTACCTCAGTCCCTAGCACACATTGCTGAAGGACAGACAAGTTTCCAGGCCAACTCTCACAGGTTCACACCTTTAATATAAATAAACAATACAATATTACATTTATATTTTCAAGACTAGAGCATATAGCTGGGATTTGATATATATCTATATAATGTCATCATGTGATGAAGATTCTTAAGTTTTAAGCTCTAATGGAAATGTAGAATAATAAAAGACTTGATCTTCTCATAGTACATAAATAGTCAGTGATTTTGCTATTCATCAATAATTGAATAAACTTATTATCTCTTATAAAACATATTTAAGAGTTTTGATGAGTTCATGACTGTATATATAATGTTGCTGACACTGGTTAATAATTAATTTTTATTAACTAAATTGTTTCTATTGCCTTAGAACAATAAATACTGAAGACATTGTCAATTTCATTTTGATAATGGATTTCTGTTTATTTGTTGTTTAGCTATCCTTCATTATTACATTGTGGTCAGATTGAGGATTTAGACACTTACTTCTGGCAAGATGTACTGTGTTATTCAACATGAATGCTGAATACAAAATCGGAGAAAATCAGTGTGTAGAATAGTGATTACATTAAAATAATTCCAGACACATTTTGGTCTTAGCTGTAATGAAAGCAGCCAAAGATATACAAGCTCATGATTTACTAATAGGGTTAAAGAAAGGAAAGGACAATTTTTACATTTTTATGGCATTATGTCACAAAATCCCCAACAAATTCAGAAAGCCAGTTAGATACATTCCATGAATCAACTTTATGGATAAACTGTTATAGCTGTAAAGTTCACCCACAGGAAGTTTTTATTTATATATTTGGCTTTGACTCCAGTGCTGAGGCATCTGTGCAAGTCATTTTGCCACCAAGACTTATCTTTCTCTCCCCAAAGAAGGTTCATATTTTACATTTACTTATAGAAATATGCTAAATTGCCAGCAAAAAGAGAGGAAGAGAAGATAATGTTCTATGAAGTCAATCACTATTCTGTTTCTCATGATGTTCGATGTGATTTCATTTTACTGAGAGGAATCTAGCTTAAAATCCTCATTGGCAAATGAAGAAACACTTTGTCTTAAATTCAATAAGAATATTTTAAAATTCATTATAGGAAATACACAGAACATTTACAATTCTTTCTGTTTTCCTTTACTTTCCAAAGGGGTAGCTATGAAATTTGAAGCTATGTACAACAAAATTAAAATTATATTAATTAAAATTAATAAATTGAATTTTGTTAAAACTTATTTATTCAGCAACACCAGACTTGCTTCAAGTTCTGATTTGCCTACATATCTCCTAACTAAAATATCAAGTTAGCCATACATGAAACTTACATCTATATTTGAATGATTTTGGAAAACAGTGCTGTGTACAAATTACACTTTAGAAATGTCTCTCATTTCTCATTTTAAAATATTCTCCATTCCTTTTACTTCTCACATATATTAATAGACACTCTGTGTGGGTATTTCTTCAGGAGAAAGAGTATGTGTTTTATAAAAGTCTGCTTATATATCACCATCATTCCTTTTTATGTATGTGTGTGGGCTACATGTAAATGTTCTTGTGGGTGTGGATGCATGTGTTATATGTAGGTGTTCTTGCAGGGATGCATGAATGTGTAGGTGGGCATGTAGTAGGCTATAATCTCCCTATCTTTCTTTATTCTTTCTTTCCTACACTTTTCCTATGGGTATGCATACAAGCATGTGTGTAAATGTGAATACCAGAGTTATATGGTAAAGTCAAATGTCTTCCTCAGTTATTTTCCTTATTCTGTTTGGAGACATGGTCCCTCACTGAACAAGGAAGTCTTTGTATTGACTGCACTGTCTCAATAATGAGCTCTAAGGAAACAACTGTCTCTATTCTTCATATTCTAAATATATTAAAATATGTCAGTGGTGCATGTTTTTACTTGGGTCTGGGGATTCTTATCTCAGAGTCTCATGCTTACTCAGCTGTAGTTTGTACACCAAGCCATCTCCCAGTCTCCATTGCTTTCCTTCCATTAATGATAACGACAGAAACTTTACAGGTTTTTCAACAAGAAGTAAAAGATAGCTTTTCATTGTTTTATTTCAAACACTTTGAAACTTTGAGCATGTTCATATCTATCCACCCTCCACACACACTGCTGCCACTAAGAGTATGACACTACCAAAACAGATCATGACTATAGCCCAGGGCATTTTGATATGTGACAAGGTAATGGATTAAATAAATTTGAGACAACCTTTACATTATTAAAGAAGAAAATGAAGGAATATCTATATATTTTACCAAAGAACTCTAAACACCTTAGAGAAAATGTGACTTTTACCTCTCAGACTAGATGGCAAAGCAATAATTCTAATAGACAAGGGAAGCAAAAAAAGTACATTAAGTGTACATGCTATTTGAGAGCCAATTAAATCCTCTCTTTCTCCAGACCTGACACTGATTGGAGTCTGTGTCAGCACATCTGCCTGCCCTAACAGAGAAATGGGTTTTATTCTCTACAGATGACAGCTATTCTTCCTTCCCCAAGGACATCTACAGGAATTTCTGAAGGTAAATTAAAAGCCACTACGATGTTATTGTTTGAATGAGACCCATGACGGTCATGACATATGGCTGAGATGTCACATACGCAGTCACTGTGAAGCTTTGGAATTAACCTCAGTGTTGTTCAAGCCATCTTGACTCTAGAGTCTGAAGGGAGAAAGGAGTATAACTGAACACTACCAGCTTTTCGAAGTGTCTATGCAACCCTCCCTCTGGACAAGATGATACATAGGAAGTGATCAGAAACTTAAGATGCAAAACATTGGGAAAAGGGAGAAGCAGAGAGTCTTGTTTAAATAAGTGACCTTAATTGTTGTAAATGTTGTTTATGGCCATGTATTATAATATAAATATAGATAACATGAAATTTCTAAATGTTAAGTTCAAAAAAATATATCTACTGATCAAGTATTTTAGTATTACGTAAATGTATCTTTCTTTGGGTATCCATCTGCACCCAGAGTCAGAACTGTTCCAGAGTCCTTGGACACAAAACTTGCCCTCAGAGAGCTTGTCTGCCAGGAAACCACCCTGTGAGAGCATAGGGCTCAGAAGCTACAGGGCAGCCTGGGACTGAACCCTTCTTGTCTCCATCTATGCCCACAGCTGTGGCTTTAACACAGTCCTTGTTCACAAAACCTGCCTGCAGAGAGCTGATCTGCCAGGAGCACTCTCCCTCCTAACACTCAGCCCACAGGTAAGACCACACTTTATCCCCATTGACTGTCCAAGGAGAGATACCCCAGGAGTACACGAGGTGTAGGAGCCACAGGCAGTCTATGACAGGACCCTTCCCGTCTCCATCTGTGCCCAAAGAAGGGGCTTTCCCACAGATCTCAGACATTAAACATGCCCAGACGGAGCAGGTTTCACAAGAATGCTCTCACTGCAAGGAACTTTTGATAACTTTTGGTTGAAAGTCAATTTTATTTAATATTAGAATGCCTACTTAAGCTTGTTTCTTGGGACCATTTACTTAGAAAAAAATTTTTCCCAGCCTTTTACTCTTTGTAAAGCCTTTGGGCAGCAAACTGCTGGGGCTTGTTTAAGTGTCCACTTGGTTAATCTACATCATTTGGGGGTGTTGATTCCATTGATGTTTAGAAATATTAAGGAATAGTGATTGTTTCCTGTTATTTTTCTTGTTAGTGATAGAACTGTATTTGTGTGGCTATCTTCTTTTGGATTTGTTGCAAGACTATTTTCTTGCTTTTATTAATGTGTAGCTTCCCTCCTTGCGTTGGAGTTTTTCTTCTCTTATCCTTAGTAGGGCTGGATTTGTGGAAAGATATTGTGTAAATTTGGTTTTGTCATGGAGTATCTTGGTTTCTCCATCTATGGTAATGAACAGTTTTGTTGGATATAGTAGCCTGGGATGTCATTTGTGTTCTTTTAGAGTCTCATAACATCTGTCCAGGATCTTCTAGTTTTCATAGAAGTCAAAATATCACTATATGCAGATGAAATGATAGTATCCTTACATGACCCCAAAAATTCCACCAGAGAACTCCTAAGCCTGATAAACAACTTCAGCAAAGTGGGGGATATAAAATTAACCAAACAAATCAGTAACCTTCCTCTACTCAAAGGATAAACAGACTGAGAAAGAAATTAGGAAAATGACACCCTTCAACATACCTACAAATAATATAAAATACCTTGGTGGGACAAACCAAGAAAGTGAAAGATCTGTATGACAAGAACTTCAAGTCTCTGAAGAAAGAAATTAAAAAAGATCTCAGAAGATGGAAAGACTTTCCATACTCATGAATTGACAGGATTAATATAGTAAAAATGGCCATCTTGCCAAAAACAATCTACAGATACAATGGAATCCCCATCAAAATTTCAACTCATTTCTTCATAGAATAAGAAAGAGCAATTTGAAAATTCATTTGGAAAAGCAAAAAAAACAAAAAAATCCCAGGATATCAAAAACTATTCTCAGAAATAAAAGGATTTCTGGGAGAATAACCATCTCTGATCTCAAGATGCATGGCGAAGAAATAGGGTTAAAAACTGTACGGTATTGGTACAGAGAAGCAGGTTGATCCATGGAATAGAATTACGACCCAGAAATGAGCCAACACAACTATGGCTACTTGATCTTAAACAAAGGAGCTGAAACTATCCAATAGGAAATGACAGCATTTTCAACAAATGGTGCTGGTTTAACTGATGGTCAACATGCAGAAAAATGCAAATTGACCCATTTTTATCTCCTTGTACTAAGCTCAAGTCCAAGTGGATCATAGACCTCCACATAAAACCAGATACACAAAAATTAATAGAAGAGAAATTGTGAAGAACTTCAAACACATAGTAACAGGGAAAGTGTTTTTTTTTTTTTTGTTTGTTTTTTTGTTTGTTTTTTTTTGTAATTTTTGAATGGCTTATGCTCTAAGATCAAGAATTGACAAATGGGACCTCATAAAATTGCAAAGCTTCTTTAAGGCAAAGGGACACTGTCAATGGGACAAAATGGCAACCAACAGATTGGGAAAAAGTCTCTACCAATCCTATGTCTGATAGAGGGCTAATATCTAATATGTACAAAGAACTCAAGAAGTTAGACTCCAGAGAATCAAATAACCCTATTAAAAATAGGGGAAATAGCTAAACAAAGAATTCTCAACTGAAGAATACCAAATGGCTGAGAAACAACTAAAAAGATGTTCACCATCCTTAGTCATCAGGGAAATGCAAATCAAAACAACCCTGAGATTCTACCTCAGTCCAGTCAGAGTGGCTAAGGTCAAACAGTCTTATGACAGCAGATGCTGGTGAGGATGTGGAGAAAGAAAAACACTCCTCCATTGTTGGTGGGATTGCAAGCTGGTACAACCACTCTGAATATCAATCTGGAGGTTCCTCAGAAAATTGGACATAGAACTACCTGAGGACCCAGCTATCTTACTCCTGGGCATACACTCAAAAGATGTTCCAACATATAACAAGGACACATGTTCCAATATGTTCATAGCAGCCTTATTTATAATAGCCAGAAGCTGGAAAGAACCCAGAAGTCATTTAACAGAGGAATAGACAGAAAGTGTGGTTCATTTACACAATGGAGTACTATTCAGCTATTAAAAACAATGACTATATGAAATTCATAGACAAATGGATGGAACTAGAAAATATTCTGTGTAAGGTAACCCAGTCACAAAAGAACACAAATGGTATACACTCACTGATAAGTGTATAATAGTCCAAAAGCTTAGAATACCTAAGAAAAAATTCACAGATCAAATGAAGCCCAAGAATAAGTAAAACCAAAATGTTGATGCTTCAATCCTTCTTAGAAGGGAAAACACAATACTCATGGGAGGAAATACAGGGACAAAGAGTAGAGCAAGGACTGATGAAAAGGTCATCCAGAGACTGCCCCACCTGAGGATCCTTCCCATATGCAACCACCAAACCCAATCACTATTGCTGATGCCAAGAATTGCTTACTGATATGAGCCAGACATGGGTGTTTCCTGTGAGGCTATGCCAGAGCCCTACTGATACAGATGAGGAGGGTTGCAGCTAACCATTGGATTGAACAATGGGATCTCAATGGAGGAGTTAGAGAAAAGACTGAAAGACTGAGGAGCTGAAGGGGTTTGCAACACCGTAGGAAGAACAACAATATCAACTGATCAAATCCCACCAGAGCTTCAAGGGACTAAACCACCAACTAATATACATGGAGTATGCATGGAGGAACCCATGACTCCAGTCACACATGTGGCAGATGATGACATTGTTCAGCATAAATGGGAGGGAAAGCCCTTTGTCCTGTGAAGTCTTGTTTCCCCAATGTAGGGTAAGGCCAGGATGTTGAGGTTAGAGTGGGTAGGTGGGAATCAGAGCATTCTCTTAGAAGCAGGGGGAGTGGGGAGGGGGATTGAGGAAGGAGAAAAATGGAATAACATATGAAATGTAAATAGATTAAAATATCCAAGACAAATAAAATTATTTAAAAAATAAATATATCTATGACATTTTCACAACAATTAACACTGAAACATATTCACAACAATTAACACTGAAACATATAACTGTAAATAAATTATTTATAATAAAAAATGTTATCTACTCTGAATCTTAGGAGATGGCTCAGTGCCTATGAATGCTTTCAGTATATACAGGAGGACCTGAAACAGAATTCCTAGAATCAAATTAAAATGCCCAGATTGCCTGCATGTCAGTTTTGTTGTTATAAACCCAGCACTGTGTGGGGAAAAGGCAGTAAGACCTCATAGCTGACAGTCTAGATCCAGGCTCAGTCAGAATCTATCTCAAGGTACTGGCATGGAAAGAAATAAAGAAGGACACATGACATAATCCTCTGGCCCAATTACCTGTACCACATCTGTAAGAATTTGCAGAAAGTAGCACTCAATATACCCACAAAAAACAATAACAAATAGATGAGTGTATAACTAATTAAAGTAATTGCAAATTGATTGTTCAGGGAAATCTGTCGTGTTGCATAAAACAATCAGTAGGACAGACTCAGGTAGAAATATCTGTTGCAGTAAACTTCCAACACCAATCAGCCCATGTGAAAACACACAACTTAGTTATTATGTTTATAAGCTTGCCTCGAGATCGAGCAGATCTACCACTACATTAATCTGTACCCCTGCTAAGAGATCCCTTGATACTTGTGTCTTCTCTAGGCCACGTCATATTGTTCCATCTTCCTTTCACTTTTTCCTCTGTCCTTTCGCTCCACTGTCCCCTAGCCTTCCTCGATTCTATACATCCTCTAGCCTTACCTTTCCCTTCCACTGCACAATCATAGGCTCTAGCCTTTATTTGGCCATTTAGGTTGGGGAGAATGTTTACATGAAACCACCTGAGTACTGAGTATTTGATCCACTCCTTGAGCAGCCCCTCTTGAGAAAATAGAATCAACATCAGAATACAAACAGCACCACGCAATCCATACAACAAATATCTGCATTAGAAATATACAAAATAAGAACTACAGAAGATTGTTTTAAATAGTCAAACAATATTCTCCTAAGTTACATTTCTGTGATTTTTGAATTCTCTGATTCCTTCCATTTGTTACAAAAAGAAATAAATCATAAAAAATAAAATAATGTTTAACATGCTACAGGTGATCTTACTGAATTTCATAATTTTCAGGATTCTCTGAGCAACAAGATAGACATGAGTACATTAGATTTAATAATTGTTGAGTGTTCTGGGTAGGATATCTCCCTCAATTAGAAATTGCTACCATTAATTTATAAATCACCTTTATGTACAAACCGTTTATTCTCACAGAAACTGCTGTGTAGTGTCCCTACCTCAGATCACTTACACAAATAGACTTCCCGTTAAATATGAAGTACTGCTACAAGAACTTCTTTCAGAGACCTGCCACCACTGTGATTCACAAACTTGCCTTGCACACAAGATAATTTACACAACTTCCTTCATTTCATGTTAAATAGTAAACCATTATACCTTTATCTCTTCTTCCTTCTTCCTTAACTGGGTTGCACTGCAAAACAATTGGAGCACAGCAGAATAGACAGAGTTGCCAGGTCTGGCACAGATGTGTAAGGGAAGCTGTGGCACAGTTCCTGCCCCTGGGGCAACACTGAGCCATTGATGCCCATGATCCCCAAGTGTGGTGATGGTTTCTGTTGTCCTGAAGCTGATCTGTTGTTTTTACTACTTGTCTTTCGATCTTCCTTACTGGGGAATATACTCACTGTCTCCCTCCCTCCGGCAATTACTCAGAGATAATCACGCCATAATAACTGAACATATGTGGTTCTCAGGAATGGGAAATGGAGATGGTCATGAGGCTGTGGGGGATGAGGAATAAGCATTCTGCTTGGCCATTAGGGCCACAGGAAAGGATCTACACTGCATAATCACAGAGACCATAAAAGCCTAAATGGTTCTTTTTAGAAACAGTGCATCATCAGACTTGGCCTTGAATTTGGAATCATGAGCAGACATATGTACCCTCCAGTACAATGACTGACACATTAATTAGCCAAGGTCAACTTGGGGACATCAAGGATAGAGAGTTAAGATGTTCTCTGGAAGAAAAAGCATGGATAGAAAAAACAAAACAGGAATTTACATACGATTTAGTACTAGAAGAGAGTACACAAGGCTATGGAATTGCTAGGATGAGGAAATGAAGACTACAGAATTAAAAGAGGATGTAGAAGCACATAAATAGTATTTTGTTCTCTTAGCTATTTGAAGAATTAGAAATGATAACGCCTAGAAAGATATTAGAGCTAACTGCTTTACTTACATAAATTTATAACTTTGTGAGGAATCATTTTAATTTTACTACTCTATCATTTTTTTACTTTTTTTTACAGTCTAGTCTTTACCCTCTCCCCATTCTTCCTCCCAGAGTTCCACATCTCATTCCTACTCCCCCTGTCTTCAAGAGGGAGTCTGCACCCCCATCCCACCTCATGCCCCTGCCAGGCCTCCCCATTCCCTGGGGCCTCAAGTCTCTGAGAGTTAGGCACATCTTCCCTCACTGAGGCCAGACCAGGCAGTATATGTGTGTGGGGCCTGGGAGCAGCTAGTGTATGATGCCTGTTTGGTGGCTCAGTGTCTGAGAGATCTCAGGGGCCAGGTTAGTTGAGACTGCTGGTCTTTCTCTGGGGTTGCCTTCTTCCTCAGCTTCTTCCAACCTTTCCCTAATTCAACCACATGAGTTCCTGACTTCAGTCCTTTCATTGAGTATAAATAATGGAGTCTACCTCAGTCAGGTGATTGCTGGCCCTCTCAGAGGACAGCCATGCTAGACTCCTGTCTGTAAGTATCCTATAGCATCAGTAATAGTGTCAACTACTAGGGCATCCCCTTGAGATGGATGCCAAGTTGGGCTGGTCACTGCACCTCCTTTCCCTCAGTCTCTTCCCCACATTTGTCCCTGCAATTCTTTTAGACAGGAACAATTCTGCATCAGTTTTTCTGACAGTGGGATGTCAATCCCATCCTTCTACTTGATGCCCTGTCTTTTTCCTGCAGGTGGACTCTAGAAGTTCCCTCTCCCCACTATTGGGTATTTCTTCTCAGGCCCCTCACTTTGAGTCCTGAGAATCTCTCAGCTCAATCTTTTTGTTCTTATTTGAAAATAGTTACTAAAGACTACTGTCTACTGTACTAGGAAATCACAAGAGCTGTGACCCAGCAACTTGTAAAGAGCAGGCTCTGTAAACCTATAAGGAAATGTGATCATTTTGCATTTAGTTTCTGCTCTAAGGAAATGGGAGTTGAGACTATTGATCTGAGATTTATACAGTTTGTGTAAATTTAAGAATTTTTTGATATTTATTAACAATGATCAAAGCCTTGATGATATAGCTTTAGTAAATAAAAGACTTAGTTCAGGCTCTCTGTTCAGAAAGGAAAGAATGATGAGAATCTTCAGGGAACAGAGAGAGTACCTGAACTGACAGCTTGCATTTACTACTGACTCCAAGTCATTATTGAATCACTGCCATTCCCCATTCTTGCCTTTCTCAGGATCCTCCTCACTGTGGCTGGACCTCAGCATTAAGTAGATGTTTGGGTGAGGTTATTTGAAAGTATGGTAAAATGTTTGCAAAGACATAGAAAGTATCAAAAGGGAAGCATCTGAACTGACAGGAAGCACTGTTGCAAGTGCAAACTGATGAAGGGGGCATTAGTATTAGAAAAATAGAGCATTGCAAAAAACGGCCAATTAGCAAGGGTCTCAAAACGATGAAATCTGAAGAAAAGAACTTGAGTTGTAGTTAAGAAATAAAATTTCATAGTTTCATAGATATGAGAAGCAAAGTTGTAAAAACAAGGTTTTGAGAAATACATCTGACAACAGGTTGCCTAATGATATGACAAAGTTTTAGTAGTCAGAATGACCAGACTATTCTGACCATAAGTTAGAACAAAACAAAGATTCTTGGAAAGACCCCCTTACCCCTCCCTGTGGTAAATCCTGAGAACAACCACAAGATGTCATCCCGACCCTGCTGAGCCACCCAGTTCCTCCTCCACCTTCTAAGGGACTTGCCAACTTAGCCCTTTCCCAGTGATTCTCCAAGGCCAGGTGCGGGGCTGGATGAGGAAAGAGACAGACTAAGCCAAGAACAACCCCTTGAGCAGGCCAGCCTATACCAGACCAGATCCTTTGTCCTGTGTACCTCCAATAAGAATAGGCCAGCTATTCCTGTTGCTAAAGTCTGCCCTCTGTAAGGAATAAAAGTTGTGTGCTTTTTGGCTTTGGGGTTCCCTTTCCCTATGTGGATGAGCAACCCCACATACGTGGATCATCAAACTTCTTGCCATTGTAGTGGTCGCTTTGTCAATTTGTGATCTGTGGATTGCACTCCTGAGGTACGGCCACTTCTGAGGTACGGCCACTTTGGGGTCTTACAACAGTAGGAATACTTTAATTCCTTAGAAAACCAAAAAATTAATGAGATGATATGTTGTAACTGATACTTAATTCAACTATTTTAAACTGAACCACTGTATTCTATACCCTTAATGTGAATCCAGATGATATGGAAGAAATTATAACATATCTGTGATATCTTGACAATATAAAATTTTTTTGTCAGGTCCATGTGGGTGAAGTTTATTGTGGGAAAATGGAGTGATGGAGACAAAGGGGGGAAAAGAGAAGAGAAGAAGAAGGGCTATAATATTTTTCAAATCACACTAAATTAAAATATTAATATAATACTATTGATAAACCAGGTATAATACTATACTGATGCAATATGTAATAGTGCATTTTCTTTGGAGGTATTATTGGTAGTATATTAAATTATTACTATGATATCATACTAAACATGACATTGTATATAATATTATACATTTTACCTAGAAATTCAATACAATAAAAAAGATGTTATTTTTCAAACTGACCACATCACCAAACTAAGTTCGTGCATTATATTATATTGCATAACTATTAATTTAGATAAAATGATCTTATTTTAAAAATAATTATATATCCAATAAAACCAAATATGCTAAATCATTCTAAAAATTCATGATTTCATCAGGTCATTATCTTTCCCATTCTTGGCTTTGTTATGATTGTAGCACAAATTTTATGGTTGTTATATTCTTGTATAAGAACTTAAACAGTATATGTCTTCATTTTTGTACTCTTTGTTCAAGAGGACATCAGACAGACAGATGTTTGACACTATTGACATCATAGGCTTTGGATGTAAATTCTATTATTTTTTTATCTTTATTAACTTGAGTATTTCTTATTTACATTTCGATTAGTATTCCCCTTCCCGGTTTCTGGGCCAATATCCCCCTAGCCCCTCCCCCTCCCCTTTTATCTGGGTTTCCCCTCCCCATCCTCCCCCCATTACCACACTCCCCCCAACAATCACGTTCACTGGGGGTTCAGTCTTGGCAGTACCAAGGACTTCCCCTTCCACTGGTGCTCTTACTAGGCTATTCATTGCTACCTATGTGGTTGGAGCCCAGGGTCAGTTCATGTATAGTCTTTGGGTAGTGGCTTAGTCCCTGGAAGCTCTGGTTGGTTGGCATTGTTGTTCATATGAGGTTTCGAGCCCCTTCAAGCTCTTCCAGTCCTTTCTCTGATTCCTTCAATGGGGGTCCCGATCTCAGTTCAGTGGATTGCTGCTGGCATTCGCCTATGTATTTGCTGTATTCTGGGTGTGTCTCTCAGGAGAGATCTACATCCAGTTCCTGTCGGCCTGCACTTCTTTGCTTCATCCATCTTGTCTAGTTTGGTGGCTGTATATGTATGGGCCACATGTGGGGCAGGCTCTGAATGGGTGTTCCTTCAGCCTCTGTTCTAAACTTTGCCTCCCTATTCCCTGCCAAGGGTATTCTTGTTCCCCTTTTAAAGAAGGAGTGAAGCATTCGCATTTTGATCATCCGTCTTGAGTTTCATGCGTTCTGTGCATCTAGGGCAATTCAAGCATTTGGGCTAATAGCCACTTATCAATGAATGCATACCATGTGTGTTTTTCTGTGATTGGTTTACCTCACTCAGGATGATATTTTCCAGTTCCACCCATTTGCCTATGAATTTCATAAAGTCATTGTTTTTGATAGCTGAGTAATATTCCATTGTATAGATGTAGCACATTTTCTGTATCCATTCCTCTGTTGAAGGGCATAAGGGTTCTTTCCAGCTTCTGGCTATTATAAATAAGGCTTCTATGAACATAGTGGAGCACGTGTCTTTTTTATATGTTGGGGCATCTTTTGGGTATATGCCCAAGAGAGGTATAGCTGGGTCCTCAGGTAGTTCAATGTCCAATTTTCTGAGGAACCTTAGACTGATAAAAAGGAGCATCTCATATAGGGAATCATTAATCTCTAACATGTGCTAGTGCTGTGATGTAGCAGAAGTTTCAACTTAGTCTTGAAAGATATGTACATAGCTGGAGAGTTGAAGTTATCAGGGTTGATCCTACTATTTAGAGGCTATCTGCGATTCTTAGATGTCTGCAGTCATCCATGTATTTGTGATCATGACTGAAGGATTGAGTGACTAACTTCAGGATTTATACCAAAAATTTTTATTTTAATTTATCCATTTAAAATATTTCCATTAGGATTTATGACCTCAGAACCAAACACTTTTCAACTATATATGAAATGTATATCTTGGGCTAGATTCAGTTCTGCTATTTTGATAAAATGTAAGAGATAAAGAGATTTATTTCAGCTTAATAAACAGGATTACAGTCAAGTCAGGACAGTTAAGTCAGGAACTTCAAACAGGTAGTCATATCATATCCATAGTCAAAATTAGAAAGAAAGAAATTTAGACACAGTTGTTTACTTAACTGTGCTCAGCTTCAAATATCTCCATTTACACAGTTCAGGAGGGTGTATGCCACCGTTGATGCATCTTCCCGCAGCTATTAATTAAGGCACTCTCACACTGACATGGCCACAGAACATCATAATATAATCTATCCCTAACTCAGACTCTACCAAGGTGATTGTAGGATGGATCAAGCTGACCAGAAAAATGACCCATGTTAAATTGTCCTTTGACAATAACTAAATACATAAATAATTGTGCTCTGTAGGTAGAATTGTTTTTCTAGTCAAGGACTTGCCTTCTCTTTTATACAAGAGAGACAGCAAGTATCCCAAAGTTAGACTTGGCATAATCTGAAGGAAAATTTTGAGTCTGTTTATGATATTATCAAAATGTATAGAGAGAAGGACTTCATCTAGATAGTATTTTGTGAACATTTAAGTTTTACGTATCAAAGCCAAGTACAGTTTGTGGGCTTGCTCTTCAATATAGAAAAGTGACTGGGGAGGTGGGGATTTAGCTCAGTGGTAGAGCGCTTGCCTAGAAAACGCAAGGCCCTGAGTTCGGTCCCCAGCTCTGAAAAAAAGAAAAAAAAAGTGACTGGATCTGGAGAAATTTAGAGTATCCTGGATTAGTGAATAGTTAGAGACTACACAAAGCTTCTGTGGAGAAAAAGTGTAAATAGTACATGGTCCACAATGACCACACCCATTGTTGCTCCTTGGGTGTTTGATGCTTTCCTCCTATAGAGTGGCACCAAACATGCAGCAGAGGTAACATTACTGTGATGAATTTCCAAAGTCAGAAATATCTTCTAATTTTAGAGTTTCTATCTTTTACCATCAAGAATGGCATGTTTCCTCTGGACCAGTTTTCCTCTTGGTTATCTCATGACTGGAATTTGGCAGTATATTAATTTGACAAATGAACACATCACAATGTGAACTCAACTCTAAGCTTTTGGGCATCTAAACCAAGTTTGTAACAAAATCTATTGGGGTTATAAAGAGTGGTGTGAATCTAATTTCTCAATGGCTAAGCTAACTAGACTAGAGGTCATCCCTTTCTTTACTCTCACATTAGAAAAAGAACAGTGAGGGAAGTATTCTCATTCCTTGTCTTAACTCACTGTATGGAATTAGGAGCAGAATTATAGGAGTATGATTCATTTGGGGTCATGTGCTCAGTTCTCTATAAGAAATAGAGCAGTTGCCTGATTTTTTTAAATTAATAAACACTCTTGAACTCACATAATTCCTTACAGTTATAAGAACCAAGTTTATAGTGTACAATAGAGATTTGTGAATGTAAGTAGTGACTACTAAGTATCCTTGCATGTGTTTTATATATTATATATAAATTATGTATTTTATATATTACATATTACTGTGTGAAATATTCATGTGCGTAGAATTTTAAAATTTTAAAATCACAAAATTGTTAACATTTATTTCTAAAAATCCATTGCACCCTCTCACTTTATTCATATACTTCTAAATAAAATATATGAATAGTAAAGGTACATTTAATTAAGAGATTTCCACAGTATTGTCATGCTGGATGTGATAATCATGAATATTAATTTATCAATTCATATTGCCTAATCCACTGTATGAAAATGGCTGTAGATATCTTAAAAAGGTTTTGAAAAATAAAATTTTTATAAAAATATACAGAAAAGTCTACCATTTGTTTAGAACTATTGCTTCAACCTCTACTTTTGTGAAGATTATGGTCCATGTCCAGTTTACATGAAAGGATTTAAATGCCTGAGGCACAACTTTGCTCCGTGTGAATACACAATAAATATGACTTCATTTTCCTCCTTAGATTTTGTCTCTCAAAAACTAAAAATACATTGCACTTTTCACTGTATTTAGGTTTGCATCTAAAATAATAATTATATGTGTAAGAAAAAAGAGACAAGTGAAGAATAATTTATATGTTTGGCTTGCCTGAATACCTGCCTTATAAATATCTACTATTTATAGGTTTCTAAATAATTAAATTTAAATTAATTTTAATTATTTTTCAATGGTCATGAAAACGGAAGAAGCATTTATTATAGAATAATCCTCCAGTAATTGATAATTTTGAAGAGCCTTCTTGATATGCAACGCAGTTGTTAATGATCTTGCTTGGTGTGACAAATCCTGGGTTTCTATTATGAGTACCATGTAAGCCAGGCATGATCAGACATGCCTGAAATTACGGAACTGAAGACGTAGAGGATTGGGAGCCTAACGTGGTCCTTTGCTACAAAGTGAGTTTGAGGCAAGATTAGAATGTATGAAAATATCTTAATATAAGAAGAGATAACCATGTATTTGTGTGTGTGTGTGTGTGTGTGTGTGTGTGTGTGTGTGTGTGTGTGTGTGACAGAGAGAGGGAGGAAGAGAATGAGAAAGAGAGATTAAGGAAAAGAAGGATGTGATAGGAACAGATCACACACAGGCACACACACACACACACACACACACACAGATTCTTTTGCATAGGGTTTTAAGGTCGCTCTGATAAGCATAATTTAGGAAACAGATGTATCCCAACTACACTTGATAATCATATAATATGTCTCTAATGTCCTTTACTATAGTTTAAGTAACTCAGCCAAGTGCTTATAGACTTCCTTTCCTTTTATATCAATGGAGCTGTGTTCAGTCTTCTCCCATACTGCAATATTACTGAATGGGCTTACTTGCTTATTTAGTTTTTCTCTGTGAATTTTTAACAGTAAAGTTGATAATTTAATCTGATTTTAATTATCTCTATCCTGCTTCTGGTGTTCATTGTCAAACTGCATATATTTGTTCAAACTCAATAATTATTCACAGAAAACATAAGGATATATGCTATAAAAATATCATATTGAAAATATTCTCTTAACCACTAAACAAAATTGTTTGTAAGCAGTTTATGATTTTTATTCACCCTTTTCCTGAAAAATCATTGTAAGTTAGACAACGCAGATACTAAAAAAGGAACATAGTAATAGAAAAAGGCATAGACTATGCATGGGAAATACAGCAGTTTACTACAAATATTAAAGTGAAATATCCAACAGTCAAGTACAGGGTAAGAATGTGCAAAGCATTTTAGAAACTTACAGACCTAGAATATGTCTGTGTTTGAGTTAAAATAATATTATGAGTAACTGGTTGTTTCATTGTCAGAAAATAATGAATAAGTCTCTGTTAACACAGAAAATTCCCATTAAAATTTAGAATATGCCAAAATTTGTATTTCAGTAAATATACCCTCCTTGTCTAAAGACAAAGAACGTCCGACATCTGCTTAAAGATAAAGGAATTGTACAAAATTTAATCAACCAAACTCATAGTATATTTTCCTGGACTAGTTTTAACAAGGTTAAAACGAAATTCAACATCTCATTCTTACTCTAGCTATTCTACTTTTTACTGCTATCTTAAATAAAATAAAAAATGGGAGCCTTTATAGTTAGCACTAAATATAAAAGGATAAAGCAGTTTATTCAAAAATATTATTTACAGAAACTAATAAAACACTAGTATTTACAGAAAACACAATGGAATACTTTTAAGAAACTTGGAGTTTCTATAAAGACTCAGCCAGAGTACCTATTTGCAATGAAGCATATTTTATTATGCAATGCACTATAATTATTTTGGGAAATCATATTGTTTCTTTTAGAATTTTATGCAGCCCACTTTTTTCATATTTGCTTCTACTCCTAGCTCTTCCTAAATCTAGATCCACACCACTCTCCTTACTTATCCAACTTGTATTCTTTCTAAAATTATTTTTTATTGTTTTATATATTTGAGTATCTTGCAAAACTAAATATGTATCCTATGAGTGGTTGATGTCAGTCAATATCATAGTGTATTTGCTTTCACATGACTATAAATACTGAGGGTAGTATGGAAGAACTTGGGAGCTGTGGATTGAATGCTAGTCATCAGCAAGAGCAAAATTTGCTCTTGAATGATGAGCCAACAAACTAGCATTGTGTCTTAAAACATTAATCCCATCAAGAATATATGTATTATTTTAATATTGCAGAAAGTGTAATTTTCCAATGGACATAAGTCAATGTACTAGGGAAGAGACTCTTAGAAAGAAAAGGGTCTTTCCTTCAGAGATGCCAACACATGCCAATAGATCCACTTGTAAGGGTGAGATTGTGTGTTATTTCCCTCCTCCATGCTGGGAACTGGTATGTTTTGGGTTTGGAAATGTCTTGTGAATACTGTCAGAACCACTGAAATTTCTTTTGTTTAGAAGCCCTGTTGTGTCCAGAAAATACTGATACCTTGTAGATACCTACTGGCTTTGGATAGTAAACTCTATCTTCCTCTTAGTTTGCAATCATCCCTGAACTTTGGGAGGATATGATGTGGAATGTATGTTGAATTTGCAGCTCTTATTTCTATACCTTGCCCAGTTG
Organism: Rattus rattus; assembly: GCF_011064425.1. Classification (NCBI taxonomy): domain Eukaryota; kingdom Metazoa; phylum Chordata; class Mammalia; order Rodentia; family Muridae; genus Rattus; species Rattus rattus. The sequence continues at coordinate 36,233,479 of NC_046164.1, read as the reverse complement.
TAGATCTCTATGTTCATCAAATTTACTACAAATAGCACCTGTTCAAGGCAGGACTAAGGGATATATGAGTATACCAAGAAGTCAGTAAGAGTATTTTAATACTATTCCCATTTAATATTAGTAAATTATCTCCTAGGGCCTATACCCATCTAGTCTGTACTTTAACGTTACCAGGAATAGTATTAAATCGAATTAGAAATTGGTTAGATGCCCCATGATATTTATACCACTATCATACTAGTAAAAATATCTTACCAGGCCACTATTTATTGTAGTATCCATGGGCCTCAGTTGTGTAAAACTGGTGATTACTATCTTTCTAGTAAACTGTGTAGTGACTATGAACATATAAAAGTCAGCCAGTAGGTACAATGCTTCTACATCTGTATCAGTTTGATTTCATCACAGTCTATTTCTCAAGTTTGTTGTGACTTGAGTTATAGACTCTTACCATCACATTCTTGAGGGCACCTTAGTTAAATTGCAATACACTGTAATGTTAGATTAGAAAGAGAAACACTCCTCCATTGTTGGTAGGATTGCAAACTGGTACAACCACTCTGGAAATCAGTCTGGAGGTTCCTCAGAAAATTGGACACTGTACTACCTGAGAATTCAGCTATACGTCTCCTAGGAATATATCCAAATGATGCTCTAACATACAACAAGGACACAGGTTCTACTGTGTTCATAGCAGCCTTATTTAATTATGAGAAGCTGGAAAGAACCCAGAAGCCCTTCAACAGAGGAATGGATACAGAAAATGTGGTACATCTACATTACTCAGCTATCAAAAGCAATGACTTCATGAAATTCATAGGCAAATGGATGGAACTAGAAGATACTCAGAGCGAGGTAACCCAATCACAAAAATCCACACATGGTATGCACTTACTGATAAGTAGACATTAGCCTCAAAGCTCGAATTAATCAAGATAAAAATCCACAGACCACATGAAGCTCAAGAAGAAGGACCACTAAAGTGTGGATGCTTCAGTCCTTCCTAAAAGGAACAAAAAATAGGATGAGATATGGAGACAAAGTTTGGAGCAGAGATGGAAGGAATAGCTATTCAGAGCCTGCCCTGCCTGGGTATACAGGCCATTTATATAAAGCCACCAAAACTAGATAATATTGATGAAGCCAAGAAATGCATGCTGACAGAAGCCTGACACAGCTGTCTCCTGAGAGGCTTAGCAAGAACATGTCAAATACAGAGGTGAATGCTAGGAGTAAACCACTGAACTGAGAATGGGGTCCCCATTGGAGGAATTAGAGAAAGTATTGAAGGAGCTGAAGGTACTTGCAACCCCATAAGAACAACACCAACCAACCAGAGCTCCCAGGCCCTAAGCCAGTATCCAAAGACTACACAAGGACAGACCTATGGCTCCAGCTATGTAGCAGAGGATGGCCTTGTTGGGCACCAATGGAAGGAGAAGTACAGCCTTCTACTGCCAAGGCTGGAACCCCAAGTGCAGGGGAATGTCATGGGGGGTGGGAATGGGGGTAGTTAAAGAGGGAGAACACCCTCATAGAAGAAAGGGAGGGGGATGGGATGGGGGCTTATGGCCAGGAAACTGAGAACAGGAAAAACATTTGAAATGTAAATTTAAAATATCCAATAAAAATGTAAACATCACCAGCAACAACAAAAAAATCTGATCAACAATACCAATATGAAGCTGGAGCCATAGGTCTGTCAATGTATACTCTTTTGATAGTGGTTATTATTTTGACATCTATATTCACAAGGCAAATTTGTCTGAAGTTCTCTTTTTCTGTTGTGTTCTTGTGTGGTTTAGATAAAAGCATACTTGTGTTCATAGAACACATTGGGTAGAGTTTCTTCTGTTTCTATTTTGTGGAATAGATTGAAGATTATTGGTATTAGGTCTTCTTTGAAGATCTGATAAAATTCTGCACTAAATCCTGGGTGTTTTTGTGGTTGGGAGACTTTTAATAACTGCTTCTATGTTCTTAGGAGTTATTGGACTGTTTAGTTTGTTTACCTGATTCTGATTTAATTTTGTTAACTGATAATCTGTATAGAAAATTTTCCATTCCATCTAGCTCTTCCAGTTTTGTTGAGTATAGGGTTTGGTAGTCAGATCTGATCATTTATTTTTGATTTTCTCAGTTTCTGTTTTTATGTCTCCCTTTTTGATTTGGATACTGTCTCTGTGCTCTCTGGTTAGTCTGGCTAAATATATATATATATATATATATATATATATATATATATATATATATATATATATATATCCATCTTGTTGATTTTTCTCAAAGAACCAGGTCCTGGTTTTGTTGACTCTTCGTGTAGTTCTTTTCGTTCCTACTTGGTGGATTTCAGCTCTGAGTTTGATTATTTCCCGCTGTCTATTCATCTTGCATGGATTTGCTTCGTTTTGTTCTAGAGCTTTCAGGTGTGCTGTCAAGCTGTTAGTGTTTGCTCTCTACAGTTTTTCTTCCCAGGCCCTCAGAACTATTAGTTTTCATCTTAGCAGTGCTTTCATTCTGTCTCATAATTTCGTGTATGTTGTGCTTTCCTTAGCATTAAATTCTAAAAATTCTTTAATTAATTTCTTTATTTCTTCCTTGTCCAAGTTATCATTGGTCAGCATCAAAGTGTATGTGGATTTTCTGCTTTTTGGTTTTTGTTGTTGTTGTTGTTGTTGTTCTCAAGGGCAGCCTTAGTCCATGGTTATCTGACAGGTTACATGGGATTATTTCAATATTCTTTCATGTGCTGAGGCTTGTTTTGTGACTGATTATATGATTATTGGAGAAGGTCCCATGAGGTGCTCAGAAGAAGGTATATTCTTTTGTTTTAGGATGAAATGTTCTATAGATAACTGCTAAATCCATTTGGTTAATAACTTCTGTTAGTTTCTCTCTATCTATGTTTAATTTCTTTTGCCATGATATGTCCATTGATGAGAGAGGGGTGTTGAAGTCTCCTACTCTTATTGTGTGAGGTACTATATGTGCTTGGAGTTTTAGTAAAGTTTCTTTACTAAGTGAATGTGGGTGTCCTTGAATTTAGAGCAAAGATATTCATCACTGAGAGTTCATCTTGGTGGATGGTTTCTGTTGCTTATTTTCTTTTACATGCCTCTAGCCATCTGGTTTTCTCTGTTGGTAACTGGTCTTTCTGTCTTTGACAGTGTCTTGACTTTCCTGGAAGTGTATGTGCCAGTACTCTTGGGAGACCACCTCTCTTCCCGCGGAATCCACGTACAGAGAGCTGTGGCACAGGGTCAGCTGTGGGTGCCCATAGAAACTGATAGGATCCTGACTCAGGCTGCTCCTTGGCTTCGGTGTCCAGTGGGTAGCAGGTGGGTCCCTTGGAGCAGTACTGGCGATTTTACCCATGCACCCAGATTAGTCAGGTCACCTGGGATATAAGCTCTCTCCCACCAGGATTCAGGCACAGAGGGGCATGTATACAGTTCTCAACATTTTTACAATGTTATTAATTCTGTAATTAAGTTTTACTTTTAAAGCTATATTTGTTTTTATTTCATGTGAATGATGCCATGGAGGGAGGATAAATCTTATGTCTCCTGACATGCACGGATGTTTATTAGCTGCCATGTTGTTTGGAACTGAATCATGATCCTCTGCAATAGCATCAAAGCCCTTAAACTTTGATCCGTCACTTGACACTAGACTTTACCTTTAAATTTTATACTGGTTTTAAGGACTTATAAGTCATATTTACAGTAGTGCAGATTGTATCTTGGATAAAAAAAATATCTTTCACAGGCTTCTAACATTGATGCTTGTTTTCCAACTGGTGGTATCTTTGTAGGAAAATCTACAAATTTTGGTAGTTGGGACTAAGATTTTATCTCACAATTTGAGAGAACATCTTGTAAGCCAAAATAAACCTTTCTTTCTTTCTTTTTTTTTTTTAACTTTTTTTTTTCTTTTCCGGAGCTGGGGACAGAACCCAGGGCCTTGCGCTTGCTAGGCAAGCGCTCTACGGCTGAGCTAAATCCCCAACCCCAAAATAAACCTTTCACTGCCTTAATTGTGTGTTGTCAGGTTTTAGATCAGAGCAATAAGAAAAGTAATTCAGATTATCAGTACTCGTCAGTAGAGTTATTGCTCTGAAAATCCTGACCATATGTTCTGAGGATTTTGACTCATTTTGTTGGGAAAGTGGAAACCCTGGAGCTGCAGCCTTAGTAGAGCCTGAATGGGTATCTTAGTAAACTTAATAAAACCAGTGATATCAACATGCTATTTAATGCAATGAAGATCAGGCACATAAGGATTAAAAATAGAGCATAAATCTCTTTTGGGAATTATACTGCAGGCAATATGGACTATATACTAGTGACAATTTTAACTACATCTTCTCCTGTCCTGTAATTTGAGGGAGAAAGACATGGAGCATTTGACATAGCAGAGAGAATTTCAAGACAGTATACCATGTAGTCTTGGATGTTACTTATTATTTTATGTAGATCTATAGTGAGAACATCAAATGATGCAGAAGTTTATGATAAATCCACAACTAAGGGAGAATTAAAGTCCTAACTAGCAGGGAAAATAATGGTATAATTGTTTAAAATGTTTATTAATCTTATGATTAAAATTTGGGCTTTGCATTTGAACAAGGAAAAGTATCTTGAAGGGTAAAGCTCCTTCCTATTAAGAACTGCATGGTGGAATAATTCAAACTTAGTTTTTATGAGACTTTCTTAAAATCTGAAGCCTTAAGAGCACCATGGTCTCAAACGACTGCCTAGCAATATGTTTTCCCAGGTCCACCTAAAAAGTCTCTCAAGACCACTGTAGTTATGGCCTAATGTGGGGCAGGATACTTCATGAATTGACAACAAAATTTGCATCTTTATGTGGTTCTGTTTTGCCCACAAAAATGTATAATGATGAAGGAACAAAGATTTGTCAGAATCCTGGCAATGTCTAATACGGTCCCATTCTTTTTATGATGCTTCTGTAAGGGATATGCATATGAGTTTGTGAGAGTTAAGGCTGAAGTAAAATAATCCCTGAAACTATTAATGATACTTTGTTATGCTTGCAGGCAGAAACCTAGCATAACTGTTCTCTGAGAGGTTCTTTCTAGCAGCTGACTCAGACTGATGGCAGAGACCCATAGCCAAACATTGGATGGAAGAGTTAGTTTAAGGATTGTCTCCAATGTAGGCAATAGAAATTCCCCATAGAGACAACTGAGTCGCCTACTCTGGTCCTCAGAGCTCTCAGAGAATGAGTCATTACCCAAAGAGCATACATGGGCTGCCAGCCTATATGTAGCAGATTCTCAGCTCAGACTTCATATGGGTTTCCCAATAATCGGAGAGGGAGATGTCCCTAAATCTATAGTCTGACTGTGGAATCTGTTCCCAAACAGAGCTGCCTTTTCTGGCTTCAGTGGGAGAGAATTCTCCTAATCTTGTAAAGACTTGATGCATGAGGGAGTTAGAGAAAGGACTCCTTTAGGAGCTGAATCCCATAGGAAGTAAAACAATATCATACAACCAGACTCCCCATAGCTCCCAGGGACTAAACCACTAACCAAAGAGTACACATGGAGGGACCCATGGTTCCAGGTACAATTGTAGCAGAGCATGGCCATGTTACACATCAATGGAAGAAGAGGCCCTTGGCCATGTGAAGACTCGATGCCCCAGTGTAGGGGAATGTCAGTGTGGGAATGCAGGAGAGGGTGGGTGGGTATTCTGCCCTCAGGGAAGCAGGTGAGGGAAGATGGAATAGGGGGTTTCTGGAGAGGAAACCTGGATCAGGGATAACATTTGAAATGTAATAAAGAATATATCCGATAATTAAAAAAAGAAAACAACAGCAACTACAACAACAAAAGACTAGATGCACCAGAATGGGAAGATATGGGTACAAGGGAGGCACCCTCTCTGAGAATAAGAGAAATGGATAGGGGATAATGGAAGGGGAATGTGATAGGGGAGAAGGAAGGCAAATACATTTGGGATGTAAACAAACAGACAAATCTGTACATAAATAAACATAATAAATATACAGACATGTTAACCAAGAACTTATTAACAACAAAAATAGACAACTTGGGCTACTGAAAAAAAAAATACAAGGATTCTCTTTGCCACTTACAGTCACCAAATGGTGCTAGTCTAAAAGAGAAGCCACATGCAACACAGGCAACAAAGTTTACAGAATGAGCATTGTCCATGGCATTTGGAACATGGACAATGTCACCATGAGCCCCAGCAGAGAAACATAGAGATGGGGGATTGGAGACTTGCATTCATATCGCCTTTCCCTGCTACTCTCCAACTTTTTACTTTCATAACGGACTATTTATTCTGTGTCATTTTATATTATAAACAGGAACATTATTATTTGATTTTGTAATTGTTAGTAATTAGCAAATATTTGTAAGTCTCAGAAGAGAGTCTGAACAGTGTAAAAACTATTACCATTATGAAGTCACTTGATTTTTAACTGAATTCATTTTGTTATGCTAGTCCCATAAGCCTGCAGAGGCCAGTGGTGAATTGTTACTGTTTGAACATAAAATGTGCTCCTCAGCTGGCATAACGTCATCATGAAGGTAGTGGAAGCTTTGGAATTCAGGACCTATCTGGGAAATATGTATCCTGGTTCATTCAGATGTGGGCAAGGATCTTCACATTTCTATTACCAGTGAGGGAACTGCAATGAAGATTATACCTTCATACTCCTCATTGTGAAGATATTCTCAAGCCATGTATAAAACTTACCTTTCAGTCTCTACATTACTTTTTTCAAGAGTTTTCATTTAAAAAAAGCTGAGAAAATTAATTAACAGAAGATTTCAGTTTTGTCTCTTGATTGATCGCACCTTGTGTGATTTAAGTTCCCATTCATTTAAGATCTTATGTAACATTTCATGTACAACATCTTCCTTTAACATTTACTATAAAGCAAGTCTAGAAAGGAACTCCTTTTCTGGAGTTGAAGATAAAGAGGTTAATTGTCATTCAAACCTAAAAATAGAGATATAAGTGTTTAAATGGATTGTCAACTGAGGTTTTTAAGGTTCCATAATAATTTCTTGAATCATTTTAGTTTCAAGAAGTGGTACTAGACATTTGGACATTATCACGCTAGAGAATGAGCATGTATCTTTGCATTGTACAATGTATACTAGAAGTGTAACAGAATATGGGCCTAAATTACAAATGTAAGACTTAGTGCTTCAGAATTCTTACAAAATTATAGGATCAATTATCACTTATCATAGCTTAAGGGATGGGTTATATGTAGAAGAGTTGAAGTGAAATAAAAATATATTACTGATTTTTTATTTAAAATATTATTTTAATTAAGAGAAAGAAAATGTGACCCAGTAGTAAAAAAAATTTAAGGGTCTTACACTCTTAATTTGCAAATAACTTTCATATCTCAATTGTAAACACTCAGGTAGACTAACTAAAAATTACCAGAGAGTAATATAGAAACAACTCCAAGAAAGGTGTAAAAATTGACAATATCCACCTGAAAATATATTGAATTTCATTACTTAACAGTAAAATAAAAATCAGACTATAATGAGGTTATATTTCACAATTCCTTTTGTAATAACTTCCTTTAAAATAGTGCAATCGTGATTGTTGACGTGGCTGTTAAGTGGAAACCATCATAGACTTCTGACAGGATTGTGACAGGTACTGCTACCTTGGAAAATTACAAATTTATACAGCATATACAGCATGTCGCACACTGACAAATCCTACATTTCTAAGTTATATGCTCATGTATTTATTTAAAAGAAAATGATGGGGAAAAACTCTTACATGCAAAGTTCATTACTACAATACTGGTGACAGCCAAACAATGGAATGATTATAAATGTCTTCAAAAGATTATATACATATGTACATACATACATACATATATGACACTGTTCTATTGCCTTGAAGAGACAAGCACATCTTACCAAAAAAAAAAAAAAAAGCATCATTTAGGAACCCCTGTACAGTTTCTGAGCTGTAGTCCATTTTCTTCATGACAGAAAGCATGGTCTCATGCAAACAACCACTAGAGCAGAATCTGAGAGTTGCATGCTAAAATCTATGCAAGAAGAATGATGTGGATGACACTTTCCAGGGCTTTGTGCAATAAAGTCTTACTTTCTGTGTTCATTGTCTGTATGTAATACCGCCCCCCCCGTATGTAGTTCTTAAAAATTAAATCTCTGTAAAGAACATTCATGGGTTCCCTCCTTCTAGAACAAATAATCTATTCAGCCAGAACATCCATTACCACAATGATAAGTGAGACAATAGCTGATTTCATTCTTTTTGTCAAGGGCATCTCCTCATGGGAGAATTATATGGAATGTACTGTTTCTATTGTAGCTGTTTCATATTTTTATATCTCAAAATAAAATAATTTCAAAAATAGTATATAGAAAAGACATGTTAACCCTGCCAAAATGAGGTTATGGCTTCTGGAATTACTCCTTAAACTTACTCTGTGAAGCTCCTACTTCACACCAACCACCTCAACTTTCAACTCCCATTCTTCATGCAGTTCCTTGAAATTTTCACTGTATTATCACGTCTCAAATTTGACAGACTGAAACTGAGGATTTAATACTCAAGGATACTAATTCTTTAATTAAACTCAACAAAAACATTCATTATATGTGTTTACACATGCATATTGTGGATACTCGTTTACATCTATATTTTTTCTATTTGTTAAACGACCTCATTCTGTAAAGACGATAAGATTTATATAACAGAAACTTGATTTTGCTGTCTACTCTTCCCCCTACTCAGTTCTGCTCAGTAAACTTCGAGCACAAATCAAGTTGTAATACTTACCTTTAAGATTTTAATTGTGGACCAAATATAATAGGGGATATAACATACCAGTTATGTAGTAGGTGCTCAATAAATATTAATTCTGTTCTTAAAAAAAAAAGAAAACAAAAGAAAAGACATTGCTCAAGACTGTTTAATCTCAGAATGTTTTTGGCATGGACACAGTAACTTCACATACATATATACAAACAAACAAACAAACATACATATGTACATACATAAGTACAATCACACACATACACACCTAGCCCACTATATTATTATATTAAATTTTGTCGAAGATTATTTATTTCTCAATATATTCTGCATTTTTGCTATATCTATAATGCTTTAGGGAGAATAGTATGCCATTTACAATGAATTTATTCTAGGAAAAACTTACTCAAAGAAAAAACTTTGAAAAGGAATGAATCTTCAAAAATTTTGCTGACCTGAAAGTTGGCAAATTAGGCACCAAGAGCACAGTCCATTTTATGCTTTAGTATTTTCGCTGCGTATTGTTTTATTGCAGAATACTTTATGGTAATAGCATTCACTTCTGAGAGTATACTTACGTTTATGACTTTCATGTGATTGGAATACATTACGTAAGTAAAACTCAGTTTATTAGTGGGAATAGTTATGCGTGTGAATATTCCTACATGCCACATTTCTAGAAGTCTGTATTTTTAATAATTGACAGGAATGGGTCCCTAAAGGAAAATCTCATGAACTTTCATTTGTACAAATCTTCCTTTTCAACTGACAGTGTAATAGGGCATCATATCTTTGCAAACTGTACAGTTTTTTTTTTTTAATGTTGGAACAAGCAGTAGCTGAAAATGAACACAAGAGAGTAAAGGCCAACATGGAAGTCGAGCTACTATGTGGAGGATGGAGCAAAAATCAGCAATTAATGAATTCTCCAAGTCCCCAAATGAACAATTTTTATCCCTTGTATTCACTTTGAATGTATAATATATGTTAAGATGTCACTGGAAATAGATGAAAGATAGGCTCCTGATTATATACAGAGATGTTCTGTTGTAGTGTCTTGATTTTTTTATCTTGCAATTATAGCATGATTACAATATTTCAGATTTTAAAAATAAACACCTCTTAAGGTTTCCACCTCCATGTTTATTGTACGTCTATGAATATTTTGTCTGCATATATGCCTGTGCACTTCATGCATTCAGGACTCATGGAGACCAGAAGTAGGTGCTGTAACCCTTGGATTTGAAGTTATAGAGGGCTGTGTGCTGCAGAATGAATACCAGAAACAGAACCTAGGTCTTCTACAGGAACACTAAGTGTTCTTAACCACAGAGACATTGCCATAGCTCTATCTCTGAGAGAGAAAGAGAGAGAGAGAGATAGAGAGAGAGAGAATTTTAGTGGTATTTCCTGGAGAGTGGTACAAGGGTCAGGAGACTCTATCTAATTCAGTTAAGTTCTTTTAACCACTACACCATCATTCTTTCTCATTTGTAGCACGTATTTTTTTACTAACATTTGATATGTTGGAGTAATTCCAGAAATGACCTATATATTTAACAAGATAAAAAATATATACATAATCTCTGAATATTTTGCTTTACCATAAGTTAAAATTCCAGATTTTAACTTACCAGAAAATCCACAGTTACAAAAGTTAAATTCAGTGATTTTATTCAGGAGACTGTCAACTCAAATTAATTAAAAAACAAAGTCATATACAAGCAAAAAGGCCCAACAAAAACCTGGAATTATTAGTATGCACTACTTTTCCAGCCCTTCCTTATTTCCTAGTAACCTTTAACTTAGTTTATATCTCCATGGATTACAAGTCTTGTATAATTTATGTAAATAGAATTAAATTGTGATTTCATAGGAACTTTGTTTCTAAGTTTTCTAAAAAAAAAAAAAGACATTCCAAGCTTTGTGCGTTTTTTATTTTAAATATATTTTCCTAAATTGTATTGGCTGAAAAGTGTTTCATTATATGAATCTGCTACATTTTATTTAACTTGTCCTCACTTTATAGTCATTTAGGTCGTACTGATTCCTTTTTTAGTCTAAGTAATGCTGTAGGTACTTTTGGCAATTGTTAGTTTTAATCATGCTATTATTAATTAGTATAATGGATGATTGATTGCAAAAATATATTACATAAATCTTGAATGAAAGAAAGGTTTACATTTAATGCCAGTTAATCAAATATCCAAATTTTGAATACATTTACACTTTTATGTATTTCTATAATATAAATTTTAAAATTTAATTTATAGAGGGAAGTTTATTACTTACAGAAAAATCACACAAACTATTGTTGAAGGAATTTTTTAAAATAAAGTAAGTTATCTTTGTTTTATATTCCTACCATGAAGCAAATTCTTTGCTTGTACTTGTTTTTGTTTTAATATTATAGAGAGCAATAATTATCTACAATTAGGTAAAAAATATAAAATAAATATGTACATTGGCAAAAATAAATAACTATAATATAGCATTACAACTAAAATAAAAGAGAAATTTTAATACAAATATTGAATGTCTTAACATGAATACTATTTGCATATTATATAAATTATATAACGATATGTATATGTGTGTGTTTGTATGTATATTCTTATTCTAATGGATATGCTTAACTCCCATGAGAACAACACATAAAAGAGAGGGTACTAAAAAAAAACAGCACAAGAGAGGCAACTTAAGAGAGCAGTGCAGGGCAGGCAGAGAGGTGAGGAGTCAGTTTTACCAAGAGAGTTTTACAGATACAGGTGGCTGGTGAAGACAGAACTAGTCAGATAATGAGAAGGAACCAGAAGGTTAGAACAGATTTGCAGAATTTGTTTGAGTCCATCAGAGGAACAATTTGAATCAGTCAGCTTGAAGAGAAGGATCAAAACATTACAAACCTATGCATATAAGGATATTTAAGATTCTTTTATCTGTGTCAGTCCAGCAGTAAACTGGTTCCAGAGCAGATGTAGGAGTCAGGTTAGATGAAGGATGAGTCAGACAACACCAACACTGGGAGGCTTTGCTACTCTGACTAGCAATTAGAACATTTCTTTATACGGGTTCAAAAAACATTCATAGTCCCATGATATAACAGATCATATCATATTGTCCCAGGCATAGTTTTCTAATATGTCCATGGTTTCAGTTTAAGCACAGGTAGATAGATAGGGTGGGGGTTATCAGACAATATATATATATATATATATATATATATATATATATATATATATATATATTGCAAAGTTTTCAGAACAAATTTAATTAATGAATCAATCTTTCCAGTCCAACCTACTGAGTCTTTTGTCCTGATGTGTGTAAAATCCCAGAAAGACAATATTTACCCTACTTGATTACTTACATCAGAAATTTTTCTACTTAGTCAACCACCTGAAGAAATACCCATATCAAGATATGTAGGAATGTATATATAATATATTTGTACTTAAGCAGGATGTTGCTGAAAAAGAGTCCACTGTTACACTATCCTTAAAAGATTGCTTATTTAGTTCTACATTTCCGGGTATTCAAAAATATTGAGGGTACCTCTATTTTCATTCTTTTATTTCTTCTCTTCCAACAGTAAGAAAACTAAGGCAGGCAGGAGGATCAAAGTCATAAATAATTAATTTGAAAAAGGAGGCTATCAACATAAAAATTACATACATATTAAACTATAAAAGTTATACAGACTTTCCAAGTTATAAAAAACATGTCTAATGTAAGACAGCAATTTCTTAATTTCTTTCTCTTTTATAAAAAAAATCATCTTACATATCTACCAAACATTTAAGTTGTACTTTAATCATAGCAAATGCTGTTTAATTTTCAAACACTTGATTTATTATATGTACCACTAAAAAGCAGTATCTTGAAAAATAGGAATGTTGCATGCAGGTTAATGCCTAATATAATCGGTATTAATACATTCTATGCCAAATACTGGTTTTGTCCCTGATTTACACTGTCCTATTGTATTATTTTTTGAATTATATTCATTTTCCACACTGGAAACCTATAAAATAAATGGACAAAAACATAAAACATCCCTTGTGGGAGACTGACTCTCCATTGTTATTCATTCAGCATTTCTAGCACACCCACATTGGTTGTTTATTTGTGTTATCTGTCTGACATGCTTGTCTCTTGTTTTGAGTAATTTGATCATTTGTTTTTAATACTTGTAAATTTTCTTATTCTTGGGTTGGAAATATTGAAAATGTATGATGTAAAATGTATGAGTTTAAAATAACATTTATTTGGTATAAATATGTGATTGTAGCACTGTTATGTAAGTTACACCAAACACATTTTAATATAGTAGATTTAATAAGTCATTCATTCATCATTTGCTGAGCACAGATTTTGAGCTAATCTTTCATTGAATTATAGAAGTGGATGACGATATCAGTGGTTTGGGGAAATCCAAGAGACCCCCTTCTAAATGATTTAGACTATTGGTGTTATCCTTATTTGTTTCCTAGGACTCATTAAGATCCAGTTGCTGAAGACACTATACATTTCTATACAGTACTTCAAGAAAGAGCTAACAGTGGCCTGGAAGCCTCTTCCTTGAGAACGTACTCCTCTCAGAGTTTTGCAAAACTGGTAAACAATAATAGGACTTCCCCTCTCAGAATACTGTAAAACTGATAAAAGATAAAGACAACAATAGTCCTACCAGGTTGTAAAGTCTACTAAGCTGTAATATCTACCAAGCTCTAAGACATGATAGGCATGGTAAGATATATTAATAGTATGATAGAGACTTTTATCTTGAAGGACAAGAGTACTTTTCTAATTGGAATTAAGGACCATTTAGTAAGAGTCACATGTTTGGTACTGTAAACCAATCTAATTACACTTAGCTAGAGAGGATAGATGAGAACATAATACTGATTTATTTATATTCATGTGTGTGTGTGTCAATTTTAACATGACAAATCATTTATCGACTAGTAATTATTTTTATAAAAGTATAAAATAGTTCTGAAAGATAATGAAGAAACAGGCATTTAGAGAGATTATGGAATGCCTTAAGTTTTTTTTTTCTTTTTTTTCAGAGCTGGGGACCGAACTCAGGGCCTTGCACTTGCTAGGCGAGCGCTCTACCAGCCTTAAGTTTTGATATGTGTTGAAAATATGAAATATAAATGGGCACTGTGTTACTTAGAGAGATTCTTCCAGTGCAGAAGATGAGACAAAAAAGATAAGATGGGCAGTTAATAAAGGCTAATGTTTCATTAGATAGTAAGCATAATTGAAAAATTTAGAAACTGCCTTTTATATTTATTAAAAGTAAAATATTTTAAGACTATAATATAATTCATATACATATATATATGGTTTATATAATATAAACCATATCACTGATGGTTTTCAGGTACTATGTAATGCTTATAAATAAACCCTCCCCCCCACAAAAGGGAAAGAGTACTGTTTTGAAGTTTAGAGTTCAGATATAAAGATTAAATATCTTATGAGAATATTCTGTAAGTTAATGTGTACATGTGTTTTGAACACGAGCAGGAGAGTACACTGAAAATTGCCATCAGTGTTATCATCTTCATCTCATGTAGATTTGAGTTGTATAACCATGAAGGCATGCCCAGGGCCGTTAAGAAAGGTTGCAGATCTGCTCTCTGTGATTGGAGGAGTTGTGTATGGCATACAGCAAACAGTGAAGGAGGGAGCACAGACACAGCATGAATGCTGTCCTTGCATGGAAATCTATATCAGGTGATATTTCTCTATTCGAGACTAGTTTACCCAGAACAAACGATTGCTGAGTCTTCTTTCACATGCAAAGAAAAACTGGAAAAGTAAAGTTTACTAGAAACATCATGGTGTTCTCTCTCTCTCTCTCTCTCTCTCTCTCTCTCTCTCTCTCTCTCTCTCTCATTATTTTCATTGGACTTTTTAAATTAACATTTCAAATGTTATCCCCTTTTCCCGGTTTCCTGTCCATAAACCCTTAATCGTATCCCTCCTCCCCTTTCTTGTATGAGGGTGTTCCCCCATCCAACTACCCATACCTTCCCACCTTCGGACACTGACATCCCCCACACAGGGGTCAAGGCTTGGCAAAACCAAGGACTTCTCCTTCCATTTGTGCCCAACAAATCCATCCTCTGCTACATATGCATCTGGAGTCATGGGTCTGTCCTTGTCTACTACTTGGGTGGTGGTTTAGTCCCTAGGAGCTCTGGTTGGTTGGTATTGTTGTTCTTATGGAGTTGCAAACCCCTAAGATAGAAAAATAAAGCAGTAAATACAAGACATTCTCAATAAAAAAAATCCCGTGGTGATTGCAAAGTAAACTAGCTCTTAAGGGGTACATGAAGAGTGCAAAAATCAAATTAACTATGGAAGAAGACATTCAAGATATTACTTAATACCCTGGTTTTTCCCTAATAGCAGGAGATTTTTATTCATTAGCGAAATAGCAGGAGACCTAAAATGAGAAAAGACCAATTATGGTTCTGTAAACAGAAACTTTTGAAGAAAAAAATAATTTTTAAATCCAAGAGTTGGTACAAAACTCTGTAGGTTACAGAATCAAAAGAATATTACAATACAAGCACATTCAAAAAAGAACAACCCAAAACTTTAAAGTAATAAATACTCTATTTCTAGATTTTTTCCATTGAATGTTAGCTTCAGGAAAGGAAAATGGTTGAGAAGAATTAAAAAACTAATTCTTTCTGAAATTTGGGTGTAGTAAATGTAAAATAATTATAACTAAAATAAACTTTAATACAAGCAGAGGCAGGTTGAAATAATAAAGACCAAAACACACCTTCATTATTGCTAGATGTTTCCTTCTTGACTGATAATGATAAGCATCACTTAGGGCATAGAAAAGGACTTAAAGTGGAGTGGGGACCCTAGATGAAATGTCCTACAGTGGGACAGGGAAGTCGTAGAGCCACCTGCAGCAGAAAAACAGGGCACCAGTGAGGGCTGGGGTTGCTATCCCACAGTCAATACTCTGATTCATAATTCTTGCTGTCTGAAAGAACTTCAGGGATGGAAATGGAGAAGAGCCTGAGGAAAAGAAAGTCCAGCGACAGGCAAAAAGTGGGAAACAGCTCAATGCGAGGCCCCAAGGCTTGACACCATTTCTGAGGCTATGGGACATTCACAGAGAGGGACCTAACACGACTGCTTTCCAAAAGACCCAACAAGCAGCTGCAAGAGTCAGATGCAGGTATCTGCCACCAGCCAATGAACAGAAGCAGATGACCCTTGTGGTCGAATTAGGGAAAAGGTGGAGGAAACTGAGGAGGAGGAGGGTGACCCTGTAAGAGGACCAGCAGTCTCAATTAACCTGGAAGATTCTCAGACACTGGATCACCAACCAGGCAGCATACACCAGCTGATATGAGGCCCCCCAGCACATATATAGCATAGGGCTACTGGTTCTGGGTTCAGTTGGAGAAGATGCACCTAACCCTCAAGAGACTGGAAGCCTCAGGGAGTTTAGAGGTCTGGTGGGGTTGGTGGGATGGGGGCATCCTCGTGGAGATAGGGGGGCCAGGGAGGAGGTATTGGATGTGGAACAGTCAGAGGGTATACCACTAGGGGAATAAAATCTGGAGTGTAAAAAGAAAAAAAAGAATGCAGCCATATTTGCTTGAAGTAATTAATGGTTAAAACCCTAAATCATAATTTTAAGGCAGATCCTGGAAATGTTTTATGTACAAAAATTTTCTTACATAAATTAGTAGTAAATAATTTTATATGGCATAGAAACTGAATAAGAACAATTAATGTGATAAACATTTACATGGTGGAAGAAAATAGCATGTTCAAGTTTTATTTTATTATATTTTTGCATTTTTACATGGAATTAGATTTCTCTGTATCTTTCATCTAAAACTATTGTATAAAGCTAAATATAAAGAAAATCATCTTTATATTATTTGAAGAAAGAAAATCATCTTTAAATGCACTTGAAGAAAGAAAATCATATTTATATGCATTTGAAGAACATAAAAAATATTAAAAGTAAAAAAAGAAAAAAGACTTAAAAAAGACTTTAAAATGTAAGGTTTCTATGGTCTCTCCCATGTAGTTTGCTGCTGGAATAAAGAAAAAAAAATGTTATTTAAGACTGGAACAGTGAAGAACGAGGCAGCTATTTCAGATATGCTAGCAGTTGGAACAGAAGAAGAGAAAATGAAAACAACAAATGGGAGAAGGAGCTCACAACTGCGAGGTTTATACAAGATAATTTCCTTAAAACAAGTGGTTCCAGATCTTGAAACTGTTTCAGGAGCAGAGTCAGGAAGGCCTCAGTTCATTTCAGATTTAATTAGTTAGGATCTATACGTGGTTTTTAAATACATATAATTTATAGGTCTTTGTTTTTTGAAATATTTTATCAGGTATGATTATTAATTTCCAGATATAAATATTTCAAATACAACAAATGTATGTAAAGCAGCAATAAAACCTACCTAAACAAATATCTTAAAAAATCACATATTAATGAAATATATTCAATGGTTTTTATCTATGACTCTATACAGGCATTAGAACAAAACAATGCTTGCTCAAAGTCAACTACATATGCAAGTTTCAGAAAACCACTGTACAACAGCATTCATTTTGAAGGAGGTACTTATAGTTAGACATGGAAAACATCCTCTTTCTTTCGTACTTTTTTAAAGATGTTAATCTTTAATAAAAACCAAAAGGCCTTATATGTTTTGGTAAATATGCATAGGTAATTCTGACTGAATGTTTCTCTTTGTAATAACATCTTCCTTCTATCTCACTCTCTTAGCAATTCAAACATAAATACTTGCACTGCCAAGGCCAGGAGTTTTTCTTCATCAGCAGTTCAAAGCATGCTTGAATGAAAGGGAATAGGCTTTGCTAGGAAAACACTGATCACTTCCTGCACATCAAATTTTAACCACAACAAGAGTGAAAGAATCAAAAGAATTTCAGGTAATTTAGCTGCATTTAGGTTAAGTATCAGGAATATATTTAGAAATAAAATGTAAAGTATCTAGCATAAAACTAAAGTGCGCTCTGCATCTATGCATTAGTTTACTGTAGTTCAGTAAAATTTACCAAGCACACCAAGAGGTAGGAAAACATATCTCATGATTTAGGAAATGCCAATTAAGCCTGACATAGACATGTCATAAGTGACAAAATGTTGGAAAGGATATTATAATATTGTCATGATTGTGTTAATTATGCTCTAAATGTTAAAGTGATGGAGAAAACTGACTAGCCTAGATATTGAGAAGAAAATTACATTTAAAAATGTCAAAAAAAAATGTCATGTAGAACATAATACTATGAAAATTGTTTCTAAGTAAGGTAGTGATGATCAAAGGGGGAAAATTACTTTCAGTAAACAATAGAAAATAAGTGCGACATTATATTATAGAGGTAAATAAACATAAAATTAACACATATCAACTTTCCCCCACCAAAAATCATGAAAAATAGAAGTAAAAAGAACAATTTCACAGGCAAAGTCAGTTTCTCAGGCAATTCCTTAGCCTAAGATTCAGTGAAATCTGACATAAAAACTGCATGATAAATTAAATACTTTGCTAAATAAAATCTTACACTTACATTGGAGGTTTCAAATTTATAACATACATGAATGTGCCAAAATCTTACAGAAGCTTTGGTTAAAAATAGTCTGATGCGCGCAAGGCCCTGGGTTCGATCCCCAGTCTGATGCTTTAATTCATTAATTATATGAATTTTATTATATAATTATATAATTTTATTAGTGAATTATTATATCATCATGTCAGAATCTGTTAACATGACAACCTCCTTCAAAGCAAGCTTTAATCTATATTATTCTGTAAGTTCCTTAGTGGATTATTCTTGACCTCACCTACCCAATGAGCCATATTGAAATACCATGAGCTTTGATATCAAGCCATTATAATTTGGATACCTGAATACTCAAAGTCTTGATTGTGTAAATTTAGGTCACATATTTGTGACAGTATGGAGCTGTGCCTCCATCATTTATCAATGACCTCTTAGCCAGCTCAGCAGTCTTCAGCCCAAACAGAGTATCAGTTTATTGAGAACAAAAAAACATATGAAAAGATATCTCTAATAAAGTCGAATGATCATGTAGAAAAAAATATTATTTTTCTTTTATTGCACATAGTTCCCAAATTTTATTTTATATTTTCATTGGTTATTTTATTTATTTACTTTTCAAACGTTATCCCTGTTTCTGATTTCCCCTCCACACACCCCCTATCCCATCCCCTCCTCCCCTAAATTTTTCCTAACACCTCACCTCCCTAGCATCCCCCTAGGCTGTGACATCAAGCCTTCACATGATCAAGGGTCTCCCCTCCTATTGATGCCAGATCAGGCAATGCTCTGCTACATATGCAGCAGGAGCCATGGGTCCTGCCATGTGTACTCCTTGGTTGGTGGTTTAGACCCTGGGTTCTCTGGGGTGTCTGGTTGGTTGATATTGTTATTCTTTCTATGGGTTTGCAAACCCCTTCAGCTCCTTCAGTCCTTCTCCTAACTCCTCCATAGAAGACCCTGTGGTCAGTCAGATAGTTGACTGTAAGCATCCACATCTGTATTTGTTAGGCTCTGATAGACCATTCCTTTGTTGAAGGCCATCTGGGTTCTTTCCAGCTTCAGGGATTTTCATAAGTAGTGACTGATGGGGGCCAGCCCAGCCAGTTTTGCGAGGAGCCTTTCCTGGGCTGGCAGCTGAGCAAGTCATTGGAGTAATTGATGCAGTAAGCAGCCCTTCTTTATGGCCTTTGAATCAGCTCTTGCCTCCAGAATTCTGCCCAGTTTGAGATCCTGTACTGACTTCCTTCAGTGATAGTCTAAGATACCAAATAATCACTTTCCTCCCAATCCTGCTTTTGGTATATCAGAGCATTAATAAACCTAAGATAACGGTATTTACTCACCATCACAGCAGATACAACTGACCAGCCCTATGAGCAGCAAAGTGACCACTATGGCTGACCAACCCAGTAAACACAGCTCATCTCCATGTGCAATTTAACCAATGAAATTGAATACATTTATGACCACCTCAGCTGTTTACTAATACTGACCATCGCAAACCTCTGCCAGTGTAGCCACATGGCTCATTCTCGAGGTACATACTCACCACCTTCCATGAGAGATCCACATCTAAGTTCCCCTACAAATTAATTTCACTCTCCGCAGTCTCCATATTTGTCCTCGGTGAATGAAAAATGTTAAGCTATGTTGTTATTCTGCTACTTTTTGTTTTACTGTGCTTATGTTGTTGTTGTTGTCGTTGTTGCTGTTGTTGTTTTGTTAGATGGAACTAAGAGTTTCAGTCATCCTAGGAAGGGTCCAGATGCTGAGTCAAATCCTCTAGTCTATTTGTTCTTTTGAGACATTAAGTTATCCATGCCCTTCTTGCATTGTGACTCTCCCATTTCAGCCTCTGGAGCAGTTGTTACTGCTGGCACCCACAAACCCTGCCACCACACCAAAAACTCTTGTTCTCCAAGTCTCTGACGCTAAGCCAGCTCAGAGTGGGCCTTGCGTATGGTTACCTCTCTGCCACAGAAGACATGGATGATACTTTTCACCTCCACCATCCCAGAGCAACCTTGGGTCTTGATGGTGGACCCTCCCAGTGCTCTGTTCCCCAGAAACTTTAAAAAGCTGCTAACCTTGGTGTGACTACAAGTGATCCCAGCACCTAGGAGACAGAGGCAGTAGTATCATGAGTTATATACAGCCTGAGTAACAATACAAGATCCTATCTCAAAAACAACAGCAACAAAAGTAGTTATACGAATCAGATTCAAAGCTTCCACCTAGAAATAATGCACCATTTCCTATGCTTATGACTCTCGAAGCTCTTGTCTCTCCACATAAACGACACTCCATCATTGCCTTCTCAGTCATTTCCCTGACCAACTGTCAAGCCCCACCCTTCTGGCAACTGTAAACCCATCAGTTTATTTCCTTCATTATACATCCCTATCATCTTGCATTTGCTTTCTTGTTAGAGTGTTCTTGTCTGTCTATCCTCCTTGCCAGTCTATTAGGTCTAAAGAATGTAATTTATGTCAACTTTTTTCACTGCTAGAGATGGAAGCCATGTAACACAAGAGAAGGCCTGGATGAAGCAGATTCTCAATAAGGCTTAATGGACAAATCAGAAATCAGTCATACCCATGAGCTACGGTTAAACTTTAGTGATCTGACTCTTTTCTCAGCAACCTTCTTTGGCTCCTACTGGTTTATAGAAATGTAGCGAATCCTTTTCAGAGACATTCACCTTTTTTTTTCTGAACTGTTTCGAAACTGGGTGCTCACTATACCCCAGAATAGAATCAAATAATTGTATACAGAAGTTTTAAGAAAGGGCTCACAGGCAATGAGATGGTCAGGGGATATTTCAGTTTTTTTTCCTGGCTGTGCTAAACATTGAGACCAAAAGAAGATTGGAGAAAAGGATATTTATCACTTTTCCAATTACAGTCCTTCAGCATGGGAAGTCAAGGCAGGAACTCAAGAAGGAAGCTGGAGGCAGGACCTGAAGGCATAAAGGAGCACAGATTACTGACTTATTCCTTATGACTTTGCTCCATTGTCTGGCTTATACACCCCAGGATCACTTGCTCAAGGTTGGCACTATTTACAGTAGGTCACGCTTTCTCACACCAACCATTAATCCAGAAAGTTCCTGATATACTTCCCCACGGGCCAATCTGACTGAGGCATTTTCTCAACTACGGTTCTTCTTCCCAAGCGAATCACTTGTATCAGGTTAACATAATAACTAACCATCAAAGTGGGGAAAGAATGAAACCCAATGACCTGAGTTTAATATCTAAAAGCCTCAGAAAGGAAGGAGAGAACCCACTCACAGAAGGATGGGGATCAGGTAGTCTACTGCCTGCCTCCATGATCATGAGCATTCAATGCAAGTCATCTTCCTCTACCTTAGCATTTGACCCATGATAAGTCGCATCAGTGCTGATGGTTGGTGAGAGAGAGAGAGAGGGGGGAGAGGGGAATATAACAGGAGAAGGAGAAGGGAAAAGAAATGTAATGCAGAAGGAAAAGTTGTTGGGGGGGGGAAGATAAATATCACTGAGGGTGTTTGAAAAAGCCTTAAGAAAAAATTAGTAAGCTTAAATGTATATGAATATACGTGAATCTATGCACTTACAGTTGAAAGGGATTCACACCACATGCCTTGACAATACTCTGTTCAGAAGGCATAGACTGTGACTCAAAAACCTCAGTGTCTGGCAAGGCAAACCTCCATTCAAACCATTTGTTGGAGGCAGAGCTTTTTCAAAAGACTCTCATTACAATCAATATAAACCATTGCCATGTCTCTTGGTTGTCTCTGGGCTATAAAGGGAAGACCCTGTTGCTAAATAAAAAATATATTTCAGGCACAGAGCTTGGAGAAATCACTGTGGGGGAGGAACTGACCAAGGAACCTTCATCTGAGGAGGAATTCTCATCTTATCAGAAGTTGCTATACAACCTACCCATCTGTAAGCTCCCAAAATCATGACAAAGGCCATCTTGACAAACTATCCCCAAAGATTCAATAGTGGCATTTTTATTTTGATGATAACCAAAATGATGTATTATTTTACCTAAGGGCCACACACCAGACAGGAAAAGATGCTGGTAGAGCAAACCATCTACCAAAGGATTAAGGAGTCATAGATCTCAGAAAAGAATACACTGCTTTCAATTTCCTAAACAAGTGTAATTTCTAAGTCTATTAATTTTTATACCGAAAGATAAGTGTGTAGCTCTCATTGTCACCAAAACAAGTTTGTTGTTGCTGTTTTGCTTTTTTTATTTCATATTTTATTTTTACAAGAGATAGAAGCTCATACAGGGATGCATAAATGGTCAAAAATCAGAGAAATTATGACTATGTGGTGCCCAACCTCAACTGATACATTTATAATGCAACTCCTACACTTAACACTCAGGAAAAAAATTATGGTAAAGGGCACAGCAATATTGCAAGAGCCAGAGAATAAAGATGTGAGATGATGTCTTCTATTCATTGCCAGGATACTGTATTCAGGAACCCTCAGTAATATGACCTCATAAGCATCTACACTTTAGTCTTCTCTCTTCTTACGCTCCATATAGTTCGTGTATTGTATTATGGGTATTCTGAGATTTTTGGCTAATATCCACTAACCAGTGAGTACATACCATGTGAGTTTTTTATGTCTGGGTTACATCGCTCAGGATATTTTCTAGTTCCATGCATTTGCCTAAGAAGTTCATGAAGTCATTGTTTTTAATATCTGTGTAGTAGTACCCTATGTAAATATACCACATTTTCTGTTTCCATTCTTCTGTTGAGAGACATCTGGGTTCCTTCTGACTACTATAAACATAGTGGAACATGTGTCCTTGTTCTATGTTGGAGCATCTTTTGGTTATATGCCCAGGAATGGTATAGCTGGGTCTTCAGGTAGAAGAAAAACAAACTCCCACACTATTACTGATTACAAAAGCTCTTGCCAACAGGAGCCTGGTATGTCTGCACCTGAGAGGTTCTACCAGCACCTGACCAATACTCATAGATATTCAGAGCTAACCCGTGGACTAAGAAAGCGGACCCCAACATAAGAGCTAGGGAAAGACTGAAGGAGCTGAAGGGGATCACAACCACATATGAAAAACAATATCAATTAGTAGGACCACTCAGAGCTCCAAGGGACTAAACTACCAACCAAAGAGTATACCTAGAGGGAGCCATGGCTCCAGATATATATGTAGCAGAAGATGGCATTATCTGACATCAAGGAGAGGGAAGGCCCTTGGTCCTGTGGAGGCCTGATGCCCCAGTGAATGAGGGTGCTAGAGTGATGAGGTGGAATTGGATGAGTGAGTGGAGGAGTACTCTCATAGAGGCAAAGGGGAGAGAGAAGAGGGGACATGAGATGGAGTTTTGTGGAGGGGTAATCAGGAAGGAAGGTATCATTTAAAATATAAGTGAATAAAGTGATTAATAAAAAATCTTTAAAAACATGGACTCAAATTAAGACCTGCAAAAGAACCACAACAGACAATATGCTGGCATGGATGTATGGGATAGATACCTACAATTGTACATCTATGTTGCATTTCCATTGTTTTACTAGCTTATTTAATTATTACACAAGCAGAAAAGTGTTAATTAGTTAGTTTCAAACTAAATAGAATATTCAAATTCCATTATTATATTTTCCTTAAGCAACAGTATAAATTTTTTATTTCTTTTGGCCATTGGCTCATTTATAACTAGTAAAGCCTGGATTCAGAATGGAAAAAAAGGAGAAACTCTGGCCATGAGGAACATTATTTCTCTCAATAAATAAATTTATGAAAAGATGCTTCGCAGGTCCCCAAGTCAGTCATGTGAGTCAGAAGATATTTTTCTATAGAGAATAAGTTGAGAAATAATATTCTGTTAATGGACAACCCAGCAGTATGCATTTATTTATACTTGTCATGTCATTGAATGGTCTGCTTAAAAACATTGTTCCATTATTTTATTTTATATGTATGGGTATTGTGCTTGCATGTATGTCTATGTAAGCAGCATGTGCTGTGATACTGAAGGTGTCTGATTCCCTGGGACTTGGGCTACAGATGGTGGCAAGGTGCCATGGGGATGCTGGGAATTGAATGTGGTCTTCTGAAAGAATATCAGTGCTCTTAACTGCTGGGGACACCTCTCCAGCCCCGGGTTTCATCATTTTTTTTTTAAACTAAAATATAGGAGGTGTTGTATTGGCACAGTTTCCCTGTTTTAATATTGAGTTAGGGAAGCAGAGCAGATGGATTTAGAAGCTGCAAGTTCTAACTTGAACTTCAAATTTGACTGCACTCCCTGAAACAAGGATTCCATCTTCTGTGTTCTAATACATAATTATATTCATGTCAGAATTTTCCCAAGATTTTTAAAAAAACATGTCATATTAATGTAATTTATATAGCTACATAAAATATGTGCATGCATTTCATCGACATATCTGAAAGCTGCCAAAATGAAATCGTCATAATGGTGTGGAAGCATTCTCTTACCATAAAGCATAAATCATAATATTTGCGGTAATTACACAGAAAATATTTATAGCTTTGTCTTCTATAAAATGACAGTATTTAATTCGTAAAATCACATTGTATTCACTATCTTCTTAAAACAAGAAAATTGTGGGTGGCTGTATGTGTGTATATGGACAGGTGTGTGTGTGTATGTGTGTGTGTGTATGTGTGTGTGTGTGTGTGTGTGTGTGTCTATCAAAGAAGGAAATACACTTAGCTATAACATACAAACTCCACATTACAGAACATCTCCAAGAGATTTCAAAGGATAGTACAAATATCAACGTTCCTTGTTCTCTCATCTATACTAAGAGATGTATAGTAGAATTTGTAAGCCCTTCAAAGTGATCAGGAATTATCAGCATTATAATATATATAATGAACATTATGTGAAATACAAGTATGTGAGAATAACATCAAAAGTTGACTATTTATTAGAATTATGAAATGCTGAGATCTGATAACTATTTGAAAAGGAATATAGGGGTGTACATAAACTATCTCCAGAAGCTAACTTCCCAAATGCCTTTGTGTAGAGTTTGCTAATTTTCCATACCCCATAAATTATATACTTAATACCTTTTATCAATTGTTTTTGTAAATATAAGAGAGAAAAATAACAAGAAGACGTGCAAATAAAACAAAATATGTTTCAA
This sequence comes from Rattus rattus, assembly GCF_011064425.1. Classification (NCBI taxonomy): domain Eukaryota; kingdom Metazoa; phylum Chordata; class Mammalia; order Rodentia; family Muridae; genus Rattus; species Rattus rattus. Next base: position 36,207,897 of record NC_046164.1, on the reverse strand, counting down.
ATATAAGTGAATTGTGCCATTGTGTGAATAAGGCTAGAGCAGGGGGTATCATGTATTGGAGGTGGAATGTTTAGGTCCTGACTACACCCAGAAAAGGCAGAGCAAAGTTCTGAAGTCCAAAATGCAGGACTTATCGGCATGCATTTTTCCCTGCGGTATCAGTGCACCATTGCTGGCTGTACACACTGGGAATGCATGGTCTAAGATGAATGCTGTTGTTCCTGGTCTCCTCTCTGGGTATCAAGGGATGACATATGGGTACCACCTGGAGAGGCATGGCATCTGGGTACCACCTCGAAAGGATGTCCGAAACCTGTCCACCATTCACATTTCTCCCTGAAGCATCTGCACATAAGTCAAGAAGGGAAAAGGCAGAGTTCAAGACTAACAGACTCAGTCTGATTGTTGCAAGTGCTGAATACTGGAGAGGCAGAGGAAGATACAGACCTTCTTTGGGAATCTTAGCATGGCAACTTCTTAGGCAAAGGCTTTCCTTCTGGTGATCTCTTGCAAAGCAGCTCATTGAAAGGAACATAACCAACTCATATTGCTTTATTAGGGATGGATGTGGATGTGTATTCTTTATCCAGGGTGAACCAGGGATTATATACTTTTGAAGGATGGGTGTGGGAATATCAAGGACAGGAAGATCACTGGCTAAAGACAAAGGCTATCTAGATACCTCCTAGTGCTACTCTACACAACGGAGTGCCCATGGTCCTCTCAATTGGGTATTGTGGTAAGATGTTCTAGAGCAGGGATGGAGACAGGGTCCACTCTTGCTATTCTCAAATCTCTGAGATTCTTGTGGCTTAAATCCACTCAACGTCACCAGTTTTTATGCCTGTCTGGTGACATAGCCCATGTGTTCTACAGAACAAAATGTTTTTTTTTTAATTATTGTCTCAATACACTTCAGTAATGAATTGAATGAAGCTGGCATGCTAAAAGTAAAGTGAACACCGATGAACAGAATCTATAATTGAGAGATAGATGCAACTAGTAGACTTGAAAAAAAAAGGCAGCAAAATGAATAAAACAGGACTCAAAAGGCAGATGAAAGCAGCAACTCATGGTACTGAAGAGATCTGAAGATATTACTATTACAAACATATGCACCATGATTTACCACGTAAAAAGGAGGCAGAAGAGATAATTGACATGAAAATGGCTGATAACTGTTTGATTCAGATGAAAGAAATTCACACAGAAACATACCAGATGTCAGTGTTCATCACATAAAATAATAAAAAAATCTAATGAAGAAAAGTAGAAGGAATGTTTGACATACAAGAGATTCTCCAATAAAGTGATAAACAAAATTTTATCATAGAACTTGTATTCTAGAATTTACTGCATCTACAAACTATTAAAATAAAATGCAAACACAACAAAAGCTGTGCATGTGTCAAATTTTTTTTCAAGGGACATTCCCAGAGAGACTAAAGTAAACATTAAATGAAATGAAAGCATAACAAAGTCATGTAATCTAGTCCAGTGTGGGTGCTTACCTAAAAAGTCCAATAAAGAGTAACATGTAATATGATCTCAATAAAATATGTATGTGAACAAGTATGAAGGTAGTGTAATTTCTCTAAGGATTATATTAGCACTTTGTATTTTGTATTAATAATTGATGTCATGTTAAAGTTATTGACTTTAAAGTATAACTCTGGTGTATAGATATATTTTGATTAACAAACAATACATTTTAAGTACCATTACTTTAAAGTTTGATGTACATATTTTCTAAAATATAATTTGTGAAAAGTGCTGATCCTCAAGATGGAAAGGCACAGTAGTGTCATGTGCTTCTAAAATCATTGGAGTATGAAGTCCAATTAGAGTAGTGTATGTAGGCTGTAAATGGATCACCAGAATGCACATCAATGGCAGCAAAAGTCACAGAAGGAAAAGATCAAAGACTTCATTTGATGAAGTAAATCCTCATGAAAAATACAATATCATTTCATGATACTAAACATAAAAATCCCTATAAAACAGAAAGAAACAAATCAAAATTATAAAAGCTATTCATGACCAGCACCATTTGTTTAAGATGCTTTCATTTTCACACTGAATGGTATTGGCTTCATTGTCAAAGATCAAGTGTCCGTAGGTGTGTGGATTCATTTCTGGTTCTTCAAATCTATTCTAGCAATCAAGCCTTCTGTCTCTGTGACAATTCCATGTAGGTTTTATCACTATTGTTCTGTAGTAAAGATTGAGGTCAAGAAAGGTTATTTCCCCAGTATTTCTTTTATTGTTGAGAATTGTTTTCACTATCCTGGGTTTTCTGTTTTTCCATATGAAGTTGAGAATTGCTCTTTCCATGTCTATGAAGATTTGCATTGAAATTTTGATAGGAACTGCATTAAATTTGTAGGTTGCTTTTGGTAGGATGGCCATCTTTACAGTGTTAATCCTACCAATCCATGAGCATGGAAGATCTTTTTATCTTCTGATGTCTTCTTCAATTTATTTTTTTCAAATTTTATTATTTCATTTATTTACATTCCAGTCATTGCACCCCTCCCCATTCCACCATTCTCAGGTCTCCTGGAGATCTTGAACTTCTTTGATTAGAGTTACATAAAAATATTTTATATTATTTGTGACTACTGTGAAGGGTTTTCTGTATTTTCTTTCTCATCTCATTTATCATTTATGGAAAAAAAGGCTATTTATTGATTTGTTTGAGTTAAATTTATGTCCAGTCACTTTGCTGAAGTAGAGTATCAGCTGAAGAAGTTCTCTGGAAGAATTTTTGAGGTTGCTTATGTATACTATTGCATCATCGAAAAATAGTGATACTTTGACTTCTTTTCCAATTTGTATTCCCAGTTTTTATTTTTAATGAAAATTGCTCTAGATAAAATTCGTAGAAGAATGCAAAATGATCTGTATTTATCTCCTTATACAAAGCTCAAGTCCTAGAGGATCAAAAACTTTCACACACACACACACACACACACACACACACACACACACACACACAAGGTACACTGAATCTAATACAAGAGAAAGTGGGAAATAGTCTCGATCACATTAGCACTGGAAAAAATTTCCTTAACAGAACACCATTGACTCAGGCACTAAGGTCAGCAATTGACAAATGGGACCTCATGAAACTGACAAGCTTCTGTAAGGCAAAGTATATTGTTAATAGAACAAAACAGCAACCTACATATCTTCACAAATGGTACATCCAATAGAGGGACAATACCCCAAACATACAAAGAACTCAAGAGATTAGACTCCAAAAAACCAAATAACTAAATTAAAAATGGGGTACAAAGCAAAGAGCAAATTCTCATCCAAGGAATATCAAATGGCTGAGAGTCATGTTAAAAAATGGTAAGCATCCTTAATCATCAGGGAGATGTAAATAAAAACGAGCCTATGGTTACACCTTATACCAATCAGAATGGCTATGATCAAAAACTCATGTACAGGGGTTGGGGATTTAGCTCAGTGGTAGAGCGCTTGCCTAGGAAGCACAAGGCCCTGGGTTCGGTTCCCAGCTCCGAAAAAAAAAAAAAAACAAAAAAAACTCATGTACAGATTGTGCTTGTGAGGATTTGCAGAAAGAGGAACATTTTTTCATTGCTTCTGGGATTGTAAACATGTATACCTACTCTGGAAATCAATCTGGATGTTCTTCAGAAAATTCAAAGTAGCTTTACCTTGAGACCCAGCTATCACTCCTGGGAATATATCAAAAAGTTTCTATGAGACCTTCAAAGAAGACCTAATAGCAATACTCTTCAAACTATTCCACAAAATAGAAACAGAAAGAACATTACTCAAATCATTCTATGAAGCCACAATTATGCCTATATCTAAACCACACAAAGACCCAACAAAGAAAGAGAACTTCAGACCAATCTCCCTTATGAATATCTATGCAAAAATACTCAATAAAATTCTTGCAAACTGAATCCAAGAACACAACAAAAAGATCATCTACCATGATCAAGTAGGCTTCATCCCAGGGATGTAGGGATGTTTCAATATACATAAAACAGTGAAAGTAATCAACTATATAAACAAACTCAAAGAAACAAACCACATGATCAGTTCATTAAATGCTGAGAAACCATTTGACAAAATTCAACGTCCCTTCATGTTAAAGACTTAGAAAGATCAGGAATTCAAGGCCCATAATGAAACATGGTAAATGAATATACAGCCAACATCAAACTTAATGGACAGAAATTTGAAGCAATCCCACTAAAATCAGAGACTAGACAAGGCTACCCATTTTCCCTACCTATTCAATATAGTACTTGAAGTCCTAGCAAGAGCAATTAGACAACAAAACACTGTCAAAGGTATATAAATTGGAAAGGAAGAAGTCAAAATATCACCATTTGCGTATGATATGATAGTATACTTTAATGACTCCAAAATTCCACTGGAGAAGTACTAAACCTGAAAAACTACTTCAGCAAAGTGGCTGGATATAAAATTAACTCAAACACATCAGTAGCCTTCCTCTACTCAAAAGATAAACAGGCAGAGAAGGAAATTAGGGAAATCACACCTTTCAAAATAGTCACAAACAATATAAAATAATTTGGTGTGACACTAACCAGACAAGTGAAAGATTTATATGACAAATCTTCAAGTCTCTGAAGAAAGAAATCGAAGATCTCAGAAGATGGAAAGATCTCCCATGCTCATGTATTGGTAGGATTAATATAATAAAAATCACAATTTTGCCAAAAGCAATCCAAAGATTCAATGCAATCCTCATCAAAAACTATCATCCTAGGGGTTGAGCCAATCAAGAGGTGACACAATCAAGAATGTGAAGGTCAAGATCCAGGTTAAAGAGGGCATCCCCCTGATCAGCAGAGGCTCATCTTTGCCAACAAACAATTAGAAGATGGCCTTACCCTCACTGATTACAGCATCCAGGAGTCAACCCTGCACCTGGTCCTCCACCGAGGGGTGGCTATTAATTCTTCAGTCTGCATTCTCAGAGGGCAATGATGGCATTACTCTGCTCTCTAGCCATTTGACCCAACTTAAGTTTAGAAATTATGAGTTTCAGTAGTATCTGAACCTCTGTTAAAAATGTTGACAAAGGTTTTGTTGCATGGTAAGCATTACAAAATTTTCAACTCAGTTTTCATAGAGTCAGAAAGAGCAATTTCAAAAATCATCTGGAATAACAAAAAACCCAGGATAGTGAAACTATTCTCAACACTAAAAGAACTTCTGGGAGAATCAAGAGCCCCAACTTCAAGCTGTATTACAGAGCAATTATGATAAAAACAGTGTGATATTGGTACAGAGACAGGCAGGTAGATCAGTGGAATAGAATTGAAGACCCAGAAAGAACCCACACACCTATGGTCACTTGATCTTTGACAAGGAGCTAAAACTATATAGTAGAAAAAAGACAGCATTTTTAACAAATGGTGCTGCTTCAACTGGAAGTCAGCATGTGCAAGAATGCAAATCAATCCATTCTTAGAAACTTATGCAAAGTTCAAGTTCAAGTGGATGAAGGTGCTCCACATAAAACCCAATACACTGAAGCTAATAGAAGAGAAAGTGGGGAAGAGCCTAAAACACATAAGCACAGGGGAAAATTTGCTGAACAGAGCACCAATGGCATATGCTCTATGATCAAAAATTGACAATTGGACCCCAGAAAATTGCAAAGTTTCCATAAGGCAATGGACATTGTCAATAGAACAAAATGTCAACCAACAGATTGGGAAAAGATCTTTATCAATCCTACATCTGATAGAGAATTTTATATATATATATATATATATATATATATATATATATATATATATATCAAGAAGGTAAATTCCAGGGAATCAAATAACCCTATTAAAAAGTGGGTGACACCATAAAGAAGGGGAGGAGGAGGGGTTGGGGGATGTTGGCCCGGAAACTGGGAAAGGGAATAACATTCGAAATGTAAATAAGAAATACTCAAGTTAATAAAAAACAACAACAACAACAAAAAAAAAAAACAGAAAAAAAATTTATGTTGTTAAAAATAAAGTGGGTGACATAGCTAAAGAAAGAATTCTCAACTGAAGAATGTAGAATGGCTGAGAAGCACCTAATGAAATGTTCAACATCTTTAGAAATGCAAGTCAAAACAACTCTGAGATTCCACCTCACACCAGTCAGAATGGCTAAGATCAAAAACTCAGGTGACAGTAGATGCTGACGAGGATGTGGAGAAAGAGGAACACTCCTCCATTGTGTGTGGGATCACACGCTGGTACAACCACTCTAGAAAGCAGTCTGGAGTTTCCTCAGAAACTTGGACATAGTCCTACCTGAAGACCCAGCTATACCACTCCTGGGCATATACCCAAAAGATACTCCAACATATAACAAGGACGCATACTCCACTATGTTCATAGCAGCCTTATTTATAATAACCAGAAGCTGAAAATAACACAGTTGTCCTTCAACAGAGGAATGGATACAGAAAATATGTTACATTTACCCAATGGAGTACTATTCAGCTATTAAAACAATGACTTCATGAAATTCTTAGGAAAATGGATGGAACTAGAAAATATCATCCTGAGTGAGGTAACCCAATCACAAAAGAACACAATTGGTATGCACTCACTCATAACTGGATATTAGTCCAAAAGCTTGGAATACTCAAGATACAATCCAAAGACCACCTGAAGCTCAAGAAGTTGGAAGACTAAAGAATGAATACTTCTGTCCTTATTAGAAGGGAGAACAAAATATTCACAGGAGGAAATACAGATACAAAATGTGGAGCAGACACTGAAGGAAAGGTCATCCAGAGATGCCCCCACCGGGGGATCTATCCCATACACTGTCACCAAACTCAGACTATATTGTGGATGCCAAAAAATGCATGCTGACGGAAGCCAGATATAACTGGCTCCAGGGAGGTTCTGCCAGATCCTGAGAAATACTGAAGCAGATGCTCACAGCCAACCACTGAAGTGAGAATGGGATCCCAATGATTAGAGAAAGGATTGAAGGAGCTAAAGGGTTTTTTAACCCCATACTAAGAACAACAATCAACCACCCAGAACATTCAGAGCTCCCAGAGACTAATCCACCAACCAAAGTGTACACATGGAGAAACCTATGGCTCCAGCCATATAAGTAGCAGAGCCAGAGTGGGAAGATTGGAGAGAGTGGGTGATCGGGTGGGTGGGGGGAACACTATCATAGAGGCAGGGGGAGGGATAAGGGGTAAGGGGACTCCAGAGAGGAAACTGGGAAAAGGGATAACATTTGAAATGTAATTAAATATTCACTAAATAAAAAAGGTGTTCCACCATACTATAAGGACATATGCTCCACTATGCTCATAGCAACCTTATTTGAATTAGCCAGAGCAGGAAACAACCCCGATATCCCTCAACTAAAAATGGATACAGAAAATGTGGTACACAATGGAACACTACTCAACTATTAAAAATAAAGCCAACATGAATTTTGCCTGCAAATGAATGGAACTAAAAAGTATGAGTGAGGTAACTCAGACCCCAAGAGGACATACAGGGTAATATACTCACTGATAAATGAATATTAACCAAAAAGTTCAGAATACCCATAATTCAACTCGTTGACCTTAGGAAGCTTAACAAGGAAAGAAAGGCTCTGTTGTGGTTAAATAAAACCTACTTAGAAGGGGAACAAAATAATCATGGGAGGTAGAGGAGGGAGGAGAAAAGAAGGCCAGGATCAGGATGGGAATACACAGGAGCAAAGCCCAGAGGGGCAAGAGAATATCGAAATATGCAACAATGGGGTTTAGAGGGCATGGGGAACCTCTAGATACTCCAAGAGACCTGGAATATAAGAGACTACTCAGTGTGGGTGACATTCACTGAAATGCCCAATATTGGAGAGATGGACTTGGAAGAGACCACCTCCAGTAGACAAACATGACCGCTAGTTGAGATATGGAGCCACCACCTATCTTCAAAATTCTTGATTCAGAATTCTTCCCGTCTAAAGGAAATACAGGGACAAAATGAAGCACAGACTCAAAGAAATGTCATCCAGTGACTGGCCCAACTTGGAATCCATCCCATGTGTGCACACCAAATCCTTACACTATTACTGAGGCCATATCGTGTATGCAGACAGGAGCCTGGCATGGCTGTTCTCAGAGAGGTTCTGTGAACAACTGACTAGTACAAATTCAGATACTTTCAGGCAACCATTGGACTGAGCTAGGGGACCCATATGATAGAGTTAAAGGAAGGACTGAAGGAGCTGAAGAGAATTGTAATCCAATAGGAAGAATGACAATGCACACTAACCTGGACCCCTCAGAGATCCCAGAGATTAAGCAAAAATTCCAAGGAGCTTACATGGGCTTTTTTGTGGCCCTAGGCACATATGTAACAGAGAACTGACTTGTAAGGCCTCAGTTGGAAAGGGTGTACTTGAAATTCTGTGGAAACTTGATTCCTCTAGGAAGAGAGATGCTAGTGGGAGTGAGGTGGGGTGGGTAGACTGATAGGAGAGAACCTCTCAGAGTCAGAGGGAGATTAGGTAAAAAACTCAGGAAGGGAAGACTGGGAATAGGGGCAATATCAGAATGTAAATAAATAAAATAATTTAATAATACTTTAAAAATAATCTATTCATGAAAATATAGCAGCAAGAATCAAAATTAGTGATGAAAGGCTAAAATATTTGCTTTAAAGATTTGAATAAGATCAGAATAATGTTTTGCAATTGTGCTGAGTAGAATACTTAAAAGTTCTCGACAAGGCAAATATGAAGTACCATTGGGAGGGGATAGAGAGGCGAAGTTTAGAACAGAGAGTGAAGGAACACCCATTCAGAGCCTGCCCCACATGTGGCCCATACATATATAACCACCAAACTAGATAAGATGGATGAAGCAAAGAAGTGCAGAAGTGTAGATCGCTCCTGAGAGACACAGCCAGAATACAGCAAATACAGAGGCGAATGCCAGCAGCAAACCACTGAACTGAGAACGGGACCCTGTTGAAGGATTCAGAGAAAGGACTGGAAGAGCTTGAAGGGGCTCGAGACCCCATATGAACAACAATGCCAAGCAACCAGAGCTTCCAGGACTAAGCCACTACCCAAAGATTATACATGGACTGACCCTGGACTCTGACCTCATAGGTAGCAATGAATATCCTAGTAAGAGCACCAGTGGAAGGGGAAGCCCTGGTACTGCTAATACTGAACCCCCAGTGAAACTAGACTGTTGGGGGGGAGGCGGTAATGGGGGAGGGTGGGGGGAACACCCATAAGGAAGGGGAGGGGGAGGGGATGCCTGAAACCGGGAAAGGAATAACAACTGAAAATGTAAAATAAGAAATACCCAATTTAATAAAGATGGAGAAAAAAAAAAAGTTGACATTCACTAGAAAAAATCTGTAATTAGCATGGAAACCTGCCATTTAGTGTAGGGTAAATTCTATTCTGTTCAATTATTTAACTGTCTCATGAATAAACATAGAAATACCCTCAGAGTTTTTTCATGAGCATATTCAGTGTGGTATCTTTGGCATATACTTTATGTAGACAAGCAAATGTATTTATTGTCTGGAGAATAAATTCAGTTCAGAGGAAAGACTCATTCTAAACTTGCTTAGCTCAGGTTATCCAGAGAATATTGCAAATGAATGTTGGAAAATTTAGTGAAGAAAGCAAAAGCAAAAATTTAAGGGCAAGGTTTTGGGGGGACTGTAGCTCAGATACAGGGTGCTTGCCTAGCATCTGTGAGGCTTTAGGTTCGATTCCCAGCCTGGGGATTGAGGGATAGAGTCAATTTCCTTGCCAAAAGAATAGTTTTGTTTAAAAAAAAAAGTTTCATGTCAAATGTTCTTTTTTTCACCGTCCACTGGTATTATCGTGAAATTATTTAATTTTATTGTGGTGATTTATGCCAATTATGAGCATTTCATTCCTTCTATGTACTCTCCTGGTCCTATAATATTAACTTTTTTATGTTTATGGCTTGAATTTGCTAATAATTTAGCCATTATTTTAAAATGTACTCATAAAACATACTGCTGTGGTTTTCATTTTTTGTACTATGTTGGCTAATTTTTAATAAAACATATCTTCATTAAAAAAAGGTAGCCAAATTAGACAAAAGGAAGTAAAGTAACAACTAAATAGATGATAAAATCTTATTTAAATTACATATTGTACTCTTATATCTTGGTAAGATTAGAAACACAACAGTTAGAACTATCACACAAGAGTTTTTAAAATGGCAACATGCAAATCAAATGCTAGAAAACTCTTTTTAATCTCTATAAAATGTCTAATTAAAGGTATATATGGAAAAGATAAAACTCCCTTTACAGTAATGTCAAATGTCACGTTGTCTTATAATAATAAAATTGTAAAATACATACAAAATGAAACCTTTAAATAGGGCATAAATAAAAGGATACATTTCTCAAACAGAGCTGAAAAGACTAAAGGTTTTTAAGACATCAATATCAAAACTATTTATCCTATTTAACAGAGTCCCAGCAGAATACTGTATTTTTATTTTTTTTTCTGTTTTATTTCCTTCACTAGACAAGTCCATCGAGTAGCCCATGCAGAATATCAAGGAACATCGAGTAGGCAAAGCCAGCTTGCAAAGGAACAAAGGGAGGGTCTTAAATTTACTGATTGCAAAAGATGCTCTGAGATAAGAATGATCAAAGCCACGTGGCTCTGACATAAAGCCACTGCCAGAGCAAGACATGACTGTGAGCTTCAGTCTTCACTGCAGGGTCGTGCTGGCCCCATTCATGTGTGTGCAACTTCCGACTGTACAACTTGTTCTATATAATAGCATTTTACTGTCAGTAAAATTCTCAGTTATTGGAAATTATTACAATTATCCCCTGAGAATTATTGAGTGAAAAAATCTGTGGCAAATGTTTAAAAACTTATGCTCCTGATTGGAGAATAGTGATCTATAATATATAATATATATATGTATATGTATATGTATATATATATATTCAATATATAGTGATATATAGAATCCAAATTCAATATATATATATATATATATATATTGAAATTGGATACTATGATATTTACTTATTTGAATATGGCAGGGTAATATGACAAGGATAAATTAAACAGTAACTCTAAACACCTAGAGAGAAATTTAAGAATTAAATGGGAATGAATGGATCATTGACTTACTCCTGTAATTGAAGCAATATTTACCTTGAGTCGATTAAAAAACATTAAGGTTTTGAAGAAGCACTTCCGTCATAAGGGAAACATTAGTCAAGTACTCTAAACTTCGTTTTTCACATTTGCTCGCTAATCACGACACAGAATCTTCCTTCACGTAGTAAGCTTCTAAAATTGGTCAGAAATAAGTATGGCGCTGCTACTACTGTGATAACGGTCTATGGACGATCATACCTCTTGCTACATTATTGGTAACACTGGGAAACTGGAAGCAATTTAAATGGTAGCTCAATTATACTGATTATAATACATTCTCTCCGGACATTGAGCACTCACTGAAATTATAACATAGTTCATATTTTGTCATACTTATTGACAGTTCTCCTTTTTAAACTTTACTTATCAGGGATCATTTTAAATTTCTAGAAATCTCTAGAAACCATTTCTTAAAATAAGTCTTGCATCTTATTGTTAATTTTTATGTTAGAAATCACAGATATGTAGATGAATGATGATGGGCTTCCTTTGTGAGCACAAACTGACAGTATATTGAATACACTCAAAATGATGAAATAAAAGGTCATAATTTGAAGCATTAGAACAAGAGGTATCGATACAGAAAACAATACAACTTGTAACATTTGTATCTGTCTATAATTTCAGAAGCGAATGTTTTTCAATACACACCACACACACACACACACACACACATGCACACACACATGCACACGCGCACACACATTTGACATAAGATCATAGTGAGACTTCTGTATACAGAAAATAACATTTTCTTGAATGACGTACAAAAAGTTGGTAATTATGGGATTTGCCTTTACAACATTAACTCTCTCTTTATGAAAAAGTCTCTGTGTCTTTTGTTTTGTTTTCCACAGTTGTTTCACTCGTGTCATAATGAACGTGATGTACTTCTGTAGTGGAAAACTCCTAACTTGAAATAAAAATTGCGACATAACTCACAGTGAATTTGCATATTATATTATTTCTCATAAAGAAGATACTGACTTGCCATAATTTCCACTACAGACTATTAAACTATGGAAGCAATATATAAAAATCTGTAGCATACTATCCTTTGTAAAATAAAGGAAGTCATAACATCATTTATGCAAAAAACAATACAGAAAGGATAGGCCAAACACTAAAGAGACTTATTTCCCATAGTTGGTAAAGAGATCTACGTAATGGGATAATCAGACTATCCAAGAAGACAGAATAACCCATATCCGAGCACATCTGTTTATGTAATCTTGCCTCTGAATAACAGGGGAAGGATTCACAAGCTTCCAAATTAAACAATTAAAAAGAGCCCTCTTGGATGCACAAGAATAACCTAAAATAGAGTACAAAGGCTAACAATTACATGTGACTGAGGGACAAATGGAGAGTATAACAACTGAAAATGGTGAGGAAGAAAATATTAATGCGAGGGTTAGATTGACTGAAAAGTGTCGTTCAATAAATATATGTTAAATCCCTTACCTGGAAATGGAGGTTTGCACTGAAATAGAAACAATAAGATAATAATAAGTAAGATCAGGTCATCTCTTCATGCTCAGTGGCAGTTTGAATAAGAAATGTAAGAATAAGAAATGTAAACTAAGAAAACCCCCAACCAATATGCATGCTGCCTTTGGAACTGTAAATCAAAATAAACTTTTATTACATAAATATTATTATAATGCATCTGAAAATTCACTATTATTTTTAATACGCAATGCTTAAATTTACTCTTAAATGAAATTACTATTAAAGCATGAAGATGCAATATATATGTATATATATTATATATAATATATATTATATCTATATTAAAATTAATTACTGTATGAGTAGCATGTTGAATAAGAGCATTTTATAATGTGGACAAAGAGTGCTACTACCAACTCCTTTTCAGGTATTTTAGAGAAAAGATAGATTCAACAAACACTTGTCTTAAAATTGCTTATGGTCACATTAAATCCAGAAGGGTGACTAATTTTCCTAAATTAAACAAAGGAAATATCGCACCAAGATATTTTCTGAGTCTCATGGAAAAAAGATACAATACTCATCAAAGTATTATTTTGTCTAAAAGCGAATCTTAGGTCAACAGCAAAACTGAGAAGTTCAGTTGACATGAGGCTTTGGCTGGCCAAAAAGACAAACAAACAAACAAAAAACGAAAACAAAACAAAACCAAAAACTAGTGTTAAAATTTATTATTTGTAATTCTAATGATATTTTGCTCTACTCATAGATCAGTGACATATTTACTGATCATAGAAGCATTTTTCTGCAGCAGATGGGAACAAATTCCTGAGACCCACAGCTAGATGTTTTACATACACACACACACAGAGAGAGAGAGAGAGAGAGAGAGAGAGAGAGAGAGAGAGAGAGACAGAGACAGAGACAGAGAGAGACAGAGAGACAGACAGAGACAGAAAGACAGAGACAGACACAGAGACAGACACAGAGAGAGAGAGAGAGAGAGACACAGAGACACAGAGACACAGAGACACAGAGACACAGAGACACAGAGACACAGAGACACAGAGACAGAGAGGGGCGTGTAGGAGGAGGGAGAGGGAGAATGGCAGAGACAGGAACAGAATCAGAGACACAGACAGAGACAAAGGACAGGCTTTGGAACAATTAACTCTAAATGGAAAGTCTCCATCAAATACTTTCCTTCACAGCTCAGAGAAAACCACAGAAGAGGAGGCAGAAAGAGTGTAAAAGCCAGAGGGGAAATGAAGAGAATAGGACCCTCTGAATCAACTAAGTTTGGTGTATTTGTGTGAAAAGATACAGAAAGGACATAGACAACATGGTTGTGCACCAGGTCCTCTGCATACTTAATATAGCTTTGAGTTTTGTGTTTTTATGGAAGTCCTGGGTGTGTAATCAAGTGGACCTTTGATTCTTGTGCCTTCTCTTAGGCCCTTTTCCTTAAGTGGATTTACTTGTCCAACTTCAGTGTGGTGATCTTTGTCTTAGTATAATTTATGCCATTATCTTGAGTTTTTAATCTCTTGGAATCCTGTGCTTTTCTAGTGGGAGACAGAAAGTGGATTCTGATAGGTGGGGAGGTGGGGAGGAACTCAGAAGAGTGGAGGAAGAGCAAACTGTAGTCACGATACCTTGTAAGAAAACAGAATATTTTTCTAAAAAAAAAGAAAACTGAAATGTAATAGTAAACGAAGGGGGATGTCTGGGGGTTTAGCACCCCTCAGAGGCAAAATGGAGGGGGGATTCGGGGATGAACTCTGGGAGGGGGAATAGCAGCAACATTCAGCACATAAATAAATAAAATAATTAATTAACATAAAATAAAATGCTAAATTCCTGAAAAAGTAAAAGTAGAATATAATTAAAGGAAAGAAAGGAAGGAAGGAAGGAAGAAAGGAAAGGAGGAAGAAAGAAAGAAAAGAAAGAAAGAAAAAAAGAAAGAAAATGAAAGGTCTTAGCAATTTTGCAAGACTCCACTACACCCAGAACATGAACACCTTGAATGTCAAACTGTTCACTGAAGTTTGATTCTGGAAACAAGCACCTGGTATGTTAATGGACAAATAAACTGCCAATTGCAATGAGCACTGGGTGTCTTAAAATTGCCTATTAAAAGTTAACATTTAATAATTAGAGCATACAGAATTGGAGACAAATGAAATACAAATTGTTGTGGTCAGATATTTGCAGTAAAATTTTGGGAGCATTCTGACTTCAGAAAAAATTTCTGATGTCCTTTTATTGTTTACTATAGTGCACATAAGAAAAGTGCACAAAATATGATCCACACAGATTAACTTTACAAAATTTAAAACTATTTTAGGATTTGTATTGATTCTGCTGAAGCTGAATGTGTGTGTGTGTGTGTGTGTGTGTGTGTGTGTGTGTGTGTGTGTGTGTGTGTGTGTGTGTAGAGAGAGAGAGAGAGAGAGAGAGAGAGAGAGAGAGAGATTTCAAATTTTCTAGCTCTGATAGAGGAGAAATGGGAATACTAACTACTGAAAGACCACTGTTAAATTTAGAATATCAACTCATATAGTTTACAATTATTTAAAACAGAGTAAGTTAATGGAAGAAACATAAAGGCAATAATTGTGTTTATATTTTTGCTTACTTTGAAATAGCAAAAGCAATAAACATAAAATCCAAATATTGTATTTAATTAATCCTTAGGTAAAAAACACATTCTCTTTCAGACATATATCCCACTATATAAATAAAATATTGTTATACAAATACAATCTTGTGAGCAATGTTGCAATGTGGCATATGCAACAATAAATGCTAATTATTCGTCATGTTCTACAGGAATTATTCAATCCTCATTTGTGTTTGTTGTGAGTTTTTTATATCAGCCTTTAGAAACAGGTATTGAAAGATGCTCTGACATCTTAATCCAAAAATAATTCACATAATATGTCCAAGATGAACTTCCACTCATTTTCCTTAGTAAATGATAATATCCTGAAATAAATACAAATTAAGAAATATTTTTTATCAAAACATTTACTTTTTCTTTCCATATCTTACCAGGTCTTTTATTTGTACATTAGTAATACAAAACACTATATAAAACGATGAAAGGCAATGAATGTATCAGAATTAAAATTCCTAAGCACCCTTATCCTTCTACTGCATATTGTGTTTGGCTGCAGGAGGTAGCCACCTGAGTATTTATATCAAACTGAGTGAGCTCACTTAGGGTCACCCCATAGACTTCTAGAAACCTCCTCCATCCCAGAGCTCTGGCACATCCTAAAGATGTTCCCTACTCCTCCACCTCTGCAGCCACCAATTCGTTCTCCTGGCCCTCTGTGCCTCTCTACTATCTCTCCTTACACCTGACCCAGAACCCCCATCACATACCCCACCCAGATCCTTCCCTCTGTCTGCCTCTTATGACTATTTTATTCCACCTTCTAAGTGAGATTTAACCATAATTGCTTGGGCCTTCCTTCTTGGTTAGCTTCTTTGGATCTTTGGAGTTTAGCATGATTAAACTTTACTTGATGGTTTATATCTATTTATAAGTAACTACATGCTATGCATGTCCTTTTGGGTCTGGTTTACTTCACTCAGGATGATAGTCTCTATTTCCATCCATTTGCCTGCAAGAACTCCTGATGTCCTTGCTTTTGATAGGTGAGAAGTAAGCCACCGTGTAAATGAATCACATTTTCTGTATCCATTCTTCAATGGATGGGCAACTGGGTTGCTTCTAGTTTCTGACAATTATGGATAAAGTTGCTATGAACACAATGGAGTATGTGTCCTTGCGGTATGGTGGAGAATCTTTTGGGTACATACCCGGAAGTGGTATCGCTGGGTCTTAAGGTAAAAGTTTGGATCCAAAATTTTTTCTGTCTACAAGAAATGCAGGACGAAGATGAAGCTGAGACTGAGGGAACGGCCAACCAATGATCTGCCCAAATTGAGACGGATGTCATGGGCGAGCACCAATCCCTGACACTATTAATGTTATTAATATGCTTACAGATAAAAGCCTAATATAACTGTCCTCTGAGAGGCTCCACCCAGCCATTGACTGAAACAGATGCAGAGACTCGCAGTCAAACATTGGTCAGAGCTTAAAAAGTCTTATAGAAATGTTCTGGGAAGGATTGAGGGAGGGGATAGGAACGTCACAGGAAGACCAGTAGTGTCACCTAAGATGGCCCCTTGGTGGATCAGGGGTAGTGAATAGGATGTAAAGTGAGTAAAAAATGATCATATAATAAAATTATAAGTAAATAATGAAGAGAAATAAAATGCTAAATACTTACATAAGAAGAAAGATATTTTGAATTCTTCATTATCTACAGTAAAGGCAGCATGATGTATAGGGCAACATAAAGGGGTGCTTAAATGAGATTTGCCTCTGGTAAATGGCAATATTCCTTCTAGAGTGATTGCTGCTTACGTTCTACCCAACAAAATAATATATTTTAATTTTAAATATATTATTTCTGAGGCCAATGGTAAGAAAAAAATTATAAAATGCACATTCAGAGAGGATACTATCTTTATTAAGGATCAGTCAGGAAATTTTGAACAAGTTCTCTGGCCGACACTGCTCTAGACTAACCACTTGGACGCTTGTACAATATGGTTAAGTGAATAACTAATCATGGGTAGCATTTTCCTTCTTAAGTGAGAAGGAACATACTTGGACACTAACCTGAACCTTTACAACTTCACAGCCTGCCTTTATCTACAGAACGGACTATATTTTATTTTAACATGAATACTGTTCACGTTCTTGAGGACAGTCAGAGATTAACAGGCTTGTTTAATAGAAAAATGTAATCACAAAATGAAATGTAACAGAGAGGCGGGGCACTTGTACTTGTCATGTGTTGCAAATGGCAGTTGCAAATTAGCTCTCTTCAACAAATTATCTACTTTTACAATGCTAATGAAAATGGGAATTTGAATTTTTTAAAGGACTAAAAGGGATAATTAACTAGAGAGCACATTTTTGCAACTTAGTATTAAAAGTAATAACATTGTCATTAAGCTGTTTAGTTTATTTTCCTCCTTCTTAAATTGAGCAATAAAGTATGTGTGCTTAGTGGTGTAATGGGAAAGGGGTATTGTGCTCAGGAACTTTCCAGTGAATTTTGGTAGCTCTACTGTGATTGCTTTGAAAGTATCACAAACTAATAGTCTGAATTCCTGTTGCCTATATTCTAATGAGAGTCCTATGGTGGTTCTGGCTTAATAATATCAATTAAGTGTGTTGGATAAAATCAGCAAGTTATTTACCCCCAAGAAATATTCATGTTGTTTAATTCACTCTAATCTTAGGCCTCCAATGAATACTTTGAGGTAACATTTTTAGATATCTGTGCCAAACGCTCATCAGAACTGTGAAGAGAGAGTGAAGTTGCCAGGTGTCAGTGTCGCTAATTACAGGAACTAGCCAAAAAATGAAACAGTTATAACTTCAATCTATAATCATGATGGTATAAACACAGTCCCAAACCTGAGGAAGCACAAACTCTTCCTGGTCCCTTTCCCAAATGAAGCTGAGACACACATGCGTGATCAAAATTTCCCTCAGGCACAGGGCAGGTGTTTAGCACTGCTAAAATCATTATTAGGGTTAATGATAAATTCCGTATTTTTCTTATTGCAAGAACTCATTCTGATGTTTATATATCTGTAAATGAACAAAGCCAGTGGGGAATATGGCAATTGGCAGTGATGAACTCCCCCCTGTTGCTATGGCTATCCTGAGAAAAAGAATTCCAAGTGGACTATTTATGCGAAACTAGTATTTGAAGCAATCTATAAAGGCCTTGATAAAAATGACATTAGAATTGCAATGGATTACCCTAGATCATGAAGACTTACCCATTGCCTCCATTCTTTAAAATAATTTGTACTAGAATATTTTTGAGCAAAAATCTGGGTGAACTCTAGTTGTCCCTGGAACTGTTTTGATGTAGGCCAGCAGGAAATCATTTTCCCTGAAGGCTTATATTGGCTGACACTAAACTGGCTAGACTGTGCTTGGTCAACCTACTCCACTTTAGGGATGTAGGAAGATTACATATGCTCACTTAGTAAATCTAAAGGGAGACAATCTCCTATACTGTGTCTTCCAGCACTGCAAAATCATGATCAATAAGATTCCAGAACCTGAACAACAAATAAGAATGAAAAATAAGCAAAAGTCTATCTACTATTATATGAAGAAATCTAGAAAACAACTCACTGTAACATAAAATATTAATTAACTTTCTAGGATTAAGTTAGCCTTAGATATAAAAGATGTCAATGGTATATTTAAGAAAACAAATGGAACATACATGAAGATAGAGTGATTTCTCTTGCTCCAAGATTAGCAGAATTAACACAGGTAAGAATGACTATATTATCAGAAGAATCTAACAGATCTATGCAATTTCCACGTATACTCTTATGGTATTCACTTCAGATATTAAAAAACTAAATAAAAATGTCCCTGACAGAAAAACAATGACTACTGTACAATAATACCCGATGTCACTAGACACAAAACATCATTTTTTTACCCAGAATCATATCCACCCAATAAAATTAAATCTGTAAAACTACAGATCTCCATTTTTGGAGAAAATACCAAATATATTGGAAAAAGAAAATCTCGTTAACAAATGAAGTATGAAAACCCTAGATTTAAAGATTTTCTACTAAAAAAGGAAATAAATTATAAAGTGAATAAATTATTTATAGAATGAACAAAACCTATTCCTCATCTATATATCTGGAAGAAAATTAAAATTGAAGTAAATATCAAAAACCGTAGATATCTCAGTCAATAAGTGATCTGATAAAAATGAACTAATGGATCTTTGAAAAAATGTTCAACGAAGAAATGCACGGAAATCTAACATTGAAGAAGTTTCTTTAATATATACATATATGAAGGTAATCTAAATAAAATAGCCAAATAATTGGAGCATCAAATGGACGTTTCTCTTTGTCTAAACAAGCCTCCATTATCAGGAATTACATGTGTTATGTGTAATTCAGTTCATGGCCTAAGGCATTTGAAGGGAAACCCACAAACAACCCAGCTCATGGCCACGGCTATTGGTGGTTCTCCACAAACTGACATTAAGACCATTGATGAAAGATGGCACTTATAAAACTCAGTGAAAGTCAAAAAAATCCAGTTAGTGCCTACTTAGAACCTTCAGACCTACAGAGTAGTATATATGGTACTACAAGGTACTCTAGATGCCACCAAAGGAGAAATGTAAACACCAACACAGCTACAAATCTTTTGATCTGTAAGAGTGTCTTACCTGCCTGTTTTGATGATACAATTGTGACTGAAATCATATTTTAGTAACTCATCAATATGTGAGTGGATTTAAGGTCAATTTTTTGAGATAACCAGTGCTGATTGGGTGGCCAAGAACTGGAAATGAGATAGGCCATGAACCTGGAGAAAACAAAAATATTACTGTCCTGTTAAAAAGTTATTAATAGTTGCTACTAATGACACTATGCTATTTTCATTGACATCCTCCACCATGAGAGATTACACTTGCAATAGATTGGAACCAATTCAGGGACTCACAGTCAGAAAGGGAACACACAAATCTCCATAGGAGCAGGAAATAGAATAAATATTATGGGTGGGAGCATGGGACTAGAAACAGGAGGGTCAGGTAGGAATGGGGAGTTGACAGGGTTGATAGAATGAAGGAGAGAAGTAGTTGGGATTGAGAGACATTTGATGGATAATATGAAAACCAAGTATAGTTGAAACTTTGTAAAATATGTATATGAAAGTGATCCTATGAGGTCTCCTAGTAATGGGGGATATGGAGTCTCAATTGGACATCTCTTGTAGGCAGATAAGGTTTCTAGTAACAGAATTGTGTTATATTCAGCAGAGTTATTGGCCAAAGAGGTACCATTAAAATCTCAAAACAACTCTGGTTGTTGCCAAGACAATGGTTTGCTCTATGCAAATTGACCATAGGGCCTCATTGCTGAGGACAACATGCACACAATGGTGAGAAGTTGAGCTAGTGCTCACATAGGGCCTTCACATGTATGTCCTAGTATCTTTGGGGCATGAAAGTGCTCTGCAAGCTACAAAAAAAGAAATGTAAATAGCAACCTGTCCACAAAATCTTTGACATTCAATCTGTCCTGCCTGAAAGATATGCTAGGGCAATGGTAGACAGAGCTTGTGGGAGTAACCAACCAATGTCTGTTTTGTCATAAAGACCTCTCTACAAGATAGAACTCATACTTAGCACTGCTTAATAACCAAGAATCCGAGACTAGATGGCCTTAAAACCTAGGATAAAAACACGAATGGTCTTAAAATATGACTTTTAATTATGTTCTGCTATACTCATATACTCAGTGCTTTGTCCAGTCATTATCAGAGAAGATTTTTCCAGCAACAGATGAAAACAGATGCAGAGACTCACAGCCAGACATTCTGTAGGGAGAGTCTAAATGTGATGACTCCATCAAACTACTTGCCTCAGAGCTCAGGGAATCCTGAAGAAGAAGCAGTAAGAAGATAAAAGCCAGAAAAAAATGGAAGATGCTTGAAGAACAAGGCCCTATTAGTCAACTAAGCATAGTACCTATGCTTATAGAACGTATAGAGATCGAAACAGCAAGGAATAGGGTCTGTAATAGGCCTATTATATCTATATATATTTGTATAATATTTTATATGTATGTGTGTGTGTGTGTGCGTGCATGTGTGTAATAGTTTTTTTTCCAATGTGGAAGTGTTTAATAAGAGAAGTGTAGAAGAGAAGAGGGGTAAAGGCTGGCCAGAGATGAGCACATGGAGGGATCGGGGGCGGGGAATGGGTAGAGAAGGGACAAAGGGGAAGAGGGCAAGAGGGCAAGAGCAAGAGGCAAGAGTATGTAATAGGTTTTAACTTAGTTTTCTTTATGAGACTCCTGTGTGTGAGAGTGAGTATGTTTCTAAATCTTGTGCCGGCTCTTGGAACTCTTCCTTCTGTGGTGTTGATTTGTCCAATTTCGACATGATGGCTTTGTTTTAACTTATATTTTATTTTGTCATATTTACTTGTTACTTCTTAGAAGCCTGTTCTTTTCCAGAACAGAAAGTAATTGGATCCAGAGGGGAGTTATAAAGGAAAAGCATTGGGAAGAGTTGAGGGAGGAAAAAATTATAATCAGCTTATACTGAATAAGAAAATAATTTACTTTCAGTAAATGAACAAATAAAAAGTAAAATAGAAATAATAAAATTATGTAGAGTAAATATTCAATAGCAATAGCTATTAGGGACACTGTATATTGTTAAATATTTAAGAACACACAATGAAGAAAGAATATTAAACATTGTAAGATAAGAGTAGTTAAATCAAGTAAAGGGACCAAGTTACCAACCCAACTTCAAATTTTCTGATGCAAAAGTGTTCCTGCCTCAAAGTTCTGCAGGGACTAAAATGGGGAAGGGCCTGAAGGAATGGCTGTCCAGTGACCTTCCAAAATTTGGATTCTTCTCATGGGTTGGCACTAATTCTTGACACTATTACTGATGCTATGATGTGCTTACAGTCAGATGCTTTGAGGTATCTTACCAGCAGCTGACTGAGACAGATGCAGATTCATACAACCAACTATGGGACTGAAGTCAGGACCCCTCTGAAGAAATTAGGGGAAGGATTGAAGGAGCTGAAGAAGAGGGCAACCTCATTGGAAGACCAATAGTGTCAATTAATTTGGAGCTCTTGGAGCTTCTAAAGACTGAACTACCAAGCAGGGAGCATACAGTGCCTGGTCTGAAACCCCTAGCAACATGTATGGCAGAGGATTACCTGGTCTGGCCTCAGTGGGAGAAGATAAGTCTAATCTTGTAAAGACTTGATGGCCCAGGGTAGGGTGCCTAGAAGAGGACATTATCTTTGAGGCAAGGGGGAGAGGGAATAGAATGAGGAACTGCAGGAGGGGTGACTGGGAGTGGGGGGGGTTAAACATCTGGAATAACAATAAATAAAATTAATTAAAAAAGAAAAAAATTAAATCACCTGTAATGAATGACAAGGTCACCAGAATAACACCTGTTGAAAAGATGTACTCACACTTAAAGAGGAAAACTCCTCACCAGAGTGATTCCACCCAACAAAATATTCTAGATTGAAAGCATCTCATGTTGAAGGAAACAAAGACCACTATATCATCATAGAGAGGTCACTGAAAGGAATACTTTATTTCAATGAACACCCACAGCCAAAAGGTCACAAAAAATGAGTAAACAATTTCAAAACCATGCATTAAAAGAGATATAAGAAATCATCAGAGACCAAGAAAATAAGATTTTAATCTGCATCATTCATTAAAAATAGTTTTAAAGGTTCAATTTTATTACTTTTAATTACTTTTATATGTGTGCTTTTGTGTGTGTATGAGCACAGAAAAACAAGTTCAAAGGATGTCACATATAGCACCTGCTTGAGTCACAGGGCATGGAGAAATTAAGACGTTAGTGATCTGATCTGAAAGCATCACTCAGTTTTCATGCTGTTTGTAGGCTCTCGGCTCTACACACACTACAATCACAATAGCCAACTTTCCAACTTTGCTGTGAATCCTGTGAGCTACAAAACTGAATTCCTTGGCAAGATTTGTCCATTAGTACAAAACTGGCATGAATGTTCAGAGTAGCCAACATTTCTGGTTAAATTAAAGCACACAAATTAAGATGAAAACACATAAATGGGAATATAAACTGAATAAGAAAAAGTATGTGTGGTTGTCTAGACCCTGGCTACTAGGGGAGAACTTAATACTATTATTGAACTCAATGATCATAATTTTCCATTCCTCACTGTCTTAATTAGGGTCTTACTGTTGTGAACAGACAACATGACCAAGGCAACTCTTAATTAGGGCCAGCTTACAGAGATTCATCCTTTCAGGAACATGGCAGCATCTAGGCAGGATAGTGCAGGAGGAGCTGAGAGTTCCAGATCTTCATCTGAAGGCTGCTAGCAGAATACTGACTGGCAGACAGTTAGGGTGTGGGTCTTATTGCCCACACCTACAGTGACACGCCTACTCCAACAGGGCCACACCTTCTAATAGTGCCACTCCTGTGCCCAGCATATACAAACAATTACATTCCACTCCTATAGGCTTGTCCAAACGTGTGAGTTTATGGGGGCCACACCTAAACATAGCATAATGCAAATACATTTACTCCAACTTCAAAAATCCCCATAGTCTATAGCAGTCTTAACAATGTTAAAAGTCCAAAGTTCAAGGTCTCTTCTGAGATCCATCCAATCACTGAGCTGCAGTCCCCAAAGCAAGCCAGGAAACCAGTTGCGCAAACTCCCAACTCTGCATCTCTATGGCTGATGTCAAAGAAGTCTTCAGATCTTCAACTCCTTGTTCATCTTTGTTGACAGCAACAAACTTGTTTTTCCTCGGCTTGTTTCACTCCCTATTAGTAGCTTTCCTCAGCAGATAGCCCACAGCTCTGACATCTCAAACATCTATGGGGCTCTAAGGCAATTTCAATGTTAGATCCTCTTGTATCAATGTCTGGGATCCACACATGATCTTCTGGGCTTCTGTCTCTTCTCCAGCTCTGCCCTCTGTAGCACTCTAAGCTCAGGTTGATCTACTCCATTACTGCTCCTGTTCCTGGTGGTCATCCCATGGTACTGGCATCTCCAATACACGGGTGCCTTCCACTGCAACTAGGCTTCACCAACAGTCTCTCATAGTCTACTTTCATGGTGTCAAGACTCAATTCCTTTGCATGGCCCCTTCAGTCCTGGCCCGTCAACTGCAACTGAGGCTGTCCCAATGCTAAGCTCATAGTGTCAAGCCTCAGCTGTTCTTCATGATGACTTCATGCCTCCAAAACCAGTACCACCTGGGTGACTGTTACACAGTACAGGTGTTGCAGGAGTTGCAACCTTGGCTATCTCTGGAGCACTGCTTCTTTGTGCTGTCAGCAAACAGTTCCCAGAAGATTTCACCTTAGTGATTCTGGTCTCTTCTTAATCACTGCTAATTTCTTAGCTCCGGCTACTCAACATCTATTGTCCCTGTAGTCCCTTCTATTTTTCACTCTAAAGCCAGAGCAACATGGCTGAAGCTTACTGGGGTTGTAACATGGACCCCCTTATTCTATTAACAGTTTTCTCTTTTCTGACTCCCTCTCTGCCTAAGTTTGGCTTTCCTGGACCTTGTTCTGTAAAATGATCTTGAAATCAGAGATCTGCATAGCTCTGTCTCGTCTAATTCTGGGATTAAAAGTGTGTGCCACCATGCCTGGATTTTTGATTTTCTTCACATAAAGCAAGCTGCCCTTCAACTCAGAGGTTTGTTTGCCTTTGTCTTTGGGGATTGAAGGTATATACCACCGTGCCTAGATCTAAATTAGCTGGGTAGGATCTTGCCCTGAAATCCCTTAATCTGTCATCTCATAGAACATAGGATTCAGTTTCATTTCACTTTCCAGTAGTCCTTTAATACTCAAACCATATATATATATATATATATATATATATATATATATATATATATATTTTCATTCTAAGCTTGCTCCACTTATTCAAAATGTTCTTCATGAGACTGAACCAGAGAACTAATTCCTGCTGGGCATTTTAAAGACCTCCTTTGTCAACGCAATAAATATAAATATCCTCACTTTAACCTCAGGTAGATAAGGGTAAAAAGCAGCCACATTCTTCACCAAAATACCAGAAAAACAGTCTCTGTGCCACATACTGACATTCTTCTCCTCTGAAACCTCTTGGACCAGGTATGCACAGCTCAAATTACTCTCAGCAACAAAGCCTTCCATATTCCTAATGGATGGCCCATTATGCTCCATTTCAAGCATTTTACTGCTTTCCAAATCCAAAGTCCCCAAATCTACATTCTTCCAAACAAAAGCACGGTCAGGCCTATCACAGCAATACCACACTCCCAGTACCAACATCTGTCTTAGTTAGGGTTTTATTGCTGTGAACAGACACCATGACCAATGCAACTCTTATTAGGCCAACATTAAATTGAAACTGGCTTAAAGTTTCAGAAGTTCAGTCCATTATCATAAAGGCAGGAACATGGCAACATCCAGGAAAACATGGTGCAGGAGGAGTTGAGAGTCGTAAATCTTTATCTTGAGGCCATTAGCAGAATACTGACTTGCAGGCAATTAGCCTGAGGGTTCTATAGCCTACATCCAGAGTAACACATCTACTCCAACAGGGCCATACCTTTTAATAGTGCCACTCCCTGGCTGAGTATATGTAAACCATCACACTCACTAAAATCTTATTGTTATGTGTATACATTAGTGTATCTTTCAACCTTCATTACAAAATATACTTTTTAGAGTACAGAATGGTTAGCATAGGAATCTACAATAGGTCATTAAGAGGTAATAAAAAATGTGGACTACTCTGCTCTAAATGGAACATGCATTTAATGACCCTAACCCTTACTAATTTAGAAATTTTTATTTGTTCAATTTTCAGTCTGTAAGATTAATTAAATTTCTAAGTCTGTAGACATACAACTAATATCTATAAGACTGAAAATAATATGAAAAACATTTTAAAAAATAGACAATATATCATAATTGCCACAATATTCTTTAACATCTGGAATGACTTGAAAGCAGGGTATAAAAATATAAGACAAGAAAAAAGAAATGCTGAATGTGATGTCTTTGCACAATTTTAAATATTTCATGATCAATGCAGCCAATTTATTTTATTGCCCTTGTTGAATTCCAAACTATAGCCTTTTTACATTAACTTGCCCTACTGGAAACTAAACTATGAAATCATTTCATATGGGAACATGTCTTACTGTATAGCTGAAGCTTCAGACCTGAAAAGGAAAGACTCATTAAAATAATTCATATAGTATTTCTATCCCACCATGTCATCCTCTAGAAATGGACAGGGCCTTATATAGTTTTATAGAGAGAATAATCCACCTAATGTTTCTGAGATGAAAACCTAACAATAAATATCACAGAATAAAAATATACCTTACTTCCCGCTTTCTAAAATGTTTTTCAGACTCTTGAAGTATCCATTGGAACATGGTATCTACTCCTTCGTTTAAGAAAGCGAGATCCGTTACACACAGGGCTGGGCTGGAGGGAACCAAGAATAGCTGGCAGTGGTGCAAGGCAGGGCCTTGGGCAGCATTGAGTACATGGGTAATGCACACACACCTAGGATCAGTCTCAGAAAAGTAGCTCAGTTCATTGGGATGTTGCATTTCTCTGTCTAGGGAGGTAGGTAGGGTCTCTGGGACAAGGTTAGCATGATTGTTATGGGCCAGGACAGGGGTGATGAAAATATTTCATCTGCAAATTAATGGGCTAAGAGGTTCAATTAGGAAAACATAAAGTCAAACAAGTGAATTTGGTACAGAAACAGTCAAGTACACCAATGGAATAGAATAAAAGACCCAGAAATGAATCCACACACCTATGGTCACTTGATCTTTGACAAAGGAGTTAAAACCATCCAATGGAAAAAAGATAGCATTTTCAACAAATGGTGCTGGTTCAATTGGAGGTCAGCATGTAGAAGAATGCAAATCGATAAGTTCTTATCATTCTGTAGAAAGTTTAAGTCCAAGTCAATCAAGGACCTCATCATCAAGCCAGAAACACTCAAACCAATAGAAGAAAAAGTGGGGAAGAGTCTCAACCACATAACCACTGGAGAAAATTTCCTAAACAAAACACCAATGGCTTATGCTCAAAGATCAAAAATTGACAAATGGGACCTCATAAAACTGCAAAGCTTCTGTGAGGCAAAAGGCACTGTCATAAGGATAAAACAGCAATCAACAGATTGGGAAAAGATCTTTACCAACACTACATCTGATAGAGGGCTAATATCAAAAACATACAAAGAACTCAAGAAGTTAGACCCCAGAGGGCTAAATAACCCTATTAAAAATGGGGTACAGAACTAAACAAAGAATTCTCAGCTGAGGAATATTGAATGGCTAAAAAGTACCTAAAGAAATTATCAACATCATTAGTCATCAGGGAAATGCAAATCAAAACAATCCTAAGATTCTACCTCACAGCAGTCACAATGGCTAAGATCAAAAGCTCAGGTGACAACAGATGCTGGAGAGGATGTGGAGAAAGAAGAACACTCCTCCATTGTTGGTGGGATTGCAAACTGCCACAACCACTCTGGAAATCAGTCTGGAGGTTCCTCTGAAAATTGCATATTGCACTACCTGAGGACCCAGCTATACCACTCCTGGGCATATACCCAAAAATGCTCTAACATACAACAAAGACCCATGCTCCACTATGTTCATAGCAGCCTTATTTATAGTAGCCAATACCTGGAAAGAACCTAGATGCCCTTCAACAGAGAAATGGATACAGAAAATGTGGTACATCTACATAGTGGAGTACTTTTCAGCTATCAAAAACAATCAGTTCCTGAAATTCATAAGCAAATGGATTGAACTAGAAAATATCATCCTGAGTGAGGTAACCCAGTCACAGAAAAATGCACATAGTATCACTGATATGTGGCTATTAGCCCTAAAGCTCGAATTACCCAAGATACAATCCACAGACAACATGAACTCAAGAAGAATGACCAAATTACAGATGCTTCACTCCTTAAAAGGTATAACAAAAATATCCATAGGAGGAGATTTGGAGTCAAAGTTTGGAACAGAGAATGAAGGAACAGCCATTCAGATCCAGCCCCCCATGGATATACAGCCCATATATTTATACAGCCACCAAAACTAAAAAAGATTGATGAAACTAAGAAGTTCATACTGACAGGAACCCTATATAGATGTCTCCTGAGAGACACAGCTACTGCATGCCAAATACAGAGGGGATTCTAGCAGCAAACCATTGAACTGAGAACGGGGCCCCCTGTGGGAGGAATTAGAGAAAGGATCGAAAGAGTTGAAGTGGCTTGCAAACCCATAAGAACAACAATGCCAACCAACCAGAGCTCCCAGGGCATAAGCCACTACCCAAAGACTGTATACATGGACTGACCCATGTGTCCAGCTGCATATGTAGCAGAGGATGGCCTTGTTGGGCACCAATGCAAGGAGAATCTTTTGGTTCTGCCAAGGTTGGACCCCCAGTGTAGGGGAATGTCGGGGGGGATAGAGGGGTGGATGAGGAGAGGAACACTCTTATAGAAAAAGGGGAGGGGGAGTGGGAAACCGGAAAAGGGAATAACATTTGAAATGTAAATAACAAACTATCCAATTAAAAAAAAGATGTTTATTGTATATTTTCTTAAAACAGGAAACAGCTAAAAATACGCATATATATATATATATATATATATATATATATATATATATATATATATAATACAAAACGAAATTTAAAATACATGTTTGGATAAAAACAACTGCGTAAAGCCCACATGAGATCCAAAGAAGAGAAGTGATACTGGAAGGCTCCATAATAGAAACACATGAAGAATGCTACCTATTGTGATCTTCAGTATGCAGTGCTCCATTCATAATAATATTTATCTAAGAAGTGAGAGACTCATGCTAAAGAGTGTCATACTTGTGTAAGTGGATGTTTATATGGAGAGACAGTTGCTAAACAGTGTAGATCACAGGGATTTGCAGCCCCATAAGAACAATATTAACCAACCAGCCTCCCAGAACTCCAAGGGACTAAACCACCATCCCAAGAGTACACAAGGTTGGAACCATCATGGCTCCAAGCTGCTTACATAGCAAAGGATGTCCTTGTTGGATCTCAATGGGTGAAGAGGTCCTTGGTCCTGTTGAGCATCCAAAGAAGGGAAATGATAGGGTGGGGAGGTGGGAGTAGGTGTGTGGGTAGGGGAGCATCTCCATAGAAGTGGGGGTGGGTGGGATAGGGGGTTTCTGGAGGAGAAACCAGGAAAGGGTATAACATTTAAAATGTAAATTAAAAAAATACCCAATAAAAGAAAAAAAAGAGTATTCTTCACAAAAGAAAAAAAAAAGAAGTGAATTCTGATTCCTGTGAGGGTAGTAAATTCTCACTAGGGTTAATAGTGAGGCAAACACCTTTTCCAATGTTAGGTTGGGAGACTGAAGGGTTGCAACATGCTTGCCATCCTCGTACGAGGTATCCAGAGCTGGAGATCTCTTGGACACTTCCCCCATTAATCCTTACCCATTATGGTTCTTTAACCCATTATGTGTTTTGCATACAATGTAGAAAAATTATGGAAAACAGATGAAAGGAAAAGATGAAAAGTTTATATGTAATACGTATACATATTTATATAGATGCATAACTATATGTATATACCTATACATACATATTTAAAGAATTTATGAAATGGAGAGGATGTGGGATCAAAAATCGTGGGAATGAGACAGTCATATGTTAATTTCTGAAATATAAAATTAATTGATTAATTAATTAATATTATTAAAAATTTAGGCTCCCAAGCAGCAAGGCCAGGTCGTTCTCGTCTTGGTGGACTGAGAGATGCCCCTGTGGAGTCTTAGCAATGGCAAAGTGGAAGTGTCTGTTGCTTGCCACATCCCATTCTTTGTTTTATATGCATTTCATTTCTTTTATTTTGAAATTGAACACGTTTTCTATGTCATAATGTTTGAATTATTTATTCAATGACCTTTTAATTCTCAGATTCTCTTTCCCTGTGTTCCTTCACTGTCTTTTGACAATAAAGTTGTTCATGTAAAGAAAGTAAAGATTTTTTTACATCTTTTTCAGGCCCGCAGTTTCATATTCAACAATCATATGTGTCGGATTTCCATCTTCCTTTATTGAAATTTCTTTCCAATACCATAAAGTTTCAAGTTTGCATTTCCAGGACATATCGCTAATTGGCATATCACTATGCTTGTCCCTTCTTAAGAAATCTTATCAATTTGAAAGGATGTTATTTCTTTATTTAAAGATTGTTATTTTGTTCTGTTTTCCTAGTATTCTTTATTATTATTTTAGCTATTGATACAATAGGATAGCAGCAAGATTACATGGGCATTGTAATATAACAAAATGTTTTTAACTGAAGGTTTATACTTTACTATGGCCTAAGTTTTAGGAGCATTGTCCAAGACTGCATCCCTGCTCTGCAGTGAAATTGTGATGCCATAATACCCCTAATAATAAAACATTACACTACATCAAAAGTAATATTACACAAATCATATTTGTAAATATTTTTGTGTGTATATTTGTGTGTGTGTGTGTGTGTGTGTGTGTGTGTGTGTGTGTTGGTGCTGGGGACTTAATTTAGGTCTTCTATAAGAGCAACAGGAGCCCTTAACCAAAATTTCAAGAATGCTATTTCTGCATTTTCCTAGAATTAAAGTGTTTTACAGGGCTAACTGGTAACAAACTGGGTGTGGATAATACACTGGCTGAGACTAGAGCTAACAGAGGAGCCGAGGCAGAAATCAAACACAAGCAATAAAATCTAGCTAATATCCTTCATCTTTCAGAGTAAAACTCAACTAAATACTTAACTCAATGGAAACAAAGATTTTTGCCAAAATTACAAAATAAGTATGTCAACGTACATCTTGAATATGTAATTTTGAAGGTATGTGAAAATATCTAATGTAGTTAAAAATGTGTGTCTAATCCATAATATAAACTTCACATATAAGGGGTCCTAACTTTTATTTTGCTGTTCTAAAACTTCTGAGGGTTTTTCTGTACATTGTGTCTCAGTGAGTTCATTTAGGAGTGAGTCTAAGAGAATCACTTATGCATGTTTCCACCTTTCTTTTGTTATGTAAGCTGTTTGAATGACTTCTGATCAAGAGGATGTGGCAGAATGAGTGATGTGTATCATTGCCAAATCTAACACATGTTCTATTTCTTCCTACTCCCAAGAAAGAATCTGAGAAGTTGGCATGGTATTTAGCCTGGAAGGGAAGAAACAAAATGTTCTATAAAGCTGGGAGAGAATATGGTAGCAAACACTATGGCAAACATCAAGAACATCATCTTTTGAGGGAAGACAGGATAAAGTCACCAAGAAGAGCAGGATAATGAATAATGGTGAAGAAAAGACAAAACCCAGCTCAACAGGGATTTCATTACAGTAATATGAATATTGCACTTTGCTCTAAAGAGCAAAGGCAAGCTGTTGAGTGTTTTTAACATGGTTGTGACATTATTAAATCAGCATTAAAAGTGGCAAATTAAATAATTTATAGCAAGAGTGGATGTTAGAGCTCCAGTTAGGAGATATAAATGCTTTAGGTGGAAAAAGAAATAATGACATCTTTTAAAAAATTTTTGTTTTTATCTTTTAACCAAATATTTAATATTTATTTACTTCTAACTTATTTCAAATATTTAATCATTTAGATTGTTGCTTTATGAAAACTGCAAATTTTTAAAAATCACCTATCAATCATTCATTAATCTGTTTAAAGCTCATAGTTGTCGTCAATTTGAATTAATGTGAAAAATTACTTAGTTTCAACTCTGGTCTAAGGAAGTGAGTGACTTTGAAGGATATATTAAAATTAAATGAAGACATTAATTAATGCATAAGCTACTAGTGATCTTTTGCCCACAGCGTGATTTGAAAGAGATTGATGACTCCATTTAACAATCAATCTACTAACATAAATCTGAATTCAGAACCTAAAATGTAGAACAGGTATATGTAGAATAAGATATCTTAAGCATAAAACTGTTAAGCACCAGTGACATCTTATTATTTTTTATAACTCAGTTTACACAGAGTCTAAATGTCTATTTAAATCTTCCTGCTCTACAAATTTGAACTGAATTTTCTTTCATTCCCACTGTGTACCTAGACTTGTGTGGCAATTTCCTCTGTGACTAAAACACTGTATCCTGCAGGGAGTCTTCTGTAGGAAGAAAGAAAGTAAACAATTCAAAATAGCTCAGAAAGTACCTGAAACAGACCAGATTTGTTTGTTCCCTCCCTCCTAGGACGAAATAATAAAGATTGAGGAGAGTAACTCTCTTACAAGACGAGCTATTTAGAAAACTCTTGAGAATATCCAGCCAAGCAGAATGAAAGAAACAGAAACCAGACTATTGGAAAAAGTATAGACCCAATTCAGTCCCAAGAGAAGGATAATCTCCACACTGATTAGCTGTCTGTAGACTATGCAGTGTGCTTCAGGTTTCCACTTTTTATTAGTTGTCTTCCATTCTAGGGTGTTGATACATCTGTCTTTGAGTAATTTCTCCTCCTGTAATCTGCCATTCATATTTCCATCAGTAGCCTCAATAAAACTCAAAGATTCACCAAGCTGAGATTTTGTATTATCTATACCTTCCTCCTTCCATATCTCTCTGTCTCTTTCCATCCCTACCTCCCTCTCCATCCCTATCTCCCTCTCCCCCACCTTCTCTCTCCCCTCACAGCCTCTCCCTCCCTCTTCCTCCCTCACTTCCCCCCCCCTGTGTGTGTGTGTGTGTGTGTGTGTGTGTGTGTGTGTGTGATGGGTTTCCTGAGGAACCCAAACTACCATTACATTTAATCTTGTGTTACCTCACATAAATTGATAGTGAATGAAAAATCAGTGTGTTAGATGTACTCATTGACTTGTATAATATGTTTATTATCCATTGAGAATGTAGACATTTCCTGATATTTTGTGAAGAAAATATGTTAGAATTAATAATGAAACAATTCACTTACTTGGAGGTACTGTTCTTATTCATTTGTTTGTTGTTTGTACTTTTTTCTTTTATTTCAACATTCAGATATTATTTAATGAATGCATATTTACAAAGATTCACAAAATTTATTTTCTAAATTACACAGAGACCTTTTTTATTCTTACAGTTCTTAATCTACCAAAAGTGATATATCCAGTGGTAATACTTATGATGGTAAGTATATCAGACTCTTGATTAATA